>NC_137221.1:6579635-7277135 GCF_949987685.1 Ammodytes marinus | reverse complement strand
GTGATGGGTGTGATCCTGCTGACAAACTGCAGAGACAAACCTAGACGCCACACTCTGTGATTACGAGAAGCAAAAATGAATCCGTTCCTTTTTCAAAGGATATACTTGTCATAAACAAAAGCTGTGGTTTGCACCGACTTCTGCTTCAAGGCCCTTTAATCACCGAAAACTCAGATTAATCATTTTAAATATAGATACCGGCTATCACATTAAAGCCTACTTATGCAGCATTTAAAAAAATAACATTACAGAAAAAGAAGGATTCGGCAGGTATATCTGGAAATTGCTGGCGTTCGACATATAAACATCAATTAAAATATCATCTCAGTTGAGTTTGAGATTTGTGGCAGAGATGCTAAAATTGTGAAGATATGGAATAAATAACCCTCTCTCCTAGAAATTACAGTAACATGATACTAAACTGTGCCAAATATGTTTAGAAGTAAACATAATTGCTCCCTGGATTATGTCAACTGGAAAAAAAATGTACAGCATTGACATTGTTTTGTTCTTGTTCTGCACACAAAGCCAGTTGTACTGTATGTGGTTAAGGGTGTAAGTATAAACTGCACTTTGGTTAACTTCATACAAAACACACTTGTTTTCTGTTGGAGCCTTTGTGAGACTGTTGTAGACGGTACCCCTAAGAGAGATATTTTGAGTAAGAATATGATATTTGACTTCTGACTTTGATAGAGATAAAACTGTTTTTTTACAGTGTAGTAGATTGAGATAAAATAACATTTGTTGCCCAAAAGAAAAAGTTTGAGTTTTTAGGAGATATGCGCATACACTTTATTTTTCTTTCATTTCTGTGCATTGATCAAAGCGTGCTGCTGGAGCCTGGATGTAATAAGCTTAGCTTAGTATGGACACTGTCTAACCTTCGACAAAATACTCCTTACAAGTCATCTAATCTATCTATTTGATCCACAGTCACTGTTCAGCGAGACAATTAAACATAAAGCTACAACTAGTCTGTTTTCGCCTGTGTTCGTATAAATACAATAAAAAACGAGATACAGTGAGCCTTCGACGTGTTCAAATTCCTATTTATGAACTTCAGAAAGAGTCATGATAGCTGCTTAGGCCGCATACAGTCTTTATGTTAAACTAGGCTAAGATCCTCCTGGATTTTTCTATGGCGCACACAATAGTCTTAACGTTCTTGTCCTCAACAACGTCAACAATATTATTGATTCAATCATCATCAGGTTCATCTGAGTGCTGTGGCCTATGTAGATGTTATAAGTATTGACACGTGGCATCAAAGGAAACCAACGTGTGAAGGCTGTAATTGTGAATGTTCTCCCAGAAGCATCTCTATGGGTGGCCTGAGGACATTGGCATACGAGACAGAGCCACATTCTTCTCACCACTCCTCGTGAAGAGTTCCCAAAAGCCAACTAAAGCTACTGTGCACAGTACAAGTACAGGAAGGAGGGCTTCAAATTCAAGGGGCCTATGAAGAATGTAAGGTACAAAATAAAGGGTCCCTACTGTGTGGTGACTCAGACAAACTTCTTTCTAACACTAACAAACAATGAGCATTTCCACCGTGTTCCTGCTCTCTTACTAACACTCTCTGGCGTTGCTTCTGTTTGCTTGTTTTTCAGGTTCAGCTGCAACAAAACCGCGACCTCTGTAGTAAGGCCAGGGATGCACACCAGGTTATTATGATTGGCAAGGAGGTTCGGTTAATGTTTAAAGTATGCTAGGTACCGACTTTGATCCGATTGCTATGAATGTTTCTTGCAGTTGTGAGAAAAAAATGTTGCTATGGGCGAAAGTGTTTTCACAACAAAACACTCCCGCTAAGCGTTGTAGCCGAGTCACTTAAGTGTCAGTGCAAGTTCAGTCCCAGCCCGCAATGTTTTAATAGGCCATATTACAACTGAAAAGATGCCAAGTCGAGTCTTAAAACCATTAGTCAATCGATTTTAAAATCAACCGCAAAGTAAGAATGTAGACTTGATGGTGCACCAAAACAGATATGAGCAAGAAGTGTATGTTTATTCTTAGTGATTTTGACATGAGCAAATTTTTCCAGGAAGGTTAGCCTTTGAAAAACAAATCAAGAATCTCTACAGTTTCACCACATTTCACTGCAGCAACACATTGTCGTGTATGCAAACGCCCTACTTATGCCACAACATGCTTGCCCTTTTAGTTTTGTTGGTAACACTTTACAATAAGGTACACAAAATAGTAGTAACTACTACATAGTTATGCATTACATACTACAAAGTTTTAATTTTTTTGTAACTACTACATAGTTATGCATTACCTACTACAAAGGTACTGCCATGAAAAAAAACTATGTATTAGGTAATGCATAACTATGTAGTAGTCACCAAAAAAAACTAATGAAACAAACTTAGCAGTTGTAGCCTACATTTGAAAACTCGAAACCCGCTTCCAGCTAAACAACAAGTGAAGACTTCTGCATTGACATTAACTTCTCAACCTGCATTGATCTCTACACACATCTGCACCTCTGATAAAACACCTCAGGGACTTGTGATTGGACAGATCTGGTCCGTGCAGCGTCTGCTCCTAAGGCTGAACACATATGCACTCAAGGTACACGGCTCTATTAATAACATCGCGTGCCGTCGGTTTCCCCCGATTCTCACGCCATGACATCATCACAGGGTTTTTTAACATATTCGCAGCGTTACAGAGCGGCTCGCAATAAGTCGGGGGCTGACAGCCAGTGACACTAAGCAGCATTCCTCGCATGCTGCCCTGTTGGGGGAAAAGCAGTTAGGGGATCATAACATATCTGACTGAAGTTTGATGAGCGTGCAGAGCTGAGGTGGAAGAGGCTTACGGAGGATTTCGCTGATCACGTTAGAGCCAATAAACAGTGTCCCTCGGTTCATTAAGTGGAGTGGAGCACATTTAAAACACAAACATATTACTGTGACAGTGAAAACATTATGAAATTCCTCTGTTTCAACACGTCAAACGTGAAGTTATGCAAGCCACAACTTGGTGTTCGGTTCTCTGTGTTCCTCTGACATAATCCCATCTAGTTCCACAGCAGCGTGGCTCATGTCTAATTGTTGAAACTAAGAGGTTTGTAAAGCCACTAATACTTTTACCAACAATGGATGCGTGCCTGAAATGTCTTCCATATGGGGCCGTGACGCTTATGGGTGCAAGAACAAAAACAAATCTTAGTAAAATGAGGGACTTAGAAGCTTTGTGTGGTAAAGATAGTAGAAACTTTAAGAAAAGTGAGTCATAAGTGTTGTAATGTAAGGATTACAATTATGTCCGCCCTATACCTGAAACACTGAATCAGCCAATAGCGCGCCTGCAGAGGTGATGTGTCATAGCTGGCATCAGTCAATGGGCAGCCCCATGTTGTATCAACAGCGTTTGTTGTATTATTTGATATACTGAAGAGTGAAAGGAGAACGATTACTTACACTATTGCTCTTGGGTTTTGAAAAGGTATAAAAAGCCAATGGTCATGCATGACGCTTTATCTTAACTCTAAGAATAACAGCAATGTTCCTTTTTAGAATTTTGACTTTTGAAATGTAGCTTTTACTATTTCATTTAAAACACAGAGACAGCCATGGTCGATATGATTGGAGATATGAGATTTATTCCAGCACCATCTAAGATAAGAGATCACCTCCAGTGATTGTATACCTCCATAACTTCATTTGAAACAAGAAGAGAATTTGATATCGAAACGTCATGATGACGTACATTGAAAGATGATTACATTTACACAAATGTTTTGTATCTTAGACCCTTCAGCGTCACATCGGGCCTAAAACACACAATCCAATCATTCCTGTTGCTGCATTACAACATATTGTTTGTGAATGTTTGGGATGGGTTGTGTAGGGGCATTTCAGATAAGAACCTGATCTCAACAATATCCAAACATGACTCGCCCTCGGCCAGACCCCATGCATCCGGGTCCGCCATCTGATACGACTAATGCCAAAGGCATGAAAAGTCTTGGGCATGACGAGATACGGGGTGAATCATGACGAATAGGGAACAATCACGAATACCCTCATCATTGACTCAACGTTACAGTTTGTCCAACAAAATTCAACTCAAATTTCATAAGATTTGTAACCAACCAGACAATGAATTAGGTTTTATATATGTAGGATGAAATATTGGAAAATAGACATTTAAATACTGTTAAAAGGAAAGGTTCATTCACTCAACACGTTCTTGTACTGATGTCAGCTGCTGTACCATGTTTACAGACTGCAGACAGAGGCGTGGCGTTGAGGCCGTTGGCATACGGGTCGACCCCAGCCAGAGGCGAGGCCGTATCACCTTCCTGGCGCATGATGTCATGGACCGCCACCTCTGTCTGTCTGCTATCTCAGTCCATTCCAAATAGCAGCTCATCCTCATCCCATCAGGGTATGAGGGCTGGTTACATCGCTCCTCTGCTTTCAAACACTGACAGAAAAAAGGGTACAACAGAAGTCTATTTCTATCCCCAGCTTAGTACAAAAATAATGTTACCCCTAGGGACAATTATTGGAACTCAACGTGTATTTTTCATTGGCCAGTGAAAGATACACGTATGAACTATTTCTTCTAAAATGTTTTTTACAGTGTTTTGTAAGTGGATAAGCCAAGGGAACAAATAGGTACCCCAATGTCAAGGGTACTGCTGCAGTGTGCTTTATTAAGAGAGAGAAGCTGCCGTTAAGTGACGGATAACTTGGGTTAGTTTGGTTCTTGTGGGTGGACAGTCGAAGCCAAAAAATTCACAAAACACAAAATTCTTCTATAAAGCAATATTGTTTTTTTTAAGAAAGAGGAAAAAGTTAATCTCTGAAAAAGATTTGAGAAATCCTTTGACCTTCTAAACATGCCTTTAAACGGGCTTGTTGCCAGTCAGGTTTCCTCTCGCTTGTGGACTCTAGAATCAGACGCAGCATTGCAGGAAGCAGAATTGAATGCATCCCTCCAGGATTAGATATACCCAGGAGAGAGAGCATACTCGCCTTTCTTCTTTTCACTCTCTAACAAAGTTTGGCCGGGACTGCCGCGCTGGAAGCTGACAAATGAGCACCGGGGCTGGCAGTACAAATGCGTTTACAAAAAACAAACCAAGATTAATGTTGCACTCGCACAAACAGCAAACAGCTATTACACATTTTATTATAGTGAGCATCAGCCCTTCATACGGCTGTTCAGTGTTATTTCAGGCATGCAAAATTAAATTGAATTTGTCAGGTATATTAATTGATTTTATTTCTTCTGAGTTCAGTGTTCACGGCAAAGTACTTCAACTTGTAATGCTCACAAACAAACATAATGCAGATGTGCATGAATACACAAGCATGCTATGACTATATCTAGTAAAACGTACATAGGCCTATTTATGGGTAATTTTTATTAAGAAATTCACATTTTCTCAAAATGTATACCAAATGGTGCATGCAGACATCTAGAATTTTAACATTTGATGTATAAGTGAAGCCACAAAAACTTTGGGATTGAATGTTTAACTCTCTAAGTCTAGTCTAACATCATGACGCTTCAATGAAGAGAAGGAACAAGCTACAGAATATATGAAATATGGCGTGCTGTCAGACAGTCTGTAATAAGATGATTTTATAACAGTAAAAGTTGTATAAAGGGGCGTTAAAAACCCACCAGAACACTATGTGCTCTGACTCATATTCTCCAAGGCTGAAATTATCCTGCAAATATGCAGCAGCGTACCTGAACTGCAGGTGGAGGGTTTGAATCTGTAAACTGATGCCAACCTGAACTTTCCATGACATAATGTTTTATGTGTTTCGACTGTCTGTGCAGTTTGAAAATATGTGTAATATGTGTCTACCTACGGGAACAAATAAAGTATGCTAAACTGACTCCTGCTCTAGTTGCTCATTACTTATTACCTGTGAGTGTGTCCATTAAAGGTGAAGTCAGCAATTTTGCAGAACACTTCTTGTCAAAATCACTTTTTCTCAAAACCAGTGAATATCTCCTCACGATCCGCTACTTCAGTCTGTACTACTGAAAGAAATGATGTTAATACACAGCCTATAGCTCTGTTACCGGGTATGTATGTAAAGGGTTTTTAAACAAAGCCTTAGCTAGCAACATGCCTGGTCGCAGAGCCTAGGCTGTGTATTATCACTGGATTTTTACGGACAGGTAGCCGATAGTGAGGAAATATTCACTCCTTTTGACAACAACCAGCGTTCTCCAGAATCGCTGACTCCACCTTTAAACAATACTATACAGTGTTTTCCAGTGGCCATGGCAACGGGGGGGAAAACTGATTGAGCCGCATGAGCAGGAAGTGCTGCGAGGACAACAGGATGTGCTTTGGCTCCGTCGTCGAGGGTCGAAGAATTCAAGGAAGTTATTGTACTTTGTGGAATGGGCTCAGGAATGCAAGATGTCTGACTTTTTCTCTTTGCTTTTTTTGTGTGTGTGTTGTTTTGGAGGTCTGAGTCGTATCACATGTTTGGAGGCGACAGGCTTTGAAGATAGTGTGACCCTCGGCGTGATGCATGCGTGGCACTGCGCTTTGTGGTCACCCACCTCGACATTCTCTTGTGACAGGCGGAAGGTTGAACAGACAAGGATGAAAAAACAAAAAAAATTCCAGGCGATTTTGGACACAGATGTTCGGCTGTAGATGTAAAAAACTGTCACCTGAATTAATAGATGAATAAACAATGACCTTTTAGCCTTAACTGGAAGGTGGTTATCAGCCAGATAATGAGATAATCAAAATCTGATGGATGTAGAGCTCCAGATAAAATAAACAGCCGATGTAAAAAGCAGGAACCGTGACCACTTGAACCCCCCCCCCCTCCCCAATACAACATGTTCCCGAGCTCGAGCTTAAACATTCTTTCCAAACGGCGAGACATTGTTCTGTTTACGTTCTATAAGCCCTCGCTCCAGAGAAATATTTAATGTGAAATAAATATTTCCTCTGAACATACCAAGGAAAGTGGCGTCACTCCAAAAGAACAAGGGACAAAGAGATTGCAACATTTTCATCAATTGTGCATGATGACACATTTTTACAAACAGTTTTTCGGATTGTATTAGTTTTGTCAAGTGATTGTTATAGTCATTTTATTGCGCAAAAGATTGTCTGTGTCTCTCTATTTGATATCACTGTGAACTTAATATATTTTAGTTTGGGATCATAAAAGACCAAACAAAGTTGTTTTTGTCCAATTGAAAAGTTTTGGAGTGTTTATTTTAAGACAAAGTCATTTAAATTTGAACAAGTAAGATTATTGTCTAATTTATTTAAAACAAAAGTTACTGACGGCAAGTTTCCTCCGTTTGAATCTACTTGGGAAACTAAATGGATTTGGACTGTTGGTTTCGACAAAACCAGCAACTTGAAAATGTATCACTCCAGGCATGTGGGAACATTACACAACTAATAATCATTTTTCTGATCAAGCCCTTGTTCTATAAATAATGTGGCTCCCAGTCTCTGAGTCATAGGTGACGTCTTCAAATGTCTAGCCTGAACAACACACCCAGACCAAAAGATGTTCAAGAAAATATGAAAAAGTCAAAAGCAGCAAATCCTCACATTTGAGAAGATGGAAACAATGAAAAATCCAGACCAGTTTAAGACTGGCTTTAAGAAGTGCTTTAATACAGTTTTTCTAACCAGCAAGTTAACCCACTGAGCTTCTACAGATACATATCTTTCTTTGCTTTTCATAATACTGCAACTTTTATAAGTCATTTAACCCGCTCACTGCACCCATCTCTTGTACAGAGAAACCGTTAACAAAGCTTCAGCTCTTAATCCGCACTCTCCTCTCCAAGCCTCTGGCGTCCATAGTCACACTGTTGCTGCAGTCAGACTATACATCCGGTAGCCTGACACTCTTAGCTGGTGCGGGGTTTTTGATCTAGTCTTTAGCCGCACTAACACTAACCCCCCTAATTGTCCCTGTGCCTCCCTGTCAGGCAGCTCTGCCCTGTGCCCGGGATGTTTGCGTTGTGACAGGCCTTCTCCCTGACGCGTGGATGGAGCTGTCGGGGCAGAGGGCAGAGGGCAGCCGGGTCATGGGTTAACACCACAGGCTGCGCTGCAACAACAAACACCGTGTCCCCAAATCCCCAAACAGGGACAGAAAGGCTTCACTTTCGGCTCCTAGTATGTGTGAATCCTATCACACTCTCTATACAGCTACTGGAAAAGTTCTAGGAAAAATCAAACTGTCTTGACTTCACTAGATTTTTTTGGTTTTGAGGCTTGAACTAAAACCTCTTAAGTTTTAAGGAACACTGCACAGCTACATTTGAGCCAATAAGTTATCTTTTGTTGACGAAACTTATCATTCATGTGTAATGAAACCTCGAGTTTGGAGTTTTACATACTAAGAGTTCCAAAAAGTTAAAGTCATGCCAACGTATTACAGTTATAACACTGTTTAATGTTTGAATCAACATTTTGACCGACTTTGTTTTGAAGTGTTGAGCTTTTCTACTTTTTTTTTTTTTACAATGTAATGTCTTAATGTCTTTCCATACTGAAGTCTCCGCCATGTTTCATTTAAAGCGGATGTACGGTGGCTTGTCCATGTTGCCATCAGCTCCGTTGCATATAAACAATATGTACACCATGAAAAAAAAAGAAGCAATGCAGTGAACCAGGTCTTGCTAATGGGGGATGAGGGTTAGTGGACTGATCCGCTGTCAGATCAAATGTTTGCCCGGTGCTGAAAGCTACGTTCTGCCTGTGGGATCAGGGTGTCTGTTTGTTGCACCTAGAGGTGCGATGATGGTGTCTTCAATGGAGAGGTTAACAGGTTTGACCCCTAAACCCCCCACAGACCATGAGGGTCACAGACAGACAGGTTCAGCCAACACACAGTTACAAGAAGCCGACAGGAAGGACGGGTACTCACTTTGACCAGGACGCAATCAAACAATTTCCTGCAGAATAACGGTAAGCACAGGTTATTAAGGAGTCAATGACCTTCAGACCCACAGTTGATCTCCTCCTTTAGCATCACACATTGTTTTATATGAGTCAAAAGTCTCCGTTAAAACCACAAACAATGACTTTCCCTTTTTGATTATTCTGCCAATTAATCTTGGCAAGTCCTTAAATTGTCCACTATGGTTTCGCAAAACTCAGAATGTCATAATCAGACAGTTTGTACAGTCCAAAAACTAAATTGAGTTAGTTTCATTGTGAAAAGTTATCATGAAATTATAAAACAGATAGAGATATTAATACAGAATAACACATCATTGTATTTCTAAATACATACGTTATGGCTGTAACAGATGAACAACCAGCTCATCCTTATCGCGAGAAGCAGTGCAGCTTGTAAAAACAGGCCGGTAGTCTAATTTGGGAAAGTTATTTACTGAGTGATTGTCTGCAGCCAAACCCTGTGCTACTTTAGAAAGCATTTAGCACATTCATTGCCAATACAGGTTAGGTCCAAACTAAACTTGCAGCCACGGGTTTACCATCAATCAATGTTCACACTAGATTGTGTGTATCTACTGCCCTCTGGTGGGAGACACTGTCAACAACATCAGGTGCGGTTTATAAATTCAGCATTTCAGCAAAAGTCTGCTCTTGTCAGCAATATAAAGCATTTCTGAGTCTAAGCTACTAAGTATGCCGGTTATAAAGCTAATCTGTTTAAAACAGATATTTTCTTCTTCACACTACAATTATGCTGGGGGAAAAAAATACTCTTTTAGAAACTACAATCCTCATTACAAACGCTCCATCTAAGCCTCATAGACAACATGTTATTAAATGTTCCACTAGAGAGCAGCATTACCACATGTATGATAGATAAACACTTTCATTCATCCAAGCAGAATGCACAGTCTTGCATTCACTATGATTCCATTCATAGATGATGTAAGCACTTTGTATCTCAACTGTGTATATTGAAGATTAATTGTAATTTTTATGAAGAAAAAAAACATTTCTTTCAGATAGAAATATTTTTGACAAATATAATAAATTGCTCATTTAAGACTTCTACATATAAACATGTGGTCATTGAGAGGGATTATTTATGTATGACTGTATACTTTTTTTTATTTTTTACTCAGGACTACTACATTTTATTGAGTTTTTCTATAATGTGGTAACTATGGGTAAATCACGTGGATGCCTTTGCAACAGTGAGTTAATGTATGAGAAAATGTGTTGTCTTTCTCCTTTGCATCGTCTTGCAGGTATAAAAAAGGGGGGTTAGAGCATGGACCTATTATAAAAGGGTTTAGAGAGTCTGGGTGAGTCAGACCTACAGATGTGTCATCAGGTGAACCTGTGTGTCTCCAGCAGCAGCAAACAGCTCAGCTCATTGTCCCTTTTCCTCGTCCATTTGCATTTCCCTCTACTCCCCTTCTGCCCAGTGTCCCTTTTTGTCACCAATTGCTTTTATCTGTGAACCCTCTGTCATGTTTTTTTCTCATATATGACGCATGTTTTGATGCTGTATTCAGACACAAATCCGATTTTACTGAAAAAAATGATCTTCTATACTATTTGTTTAACTAATTTGCTGCTACTTGATATTGCCTCTACACTCTCTCTAATGTGTATTTGTATGTTTTATTGTTGTGTTGTGCTATGTGTAATGTCTATCTATCTATCCATTCATCCATCCATCCATCCATCTATCTATTTATCTATCTATCTATCCGTCCATCTTTTATTTTATCTAGCTGTAAATGGGATCCTCTCCAGCGTTTGCTGTTGCTGCTATAAACTGACTGAACTCAAATCGCCTGAAATTCTAAACTGACAGGCTCCCCATTGAGCTCTTCAGGCGAGCTTTCAGGTTGTTAAGTTTCCAATCGAACAAAAGCATCCCTGCATGTTCTGAAAGGTTTGTGCGGAAAGTAAAAAGTAGGAGAGGAAGAAGGAGCTCCTGCTGCAAAAGAAAACTCATTTCAAGGTTGTATTTCAGAGTGTTCATTCATGCTGCTCTGTTCTGAGGAAATAAAATTAGATCAGTGGGTGTGTGACAGAAATATGCTCTGCGTTTGGATTGGGATGAAAGCGCCTGTGATGAAAGCCAAAAAAAAATTAAGAAATAAATATTCATAGAAAATGTATTTCAAAAAACTACAGCTGCCGGGCCTCGTTTGTAACAGAAGCCTTGGTTCAAAAATATACAATTGGATTAATCGACTCCACCGGTCTTCTTCTCCGGCTGCAGGATGTGGAGCATGACTGTGCAAATCGCAATAACGTAGTCAAACTGGGTCAAATAACAGCAAATGAATAGACAAAAAAGATATATTTCTGAACCAAATTCTGATTTCAAAGATGGAAAACCTTAGAAGAAATAGCCTAACATAGTACTAAAATGAAATGATCAAACGTGTGTGTGTGTGTGTGTGTGTGTGTGTGTGTGTGTGTGTGTGTGTGTGTGTGTGTGTGTGCATACAGAGAGGGGTCATCAGTGTAAGACAACAGCTCTTTTCATAACAGTCAGTGTATCCGGGTCAGCTGTGCAGGAGATGCTGTGTTGAGAGTCCTGCAGCTGGTGTGTGTGTGTGTGTGTGTGTGTGTGTGTGTGTGTGTGTGTGTGTGTGTGTGTGTGTGTGTGTGTGTGTGTGTGTGTGTGCGTGCGTGTGTGTGCGTGCTTGCGTGTGTGTGTGTGTGTGTGTGTGTGTGTGTGTGTGTGTGTGTGTGTTGAATGAGGAGATCTCCCCTATACAGCTCGGCCTAGCCAATCAGCGAGCTCACACTGACATGAAAAAAAAAAAAAAAAAACTTAACAGATGAGAAAACAAAGATGGGTTTATGCTGGAAGAGGACATGTTCTGCTTCTCTTCGGTCACAACCATTCACTCTGTGTTTGATTTGGGTTTAAAGGACAGGCACACTTTCATGATCGTTGATTGTGACTTTCATTTTGTAACATTAACATACACGCAACAACACACGCACACAAACACATACTATTTCTTGGTTTCTTCGTAAGGTACAGTTAGTTAGATGTGATTAAATTTATATTGTATTTTGTTGCTGCTTATTCTTTAAATAAAAGTTCATGTACAACTATGTTGTTTTTGAATGACTTCCAAACGAATAACTCAGTGTATCTTTATGAGACTCAATAAGGTTAATGCCATTCAATTTTCCCTGTTTATAGAGTGGTGCCCCGTTGAGAATTTAATGTTTGTTGAATTCAGTTTTTTAGATTTTTAAGTTGATTGTCGGATGTGAGTGTAAACCCTTAACTTCCTCTTATTGGATTCAATCATTAACTAATTAATTAATTTGTTAAGGCCTAAAATAGTATTGTGTATTCTCAACTCATGTATACAGTATTGTGTCTATATTGTTAATATAGATATAATTCATCTGTCCTTTTAACAATGAAACTAAAACGTGTGAGATTGAAGGTGATTAAGAAGTCTACCTGTCTTTGTACTACTTCTTTGTGTGCCTTTATGGTTAAAGGTATTGAGTGTAGTAAATGTAGTTTGGTGTAAGTTGGTTTAGTGTTTCTGAATGCTCAAAATGAAGCTCCTGCTTTGTTGGAATGACTCAGTAATAAAAGCAGTTTGCAGCTGTGAGCCTGACAGTTTGATGGAGATGTTGCCAAACAAGCTCTCAGACGTGTGCTGCAGTTACAAAGTGATTCATGATCAATAAAAGGACTTATTTTAGATCCTAGTGTCCTGGATAGACATCAACATCTATTATTATCTCCAGCCTCTTTCGATTCACTTTCATTTGTGAGTATTACCTTGTTTGTAGTATTACGTTTATTTATTTTTATTATTTTGTATTATCACTAACTGTTTATTTGAGCTCAATTACTTTCAATAGAATGATTGAATCATATTTAATTTTATCTTCTTGATATTGTTTTTACATTTTTCTTCCTAAATTTGATTTATATTTTCCTAGATCATTTTATCCCCTACATAAAAAAAAATATTTAAAACTTCTATTATTTAACTTTTTATTTCTTGAATTCTACATATAAATCATAACATTTGTCTTGCATATTTTCGTTATAAATGTACGATAAATAAAGTTCATCACAGGCTAATTCTTAAAATAATAATAACAATATTGCTTGTGTACTTATTGCTGTATAAGTTAATTTTGTGATCTTGTCGAAGATAATTATGAATATAAATGTAAGAAATTTGCACACAGTTATAGGTTAATTTGTTTTCCACTTTTAGATAAACTATACAAGGGTCTCTGTGTTTACTTCTGTTCCTTGGAAAAGATTCTTCTGATAAACGTGTTGACTGGAAGACAAGAAGGAAACAGCTCATGGGTCAAGGGTCGGTTGATACTGATTGGCCTCGGCGCATTGCAATAGAAATTGATCACAATGAGGAAACAAATACTCAGGGCGCTGCTGTTTTGGATAACGGTGGTCCATTGAACAATTCTGTCTACATTCTGTTCAAGACCAGATGTTGGTGTTTCTTTTTCATGCTATTCGTATTTCTATCCATATATATTTTTTTTTTCAGTTTTCTAATGTGTATTCCATACTTGATGTATTTCATGCCCCTTTAAAGCACTTTTCAGCCTTGTGTCTGAATTGTGCTATGTAAATAAACTTGCCTTGCCTTGCCTTAATTGAATGTACTTTTTTTTTATATTGGAGTCCTTCTGTTTTGGCTTTTTGTTGTCCCCTATAGACCACCACCACCCGTCTTATCTCATCTGCCCATTTCCAAGTGTTTATTTAGTTTATTCTCTGGTTTCCCACATTCCCTGTCTCCTGGGAATTTCTACTGAAGAAATCTCAGTTCAGTTTGTCTTCTGTTCCCGGATGGTCTTCAGGCATCCAGTGAAGAGCCAGTGGCAAAGGGAGCACACATTTTAATCAAACATTTATTAGGTATAACAGTATAACTTTCAACTGTTTTATGGTTACTTTACTTTACGGTTTCTGTCAAGTCTGCAGTTGTATTTTTAGTTAAGGATCTTCCACTATGCTTTACCTTAAGCCATTCATTACAACCTAATAACTCATAAACCAATTAAAACCAAGACACCCAAGAGTAAAGACAAATATGGAACAAGGCCAGGAGCCTCTAGAAACTCTGCACGCTTGTATATTTACAATTTACTTTCTGCATGAGTAGCTCAGTTGACCTCCACGATAACACAGACCAAGATCCAAAGCTGTAATAGTTTGGAGGAAGAGATGGTTATGTTTTATTGGCCGTCTTTCCAAACAATGTATCTGATCCTCTTATGCTCCTCAGCTCAGGCAGCTCCTTGACCTACAATATGAGATGGACTCATTAAGACAGCTGCATAATAAGAGATGATCCGTTACCACACATGTAGGGGTTTACTCACCATGTAACCTGCAGTAAAAATCCCTGAAAACATTTCTGCAATGATTTTATATTTCTTCTCCCAATACACTTTGATTTATCAAGATTTCTTTTTCTTTTTATGTTAACTTTGCCACGCAGCAGCTCAACAACAGTGAGTGCGCACTGTGTATCATCAATGTATTTCAGGTACTCCTGCTTCTTACTTGGGGATCCTTTTTGCAATTCAAAAAATTAGAGAGAAGAGAGAGAGAGAGAGAGAGAGAGAGAGAGAGAGAGAGAGAGAGAGAGAGAGAGAGAGAAAGAGACCCGTTAGGAGGAGTCTGTGTTGCTCGGGGAGGTGGTATGATGGTGAGCCGCTCTACTCGCTCACTGGCTGCTCAGCCCCTAATGTGTGAGCAGCGTGTTCAGAGGGACTGACTACCGCGGGACCGACCACCGGTCTGCAGCGCGCGGACTCCTATAGTTGCCCCGGAGACCAGTAGCATAATCTGACGTTACGCTTGGAACTGAGAGATGGAATGCATTGAAAGGACTGAGACACTGTGAAAGTTTGCATTTCGCTGTCGGATATGGAGACACGCGTAAAAGGACAATTCAGTAGACTACAATAAAGTCAATCAGCATCTTCAGTCTCGCGTGCTGGGTATGAGGATGACACCTGCACTCCGCTGTCTCGCGAGGACCGACGCGTGTGCCCCAGACATCCAGGCATCTTGAAAGAAGAAGAGTGGGTCAGAGCTTCTGTAAGAGTGACTTTCTGCCTATTACTCTGCAGACAGCTCACCATTCCGCTCGCGCCTGTGGCTGCAGAAAAGGCGCATTTGTCTGCGCTCCTTCCTCGCGCCGCGCGTACTGCGGCAAAACAACAACAAAATATTTCGTATCCAGACACAGGTGAGCTTATATGCAACTCAGTTATGGCTATGTAATGTTTAGATGCACGTGTCTTTTTTAAACTTAATAAGCATGTTTTGAATGGGGACTATTTTTTGTTTTGTTTTTAACACACAATAGTTTAGTCTATTACAAAAGGTGTGAACTATATGTTAACAGTCTCAAGTGTGCTGTTTACGCACTATTCAAAGTCTTAATGGCTCCTGCAGAGAAACCTTTTAATAGTTAAACTACAGATTTCGAAGGTTATAGGCTGTTGATTTACCCCTTCAAATTCATCTTTACGCATGATACATTCCCCCGGAACAAATCTTTTTAGTCCACACACTGTCTGACAGTAGCGCACATTTTCTCTATAAGCTTTTGTTCAACCTCCTCATTGGAGATGAACGATGATTCCACAGTGAGATATTAAGCATTGTTTCTTTAAACATGGACATTCAGCCTTTCAGACATGTTTGGTATATTATATAACTTTGAAGTCTTCTCTTGGATTCAACACAAAGTTAAATGGGTATTTAATCATGTTTTGGGTATGAGTCTGTTATTGCTATGGAGGTTGTGAGGTTGATGTGGTTAATGTCACTTAGAGTCAATGCACTTAACAGTAGCTGGCCCATATTTATCTAAAATGTGATGAGATGTTATTTTGTGCCTATATTGAAATTCTCCCTTCCTGTGTTTTTTTGAATGTTGCAGGTTGGCTTACTGTCTCTGCAGCCGAAGGCATTCAAACTGTGCACACCTTGTCATGTCTGCACCGCTCATCTCTTCTCACTGTTTCCGTGTTGAGAGTTAACTGGATATAAAGCAATACAAAGGAGCTTTGCCTCCTAACTCGCCCCCCCCCCCCCCCCCCCCTCTCTCTACCACAGCACCAGGCAGTGTGTAATCTCCGAAGCCCTGACTCACCATGGGCACTGTTCTATCACTGTCTCCCGGCTCTCGCAAATCAGGCTACTATGACAACCGGGCGGGCTCCCTCAGCCACTACCCGAGCCTCAGCAGCCGCTCCCTGAACAGTCAGAAGGACCGCGGTGGGCTGAAGAGAGGCCAGTCCATCTTCCTCCCCGCGCTCACATGGAAACGCCTGGTGGCCTCCACCAAGAAGAAGGGCAACTCCAAGAAGGGCTCCTCTGGGGGTCCCGTTACCCTGGGCGACCCTCTAAACAACAACAACAACAGCATCAACATCTACCACCACGACCCCGCCGCTGTGTTGCACCTCAACCGGGAGAACGTCAAGAAGTCTCTGTCCTGCGCCAACCTGTCCAGCTACGAGGGCCCGGCCGGTCTGGGTCTAGGGCTGCAGGGCATGGGCCTGGGCTACGGGATGGGCTTGGGCCAGGGGGGACACGGGTACATCGGATACACCCACAAGTCCCACCAGCAGATCTCCTCTGTGAAGAAGGTCCCCCACGTGACTCTGCCCTCGTCCCCAAAGCGTGTCATCGTCCAGGCGTCCACCAGCGAGCTCCTGCGTTGCCTAGGAGAGTTCCTGTGCTGTCGTTGCTACCGCCTGAAGCACTTGTCTCCGGCCGACCCGGTGCTATGGTTACGGGCGGTGGACCGCTCGTTGCTGCTGCAGGGCTGGCAGGACCAGGCCTTCGTCACCCCGGCCAACGTGGTCTTCGTCTACATGCTGTGCCGGGACGTCGTCGACGGCGACCTGGTTGCCACGGAGCACGAGCTGCAGGCCATCCTGTTGACCTGCCTCTACCTGTCCTACTCTTACATGGGCAACGAGATCTCCTACCCGCTCAAGCCTTTCCTGGTGGAGGCCGGGAAAGAAGCCTTCTGGGACCGCTGCCTAGCCATCATTAACGCCACCAGCTCCAAGATGCTGCGTATCAACGCCGACCCGCACTATTTCACACAAGTGTTCGCCGAACTGAAGAGCGAAGGCGGCTGTGGCCCTCAGGACTATAGCAGGGTGCTGGATCGGTGAGAGTCAATGAGCAGCCCATCCATCCTTGCTGACCGACCGCATGCCTTTTTATAGATACGCTCATGCACACGTATACCTGAACACAGAAACACACACGTTTGTCTCAGATAGAGTCCGTTCCCATTTCTTTTCTTCTGCTGCCCCGCAGGAGCCAATGAAACAAATATGAATCATTCCATCCGTGTTTGTTGCCATTGTCCCTTCCATCCACGGATAGAAATGAGGAAATAAGAGATCTGTCCCTCAAAGATTTCCTCTGATCATTTGGCCATTTGTGTGTGTGTGTGTGTGTGTGTGTGTGTGTGTTTTTTTTTTGTGGAATATCCAACTGAGTTTACTTGAATTTGAATTGACGAACCATTTGGTCCACCTGTCCCATCTGAGCCCATGTGTCTGGTCCCAGCTGCTCTATAGCAACCTTACCCTGCTATCGATCAATATGCATCAGACAAGAAGACGCCATCATCACTCACTCAAAACACGATCAAGGATAATATTTCAACTGGTTATATATTCTGAGTGCAGCGGAATAAAACCCCGGACACACACAGACAATGTAATCCAACCGAGGCCATGTGACATTTTCCTGGACAATTCAAGGAGAGACATCTTGACATCTTGACTGTGGGCTAAAGCCTTGTGTGCCAGCGGGGAAAAGTGACTCAGAGTGATGGGAGCAGCTGAGAGGTCCATGTAAGGTCCCGCTGGTCCTGCTGTGCGCTGTGTGGTCACTAAAGCAAAGCCAACAAGGGCCAGGGTTTTGTGGATGGAGCCTTTTGGGGGTCGTCTGGCCTGAGGGGACAGTTGCTAGGGTATTTTGTTTTTACATTTTATAACAAGTTGAAGGTTTCCATTTCCTCTCATCTCCGGAGGGTTTACTGGTGGAAGCAGAGCCACGCATTTTAAGATTGATCTGTGTTGCGTGCGTGTATGCATCGGCACGTGTGTGTGTGTGTGTGTGTGTGTGTGTGTGTGTGTGTGTGTGTGTGTGTGTGTGTGTGTGTGTTGTGTATTGGCATTGTGCAGTGGACGGCAGCCAGGGTCATCAGCTGTTTACTCCCTCCTTTTGTTCCCTTCGTCATGTTGACAGGGCGCCCACAGCCGTGGTATTAATGAGATTAGCAGATTACTGCGGCCCCTCCCCTCTCTCAACCTCTGCCCCCTTCCAGTCCACTCGGCAGCCCCGCATAGCTTCAGTGGCTAATCCAGGCTAGGCTGCTGGACTGTAGACACACACACACATTTACAGACCTCGACTGGCACTTTATTCTACTCGTGCATGAATTAAACGCTGTTTGACGCACGAGTGCAGCTCAGGGTCCAAGGTAGCGGCATTTAAAGCTCTCTGGGAGAAACCCCGGCAGGACTGTTGCGGTGGAAAAAGGTGTTGTTGTTGCTTCTGAATTTGTCCAACTTTCTCATCAGTTTAAAATTGCATGCTCGAAATATACAGATACACCTATTACAGGACACTGATAACCAACCTTTTTGACCTTTTAGTTAAAAAAAAGCAGTGTGTATTATGCAACCACCCCATTGTTGGTTGCATATGGTTACCAGTTGTTACCAGTCCAACCAAAGTGTAGTTCATAAAGCTGCTTCAAACCTAAAAGCATTGTTGCCTGACCTTTTCCAGGATGTGTTGCCAACAATAGCATGTGGCAAAGCCTTAATCTTATTGTGTTCTGGCATCTGGAAGGTTTTGGTGCTCCACTTCCCTCTACACCCATGTGACAGCCACTCTGGCACACTTTACTTTACTTTATATACTCATCCCGCAATGTCAATTTGATAAACAAGCGTCCCCCATAAAATCTGACCTTTACGCACGTGTGCAAACAAACACACTCTGGGACACATCCCATCATTGGGTAATCCTGCCTTAATCCTCCCACCCAATCAAATAAAGAGAGGGAGCGAGGGATGAAAACACGGAGAAATAAGTAAAACGGTTGAGAATCCGATGAGATTATTTTTTTTGTGCCACACTTCGACTTGCCCTTAAGGCCCCCTCGGCTCAGCCTTCAAATCCTGCTCTAACAAACTACTGGAGGCCTCAGAGACCCTAAGCTCAATGCTGCTGACTATTCCATCTCACCAGGCCTGCCTCCTCTCTCGCCTGAGCTCACACCAGTCGACCAGAGAGGAGTGACGGCAGTGATTCACGCCGAGACACTGACGCCTCCTTTTCTGGAGCTTTCGCTGGCAGCCATTTTGGGGCTCGTTGTCAGTGCAGCTCTCTCTTTCTCTCCCTATGGCCTGGCCCGGGCTTTGACAAGGACACTTGTGTCTTGACTCACCCCCCCCCCACCACCACACACACACACACACACTCCGTCCTCTTGCCCCCTCCAACCCCAATTTCCACACACACTCAGCTGTTGTTCTTCGGGGTTGTTTCATTAGATTTGACACCCGCCAGCCATTGTCAGGACGAGGATAGGGGCAGAAAGAGGCTGATTGTTGGCATCGGGTCGGTTGTGTTTGTGTGAATGTGAATGTGGGTCGAAGTTAAGGGACAACATCTGCTTCCACCGTCCGTCTCCTGCAGACCTGGACATTCATTAGATCTAGAAGATACAGTACAACTTGTTTGGGTGATGCCCTGACGTCAGCGACTAATTGGGAAAAATCCACTTTAGCTGTGACTCTTGATTTAATGAAGAATTAACTTGCTCACAAATGATCTCATTCCTCGTGCTCATTGCTGGCACAGACACCAAGGAACCAAGTTCATTTGACCCTAATTTTGTTTTAACGCAATTTGTCAAATTCGACCGAAAAAAGCAACTGTCCCCTCTCTTCAGTCCCTCTGTCCAATCAGTGGCCCGAGCTGGATTCACATAGATGTTCCCTTCTTCAATCGTTTTCTCAGAGCAGCTTCAGAGCCAATTAACTCACATCTCCAGTTCTGTTCATCCAATCAGAGCCCTCGGCAAGATTCCCGAACTCTTTGACAGGAGGCAAACGGACACTTGATGACTGTGACATCTCCGTGGATAATTAATGACTCGTTTAACGTCCAAACTGATTCAAGATATTTAAACAAGATCAAATGTGAGATAAAGTGGAAACTGGGCCTTTCTCCTCTGTGGATGGGACAA
This sequence comes from Ammodytes marinus, assembly GCF_949987685.1. Lineage (NCBI taxonomy): Eukaryota > Metazoa > Chordata > Actinopteri > Uranoscopiformes > Ammodytidae > Ammodytes > Ammodytes marinus. The sequence goes on along the minus strand of NC_137221.1, from coordinate 7,256,876 downwards.
CGTTGCTTTACCGAATGTTTCCGCCGAGCCTTAGACTGGCTCTGCTTTGGAGACTTTTGGGTTTTCTGTGAACAATGTGATAAAAGATTTAACGGATCAGTCGGGTGTTATTCTATGTTTTTCTTATTGTCAACAAGTACCATGCTCTAGAACGTATTTCAGTATTGTCGGACCTGACTATCGATTCGGTTTGAAATCGTATCAAAAATAGTACTTTCCCCGAGAAAGCCTGGGGAGCGTAAACGTTTATTTAAAGATTAAAATTTGCATTTATTTTGGGACTACTTTCAGCTGCGGATGAACACATATTTTGTGATTTACAAAAAAAAAAAGTCAGCAGTGCCCACATTCATTGTATGGATAAGGAACATTGTTAAGACATTGTTTAATAGTTTTCTGGACGAATTGGAGCTTAAGGTAATTGTTGAATGTGTTTTTTCTCATGGGATTTGTTCACAATAAGAAAAACATAAACCATGTCACTCAGAATTTTCCTTGAAGTCACCACAGCTCTGTGAGTTGTGTTAAGTTATTTCAGTATGCTGCTGCTGCTGCTGCTGTGGGTTGGTGTGATGTTTCAATGGCATCTTTAGACTGACTATGTAAATAATATGTGGGTGTGTAACATACAAGAAGAGCTGTTAAGGAAATGAACAAAAAAGTCTTGCTGTGTAGTAGCATGCATGCCAGCCAGGTAGTTTAGAAATGTTTGTTTTTTTACCTCTGCTTTCCTTTTGATTTTTATATGTGCTGTTTCAAATGAAAGATTATTTCTTCAGTAACCTTACAACTCGAGTTCATTGGAGTGTACCTTTAAATGAGTGAAGTGATGTCAACCGTTATGAAAGTCTCTTATAACTGCAGATGTAACTGTCATCGTTACGGTGGCCTGTGTATGTTTAGAAACAACAGAGACGGACACATAATCGAGTTTTGAAATAGCAAAGCTTGTCAATAAATTTGAGCGACGACAAAATTATGCCGGACTTAATATGTACTTTGGCTAAGTTAGATGTGGTCATGTTGCTTTACATCACTGTTCCAGATTCACACAGACAACAGTCAACACACACACACACACACACACACACACACACACACACACACACACACACACACACACACACACACACACAACATAGATATTGATCAAGTTAGTGGCTATCAATGGCTTTTTTCATGGTGTATTGAGGCCAGCTGGTGACACAAAGGCAGCCATTGTACATGCAGCTCTAGCTCAGTCCGATCGCCGTAACTTTCGCCTCCAATGCCTCTGCTTTTTGTGTTCAAATTTCACGACTTCACGCTCATCACAACACCTCAGCTCTGTTGCGTCAACACTGTACGGATGTTAATACAGAGATAAATATACAACTGTCTGGTGCCCATGGCCCCGGGTCCCCCCTGAGTTTCCATAGTTACCGTCCTTCCTCATATGCCATCATTGTAAGTGTCACACCAAAATGAAGCAGCACATCACCTCCAGTGACTTTTGTAAAGCCACTCAAATATGTGTGTGTCGCAGTCGCCACAAATACTGTTGATGGGAAAACTTGAAGAAAAACAAATGTGACTCTTTCATTTTTTATGTTTTTTGTTTGTTTGTTTGTTTGTTTGTTTTCCATGACGATGATGTTGACTTTTGATTATTTAATAAAGTATTGAGCCGAAATCCACTTCTGACCTCTTTTTGTGTGTGTGTGTGTGTGTGTGTGTGTGTGTGTGTGTGTGTGTGTGTGTGTGTGTGTGTGTGTGTGTGTGTGTGTGTGTGTGTTTGTGTGCGTGTGCGTGTGCGTGTGTGTGTGTGTGTGTGTTTGTGTCTTTTCCTACACATGCAACTTTACATCTGCTAGGGCTCACACACATTTAACTTAAAACGCCTTTTGTCTCCCCACACAGTACACATGATATACTCTCTGCCTGTATAAATCCAGCTAATTCAGGACTGGCAGTAAATTCATCTGGGACATAAAATAGCTTAATGCACAAACACACACAATGGCCCGGCGCTGCAGATGGCCTTCTGGCTTCCTGTCAGAGGGGGGCTGTGTCTCTGCAGTCAATCACCACCGTCTCCGCGGCGACCACAGGTGGAAATACTGTGAGGCCAATACTGCCTTCTACCAAGCCCTCTCTCTCTCTCTCTCTCTCTCTCTCTCTCTCTCTCTCTCTCTCTCTCTCTCTCTCTCTCTCTCTCTGTGCTACCAAACTGTGTAGTTCTTAGCTCGTTGTTCTGTGAGTTTAAAATGAGTAGACAGTTTTATGTGCAGGTTTAGTGGTGGGGGTCTGCAGAGCGCCTGCCTCAGGCTGCCTTCCCCTTTCAATGAGCTATCACTGATTGTAGGCCTATACTGTTCATTGTTCAATCGTACACTTTTATCACTTGCTTTTGGCAAAAGCTACAACCAGCAGCTGGTTAGCTTAGCTTACCTTTGGAAAAAGGGAGAAAACGCTAGCCTGGCTCTAATTAAAGATCCACTGTGTAACATTGATAAAACAATCCAGGGCTACATTATATATTGCAAATAAGTGAATGGGCAATGTAACATGAAACAATGAAACTTTCCCAGACTTAATATGTTGCCTTAATTATGTAGTTAACTTATTTCTATGAAAAGGAATCAGGTCAGATTTTTCCACGAAAATCCAAAGGATGTGACATCACATTTCTGCATGTCTGCCTCGATAATGTTCCCCATACAGTCTATCCAGTCTTTCTGCTAAGCTAAGCTAACTAGCTGCTGCTCGCACGCTCACTTCAGCGTACAGACATTTTGGTATCAATCTTCTCAAAGAACTTTCAGCTAAAACTATTTAATTTTAGAAAATATTTTTTATGCACTTATAGTTTGGATCTATTGACATTTCATACACGCTAAACTTTTTGATCACATGCAAAATAGGTCTATTCATCCAGCCCAGAATCAGATATTTGTTTATGCCCTTTAGCTGATATGATGCCATGACAAAGCTGTTAGTCTTCCTGAGGTCCAAAAATATAAGAAAATATACGCTGCTCATTATAAAATATAAAAATATTTTTTCAGTAAATGTGCAAATGAGAAAACTGCAATATCTCAGTTCACACTTCAGTCATCTGTGAAGTCTGTGAACTACCAAATCAACCAGGAATACATTTTACATTTTTTAGAGATACATTTATATTACTTCATTTAACAGATGTTCGCCAAAAAACTGAGACTCAAAAAGGGACTTTTCAGTCAAATCAGCTTACTATGGCGAGGTGTCTGTCTGATGGTCGGCCTGCTGGAAAAATGATTATATAAATGCCATTTATAATCTGTCCACAATTGAGTGAGATTGAATGAGGGTAGTGGGGTGAAAACCATATGGCGCTGGTCAGAGCTGGGGTCAGTGTGTTGATGGCCGGGGACACCTCAGAGGGCAGAGAAGTGAGGGAGTTGCTTTGATAAAGAAGATTAATAAAGAAAAAAGATACATTGCTACAGATGGCGGCCACAGCCTGACCGATCCCTTTCCAGCGATCCCCTGTCCTCCGAGGACACAAATCAGTGTCAACACTTCTATAGTGTGTTCCCAGTGGTTTCTCTGAAAGCCTCGGCTGCTGCTGCTCTCGCTGCCTTTTATCAGCCCTCTGGGAACCAACATGCTCCATAAAAACCCTCTGCCAAAGCTTCCTATAGATGCGGTCCAGAGACGGTATCACATCGAGCTGTGTCGGGAAACTAGTATCACTCTCTGGTTCAATCTCAACCACAAACTGCTGTTTATGTCAGCTTTGAATTTAATATACGTATACGTACAGACGTATTTGGATGTATTAAGACAGATATCAGCAAAAACAAACAACCAAATACAAATACAGGTGTAATGGCTTTGAATATGTGTTTATCTGCAACAAAATAAGCTGCAACCGTGAGCGTTTCCAGCTTACTAGTTTACCAAAGTAGTAACCAAAAATAGTAGGCTATGAAGGCCTCAATTAAACAGCCAAACACAGTTATGATAACATGAAATTACACATATTTCTTTTGAGCAACTATAATACCTGAACTTGCTAGCTGTTCACTATAAAAAAAGCTTTTTTTTTCACATCTTAAACTATGGATCAACATGTCTGTCAGAGTTGCAACCATCAAAAGTTAAGAATAAAAGGGAATTTCCCCCGGTACTGTAATGGAAGTAAATACAGATCCTGTGGTGCAGCTGAGCTTTAAAAGGAATACAAAATCATTTGATATATCGGGGTCAGTCTCTATGTGAGATTCCGTACAGATCAGGAGTATCTACAATTTGGGACTTTGGAGAGTGGCCGCCCGCTGGCACGTCTTGACAGAGGGAGCAGATGGTTCACTCAGCCCTGCGTGCCGCCATAAGAACCGGCCAAAGAATGCCCTTAGGGGGGCGAGTTCAGAAGGCTCCATCAGGTCTCATTAAAGCTTCATAAGACTACAGTGGTAATCTTATATCTACTGTATATGAAGTTGCTTTGAAGAGTTAGTTTCAAGATAGTTAGCATCTAAAAAGAGTTAAGCATATTCATCGATCCAAATTAAAGGTGCACAAGGCAACTTTGGGTGTGTCAGAGAAGTGAACATTGACTAAGGGTTATAAAAGCTGAATTAACAAACATGTTCTAGTCTCTAGGTTTGCTTTCATGTGCCTCAAAATAATTTTGTTTTGATTTATGATGATAGAATTATACTATTGCTACTTCTACTAAAATAAATGGTTTGAATATTTTTTCCACCACTTCCAACCAACACAACAAAGCATATGGTTCATTGTACATGCTGGAAAGTTGTTTTGCATGTTGCAGCAATTCAATAAATGCAACTTAAAACGCTCCGGTCTTCTCAAGTTGTTCCTGATTAGTAAACCTTCGTGCTGACGGCATATTAATTCAAAGGGAGCCAAAGTAAAAAAGCAATCTCTCCCCTCATGTTAAACTGTAATCTCAGGCATGTGACTTCGCTGCAGGCCGATGACGGAGAGACAGATGAGGGGAAACCTGTGTTGCTCACCAGTGGCTGGTCAGTCAGTCAGTCAGTCGGGTTGGGCTGCCCTGAGAGGATTTAGAAAAGGGGGCAAAAACACAGCCGCCCTGGGACACATATTATATTCCCACTGCTAAATCCCTCTCCAACTCATTACCAAATCCTCACTGCAGGGCTGCTAATCTCCAAAGAGAGAAGGACCAGGTGCCAGTCTTTCTGTAATGGAATTGCCCGGCGCTTTAAGTGATTGCATCAACAGTTGCCAGTCCCTGATAAATGAGATTAAAAAATAGAAGAATCCTGTTTTGGTGCAGCACTGAGAGAAGGAAACCAAGGAACGTCCATCTTAATTCAAAACTTATGTTTGATAAAAAAAATAATAATAATAATAATAAATCTACATTTTGATTACATCTGTCTACATTCTAACTATTTGATTGATTGCATTATTATTTTCATGTCTGCAAGTTTGCCTGTCATCCACAAGCCCTTCACAGAGAGGAAAGACGTGATTTGAGCTGTAGCAAAGGAAAATTATTGGAAATATGTGAGAGAAAACGCCTTGCATCTTGAAAGCTGCCATCAGACAAAAGCACAAATCTCAGTGTCTTCAGAGGAAAAACAAAACAAGCAGAGAAAAATGGCCTAGTTTGATGTATCTGCTTGTGTGTGTGTGTGTGTGTGTGTGTGTGTGTGTGTGTGTGTGTGTGTGTGTGTGTGTGTGTGTGTGTGTGTGTGTGTGTGTGTGTGTGTGTGTGTGCTTTTAATGATTAGTGATGGATTGGATATGCTTGAATAAGTATTTTGTAAAAGACTGATCTCACATTTAATTTATTAATCATGGCTTTTACATGTATGATTAAAGGATTACACACAGACGTAGGCCAATGTGCCATAATCTCTGGTTTTTCTGATTGAATGTGACGGGCTAACGTACAGCATCCGATTGGTGGATTGCTGTAACTATGTAACTGGCGTCCAGTTTATCATCGAGCAGCTGACTAGGTTTCCATTTGTCGCGGAAAACACACAGTTCTCCACGGAAACTGACACCGTTTCTGAGGCAGAGGATGATGTGTTGTTTGTGGCATTTCAATAAACAAATCACGGACATTCACTGGAGCATGAGATCCCTATGCAGCTGCAGCTAGCTTTCAATTTTTCTTGGAAAGATGTGTGTGAACCAGACTTGAAATTTGATTTTTTAATTAACTTTATTTTGCCATTAAAGACACTTTGTTGTCAAATTGGGACAAGAGAGCAAGTAGGCGGAGATGTGTGGAGGACGGTTATGTGTGCCCCGATGTTTACTCACACTTTACTCAGACTAATGAGATCTAGAAATAACTTTGAGAGCCATTGAAGAAAGGGCAGGAGGAGAATGAGTGTGGTGCTGCACAGCTGCTGAGTTGGGTCACCCTAGAATGAAGCCAAGAGTATTGTCTTTGATGCATGATGCTTTTCATAGAGATAAAAGGGTCAAAATGGAAAAGCGCAAAGACAAACAATTCAAATAATAACCTGGGAATGATTAGGTTATCTTTGTTTCAGAGTAGAACTTTGTAATACAGCTCTGAGCTTTTTTTAAAGTATAGTAAATTATGGTTATTTATTTATCGAGACCTACAGAACATGTGCAGTCATAATAGGCTAACAAAACTACAGTAGGGTAAAGGAAAATACTCAAGCAACATACAAATACTCGTCTTGTTTTGAATAGGTGTAAGGGGGTTGAGATACGGTAATATTTTTTTTTTGCCTTCCAAATGAGACTTTGGGAAACAATTCCTAAAAGTAGCGAAATGCTTTTTCTAAAGTCAAATTCGATTTGAAGTTCCATCCTGGATATGTGTTCTAGTTTTTAGGTGGAGGTAAAGCCTATAGCCTACTTGTTTGCCTTCTCCTGGGTCGTTCACACGTTGACGTCACCTGTGGATCAGATCGCGTCCATGTGAGAATCCTGAAGAGTCACAAGAATAAATTGTGTGAATTGGCGTCAAAGCTTTCTACAGGGATCTCTACGGATGACTTTGTAAGTAGCTGAGAAGTGGTATTACAGGCCCCCAAACCGGACGACACTCAGGCGACATATCAAGGGCACCACATCAAAGGAAATAAGAGGAAACTGGGTTTCAATGACCGCCATTTAAGAAAAAGACACAGATCCCTGCTCTGAAAACAACATTTGCATTTGTTTTTGCAGTTACGGTTATTTTAAGTTGCAGAGTGTTGATTGAAGAGGTGCAGTGTGCGTTCAGAAGTGTTAAATCGACTCTCATAGGTGTGAATGTACTGCACACGAGCACCGTGTTGATTTAAGTGTCTCAAGAGTGTGAAATAAACACAGGATTTTTTTGCTGAGTGTGGTGTAAATTATGCGGAAACAGCACAGTTAGAGTCTGTTTTCCACATTATGCAAATCAACACACATCCATAAATACACACACACACAAACACTTGAGTATTAAATTGAGCCATAGGATTTAGGGGAAATCACAGCGGGGGCGGAGTGTCAGAGAGCGGTGAAAGACATGTCACGGCGAGGGCATGATGGCTGTTATTAAGTCACACTAACACTTTAGGCCTACAGGTCACTGTGGAGGGAGATTGGATGAAAACTGGCAGAATATAGCGTCAGACCAAACTGTTCCCTGAAAAAAGTAATATCCCTGATTTTAAAATAGTATAGCAGAACAGTAACTATATTTGAAGTGGGGTCGTTTGAGCTAGCGTACTTATGCATAATTAGGCTGTTATTTTATGGAAATTGCGATGAGCTTTAAGGAGTTTGGGGGAGACGTCGCTGTAGTCTGGGATTCAGTCCATACTGTTGCAGAGGGCAGCAGAATTTTTATTTTTTTTGCCACATACATTATATGCGTATATAGGCTTTTCCTAAAAAAAAAAATCTGTTCCTTTAATTGTTCACTGTCTTAGTTTGCCGCCAGACAGTCATTTATTTTTCTGTGGAAATGCAGAATTGGTTCTCTATAACTAACTGAACTGGGAATGGTGGAGTTGCATTGTGGGAAGTGTAGGCACCAGCAACAAAGCAAGGGAGAAGATGTGTGGAATGAAGATAAGACGGTTCAAACGGTCCCTCCTGAGTCCAAGTCCAAGGCCTGTGAGTACAACGCTAAGTATGAGGGAGTAGGCTACTCTTTTAAAGACACTGTTTAGCATTGAGCTCAACTACTGTAACATTAAGCAGCATTGAACACATTTGCACATAAGAGGTTTGACCTTCAGCCCTCGGAAATCCTGTCACATTAAGTCTGCAGCGTTAGTGTGTGTTTATCGGCCCAGCTGATCCAATCCAGAGGGACGGCAGAGGAAACAATTTGTCTCTGTTAAACTGATACTGTAAATTGAACTGTATATTTGTGCCGGAAATCCTCTCGGAGACACACCACTAAACACAGGGAGGCTCGTGACGCCTTTCATTCATATTTTCATGTCGTCCTTCAAAAGCCCCAAAGAAAAACATATTTGAATGACTGCATAATTACACAGTATGGAATGCCATCTGTTATTGTGGTGAAGCATTAGGGAGAAATGAACACACAGACAACCCGCTTGAGTAAATGTTGAATAATTTATTTTCTTCCACTGTCTTGTTTCGGTTTCCATCCCTTTTTTGTTTCTTCTGGCATGGAATAATTGTCATAATCTTCTTCCTTTATTCAAGGCAACAGCGTGACAAAAGGCACAAAGAAATGTTCAGTGTACAAAAATATATCTGGAATGTTTCATTTGATTGTTTTCATGCATTGAGATGCACAAGCTGTCATTCAAAAAGTGCATTTAACACGCACTGATTACGTTATTTGGTTCAAACTTCTCTTAACAAAGCAATAAGAAGACAGTGAGACATCCTACATGAATGTATGGCAAGTGAGTCCTTTTCCTTTTACAACATAATAGCCTCGTAATTTTCGGTGAACATTAAGAAAGCAGACTTTGCCAGCAACCCTGCTTCATGTTGATATTTTAAAACTCTTCTGAGAAGAATCCATACTAGTAAAAAGTAGTTTTTTAAAGCGTATATTTATATCCCTATCTTTGTTATTTTCTTGTGAACATCCTCACTGAGAATTTGACCAATTCATCAACGGAACCGGGTCTTGTCCAGGTCCTGAGGTCAAAGTATTGTTTTGGTGGGACGGACTGTTAGTTAGTTGGGACGAGCAGAACGAAACCATCTTTGTTCTTCTTGAAATCTGCGTTGGTCTGGCCCGCTTTGTTTTCTACGGTGATGGTCTTGGGTTTGCCTCGCATGTGGATCTGCAACGAGCGGCAAACCCTCACAGGAAACTGGACTTTTCTGACACTGAAAGAGAAAAAAATAAAAATGTTGTATTACTATAGGCCTATTTGTGAGGTTCATCATTGACTTTGTTTATTGCAACAGCATATTACCTTAATCGTGACCTTATTCCCTTATCTGAAACCAACCCTATAAGGCCACATTCAGATGATAATACCATCGTTAATCATTCAAAATGCAGCAAGATCAAAAGATACTTGTTGAATTAACAGTAATACAAATCAATGTTGAGGCAAAAAAAAGAATCATCTCTTCATTGATGATCATTGTGAAGCTATTTCTTCATCACAAACATCTACAGGGCAATTCAAGCTAACAGCAGTGAGTTTGTTATTGATCACTTGCTGCTGCTGCTGGATGATTCTGATAGATCACGGTCCCATCCTGAGCGCAGGGGCTCTGGACTCACACACACCCGATCTCTGTGCTGACAGCTGGGAGCAGGAAGTGTGACTCAGGCTGCTGCACGCTCAGCTGAAGATGATCCGCTGTGAAGTGGCTGCTTCCTCTCGGCCCTGCCTCAGGGGGATTCCTGCAGCCTCAGCCCGGCCGCTACGACCCCTACTGCTACCAACAGACACAAGCTGGCCCTGTACATAGCTCTGTGTATGTGTCGTCTGCATACAAAGAGCCTTATACTATAGCCAATGAAGTCAGAGCCTTTGGCCACGGAAAAAAACAAGTCCATAACTGTTATGCTGCGTTCCGGTTGTACTGTTCCCAGTCGGATAATTGCATTAGCCTACTTGTGTCATATTAAATGACCTGTACACGTGGTGGTTCTGCTCATTTTCTATCTGGAGATAGGATAGCATATTTTTTTGCACAGAATACAACATAGAGCGTTGTCATCAGCTGGTAATGCTAACCATGGCTAACCTGAGTTAATGACTCTATGCAGAGATAATAAAGTCAACTGTTTCCTTGACGTCACTGAAAGTTCCGATCTCCGAGACTGTAAATGGAACACAGCATTATCTTGTATCTAGCGATGTCACAGCCTACAGAGGCAACAAGTCCATGACTGATCTTCCTTCTTGTGTGGACACCTCTCTTGTGAATGTATACAGATTTGGCTCGTTGTTTTGGATGCACTTTGTTTGAACTCATTGTGAAGGCTTTCAAAAGCAGATGCAGAGCAATATTTGCCAAACAGCTATTTGTGGACGCCTTTGAATGTTGTTAATGTTTCTGATGTGCGAGGCTGGCTCAAGCACATAAGCCAAATTGGCAACGGGCTGCCAACTTTGGCAAGAGCGACCTAATGCTACCGTGGGTGTCCCCTTCTCCGACTGGTCCTCTTAAAAAAACATGGCTAAAAACAAACCAATTTTGAAAATTGGATTTAATTTATGCAGATTACATAATTTTTAGATGTTATGTAATATTGCTGGCAATCTGGTTTAGCACAGTAGATAAACACTAGGTGAGTGCATTCGAAGGATTAACTAAAATCTGAGAAAGGACACAGAAGGAAAGACTGGCATCACACTCCACACATATTAGTGCAAACTGTATTTACAGTACAGTACCATTGCACTGATATAAATGGCCTATTGGTGCTATTATGCAGAAGATTATGTGGTACATTTTTGTGTATCAATCCATTTAACTACTGGCAACTGTGTGTGTCTTGAAGCCGCGTTAAAAGTGTTAAATATCTCCTCTTTGTGTAAGAAACACTTTTTTGTGTGATGAGTATGAGTGATGAGTATGAGTGATGCATGTCCCCTTTTGCACTGCAACCTTCCTTGTGCACACTACAGCCTACAGCATAAACCTTCAAATTCAAAACAACAGTCTCTCTAAGCTGCCACACTGTTGTCTTTCTTCAGTCACGGCACGTTTTTTAAATGTCTCATCATAAGTCACTCCAACAGGTGTGTGGCCTTGCTCTTGTTTTTCCAAAGTCAGACATTGGCCCCTCGTCAGTCCCAAACTGCTGTTCTGCAGAATCCCCCTAAAAGCAGCTGTCCTCCTTCCGTCCCTACCGGGGATGTGACAAGCCCAGACACACAAACCCACCGGCCTCCACAGGGAATTCATTTGTTTGTGATACTGATCTCACCGCAACAGCTACCGCAAGGGAAACCAGACACCGTCAGAGCGCGTGGAGGAAAGTCTCTGGCGGATGGTCAGCTGTGAATTGCCTGAGGTGTGGCAGTGTGCAGCTCTCAACTCTTTACGCTGGCTTTTTTAATACAAGTTGAGCTCGACATTTTGACATTTTATTATGCTACTATTGATTGTATTTTTTTAATTTTTCATGTTGCTTATAAGTAGCTTTGCATTGTGTTTTGAGCCTGTACAGCGCTTTGGTCAACTGAGGTTGTTTTATATGTGCTATATGAATACACTTTGACTTGACTTGTGGAGCAAAAGGCAGAGGAGGCTGAGATTGTCCAAGGCAACAATTAAAAAATACAACCGCTTAAATATGCCTGTTGTATGCTGTTGGTTTGGACACAGCTGGGCCATAAACAAGAGCCATTCTAGTCTAAAATGGAAGTCATTATGTTTAATCACTGCAGAAGTTATGTACAAAAAACAATGATTGTTTGGCTGTGATGAGTTTAAAGTGCTGCCAAACCTCTCAGGGGAAGAGGTTAGGGAGGACGGATGAGAGCACAAATTGTGTGTTTGACACTGGACTAGAAGGTTCTCATCCGGTCACCGACCATGAGCTTTATCACTCCCTGACCTGAACCAAGAATTCAAATTTGCCTAAACTTACGGTAGCCCTTCCAGAACTAGTAACTACAGAGAAATAGATAGAATAACTGTGTCATTTGAACATGTTTAACTGAGTATCTCTTTCATACCATATTCAAAGGTTAGTGGTGACTTGTTTTTTACGTCAAACTGCAAACAATTATGATCATTCAATTTCAGTTATACATTTCAAAATTGTGGTCAGACTTTGAAACGGACTGCGACTGCTATTTATAGTTTTTTTGGTTTCGATTTACAAGTTTGGTTGCTGTGAACAGTGACAAAACATTTTCTCAGGCAACCACAGTCACCCTTGTTGGGAACTAGAAGCGTTGTTATAGGTGTTATATAGATGCCGTGAGATGTGCAAACTTGCTTACTTTTTTTTTTACTTGACTCTGCAGAAGCACACACAGTGTAATACAAAACTCACACTCTCTCTCTGTATCAAAACGACCAATGTGTCCCAACACAACTTATTCCCATTATAAATTCAGGAACAAGCTGTTCTGTTTTGTACTAAAATGTATTGATTCTCCAACTTAAGATCTAGATAGATAGAAGTCCAACAGTCATTGTTCCTTCCTACAACAAATGGTTTTATATTTGTTTGATGTTGAGCTTATTCTCTTTGTGGCAGATGTTATGTTATGTTGTGGTTTTATGGGGCATATTGGTGGGGTTATTTCTTTGATGGGGGCTGTAACTTCTTGAAGAAGAAATATTTCGGCTCATAACCTCATGTGAAAAGGCCGACACTCAGTTCTTGTGGATATCATTAAATAGTGAGATTTAGAGGTGTTGCTGGTAGGTGTAAATCACGTAATGTAGATTTATATTGAAAAGACAGATATCAGAGAAGAGGTGATCTTATTATCTAACTATTACCTACTATTATATTATAATATTATTATAATATTATTAAAGCAAATCTATCTCACTTTTCCTTTAAAAGAAAAGGATCATTAGAGGAAGCTGTCTCTCATCTACCTGTACGTTTCCACCCAGAGTCCCCCTCCCCTCCTCCCCCCTCCCCTCAGCCCCTCAGTCCCATCCCACCTGACTCATCAACACAAGTCTGCCATTTCCCCTTTGCAATCTTAATAAGCTCTTCCCCTGGCTGCCTGGCAACCATCGCTGGGGCAACAACAGCATCTGCGCCCCTGATGGCTAGGGTCCACGGGTGTGAGTGAGTTGGCCTGCACTGTGAGACCAACCACCAACCTGCCGAGCTCGCATTAGCGTCACAGCATTGGTCATCATCACTGAACACCATCAACTGTTATTACCATCATCGTCATCGCTAACAGTGCGGCCTATCTCAACCAGCTGCACCCTGCGTCTTGAATCACCACAGGGTGCATTCTGGGTAAAAATAAATGAGTCATATACTGTAACAGCAGCAAAGTGCTTTCTGGAAGCGAATGGTCTTGGTCTTGTACACAATGTGGCTTGAATCATAAGATCGAGTGTGTGATGAACTTTAATAATGCAGGTTCCAATTATTTTTTCTCAGAACCATGGACACATTTCTGAGATAAAAATCAAATCAGTTTTAACAGAGAGTCTGTCAGGGCACACGCACAGCAAGAGCCGAGCGTCTCATCAAATCGATTATCACAAGATGAGAAATGGTCCGACGCTATCAAGGGATTTTATTCAGGAAAACATTTTCCACCACGGGGCAAGTCATTCGACAGGCAGCTGATAGTGATGGATGGAATTGAACTCAACATCAGAAAAACAGACAAACACGTGAGATATGATGAAAAACTACGATTCATTCCTACTGAGGACCCGGTATAAGGATTATAAAATGTTGCATATTAATCCATTTGCTCCACTTCGAGGGTCGATGTAGAGGCAGCACTTGAATCCACAAAGAGGCCTTTTGATGCAGGAGAAGTTTGGAGGTCAGTAGGCGACTGATGGAGAAAGCACCCAAGAGGCTTTGAGATGCTCGGACAGAAAGTCCTTGAGCATTAACAACCGAGCAGGAGGCACGGTCAGGACGTACTGTATTTAAGAGACCGTCTTCTCTTTAGTCGAGGTCTTTCATGTTTGATGAGCTCTTCAGGGAAAATGATGTAGTATTTATGGTATCTAATTTCACTACATGCTAACATGGTTCCCTACTCACTAATCATACTGTAAAATTATTCTTCTCCATTTAGTCAGTTTGCGTAGATCTTCTTCTGAAAAGCGTTTCACCGTTTGTTGAGATGCGGAAGAGGACTGACTTGCACTTCTGCTTCAGTTTATTGTTTGCTTGACGTCTGGGCTGAAGAAAACATCCATAACATGCTGGATAAAGTCCACAATATAATGACGTTTGTAAAGACATCCCACATAAAATGGAGAAAGATGTGTGTGCAAAGGAGATCAGTGTTGACTCAAAGTAAACAACTTCCACAGCAACATTACAAAGTCTGTGATTAACTGCACAGAAGCTGCATGTCGATTTCTGCGTTTACATTTTGCAACACAAAATATCTGACCATTAAGACAAGACATTTCCGGTTCTGCTCCTTCACAATACACGGACCAAAAGTATCCATTTTACTCTGGTTCAGACAGGCTATGAACAGACAATAATTATAAAAACACCTTTACTTCCAGTCTAGAGGAATACTTTGAATTTAAAACTATATCTTCGAATTTGTATACATCTGCTCAAAGCTCATGCTCTTAGCATGGGCAGTTTTATTTTTACGAGGTGATTCTGACTTTGCTGATTTGATGTGCATTGATCTTCATGTATTACCACTGTTGTTCCCTGTTTCTTTCAGCCTCATCCTCTTTGAGAAAGAAATTTTAACTTTCTGCGTGTGGTGATTATAGCTAAATAATTACTGAAGGAAAATACTTATATTAAATACGAGACTAATTCTGCCTTTAATTAAGGTCACATGTTTTTCAGCTCTTGTAATTTGCCAGTGGCTAAAGATTCTTCTAGAATGACGACTTTTATTAAGAGGAAGGAGAGGAAATATTTTACCACCCGCGTTCCCCTTGTAATATTAATCATGTCTGAATGGGGCCTTTGTGAATTCCCTTATATATCCGGAGGGAGCAAATTGGCAGCGTGGATGCAGTACTTTGTGCTATGTACTATGAAGATAGAATAGGCTGTAATTGTTTATGATTATTTGGACTAGTGTCAAGTGACAGGATGTCGATCTATTTGCGTGGACAGTTTGTGGGACATGTGACTTTTTTGTGCCCATCATGAGGGTTATTGTTTGTTTTCTAATTTATTATAAGAAAGTGTAGTTGAAGCGGGTACAAAAGTCGTTTACGGGCTTAATAAATAAATATCTATTGGCAACTTTCTTCATTGGGTTTTCATGTCATTATAATTTATCCCTCAGTTTGTTTTTGAGTTTCGCAAGTAATTGTAATCCATAACAAAATGTCTAGTTCAGGTAAAAGTTCAGGTATAAGCTGCTCATTCCGTGGCGACAGACTCCACTAATAGCCAATTAGATATAATAGCTAAAAGACGCTACCGTGTGTTACCCACAGCCACCTCTTCACATCGTCCTCCCACCCTTCTATAAATAGGGAAGAGGAAGGTCTTGATTGCCTCGTCTCAGCGTTGTTTTGCCGTGCTCCTTAAACTGAACTTTAATCAGGTCCCTAAATAAAAGAGTGAAAGCTGTCGTCTGTTTACATCTGAAACTCTACTGCTTTCCCTGCAAGGCATTGTGGGGGATATAGGAATAAGGTGATTATACTAAACTCTACTTACAGATTCTGAACTCTCGAACTCTACTTATAAATACTGCACTCTGCTTACAGTACATATGTCATAGAAATGTATGTGTGGACCGGCAGTAATAAACAGGCCGGACGTTGAGGGTAAATGTTACCAAATCGCTGAACCACATGATCTGTCAGCTTTTTATGCACGAGAAAGGAAATTGGCCAGTATTTATATGGACTATTTATTTACATCCACCTGGGTTAAAAGCTGTTGTTACCATAGCTACTCTCTTTATATAATCAAAACTGCATAAGCGTTGTTCCTGGGACGTTTATCAAGCCAAAACTAGAACTAGATCAGAAGCTTTGGAGTAGAAAGGATATCATAAAAGGACACCGAAAATTAGGGACGGAAAAGTGAGCTGGGACAAGATTTCTCTCCTGTTGCCGCGGCCGACGGAGAGACGAAACACATTGAGGACAGCCACTGAGGGAGAAGAAGAGGGGCGGAGGCTATTTCAGGCCGAGTGTGTGACGCCTTGCACGACCTAAAAAGTGAATTTAGAATATGAGAGAGAAGGGGCTGATTTTTTACCCACGCCTACATTCACTGACAAACTGTCGAGGTTCAACGAGGTCAAACACTAAAGTCAACAAGTCGTTCTACATCAGCAGCTCCTCACCGTGTGTCTCAAAGCCACATCACAAGACCGCTAACAGATGCTTTGAGGTTAATGAAATCATGTTTTGTTTTCTTCTCTCTCTCTCTATCTCTCTCTCTCTCTCCCTCTCTCTATCTCACCCTCGCTCTCTCTCGCTCTCCTTGTGGTTTTTCTTGCTACACCAGGCAGGGAGGGGTGACCCAGAAGAAGATAGCTATTAATGCAACACTGTCCCAGGTCTTATTATTATATTCATGAAAACCAAAACTGCTGGTTCAGAAGAGCAGAGAAAATGCTGGAAAAGGACAGAAGCTTCGAGTGGGAAGAGACTGAGTAAATGAAATGTTTAAAAAAACAACAGAATTATGGGGAGTGAGAAATCAACACCATCAGACTTTAGATCCTACTTTAAGGTGCTACGTTTAACTTCTGATTCTGAAACAGTCTGATATTTCCTCTGATGATCATAAGTGACATATAACAGTAAACAAGATCGTCGTGCAAAGAATTCTATTTTTATATAGTTTTTCTTTCATGCCTTTGTCATGGGTACGCTCACCCAGGAACTACAACTGGGGTAGTAAAAAGTCAAAAGTATTATAAGCTTAATGTACTTAGAGTATCATAAGTTCAAGTACTTGTTTTGTAGAATAATGGTCCATGTGAGTGAAATGTTATCATATACTGTATGTATATAAAATTATAGTCATATTTTTATAGATAGATAGATAAAATAACTGCTGTGATTTTTGTTTTGAAGATTTTCTCAAGCAGTGATCAATAAAATAATCAGATCACCCCCCCCCCCCCCCCCAAAGTGCCTTTAAAGAATCTTCAATCTTTTAAGGCCGGGGCGGATCATACCCTAAATCCTGACTTTACCCCACTCATACTCCCTTCCCAGCTGTCCCAGCAGATGGTCCACGAGTCAAACCCCCCAACAAACACACACACACACACACACACACACACACACACACAGTAAGTAATTCTATCTCAGTAAACATACCGACACACACATATACACACACACACACGCACACGCAACCTCTATCTCAGTACAACACAAACACACACACACAGATACACACTGCCTCTATCTCAGTAAAACACACTCACACACAGAATCCATTCATACAGACAGTTCAGACCCAGGTGACAGGAAGAGAAGGCAGGAGAGAGGATGGAGGGGGTTCGTACAGGAAAGAACGAGGGATGAGGTGGAGAGAGAGAGAGCGGAGGAACGAGTGTCGCAGAGGGAAGGAGACACGGATGTGACATGACAGAAAACCAGACGGCTTGTCTTCCCCGTCCTCGCAGACATCTCAGCGCTGCTTTGAAGTCAGATTCTTACCTTGTGCCTCTTAACTCTGCATTTGCTGACCCAGTTTTTATACAACTCACTGTGCCACTACACGCACGCACACACACACACACACACACACACACACACACACACACACACACACACGAACATGTATGGCTATACTTGTGAGGACAATCATTGAGAACAAGCATTCCCTAGCCCCTTACACTAGCTCCTTGTACTAACCCTTACCTAAACCTTATTCTAACCTGAACCTTAAAACCACATTTTAACCCTCAAACATCCCTTTAAAGCCCTGTCCCAAAGTGAGAACCGGCCAAAATGTCCTCACTTTCCAAAAATGTCCTCACTCCTAAGGTCTCAAACTCTTTGGTTCTCACAAAAATTGTTGTTCAAGTGCACACACACACACACACACACACACACACACACACACACACACACACACACACACACACACACACAGATCCACCTTTATCGTGTTTGAACCGGACACACAATCTCTCTATTGACTGTTTCCTCTCCTGACCATTCTCCAAAGCTCATAAACTTAACATGACGTGCGCCTGACTCTCATTCACCAGGGGTCTCACTTCCTGACAGAAGGAAGCACAAGAGGAGCGTGCTGTCATCCTCCTCCTCATCTCCCCTTCTTCACACACAGACACACACACACATACTCTCTCACACACACACACACACACACACACACACACACACACACTTGCTCACACACTTCCACAGCTCGCCCCTGACTTTGTCTCATGAGCCTTTTGATGACTCGCCTGGTTGAGGTTGCGACCCCCGTCCATTCACCACAGATGGTTGGACAAAGACTGAAACCCACTCCCGATGGTCGACTCTCCGCTGCAGCCCCAAGCAGAGCCACACAGCTGCTGTAGGGACCCCAGGGACGCACCCCTCCCTCCACACACACACACACACACACACACACACTCCCTCCCTCTCTTACCAAAAAACAAACACAGACCAAAAGTCTTAAGACTCGTAAAACCCACAAAAGCCTCACCAGGGATCTGGGATCAGCTTGCTGAACATACACGCAGAGAGAATCATAAAAGTTAGAACACACACCCTGCTGCGGCTTCCGTCTGTCGAGTCTCCGAGGAGCGACAACTAAAAAAGTGGTTGAATGTAGTTAACTAAGAAAAGAGGTAAACAAAATACGAGGTAATGCCACTCTGATATGAGCACGCTGAAAGCTAATGTGAAGTTATTTCGGCATGATACCAGAAACTAAAAACTTAAAAGCACAAATAGACATTCAATTTAAAGTTAGTTTAATATGTTAGTGAATTTTTTCGAATCGTCCATGGCTACAGCCTTCTATCTTTTCATTATATACTTTGTGGCTGAAAGCCTTGTTTTGCTTTTTGAAAATGAAAACCTCCTAATAATTAGTCTGAACTATAAAGGAGCCAAAGTCTTTGGTGGATTTTGGCGGACGCACAATTCATTACCACCAGGGGAAAGCTCCACAGACAGTGTGTGTGTGTTTTATTTTTCCTTTTTTTCTACTTTTTTCTACGTCACTCGGTGTTGTCCTGGCAGGATTTGGAGGATTAATACTTTTGGAGACCAATCACAGGAGACTGGGCGCTGTCTCAAGCGGGCCAAACTTAGAAAAACACACCCACGCTTATACACACACACACACACACACACACACACACACACACACACACACACACACACACACACTAGTCTGCTCTGAGTGAAAACTTGCGGGTCGTGCCATTCAAATGAAGTCTGGCAGAAAAAATGGACGTGGGTGGATGTGAATAAGATTTATAAACAGCAAATGACAAATCAGGTTCCGAGTGATAAATGTGCTAAATGTCAGCGGGACTGATTCATTTCACAGACGTTATTCAGAGCGGGGCGCCGACACCGACAACTATGACACTGATAAATGCCAAGAATATGATTTGCGTAATTGTTATTCTGCATTAATGGACTGCGTTTTTTAGCCCGAGGTCTTTGACGGGTAACAATGAGTCTGTGGTGTTTATTAATGTGTGACCCAAAAGGTGCCATGTTTTTCTTTCCAAACAATCACTTCTCCAGATGATCTTCAAATTAATTTTCTCCGCTCTGTTGAAAGGTTTTTTCTAATGATCGAGATCAGCTGCTGGAGTGATGTGTCCTAATGAAAACCTGTTACCAAAACAAACAAACAAAGAAATGATCAAAGCTAAAAACTAATTGAAGTTTCACTATGGAAGAATCTTTGCATCCCGTATAGTGGTTCTGAATGTTTTCTGTGAACTTATGAACTACACAGCCCACAAACTACGGTAACCTAAAACATATGTAATTGAATAAATATAAATATTTTTGAGAGGAAAATGCAGATTTAGGAAACGAGGGATGGAGATTAATGGAAAAAAATCTGTTTTGTTTGAAGAAAATGTTGAATACACAAATATAAAACATCTCATGCGAGTGGCATGTTGGCATTAAAATGGCACAGATAGTGTTGCTGATGTGTTTTGTGAAAAGTTCAAGACCATTAAGTGTTTTCTTCTGTACATATCTTTTGGAGCTTTAAGAAAAAAACTTTCTAACTATTCAACAAAATTGTCCAACTTTAGCGTCTATGTCACATCAGCACAGATGGGGTCAAAACTGTATGATATTTTCAGAAGTGAAATGCCTAATGACCCCAAAACTATTAAACACCCCTTGACCATTTCAAAGGCTGCAGTATATACGTAAAAGAAAGACGATATCGAAGTATTAAAACCGTTTCTAGTTGAGTGACTGACCGTGTGAAATAGTCCACCAAGGCTCCCACCAGCTCTCCCACTCTGTCCTGGTTGGGACAGAGTTCCCCTCGCTGCAGACACAGCAACACATCGTCCTGGGCCGACGTGTGTAGCGCCACCATCTGGTCAACTCCACTGGTCACACTCAGGCCTGTAAACTGGGCAGAGAAAAAACAACAAACTCAAAGTCAGACAGAGACACTGAGCCAGGTCTGAGGAAGAGTATATGGCTACAGTGAAGGATGTTTCATATGTCCCAGGTTTCATGTAGATATACAGAGAGTTTAAGGGAGGAATGAAAAGATTGTGGCTCCTTATATCTCTACCACCTTCATTCATTTACAATAAGAAACTGACAGTGTTTCTTCAATGAAAAAACTGCTGAGTTATAAAGAAAAGGCTAAACTGATATTATTTATATAAAATGTTGCCTTTGACCAAAGTGTTAAGTCATGTGAGACCTGTTTGGTGCTACTATCTGTACTGAAGATAACTTTTATCGAATATTGTTCAAGACAGTTTTTTGTAATAAATGTTTGTAGTTGCTTTCAACATTGACAAAAAAATATATATATACATTAAAAAAAAATGTAACCATCCATGCATTAACATGGGATGCGGTTCCGAGACTTTTATTTTGAGATCAGCCATTGAATATAACGCATTGAATGTATACGAAATATAAATAAACAAGGACTCTCCCTTGTAATAGAGTATTGTTTACGTGTTACGTTTCTACATTTAGTTCAGTAAGAAATCCGACTATGCGCTGAAGGTCTGTGATATTCAGTGGCACTGAATATGAGAGCGCTGCCGGAAACTCATTTGTATAAAAAATGTCAGGGATTATCACGTCAAGGTATAATACCAGAGAATGTCATACAGTACAGCACAGTATAGGCCGCATGGATCATAGATCACGTCACCAAGGAAGCCGGGGGATTATTTCTGCTCAGAGTATGTAGGGTGAGAGAAATCCTACAAGCCGTGCACGTGTGGTCGGAGGTGCAACCAAGGGTAAGTCATGAGGGTTGACCCAGTTTGAAAATATGTACAGATTTACTGCCAATACAGTGAAGAAGGACTCAGTTCTTGTACTAATGTAAAAGTAGCGATAATACAGTGTAAAAGTCCAGTATAAACATGAACATACGTATACTTAATGTCCAAAGGTAAAGTACTCTTTATGCAGAAAGGTGGTAGGATGGCCTAGAGGTAAGGGGGTCGACTAGTAACCAAGAGGTCGCTAGTTTGATCCCCTGCACCGGACAGGAGGGTGTAATTTGTAACACTAGTGGCGGTTGGTATTGCATCTACGGTGGCCACCATCTCTACCATTGTGTCCTTGAGCAAGGCACTTAACCCCAAAAATTATTATACAAATGTATATAAAAATAAAAACATTGTTAAATACATTTAGAGCAGTAAAAAGTACAATATTAGAAGTATAAAATGGGTAAGCAGTAGAATTGGAGTAAACACAGTAGAGCAGGTCTGAGTGGTAAACAGACTAAAATAGACAGAGAAAGTGAGGTGAGTCACATTTAAGTGAATAGGGGGCCGGAGTGGACTAAGCCTCTTACAGCCCCCAGCACACACAGGTTAATCCAGAGGGGAGGACAGCGGGCCACACCAGCAAGGCCAGAACGACCCGGTACAACCTGTCCCTCTACTGACCGGAACAAGGCCGCAGTGTTTCTGAAGAGTTCAGTCTATTATTGAATTTAAAAAAAGATTTGTTGAAAAGACATATTTCTTGTAGTAAAGTATTTATAAAGTTATTTTTATTAAACGTAGAACTTTTTAGGTGCGTAGATTTTTCAACATCAGCTAATCTTTTTGTATACAGCTGAAAACACAAGGCCATATGATCAAGAACATACAAAAAATGTAAGACTTTTCTTCATTATTGACGTGCCATGTCAGAGGGGGATGCTGTTGCTGATGAAGTCACTATTTCCCTCCCATTTCAGAATTCCAAAGTTACAAAACATTGTATGGGGAAAAAGGATTATGCTATTTTAAGGATGTTATAGTTCCCACTTTGCAACTTTACATGCGTAATTCATAATAAAAGTTGTTGTTTATTAATTTTCTACTGAAATCTATGTGAGTCATTGAGTTCAGTTGTTTAGCTTTAGCTCTAACTTTGCTTTTGACAGTGTGTGTGTGTGTGTGTGTGTGTGTGTGTGTGTGTGTGTGTGTGTGTGTGTGTGTGTGTGTGTGTGTGTGTGTGTGTGTGTGTGTGTGTGTGTGTGTGTGTGTGTGTGTGTGTGTGTGTGTGAAACATGAGTTAAACAAATCCAATCAATTCAGGAAGAAACCATCCTTTACACACAGCGTTGTTATCTTGTCTCATTGCTCCACCAGTCTGTGACCTGTGTGACATCTCAGCCGTCAGTCAAACTAATGGCTCTTAAACAAACACTGTAGGACATACAGTAGCTGCATCTTTACTTTCTTTATCATTCTATGTTTCTGACCTGGATAAGACTCATTCCCCTCGGTCTGAGCAGCGGAGCTTAATGGCACCAGCTATCTTTAGCCGCTATACGCTGCTGTATAATGATAGTTTTCAAGCCTCAGGCATGTTGTGGGCTGACACTCTCTCTCTCTCTCTCTCTCTCTCTCTCTCTCTCTCTCTCTCTCTCTCTCTCTCTCTCTCTCTCTCAAACCACTGCTGTGCGCCCAGCTGTGCTGACTCATTCTATGTTATGTAGGTGGTGTGTTGTTGGTCTTTACACCAACCTGCAGTGAGATCTCATAGCCTATAGAAGCAGCGTAGCAGAGAGCAGACCTGCCGGTTATGACACCAAAATGTCAAAAAAAATAGATTTCTGAATATGACAGTTGTGATAATAAATGTCACAGAAATGTCATAAAGTAGAAGTCACATGTAAAATCCATAAAAAATGTCTTTCACTATAACAGCTGTCTGTTTACGAGTGGAAAATCCCATCCCATAAATTAAACTGTATCTCCATGATAATATTACAGTGTTAATGTTAAATGTCAAAAGCCCTTCCCTGAACAGTGAAAGTCCCAATCGCATCAAAGTAACTGTAACAAGGCTCAGCAAGATGATTCAAAATGCCTTCTACATTTTCTCCAGCTGTTGTTTGACTCTTAAATAAAGTCCCGGCTGTCTACAGGTCCTTTACCAACATCCTGTTTCATTTAGAAAGACGTCAAACTATGGAATCACAAAGTTAATTCAAGGCTTCCTGAATAACAGGTCATCAGCCCTACGAGTCTAAAGTAGACGGTGTTCTCTTTCTGTAAGCTCTGGTACTGTCGGAACTTGTTGATGGACGGCAGTGGCCAAGGTCAGACATAATGGAATACGCGTGTGCTTTACTGTGTGTGTGTGTGTGTGTGTGTGTGTGTGTGTGTGTGTGTGTGTGTGTGTGTGTGTGTGTGTGCGTGTGTGTGTGGCGTGAACAGAGGAAGTGTACTACTGAGAGGACAAAGTGAGAGATGAAGGACAGCTGGGATAAAGTACAAGAGGTCTGACCCACATTCCTGGTCGCTGTTATGATGTGGAGCCGCTCTGTGTGTGTGTGTGTGTGTGTGTGTGTGTGTGTGTGTGTGTGTGTGTGTGTGTGTGTGTGTGTGTGTGTGTGTGTGTGTGTGTGTGTGTGTGTGTGTGTGTGTGTGTGTGTGATGAGGTGAAGCCGCTGTCTCGGTGCTGCACAGCGCGTACAGTCTGTGCCCTTGTTTATGTTTTATTTTAAGGTTCATTATCTAACAGGTTATTTTCAGGGTAAGACTTTTCCATTAAGGCTCAAACGTTTTTTATATCGAGATAAGTTTACGGGTCATGGACAGAAGTGGAAAAAGTATTAAGGTATCTGACTTAAGTAAGTAAGAGTACTAAAACCTCACTATGATAATAGTAAAATGTGTCCCTTGCAAGTCCCCAAACTGCATAATAAGTGCAATACATAATTGTTGAAGTATTCCTTTATGATTAATAAAATGATTAAGGATAACATGCACATAGTGATGAAAGAAAATGCCGTATGGGTCTTCCATTACTTGGTTGAAGCGAGGCTGTGTGCCTGTGTATGAATGTGCTCGCCCATGTGAGTACTTACAGCGTCTAAGGGAAGCCTCTTCAAAACCTTGTTCTGTTTCTTGGGCTCTAGTTTGTAGACGTACTTGTCTGTGACCAGCAGGCCTCGGTCTGTGCTTTTGTTGAATCTATTCACCTGAGAGAGAGGAAGAGGAAAGAGAGAGAGAATAAAGATTCACATTTGTAAATTTTTCTCTTTTCTGTTCCTGCTGAGCAACTTTATTTATTTTGCTACTTGATATTGCTCTCAAAATCAGTGAATATCTCCTCTTAAACCTGTTTGTACAAAGCCTAGGCTATGTAAATGGGCATGTTGCTATCTATGGTGGGCCCCTTTGTTTAGATACCCTTTGTTTACATACCAGTTTACAGAGCCTAGGCTGTGTATTAACACTGGAATTTTTTCACGCGCACACACAGTACATACAGGTAGTGGATAGTGAGGAGATATTCACAGATTTTGACAAAAAGAGATTTTGTCAACAAACATTCTCAATAATCGCTGATCAAAAAAGACAAAGGCTGTTTTATTTCCCCTTACAAAAGCCCACATATCCTCAGATAAACTTTGGATGAAGTTAGTTGAAGCCCTGATTAAGAAAACATGTCCACTATTATCCACAGGGGGAAGATAAAAGACAATATGAGGATTAATAATTATCTTTATACAATAGGAGTGAATTTGGTAGCTCATCTTCATTCATGATTAATCCCTTTGATTACATTTTTATCTCAGTCTTCAGTCCAGTGTGTGTGTGTGTGTGTGTGTGTGTGTGTGTGTGTGTGTGTGCGTGCGTGCGTGCGTGTGTGTGCGTGCGTGCGCGTGCGTGTGGCACAGTGTATTTCACCGCAGGAAAATGAAATCTTAAAAGAGGAGCTGATACAAAAGAGATAGAAATTGCCAAGAAGGGGTTGGAACAGAGTTGGAAAAAACATCCCAAAGCTATAAAGATGCAGCAAAACAAAAAAAACACATTTCACACAGTATCACTGTGTTCCTCTGTACCTTCCTACAGAAGCCGGAGAAGAGGACCTGACTGAACTCGTCTCTGTTCCTCAGCTCCTTGGAGAATCTCACAAAGCCCGAGCTGGTCTGAGGACAGTCTCGCACCTGCAAGGAAAGTAAAAAAAGACCCAAAGAATTGCATCACTATGGACTCACTCACATCCCCTTCCCCACTCATTTCAGTTACTTCTTTCAGGCAGACGCTCCATAGTACCTTTGGCTAAAAAAAAAAACTTTTGTTCCCATACACATTTACACAAGGCCAAATAGACACTACTTTGCTTTACACACGTGTATAGGAGTGAGTGTGTATCTCGTTTTAAGTCGTCAAACCTCTGTGTGACCTCCCTCAGCCTCTTAAATCGCTTTAATTCCATACGCAGCAGATGAAAGCTCGGGGGGGCCTCTGGCTGCCGTTTACCAGACATGGTGTTTGACGCGCAGTTAGAGACGGAGTGCGGTGGCTGATGCTGGAGCTAAACTGCCTGGTGGGAAATACAGTCTAGGGGGGCTGCTAAGTAGGAGATCTAAAACTGTGTCATACCCTCCCTTAGAGTCTTTACTTTTATAGGAGCATGTTAACAAAGAATGTTTATGCATTAGCTAGATATACAGTATATTGGGTAAAATGTCAATGAGTTTATAGAGTTCACTGAAACAGAGATGTATGGCCAAAAGTATACTAACACCCCTGGCCACACTTTGGTCTGGCTTTTCATGGTCTGAGCTACATCCCAGAGAACTAGAGAGGGGAAATCCTAATGCACTGCAAAATGCGACTGGATGTAAAAGGACAACTGGGTAATTGTTGACACACTTAATTTGACAGGCAAGTATTTAGGACATCCTTTTCTAGAGACTGTACATTTGTTTGGTGTGATGTCATCTCATCTCTACTTCTGAGGATAGACTGAATTTGAAAATAACAACATCTTGAGATCTTGTTGAAGCTTTGTGAGACCTTCACTAATTGCTCTTACTGTCTCTTTTCCACTTTAACTCTTTCTTTCTCTGCTCTCTGTACTAAAGACCCCTAATCTAAGGCAACAGTATATACAACACATATATAAGTCACGATCCAGCCTGACTGGTGCCACATTACATACACGTATCAATACTGTAGGTCTTTGTTTGAATTAACGAGCATCACGTGAAGCTGTGGACCCTTAAGGAGGGCAGCGAATCATGGGCCGTCTGACTCAGGAATCTGCAGCAGTCATGCTCTCGCTCCCCTGAAGGCGTCAAACAAACCTCAGATTAGCTGCTAAATGAGCCAACTGTGGTATTCATTAAGTTAAGGCTGTGTTCACAAGCGCCATCCTTATTTAGTCTGTAAGGGTGTTTACTGTGAGGCCCGTCACATGCACCCTATATGCATGTCTATCTATCTATAGAAATGGGGTCAATATTGAGTGAGAAAAATAAATAAATAGATACTGTATATATAAATGTGTGATTCTTACATTGGCCATGTAGTCCCTCTCCCAGGCCCTGCCCACGCCCCAGTCTTTCCTCTCTCCGCTCAGTGCCGTCAGAGCAGCCACTTTGGCCCGAACCTCCAGCATGTCGGACGGAGGGATGTTCTTCACAATCTGCCTCGCCCACCACCTGAAGGCAAGGCACCAGGGTGGAGTAAAGTAGATATCTTAATTACACCAATTGCCTCTTGAACTGTTGTTTATTCTTGACATTTCAAATGTATTGTTTACATTTGGACTTTTTTATCAAATGATCACATAAAGAAAAAAACGGTCCTCCTGTAATATTATCTTCCATCCTCTTAGTTGAGAGTTTGTCACAAGTAAAATAAAATTAAAGACTAAATATTTTACTTGAATATTCTTGTGTATAGTGTATGAGTTTCATGTTGTGTGTCCTGACCTGCGGTGCAGATTGACTGTGATGGTGTGAAACTGGTTGAGAGCTGCGGGCGGGTTCGGCCACTCCACGGTCTTTCCATAGTCGGCCATGTTTCGCACGTTAGCGAACCTGCTCTCCACCTCCCAGAAGTGGGCCTTGACCTTGTAGCGCTTATAGCAGCCCATGATGGCGTAGATCGCCCGCATTCGCCGGCACCTCATACGAGCTAAGGCCCCACGCCACACCTGTTATAACAACAGGGATGTTACAGACAAAAAGGAGAAATGAGAGAGAATTATTTTATATATTTTTGGGGAATTTTTGTGATTTTTTTAATGTTTTTTTATAATTCATATTTGTTTGTGTCTATGTATTTTTGTATATAGTTATATATAATTTGTAAATGTATTATTTACATTTAATCTTAAATTAATTTACATGTAAAAAAAAATGTAATGCACTATGATGATGTCATCATGGAGAGTTTCGTTTATTCAGAGAGCTGCATTAGGACCGGGAACATTGCGTTTTATACCGTGTGACATTTTAATTTATTTTAGACTGAATCCCATTACAGTCCCAGTGAGCTTGAGACTAACTTGTGCCCCAGTTAAAGAACTAGACATCTAAAAGTAGGTCAAGAGAAAGAGTAAAGAGCGAATGGTATTTTATTAAGTGAGCTAGTGAGGTAACTGACTCTAATGTGACTGTACTGTGGTTCTCATTAATTATCCCAATTACTGTTACAGGAAATTAGGATTCAAACTGGCAGATAAATTCTAGTCAAACATATAACCAGGAGCCACATATTCATGAGGCAAACTGCAATCTCCGCTCGGAAACCCTGCGTTTGAAATGGGAAAAGATAATGTTGTAAGTGATTAACTTTAATCACATGATCCGAGCTGCCTGTGACATTAAATTAGTTATCCGTGACGATTAATTGGCCTGTCGGATCAGAAATCCCTATCAAAATAAAAGCATGTATATTTCATGACTGACCTTCTGCAGTTTTTGTTTAAAGTACAAATTGTACTTCTGCTTTACTCGAGTATAATCTATGTATGTTACTTAATGCATTTTCTTCACTACATTTCAGAGGGAAATTTGTACTTTTTACTCCATTAAAATTATTGTATAATATTAGTTAGTAGTTACCTAATGAATTACATTTTTTCACACAAAACATATAAAGAACTTGTGAATGTATTCATTAGCTCTTTTTAAACATACCAAAAGTTCATACAAGACCAGCTGAAACATTTGTTGATTGGTAATTTGGCAGAAAATGAATTGGCTGGTCAGAGTATTTTTACAGTTAGGTAGTTGTACTCTAACAGACGTAAAAGATGTGAATACTTCCTCCAGCACTGACCTTCTGCAGGAACAGCGCCAGAATGGGTATGAGGGCGTTTCTCTCCTGCTCCAGGGTGAAGAGAGAGCGCGGCGTTCTGACAAACAGTTTGGTGTGACCGTACGCCACGTCGTCCTGGAAACCGTGCTGCGTGACGATGGCCTCCACCGCCTCTCTGTCCGTCCCCATCAGGTGGTTGGGCCAGGTGTACTCACACGTCATTTTATACCTGCAGAATGTTCGGGAGTAAAGTGAGGAAATGTATGAGAAACAAAGATGCTGCTCAGTACTGTATATCTGGGTTAAGATACACAAATGGAACAATTACTCTTTAAACTATAACTGAAACGGTGAAAAAAAAGTAGTTTTATTAGAGATTACTAAAGACTTCAACAGGCAAGAAGGGTTTAACAAAATAAGATACCAAGTTGCATTATGGGAAGTGTACGATCTACTGTTTTTGGACCTTGACCAATATAACGGACAAAAGGCCAGGGAAACTTGGCTTCACTTCATCTGAAATCACTGGATTATTCTGATGTAACACAGAGCGTGTTGTTGTCTTACCGCTGTAGGAAGCGAGCGTAGGGCTGCCTGTAGGCGAACCCCGCCCGGCGCACCATCACATTCTCCATCAGGCCCAGGTAGGCCACCTGGTGCTGGCAGCGCGCGTCGTCAAACAGCACCGCGGACTTCATCTCATTGGGCTTTATGCAACGCACATAGTACGGCTCCTGGAAGAGGAGACAATGTAGACCCAGGTCAGTCCTCAGATCATGACTTTGTTTTTAAGTTGTTTTGATGAGAGAGAAACTCTTTCCAATCTTTTTTTCACAGGACTTCTAAGTAGGGACCAATGAGGTATTACATCATTATATTACATTTACTTTTTATTATATGTTGTAATGAATTGTCTTGTCTGTGTCGTTTGATATTGTGTGATATTGTGTCCTTCGTTACTTTTTTTTTACTGCTGCATAACAAATTGGGGAAAAATAAAACTTGAACTTGAAAATGACTGTAGATCGCTTGTGCATCAATTTACAAAAATATATAGTAATGCTGCAGAAAATTAAAGTTTAGATTCAACCAAAAACACTTCAGCTATAATAAAAGTCCTGCCATAACACTAACAGTGTTGCTTAATCAAAACACTTGCATTGATTCGGTGTTTGTATGAATGAGGCGATTTTGTTACATAACACTTTGTTTTATCACCTGCACAAACTTGTATTTGTCTTACATTTTTCTTTGCATGTTTATATCATAATTTTCATCACTGCTGTGGTTCTCACTGTGCAAGTCAATAAACTACACACAGCTTGTAAACTATGACAGCTGAGTTCACTGACCTTAATCAGACACTTCAGCAGAATATACAGTGAGCAGCTGAGCCGCACCTACTTATGAACAGCACATTAAAGCTATAATGCGTAACTTCTGTCAACCCCATGAGTAATTCTGAGTAATAACAACAACACTGTCGGCGTGTCTACATGAGGTAAGCCTTCAGATAGTGCATGTTTTCTTATTTCTTCTGCTGTACGTCCACATTTTTTCTTAGCAATAGAATCAACAACTGAAACATTTTGTGGGATTTTTCTGAGCTCCTGCCCCAGTATCAGAGGTCAACACCAGTTTGTAAACACTGCCACACTGAGAAATACAGAGAGAGTGTTGTGGAGCTGATAAGCTTAACCAACTTTGTGTCGAGTCGTTTGATGATGGCTTGAATGTAACCGGCATTCATTTGTGTGCAAAAGTCACGCACTGTAGCTTTAAACTTAAGACTTTGAAGATGATAAAGTCTTTATTGAGGACGCTTGCACCTTGACAGTGGCCGCTGTATTTCACTGTCTGTCGGTGAATGATGAACAAGGCAGAACGAAGTGAGCACTTTCTGCCCCCCGACAATGTCGTCCATCAAATCAATGATGCATGTGTGTGAACCCGCTTTCAACTCAGCTCAGACGTTATAGGGAAAGGTCTAGTCTTTGGGGGGTTGGGAGCAAATGAAGTGGGCAGAATGGGCACAGGGCCGCAGGTGCAGTCGAAGAAAAACATTTGCCTTTTCAACGTGACCTGAAGGGACAAAAAAAAAAGCAATTGCCAGGGGAATTTCCTTGATTTTACCTCGGCAACATCAAGACGAGATGCTACAGCAGGCTGACAGCGGGCCGTTCTAAAATAACAGCAGGAAATGTCAAACTTCAGTCAGTGAGACGGGGCCAGGAGAGGTGAGACACGCATTTCGTCGACCACCATCATCACCTCCCCAACTCCCCATCCATTCAGACAGGAGGCGGACAAGCGACCTACAAAAACTGCTTCTCTGTGACACCGAAAAGAGCACATTGCTATGGATACATGTACTGGACGGATGTGCTGTGCTGCTGCTGGCTGTGTATAGTGTCATGGATGTAGAGGAGCCCTCAGCGAACGTCGACAGCCTCAGAATAGTCGGTGACTCATTCAGGCTTCACTGGCACCAGTACAGACCAAACTGGTGCAGAGCATCCTCGTAAACTGGTGCGAAGATCTATGATGACAATAATGCTGAATCCCATATGAAAATATGAACTCAAAGTCAAACCTCCAATGGCTTTGATGTGACACATATGAGCATTATGTAATGGCCATCCCTGATGCTGGGGGAATGTAGGCCTAAGGGAACTCAAGGCCTAATTAAGATGGGGGGGAGATTGCCTTGACAAATTTCGGTTTCAAATCAGAATGCCAGCTATGAACACACATGGCCTTGCCCAAGAGTTTAGACAACATCCATACGAAAAAGCAAGGTTTTCATTGATTATTGATGAAGTAAATGTTAAAATGGAAACATTATCTTAAGCCATTATATAGCGAAAGAAAGCACTTAAGGTATCTTTAACCAAAGTCCATAAACTGCAGATGCCATCCACAGCTTCCCCCATTGGGTCAAAGAAGAACAGGAAGTCTAAAGCACTGACCTTGCAGGCCAGTTTCTCCACCAGGGCCACAATGGAGGTCTTGAAGAGCGTGGCCGCGGTCAGAGGTCGCTTGGTGACCTCTGTGATGCCGAGATGACCATCTGGCCACATCTCCTTCAGGACGGGGTTGGCACTGTTTGAGAGAGAGAGAGAGAGAGAGAGAGAGAGAGAGAGAGATAGAGAGAGAGAGAGAGAGAGAGAGAGAGAGAGAGAGAGAGAGAGAGAGAGAGAGATAGATAGATAGATAGATAGATAGATAGATAGATAGATAGATAGATAGATAGATAGATAGATAGATAGATAGATAGATAGATAGATAGATAGATAGATAGATAGATAGATAGATAGATAGATAGATAGATAGATAGATAGATAGATAGATAGATAGATAGATAGATAGATAGATAGATATAGAAGGAAGTAAAGAGCAAATAAAGGACGTCACAAAGTAGGCCAGCAGAGGAGGACCCATTTATTCACTTAACCCAGTTACTGAACTGTCGAGAGCTTCATGATGTCAGTGAAGAAGACTGTGTGTTGGCACCTGTTGTACATGAGACGCTTGAAATCCTGGAAAAGCATGTCCTTGTTTTTGTCCAAAAAGCCCTCCACGGAATATCTGCAAGAGACGAACAGGGAGAAAGTGATGAGAGTCGCCCAGAGTAATTGGCCAAAAGTAGTTCAAGAGACGGAGGGAAGAGGAGCAGAGGGAGTGAAGTGGTGCGTCAGAGAAAATGAGTCTCAGGATGTTTAAAATAAGAAGGATATTTAAGAAATCCCTCTGTACACCAAGCCATTTCTGGGCTCCTGTCACATTTTTACTCACTGTGGGCTAATTTCTCACTCTATCTGCAAGTCTAAGTAACAAGCACAACTATGGCTAGACGCATGAACATCACCAGTTCCTTCTATACATTGGACCTTCTGCAGTCTTGGATTAGAAGAATTCTTGCCAAGTGGCTATACATCACAGCACAAAAAAACATGGCTGCCCCGTCATCTCTATGAAGCACTGAATTTGGTGTTTTTTACAGCATCTTGATCATACAAATGGTTGATTATTGGCAAAGGACATGTGGAATGCAAGAATTTGATGAAGTATTGCTTTTAGGCCAAACTTTGGAGTTGTATTCATTAATGATGCCAATACTTTCCGAGGCGCATCCAGAGTTAGTCAGAAATTTGAGAATCTAACGAATACAACAGTGTTTTCAGCTTCTGGTTATGGGTAAGTGTTTTTTTTTCTTTTGCAATTTTTCAATCGCAACATGCTCTTTTAAAACCTGCCCATGGGGATTTGTGTTAGCAAGGTAAGAGTGAGTTCATCATTTAAAAAAGGTCACCATCATGACGGATTCAGTCAGACACAGTCCCCAGGCCGGAGAGCATCACTCGCGCCGCTTAAGAGGATTTACAAAATAAAAAACACGGTCAAAATTTTTCCCGTTGGGCAAACGTTTTAGAGACGAAAAAACAGAAAACTGATTTAATCCTTCTGCCTTTTTGGTGTGGGTGAGGTATCAGTGGGAGGTCACGGGTCGCTGTTGGCACGGTTACATAAGCCATCCAGCCCCCCGGGGGGTGAGAGAGGCTGTAGTGTAAGTGCTGCTGCCTCAAATGAACCTCTCTCCCTTTCTCCTGTCTCACTCCTTTAATTTAATTTAATGATAACTTGTTCCGAGTGGACGCTTTGCTTCGAAAAGTGCATTCAAAATCCGACTTAGCGCTGAAAGATTAACAGCTATCAAGGACTTGTACCACATACAGTATATTTTATTTTACATTATTAGACTGTTAAAACAATTTTTAAAAGAATGTGTACACAGCATTGATGTTGTGAGTGGTGCGATACAATTGAAATCACTTCAAGTAAAGTACAAGGACTTTGGCACTACAGTACTTGAGTGAATGTAACTAAATTAGTTACTTCCCAGTATATCACACATTTTGCTCTACATATTTTCTCTAACAAACAAACACACACACACACACACACACACACACACCATGTCACATGTCGTCTGGCCTTGTTTGTGACTGTATCCCCGGCTGTCACATCTGGAGGCAGAGGAGCGGAGGCTATGACAGATGTGTCCCTTTGGTCACTGACGCAAAATAACCACCTGACTAGATCCCGGGAATCTCGCCGACTAGAGAGAGAGCAACTCACGCACATACACAGACACACACACACACAGACGCGCGAATACTGTACAATAAAAGCAAATGCCATTCTTCTGTTTATGTGAGAGAAAAAATATATATTTCATATATAATTTTTATATTATTCTATTTTTTGTGTTTATTACACACTCACACAAACAAACAAGTATATATACCTACAGGTTATATTCCTAGTTTCGTAATTATATGTGTAGATATTTGGTATGTTAAATTGATCTGTGTTTGTACATTTATTTTATTTATTCAATTTTTTTGTTTTGTTTTTATTGCACACACACTTTGGCTATGTGAACTCTTGTTTTCCTGCTGTGACTATATAAAACCCTCTAGAATTGGATTGAGACAGTGTGAAAAGGGAAAGAGATAGCAGCAGTCACACAAAAAAAACACAAAAACAAGCCACAACACGCATTCACAAGGACAGGAGGGACAGGAGAGGACGCGCGGAGATAACGGCTCTCCAGAGGCAGGTGGGTAGTTTCCAGGAAAGTATATTATTTCCAGTATTAAGGTCGAGGCTGGTGCAAGGAGAGGCTGCATAATACAAGGTTAGAGTGAGTACACACACACACACACACAGAGCCAGGTGACTTTCTTTGCAATATAGAACCTGAATATATGTTGTGAAGTAAGGGGAATATGATTTATCTAATGGCTATTTAAAGGTGCACTATGCAGTTTCAATGGAGAAGGATTTGTTTATATTTGCAGAGCCTGCAGTTTGTCAAAAAAAAACATTTTACTCTACATGTAATTCTTAGTATTTAATAATTCTATAATCCTTTTTTCGAAGTACCTGGAATCCAACGTAGGACTAGAATTTGTTTGTAAACCAAACTGTGAGCCCTGCTGCTGTAAACAGCAATGGTGAAACAGTACATTTTCAGGAAGCTACCTAACTTCAAACAGTGTTCCAGTGATCCGATATTCCTGTGAGGAAAGCTTGTTTATGCAGTTATGAGAATATACCTTAGAAAATGTTCACTTCTCTGACACACCCAAAGTCACATACCGCAGCTTTAAAGTGCTGTATGTGCAGGCTGAGATACTACAGGGAATTCAAATTTGAACGGCAACGGGAGCCAGGTGAGCGCTGCAGCGGAGAGAGGGATGAGTAAAGAGACGATGGAGGAGGAAGTAGGTCAAAGCTTGTGATTGTGTTGGTTGGTAGAGCGTGGATAGAAAGGGTGGGGCCACAGGTTATATTTAGGGTATATTTAGCTAAAGTAAGGATGAACTCAGATAGGTTGGCATGAATCCGAGGGACATTCGTGACCAGCAATGTACGAGGGGTGATGGCTCAGATGAAGCAAGATGACGGGGAGGGACAGCCATCTGTCATTACTACTGCAGGTCTGTGTCACACGGTGCTGTTATCCAACACGCAAAGCTGGAAATATAAATAAGTGCATTTACTCAAGTACTGCACTGAAAGCCCCTGACATAACCTGGTTGCGAAATATAAATTTCTCGGTATAACGTTAAATATTTTCCGTTAAATGAGCAACAATCATCTTTGTTGTTGGAATAGAGTATATTATCTGTGTCCTATTGGTACTGTATACTTCAGTAGAAGGATCTGAATGCCTGACATGGGGAGGGAACATACACAGCACAGGGATTGTCTGGAGCTTCTGATATGAATGAAATTGCTCTATGTTTGGGTTTGTGTCCGACATGGTGTTAGCCTGGATCAAAGTCAAAGAACCAAAATAAACCCTCTTTACTTCCAGCTCTCCTTGATTACTGATGCTGCCACATCACGCAAGAGCCAAATTTGTCTCATCAGCTGGCCACATCCTCCCTAACCCTCCTGACGTGTGTGTGTCCCCTTGACATATTGATGTCCTTGCCCCTGTAGCTAGATTGAGAGCGGTTACACGTGAGCGGTGGGGATCTTCTGACTCCTGGCCAGGGGCCCTCAGCCCAGCTGACCGCTGTGACGTTTAAATCCAGGCAACACGTTAAGGAAGTGGAGCAGTGATGGAGAAAGACACTGGACAAACAGTGTGATCTCAATCTTAAGCTTAACTTGTACCAACATAAATAAATAAAAAATACCTCCAGGATTGAATAAAACAGCATTACAGCAGTTTTCTGATGTATTACAAGATACTGTTTACATGGACTTTTTAGGCACTTTATAAGGCACTGCATTAAGCAGGCCTTTTTTGCATTATCTTTGTTCATTCATGGGAGTTATGTCTATGTGTTTATTTTATTCTATGAATTGAAATGCTAAAAAGCCTTGATATGTATATATGTGTTTTATAGTGTTAGATTTTATCTCTGATCAAATAAATCATATGAATTATGTCATAGTGGCTAATATGAACATCTTGTTTGCCCTCTTAACTAAATACTCTCTGCCTGCAATTATCGCTCAAAAACACATTTTATCAAAAGATATCAAAATTGAAAGCCCTAACAAGTGACAAAATCACATGTTCCTGCTGTTCTTGGAAACATCAACAAATTATCTTTTACATTTGCACCTCAGACCAAATGTTCTCTCTAATAACACATAATTATATTATCTGAACCATACTGTCTGTCGGGTAATTTATTCTAACACGTGCAATAAAAATCACTTCATTCCACGTGCCTTTTAAATGAATGACTAGATGACAGGACAATACTGTCTGGCACCAGTGGATTCAAAGTGTCGCCAGCCATTAAATAGAGTGAAAAAGTATGAGTCATCAAATGTTACAAATCAAAGCTGCTCTATGGCACGTTTTCAACACATGTGACCAACACAGTGAACACAGGTGAAAGTGATGCCTGGCCACGTGTGTTGTACAGGGTTGAGTCTGTATGCTTGGCTGCACACATAAGTGAATGCACTTTATATATGCAGATGAGGAGCTTTTCACATGAATGAAATGTACAGTACACTGATAGACATAGGGGATCAGTAGGAGTTCAAAAAGGTACAACCTACACTAATAGACCCCCTATGGCTTATAATGGGACCTTAAGGTAACTATGTGCACCTTATTTGAGGGCAAAAAAAATACACTCTATACTTTTTTGAGTGTATTTGTATGTAATATAAAGTGTTTTTGAGTCTACAGAAAAGCGCTATATACATCCTATCAATCTTTTTTTTCCTAATTCCTATTTTCCTGCAAAGTTTGAAGCAAATTTTGTATAGAATATTTGCAACCTTAGGAGAATGTATTGTGAGATGTGATATTATAAAATCATAGTTCTGGTTGTAAGCAAATAAACAATATCAACGTCAATAGTTTTTATTTATCATTATGGAAGGAATAGCCTATTCGTCATTGACAGTAACATCTGATTGGTGAATCTGTCACCTTGAGCACGACTCTAACACATCCACTGGAAGGCCTCTATGAAATCACCCAATGCTGCCAATGTCATGAGCAAATCTCTCTTAATAGGATTATATCGCTTGAACTCTGCGCACAACATCCCGTCAGTATTTCAGCCACAGACCGGGCCCCAAGGGGTCGGAGCAGATGACTGCGACAAAGTGTGTGTGTGTGTGTGTGTGTGTGTGTGTGTGTGTGTGTGTGTGTGTGTGTGTGTGTGTGTGTGTGTGTGTGTGTGTGTGTGTGTGTGTGTGTGTGTGTGTGTGTGTGTGTGTGTGTGTGTGTGTGTGTGTGTGTGTGTGTGTTTTGGTGTGTGTGTGTCTGGTGTGTGTGTGCGTGCGTGCATGTATGTAACTGTGTGAGCGACTCACGTGACGTCTCCTGCATAGTGGCGAATACGGAAGTGTTTCTGATGGTCCATGGTTTTGTCCGTGGGGCAGAGCTGGATATGAGGAGAGGACACAGTGGTAAAACAAACTGTTTTTCTCATTAAATAGTGTTTTGCAAACGTTTACCGTGTGCAGATGTTAGCTTCAGGGGGAGGGAATGAAAGCTGTGTTTTTGGAACCCCCTGTTGTTTGAAAAGCATCTCATGATGAAACAACTCTGAAGGCAAAACATTGGAGGAACTCTGCCCTCTACTGACTTCAACACAAACTGCACATGTGTTAAAGGAAGTTTTTTTAAATTTAAATGTCTCCATTTTTGTTTTTCCGAGTATAGTGCGGGGAGGATATGTCAACAACATATGACCACTTCCTGATAACTATGTGAAGTAATAACCACATTTTCAGAGATCACTTTTTGAAACTTCAGTTTTGAGCTACGGTCTTATAGAGTGGGTAGGGAGTTGAGCAGGAGAGGCTGAAGCTTGATAGATGTTTTATTGTTTTATTTTATTTATCCTTTATTTAACCAGGTTAACTAAAGGGTTCTCACCTTGCGTGATCTGTAGTGCGGGTGCTGGGCCAGTTTGGTGTCCATGCTTTCCAGGCAGACCGTGTCGGTGACTTTCCCCACGGTGAGGCAAGCTTCATCCAGAATGGAGATGATTCCTTTGTGAGACTGCTCCACCAGGTCCACGATGATCTGGTTGTTGAAGTAATCGATCTGTGTATAAAGAGTGTGATTGTTAAGGAAGAGAAGAAATGTAGTGGTTATGATACACGTTGCATGTGATTTTTTGCTTGTATGTGTCTTTTTGGCGTGTGTGCATGTGCCTCTAACCATTAACTTTTCAGGCAATTTTTAATCATGAGCAAACCACATTCTTAGGAAACAGAATTTTTCGTAGATTGTATTTTTTGTTACCTTAACCTATGGGTATTTCTTATCCAAAGTGTTTAAAGCAACTAAAAACAGTTGAATAATGTGAGAAAACTACAATACTGCATAACCACTGACCATCAATTGTAAATAAGGAACTGCTAAGTATGAATTGTTCTGCAAATGTCTCCACCATCTTGCATTCTAGTGTGTTGTTGTGAGTGTGTGTGTGTCTCACATGTTGCCAGGTGATGCCCTCCCTCTGGTATTCTCCCTGTTCCTGTCGGAGGATGAGCTCGATGAAGAGCTGCTGTAGCTTCTCGTTGCAGTAGTTGATGCAGAACTGTTCAAAACTGACCCGCAACAGAGGAACCAAAACTTCAGCAACGTCATTAAGAGTGAACTATTAGATGTGGTTAGTTTACTATTATAAAGCTACACCAACCTGTTGTTGTCAAAGATCTCAAAGCCGTAGATGTCCAGCACGCCTATGACTGTGTTTTTCCCATGAAGCATTGGGTTGTAGTCTTTCACTTCAATGACGGAGTTGATGCGACTTACAATCCAGCCGAAAAGTCTCTCATACAGAGCCTACAGCAGGGGAAATTAAGACAGTGTGTGTTTAACATAGACGCTGATTAAAATAATGT
The DNA here is from genome assembly GCF_949987685.1 of Ammodytes marinus. Classification (NCBI taxonomy): domain Eukaryota; kingdom Metazoa; phylum Chordata; class Actinopteri; order Uranoscopiformes; family Ammodytidae; genus Ammodytes; species Ammodytes marinus. Next base: position 7,217,670 of record NC_137221.1, on the reverse strand, counting down.
GACATGTGAACATTACATAAAAGGAGAGCATGTTGTGGGGATCATGTTAACCTAGTTTTCTTTACCCTGGGGAAGCTGTAAAATCATTAATCTGTGTAAAAAATGTATCTCATAATTAGAAGCTATTTTGTCCAAAGAAATTGGGCTTTTTTTTTAGTAAATAAACATGCGAATAAAGTACACAGCACCTTGACGAAAGCGTCCCGCCCAAAGCAGGCCTCCTTTTCTGTGTGTCCCTTCTCGATGACCTCACCGCCCCCGGTTGCCACGGTGCGGAACAGCAGGCTCTTACTGACGTTCTCCGGTTCTGTGTCCGTCAGCTCCGAGATGTGGTTAACAACGTCAAGTCCCTGGATCTGCACACTTTCACCGTCGCTCTCAAACTGCAAATTACCCTGAAAAACACGCCATTATAAAGCTTGTTGTACAAGCATGATCCCAAACCCTGCTTTCAGTGTTGGTGTGCTCCAAGAAGAAAAATAGTATTTGTAGAATATACGCATTAACGTTTCCTATTATTAATAGCCCATGCTCTAACCTACCAACAGAAGAATGGTTGCCAGGATCTGATAAATGGAGTTGATCTCCTCTTTGGAGAAGCCGATCACGTCCAGGGCGCTCATCACCGCTTTGTGGCTCGAGCGATCATTGTTGGAGGTCTAAAGAAAACAGGATTTTGTATGAGAATTGCTTTGGCCAAATGATTGGTAAAAAAAAAAGATTTGGTATATCAATATGTTTCTCACAGATAAATTGCAGCCATATGATTTTGTACATTACTGTCTGCATGTCTAAGTAAAAGGATTAACAGGAACTTGTTTGTTATGTCTTAATATTTCGACTTAATATACTTAGCAAATGAAACTGACAGCAGTTGCAGCTCCCTCTTTGGTGTACGTGTAGACAGCAGGATTGTTCTGTAGATGAAACGACTCCAGCAACTCAGCCGAGCCTCCACGGAGTAACTGTGAAACACACGTCAAATATACAAGGTCAGATCCAATGGGAACATATCAGAGTGTGTAAGAACTATAACTGTATGTTTTAGAGTTTACCTGGTAGAATGAGTGGAAGTTCCTCTCCCCGTCTTGCTGCTGGACCACCCTGGACTTGAACAAGAGAACAGATTATTGACGTAAACCAAACATCCATCTTCAGACACCATACAATTGTTCTGTGATGACCAATGTATCCCAGGATTTATCCTTTTTGTAAGTAAGCGGTTGTTGTCCATCCCTTGTTGTATGTTCTTACTTAACTTTTCTGTCAAACCTTTTTTCAATTACCTCTGGAGAAATAATTTTTGGCTAGTTTCAAACCTCTCTGGGGTTACACTGAAAGTGGAGAAAATTATTTTCCAACCGAAACAAAGCTGGATAATACTGGATAATGAGCTTAAGTGAGTGTGTTTTCGAGGCGACAAAAGAAAAATAACAGCTCTAAAAGTAAAGAGGTCAAAGCTGTTTTTTGTAGTCCAAAATAAAAAAGTGAAAGTACAACTCTGAGCTGACCTTGTCATGAGGCCGCAACTGACACTTTCATGTGTCAAAGATAGATTTCTTCCTGGACGCGTTACTGAACTCGGGTGAGGAATCTAAAAATGAGGTCGTTGTTCTTTGATTTTGAGGGATTGACATCAAAACCTCATATATAACGCTAGTGATTTTGACAAATTGTATGTGCGCTGAAACAAATCCTATGTGAATACACAGCCTAGGCTCTGTGAACTGGTATGTAAACAAAGTGTATGTAAACAAACCGGGCCAATCCGTAGCTAGCAACATGCCCGTTTACAGAACCTAGGCTGTGTATTAACACAAGTTTTTTTTTTCAGCACACACATTAGTACAGATTCACTGATTTTGGCAACAAGTGTTCTCCAGAATCACAGACTCCCACCTTTATTAAATAAAAATCTTTGCAAAAAAAAAAAGACAAAATTTGCACCAAGTATAAAATGATAACCAATTGTCTGCCTCCTACAGCACCACTTTCACTGTTGGAGCAGAAACAGGACGGATTAGAAACAGTGCGGTTAATTCTGCCCTCTGAACATTAATTAAGGCGCTATCAGTCACCATGGCGCCGGGTGCCAGACGGTGGTTTAACACAGCGGCATGGTGGAGTCAGTCGCCCCAGGTGAGCCATTCATTAACGCCCAGCAGCTTCACAGACACTTCTATATATGGACGCTCCCTCACACCTCTTTGTCATCACCTCATGAAACATTCATGTTCGGGAGGAAAAAAAATATGTTATCTAAAAACTTAATGAGCAAAACTTTCATGTGCTTTCCGAGGTGGGATATCTATGCCTCAGAGGAACCTGTAACTTCTTTGTTTTTGCTCCTGTACAGCAATTGTTGAACAAGCTGTAAGAAAAACTGCACACTGCATTTGCAATCTCTCTGGAGCCTGTATTCCTGTACTCTTGTATGTATTTATTTATTCATCCATTGATTTTTGGATTGTTCTATTTAGTTTTTACTTAACCCATTGATGACTATGGCAATCTAGGATGCATGTCCTTAATGCCTGAGGGTTTTCTGAAAAAATAGTACGAATTGTCAAGTCTACCAAAACCTTAATATCTAAGCCTGTGTAGCACATAGAAACATGAAATAAAATACATTTAAAAGTTAAGGTTCACATGTTTTATTTAAACATGCTCCCTTAGCGCTTACAAACCAACAAATATTTCTAAAAATCGTCAAAATTAGATGAATTAAAAAATTATTAAATATTGTTAATAAATAGATGCAATGTGTTGTGTGATTTTCGTCTTGATTAGCGCTGGGGCATTTTTAGTGTTTTATTTATGTTATTGGCCCATTTGTCTTGAAAGTGGTGTCTGAAACTGTGTGTAATGGAAGCCCTTCAATATTAAACTGAAAGAAATCTTAACCTACGGATAAAAAATTAAGTAACCTGAACCTGTCTGCAGCCAAAGCCCCATCCATCATCCTGCCTAGCCCCCCCCCCCCCCCCCCCCACACACACACACACACACCATCCTCACCTTCTCCAGCAGGTAGTTGTTGATGTGTCCCCCGGTTGGATCTCCGTTAAAGTTGAAGTTGATGTCCATGTACTTGCCGAAGCGACTGGAGTTGTCGTTGCGATTCGTCTTGGCGTTCCCGAAGGCCTCCAGCACACAGTTGGATTTGAGCAGCACATTCTTCACACTGGATATGGAATAACGTGTGAGAAAACAGACGGCAGGGAGGTTAAAATGGGGTCAGATGAAAAGAATACAGTGACATAATTAATGGTGACATCATATTCTTTATCATGTACCAATTATTTTATTTGTGCTACAAACCGAAAGCTCCCCTCACCTCTCCACCTCGGCCCTCTGGCTCGGGTTCGTAATGGCTGCAATGTACTGCATGATGTATTTACTAGCTTCTGTTTTTCCTGCCCCACTTTCACCTGAAACACAAAACACACACAATGAATAGATCAGTAAAGCTGCGCATCACAACATAAATGCAACGTCCCTATACTCTTCTTAAGCCTTGTATAAAGATCATTAAGGGAATATCTAGGCTGTTCAGTCCAATTAACAAATTACAGAAGTGTTTTGTTGACAATGCATATACACATGAGGATGCTGACATGCATACAGGATACTAAATGCTCATTCACTAAACATAGAGACAAGTAACCAAAAAAGAGATGATAATAGTCTTATTATAATTATTAGTCTTAGTAACATTGTTTAATTTCATGATTTCATGTGAAAATATTTAGTATTTGCTAACAAAAAATGGACGTAAGCTGCAGCCCTAGACTGATGGTTGCTGAGCCAAGTCTGACAATGTAGGGCAGAGCCCATCATGTTGAGATGTGGTAAGAAACCACAGGTAAAACACATTTAACACCACAGACAGACAGACAGTCAAACCTTACAATTACCAGAGGCTACAATCTAAGAATAACAAAGTATCTCACAATCTAACAGATTTGTTTTTCACAAGAGTGATGCAGTCATGCCATGTGGGACCAAAAACAAGGCAAACAAGAATATTTTGTTTCGCAACTAGGATTAAAGCCAATTTGCAGCACTGTGGCTCATTGAGATTGAGCATAATATTAAAAGAGTGTGAAAGAGACCCACCGGATATGACTATGCAGGTGTCTTTGGCGCGCCTCTTCATGGCCTTATAGGCAGCATCAGACACGGCGTACAGGTGAGGAGGGTTTTCATAAAGCTCCCGGCCCCGGTACGCGTCGATAGTGTCTTTGCCGTAACAGTCCATCTGCCTGTAAGGGTTAACGGAGACGACCACTTCTCCAATGTAGGTGTAGATACGGCCCTTCTCAAACCTGTCCAAACACAACACATGCTGATGAATTACTACATACATGTAATAGGTATCATGACATTTTTAAACCCTGTGTATAACTATATATTTGTACGTAAAATTAATTTAAAGTTGAGGTCAGCGATTCTGGAGAATGCTTTTTGTTCAAATCCTTTTTTGTCAAAATCAGTGAATATCTCCTCACGAAATACTTTACCTGTCCGAGCTTTGTGTGCGCTAAAAGGAATCCAGTGTCACTACACAGCCTAGGCTCTGTAAATACCATGTTTCTAGCTATACGATGGGCCCCCTTTGTTTATATGCCACATGTTTTTTTAGCACACACACAGTATTTGGAAGGCAAAGAGACCCATTTTCTATGACGTTGTTCAACCACCCACAACCAACCATTGAGTTCTAGGTTCCATAGAACACTGCACCTTCATGCCACACGTAGCTGACAGGAAGTGACACAAGTTTGAAAGCAGGAAATGAAAGTTGTGGTTCAAATGGGCGTCGCAGCTTTGTGTAACCTCTTGTGGGTTCGTTGTGCTGGGAGGGGGAAAACTGACATGTCACGAAGGGTAAATGATGCTAAATAAGATGGTTTTTCACCGTGTTGATGAATATTTTGGCTTTAAAGACAGTCAGTGTCCAGATGTATATCACAAGTTGACAAGCATCCTCATTATTACTGAACTTTGAGGACACAACTAGTGTGTGTCTATTGTTAAGTTGACAACTTGATTATATTTCTGATAAAGTCAGGAAATATCATGAGACCACAAGCTATTTAAAATACTTATTTTGTTTACTTATTGTAAACACCCTGTAAGAGGTGATGTCTTCATAATGAGTACTTTTAAACATCACTTACATCTGTACCACTTATGATATCATTTATCCACAGATGAAAATGTCACAACTCTAAATGGGAACTCATCCCAAATTAAGTACTGGGATTTACACAGAGTTGGCTTACAATAAGGCCTTTGTCTCTGATAAACGTGAAATGTGTTTGAATTATTTGGCTGTACAAAAGGGTATGCACCGTTGATATGTCATTTGAGAAGCAAAAGCTGGTGCAGCATTAAGCGATGATTCCTGCCCCTGCATCTGAGTGACTAAGAAGGTTGTTTACCTTCTTTTTTTAAAGTTAAGATCTCACATCAGTAGAGAAGTCAATCTATTCTCCTTCCTGGTTATACTGTATATACTGACCAATAAGGTAGTGGTTGAGTCAGTATGTGAGACTATATCACATACTGTAAGAGCTAAAAGGAACTCAATGAGCACACATCCTGTTTTGCCTGTCGGGAATTAAGGTATCAGTCGTTGCACCTAAATGAGTGAATATCTCAAAAAATCTGGTCCTGAAAAGCTGATTTTGACAACAAGGATTCTCCAGAATCGCTGACTCCCATACCCTTAATACCCATAATAATATATTTTATTTGTCATATTTTCTATCTGAATAATAATAATCTGAATGAAATGTATGCCATGTATGTAATGAGATTTACCTACAAAATGTACTTAGTTACTTCCCACCACGGTCTTATACTAACAAGTCAAGATAGAAATTCAAACGCAGAAGTTTGCAAATGACCTCATAGTTACAGTATATATGAAAAAGTTCAGCAAATCATTAAAGTTTAGACTCCTATCAGCACAAACTTCAGTGCAATGCTTCTGACGCCAGACAAGTCTGATCAAGCTGTGTGATGAAACGTTGCATATATTATTTTCCAACCTGTGATGACAGACACTAAAAATATGTGGAATATGTTAATTTAGAGCCATCTGCTTTGCACACGTCAGCTGAGAGAGTGTGAGTCATTATCTATAAATCTAGACCATAATAGACAACATTTGACATTTTGGTGTTAAATGATGATTAATTATACAAAAAAAAGATTCTGATTCAGTTTGAACTAAGAACCTGATGCTAACACTAAAGAAGTGAGAATGGAGTAAAATCCAAAAGCATCACACACACACACACACACACACACACACACACACACACACACACACACCAAAAAAGTAGGAAGGTCAAAAAAAAGAAGAAAAAAAAGGGTGACATTTAAATATTAAATTTGACAGGCTTGGCAGTATTAGCTGTTTTATTGGTAACGTGCCATGTGCTTATTTAGTGTGGTGATGATCAAATCAACCACAAGCTTATTTCTGAACCCCGAGGGTGAGCGGGAAAAGGCCAGACCGTGGGCATGACTCATCTATTAGCCATGCCAAATTACTTGGTAATTAAGACAGATTTTACTGAAAGTCAGACAGTTAAGACAGGTAAACATTTTAACTTTCAAATGTCATCATGAAACTTTGCCCGTTGTTGATTACTCACATGAATAAATATGCAAATGTGGCGATTGTCTAACTAATTTTATTTTCTCCCTTTGTGTTTGATCATAATGTTTGTTAAGATAAAGATAAAGGATCAAGCAAACCTCCCAAAAAATAACATCTTTATATCATTAATTAGTTTATTAATTTACATGTAAACTATATATAAATGTTAACAATAAACTTTAGTTAACATTCAATTGATGTTTGATATTATATTCGTTACTGCTTGATCATGCTTAATTAATGTACTATGGATCTTCATGTGTCCTGAATAAAATCATATATATATATATATATAATGTATGAACTCAGGTTAAAAGCATTTTATAAATTTGATTAAAAAAAATTGTTAATTAAGATGAACATTAGTAAATGATCACTAAACACATTAGTTAACTGTTAACTCACGGCTAGTAAATGCTTATCAAGCATTAACTAACTGTAATTTAATGTGCACTTATTGTAAAGTGTCACCCATATTTCAGAGTCCACTAACTGAAGAAACAAGTAACGTTTTCTAGTAACGGAACCAGGTTTGTATGAAGCGTTTACACATTGCATCTCTGACACCCAGCTGCTTCCTCCCTCCCTCCCTCCCTCACTACCAGCACCTCGGGCCAGTTACCTCAACTTGAGATTCTCCATAAACTGCTCCATGGTCACCTCATCCAGGAGCACAAAGTCGGACTTCCCAAACTCCAGGCCTTCCAGCTCCGCCATCCCGAGCTGTGTTCACCCAAAGACACTTAGAGAAACAGACAAGACGCAGGGGAAGAGAAAGCCAGTTTCAAGGAAGAGGAAAGAGAGAAGTTTGGTCGAACGTATGGGGCCCCGGTAGTGTAGACAGACAGGCTGACTGTGAGTATGAGCGTGTGTGTGTGTGTGTGTGTGTGTGTGTGTGTGTGTGTGTGTGTGTGTGTGAGAGGGGGGGTGTGGCCAAGCTCTGTGGTGGATTGTAGGGTGTGCTTAAGTCAAGTCACAGAGCGCTGTGGGCTACAAGCTGCAGCATGTCATCCTGTCAGTCAGCCCATGTATGTCCTCATTCACATCTGTATAAATAGTAGGAGGCTATCTTTAAATGCTCACACCACTACTGCTGCTGCATCCGCCACTGTCTCTCTCTTCCTGCCACTAAGGACTCCTAATCAGAACTCACTAAAACACAGCATAACTCTTTATACAATTGCTTAACTATGTTGTCTTTTCAATTCATTTCCATGCATTTATTGTAAGTGTACAACATAAATACATTTCTTATAAAAGACATACACATAAAAGACTGAATTTATATCTATAAAAACTAAAAATAAGCACAAACCCTGATGAAGAGTTATGGTTGGGAGTTTGTTTGCATTTTTCGTGTATCTTTTCCTCCCACAAACAGGGACCCACATTTAAACATACATGCCAAGCAAGGGCAGTTACCCCTGCACATTTTAGGGTTGGAAAATGGTCTTTATCTCCTGGGAAAGATCGTGGCATTTCCTTTTCTTAGCTTGGCATCGGCAGTACAACACGTCCCTCAGGGTTTTCTCAAAACCAAAGGTTCCCATCTGGCAGGCAGCCCAGCTGAAACTTGAGAAACTTATTTTCTTGTATCCTGGAGCGATAAAAGGGTTAGCCATATTGTTTGTCATGATGTCAAACAAATGATAGGTGTGTAGGTGTGTGTGTGAATACGTTGAGAGAGTGTACGGGAATGCTGACTAAGCTAGAGATTTCTCAATCCTCTTTCATATCACTTTACTGTTTTCTTCTCTCTTCTCTTCGTAATAAAAGGGCTTGACCTGAAAGGGTTGATTTGTTTAAGCTGATCAAGTGAAATATCACGTACACTGATGGCTGTACATTTTATAATCTATTAATAATGTGTGAAAATGAAGAGGGGGTAGGACCAGAAACGTTTTTTCAAGGTTGTCTATCTATCTCTTTTTCCACCTAAGGAACAGTCCTATTCAGTAGGGAAACTATGACTGAGGTAGGAAATAAGTCAATTGAAATTATGCTATCCTGCAAAAAAAGGTTGTACATAGACATACATTATTATTAAAAGGGCCACAGGCAGTGAAAATTGGGATCAAGAAGTTCATATTCTGCCACTAGGAGTTGTTTCAGTTGAACATTTCAGTTGCATCATTCTTCAGTATTTAGTGATTCATCAATCTGAAAAGCTCTCAGTGTTGTGTGAAGGCGATGAACTTTTGTCTCTCAGGCTGCCAGCAGTTCTCCAACATGTTGCAGCGATGTTTATCTTCCCAAACAAATACCAAGTGACACAGCTCAGCTCATGACTCAGATGTTTTATTCATGCCTGTATTGTCAGTATTCATAAATAAGGGGTCTACCTAAGGTAATCCCTATACCCAAAGTCCATTAACGTGCTTTGAGAATGAAAGCTCTGCAAAAGCTGGTAAGTCAACCTTGAGTTAGAGTTGTTTTTCTGTCAAGCTAATATTTCCGTCAAGGCTGAACTTTAGTTAAAATGGACAAGAAGTTGAAAACACAACAGATGAAATCCCAACCAACAGATCCATCACCATGAAAACTGAACAAACTCAATCAGATGAAAAAAGCTTGTCACTGGACTGTTTGTCAAGATGCAATTTCTAGTCTAGATTGAACTCTGATGCTAAATGTTATTTCTAATTTCAAACAAAACTTTGCTTTAGTTTAAAAGTTTAATTTCAGCGGTAACCCTCCAAACCCACCCGCTATCTCTAGGTTTCCTGGTTTTATACAAATACTAATAATGAAAATCTTATGACACAATCATTTTTCTTTAAAACTTCCCTCTCTAAACTTTCTGTCCATCATATTCAGGTAATGTTATTGACGTATCCTGGAAACAGACCAAAACAAACGGGGGGGAAACCACAGCATTAAGCTCTGTGGTGGAGGACTGATGCATTTTAGAGCTTACTCTCTGAGTCATTCTTACAGTCATCAGTGCAGCCGTTTGATCGGCCTTTTCTCTTTCAAAGGTTTTTTTATTAAATGTTAGTAACAACGGAATTGTAGCACAGCACAAAAGCACAATTGTAGTACAAATTTTTTCCCCTTTTTCTCCCGAACATACCCCACCCACATCCCACCCTCACACCCAACAACACGAAACACACACCACAAGAAACAAAAACAAACAATCAATATGAAAAAAAAAAAAAAACACATAAAGAAATAAAATTCAATCAAATAAAAGAGGGGAGGGGGTAGCTACTCTTCTATAATTATTGTTGGTTTTTTAAAATAATTTAGGAAGGGGCGCCAAATTCTGTCAAATTTATTCTCGGATCCCTGGGTAACGTGATCGGCCTTTTTAAATCACACTTGATACAAGCACTGATTGGAAAATGATATGAGTTAAGGGACTTTACCAGCAGACATAAACATTAGTATTTGTCATAAATACACAGCACCTACCTACTGAAGAGCATCAGTTGCTTGAAAGCCTCTTTTTGTTTTCTTACACTCCATATAAAGTTAGTTTTCTGCTGTATAATTGAAACAGTGTGCAGTCCAACATTCATTTACTTTCCCTGAAACTACGGTTGCCTTTTAGATCCTCATTAACCCTCACTACTTCCTCTCTCAGCATGACTTCAGCTGACTATTTCACTTCCTGCTAACGCTTCCTCACATCTGTGTCTTTCTCAATGTAGATGTTGCATTCAAATGTCATAGTTACAGCGTTGTCAGACAATGTTATCATGGTAGAGCACAAACACATTGAGATGAAAGAGGCAAATGTTTATATCATATATATTTTACACCCAAAAATGCATCTCATCATAAATACTTAACAACTTAATCAACTAACATGTTAATGTTAGTGTTTTTTAATGACCATTTTTGTAATTATTGCAGCATATATTCTTCAGTTTTCTCCTATCAAGAGTACCAAATAATTCCCACTTCCCCAAGCTAAAGCTAAGTTTAGTTGGGGGTAACTCCAAAATTACTGTACAGACTTACATAACAGTAAACAAACTGTAAATGCCAAAATATTGAGCATTCCTGTAACACTCAATCCCTGTTTTGCTACAGGCCTCAAAACTCCATCGCCAATCAGGTTCAATTATACAACACCATGTAACAGTGTAATCAAAAGTGCTAGTTAATAGGATAACACATATTTAGACGATTACCATTCCACAAAAAAGGTGCCCAAAACTTAATATAAAAGTTTCAGTGCAGTCTGTCCACCTTCATGAACATAAATCCAGTGCTTGTTTATCTCTTTCTCAAGTTTTTAAACTGTTTCTTTAAGTTTGCATTCAAATCTAGTAATGGCTGAAGGCCTTTCTTGGGCGATTTAGGGGGAGGATGTTTGCTTTCTGTGACTTGTCCGTAGCCACTGCTCCTGTCAGGCCGGGTTTTATCTCTGGACTCCGATTGACTCCTACGATCTCTGCATCGACCAAAACGATCCGCTGCTTTCCAGTCACTTTCAGCACCTTGCTGTTTGTTGTCCTGGTATTTTGATGGAGAATAACCTGTAGCTCCCATAGGCAATGCATTAGCTGTAGCATTAGCGGTAGCACCACTATCTCTAGTTGTGTTATTCCTACGTGCCGGTGGCAGAGAGGTGCTTCTCTTCCTGGAGTTTTTGTCCAATGTCCTCCCTGTACGTCCTGATTGGTCAACCGGCCTTCCCAGCAGCCTCTGCTTTAACTCGTAGCTCTCACCGGACGGTCCTACGAGGTGAATCTTGTCAGTGTTCGGACATACGAGCACTGATTGGTAAATGTTTTGGTTTTTCCGAATTCTTTCAAAAAGTGCCCAGCCTTCTTTATCCACCTGTTCAATGCGAACTTCCTGTGTGCGTAGTGATTTGTTGAGATCATTCAGGAGACTCTGCAGTTTAACAACAGCAGTCCTTGCGCTCCTTCCAAGTAAAGTGACGTTGAAGCTATCGCCAACTTCACAAACTTCCATTTTAACGTTATGGCTGTCCAGGATGGCGTCCATGTCTTTTTTCCTAAGCCGTTCCGCGTACCTGAACACATCTGCATCGATGACAAATGTCTCTCTTATAAGCCTGACTGAGCGTTGCTGGTCTGGTCTTGGAGAAGGAGAAAAAGCTCTGATTTCTGGAGAATTTGGACGGTTATTGGAAAAGCCAGTCACCCCATTTTGAGGCTGTTTTGGGGACCCTATTCGGCTCCTGGTACCACCTCTGTCGTTAGTGTAAGTATGTTTGGAAATGGCCCCAGAGGAAACCTTCAGGGTCGGGGATTGTGCGGGTGATGGTGCAACGTCTGTCGTCGCTTGTGAGCTTATAAGCGATTCCAAAGTTGCCTTCGCATCTTTAAGTTTCAAAAACGATCCCTTGACACGCACCTGATCGCGGCTCAGATCTGTCAACTCAAAGCCGTGGGACCTGAGGATCTGTCGCGCCTTTGCCTCATCGTGGAAGAAATTCAAAAGTACCGTCGCCTCCACCGGGAAATCCATCTGTAGACATTAGGGGGAGAATATAAAAGGCAGGGTGACTCACAAAGACATCGCAGACAAACGATTCTGTGTATGCAAAAGATGATTCAGGCAAAAATAAGATGGATAAGTTAGTATAAGGGTTCAGTTACCTTCATATGGGAAGTTGCTTTCAATGTTAGATGATGTCATTGATGATTCACCTGCTCAAACACATGAGAACTATTTCCCAAGACGGAGCAGCAACTGTTGAAATAAATAAATGATTTAAGTTATTGACTGATTCAATGATTGACTGACCCTAACCGAGGATTTGAAACAGGAAAAAGTCAAGAGTTTAATTTGTACAGTTTAATGTAACTCTTCAGAGTAATCGTGTCAAATTGTAATTTCTCGGTTTCAACAAACAAAAATTCTCATAACAGTGAGAAAAAAAAACACTTTGTTTTGTCATAGGAGAATGCACGCTGACTTTTCCTACAATGTATTTTCAGATGAGTAAAAAAAGAGGAATGGACACTAAGAAGATTTTGTTTATAAGCTCTACTGTGGAAATACAGTATAGACCAACTACACTATGCACAATGTTAATATCAAAAAGTGCTACAGCCAACATTGACATTATTGCAACTCTTACTTATGGTCAGCAGAGGGCAGTGAAACCACATATTAGTGTCCTGTATAACTCAATCATGCTTCCCTTTTTTTCTCCATCTTCCCATCATATATCAGTGTTGGATACAAAAAGCAAAGCAAAGCAAAGCAAAGGTTAACACACGTTTAGTATTTCTTATAGTCCAGTTCAAACAAGTTTGGTAAAAGTAGCCCTGAAAAAATACCTCAAGGTTCCATGCAGTGACTGGAAAGTAACTGAGTAGCCTACCTCAAGTACTGCTATCTACAGAATAGCAATGTTAAGTTGTTTGTACTTTACTTGAATATTTTTATTTGATTCTAGGCCAACTTTAAAACATTTACACCACTAGAATTCAGCACCAAATAGTGTAGCTACTTTGTTAGTTCACTTAATTTATTAAGAGGATATGTTTGCTTGAAATTCAATTAAATAGGCCTATACCAAAACAATATGATCCCTTGTATGATCCATGTAGGCTATTTTAGGCTATATGATTTTATTTCCAGCACAGTCATGAACATGAAACATGAAACTTTCAGGACGTTTCATCGAAAGTGAAAGTAATTCTGTCGCAGGTTAATTCTGGCTCATTTGGCTTCATAACTTCTGTAAATAAAGATTATCTATTGACTGTGAAAACGGGGAATGTAATCGATGAATGTAGTTGTAATAACACTGTTTGCCAAGCGTAATTTTGAGTTCGTGAACATTTTATTTCGTTGTTAAAATGTAGCAAAGAAACTTAGGCCCATTTCCACTCGTTAATATTTAGCCTACATTAGAGGCAATTTTACTGAGACTAAATTAAAACTGATAAAGGTCTCAGGGAAGTTTGTAACTTACTTTTAAATTCAGTCCTGTAAACTTCATCATGACTTGACGCCCATGTTGTTTTTATCGGTGGAAAGGGAAAGTAGCGACGTCACAACCGCTCCGGATTCACAATTTACCCATCACAATAAAATACAATAAAAAAATATGAAATTTTAATTATTTAAAACTTCTCAAGCAAGGACAAGTAGGCTATTAATTTCTTTTAAGAATATCGTGTATTAGAATTCATTAAATTGCGGGAAATGATTACATGAGTCCATAGACATTTAATTCAGTAGGCATGTCTGCTGTAAATAGCAATGTCATAAAATCATATTTGAAATGTTGTTTTATAGCCCCTAGGTCTCCTAAGTTTAAACCAAGAGGAGTTTATTGGTGGAGGAATAAAATAATTTAGCAGTTTATTTATAAGCTAATATCAGTATGCAGGCTTATGTTTCATCAGTTTTGGTTCTGACAATTTAAAAAAAAACTGCTATTATGCACTAAATTAAACGTAGTTATGGATATTATAATTATTTTCTACAAAATCTGCTAGGAAATAAAACCCCAAATTCTGCACACTGCAGGTTTAAAATTCTGTTGAAGCCGACCTGAAGCTAAACTTTATGTTCCCTCTCGGCTGATGATGTCAGAGAAGAGTCGTGGAACGTTGACGCGCGTCTTGCTGAGCGCACAACAAAAATGCTGCAAAAATGCTGTGCGCTCAGCAAGACGGGCGTCATAGTTGCGCAGGTCTGAGCAAGACGGCTCCAAGTCGAACGAGGCTAATATTTTTAAGTGGTCGAACGTTGTTTCGCTGCGTTGCCTGGAGACGGCTCTAGTACTTGTTGCCGGTTGCCATAGGAACCCTGGTCCAGGGAGAAACCAACCAGCACGAGCAGATTCCCTGAACATTCTAGAATTCCGGTGAGTAATACATTCGGCGTGAAGAAACTTTGATATGACTGGAAAAGTTGTCACAATTTTCTTTTTTTAATTCAGCAATGTAGAAGACAACACCAAAGTGGTTCGTGTTTACCGTACACGTTATGGCCTTGTCACTTTGGTGAAGGTGAAAAGACAATTGTGCTCTATGAGCCGTTTATGAGGATATTGTTTCCGGTAGACCTAATAATGGTGACTCCTTTGTTGTTGTGTCATTTGGAGGTAGTTTTTCATCCCTGACTATTGCTTCAAAGAGATTCCCCTTGCCTATGTCATGTTAATATATCTGTCACTAATAGCCACTGGCTTTGTCCTAATACAAAACAGAATTTCCACCAAAGCCCATTAACAATACATTCTACAATTAAACTGTATACTTAGTTAAAAATACAGTTACTGTTCATAGTATGGCAACACGACACTCCTCCTAACACACACCTGATACTGAAGGTGGTGCTATAGCCTACTTCACACCCTTGGGTAAGTTTTAACTAGCTTATACAAGAATTAACGTAAAACTAAATTAAATTTAACTTAAAATATAGGCCTACATCATCCTCGTGCATCAACTTTGGTTGTTTCCTGAGTCATTCAGACTGAGCCGAAGATTTTAATGTGAATGTATTTTAAATGTATATTGACTGAATGCAACTTCAACTGTGTTTACTGTGAAACTCAAGGGTAGCCATAGGCTATATCAATATGCTTCTGCAAGAATATCACCAAAACAAATCCTGCACATCTAAATGCCCCTGACAGATAGAGTGATTGTATGTTTGCAGGTTTCTTCAACAGTAGGATGTCTGCACTTCCTGCAAAGCCCGGCCTGCGCCACAGTGTGTCTGATTGGCAAGGCAACAACCAGCAGCTTTCTGCCACAGCGCAACATGAGCGACACGATTCTAATGTGATCCGGCAGGAGGGGCGGTCGCTACGCAACGAGACCAACTGTAAGGTGGGTTCAGGTGTGATATGAATGATGCCTGTTAGAAAGCTAAACAGAAGAATATCATGCACTGCCCACACATTACTTTTTATGTCCAGTGTTTGATGTGTGGTAAAAAGTGCCTTCGAACACTGCATATGTCCACATTTAATCAGCCTTCCCCTCAGTCATTGTCTTCCCCCTTTTCTCTGTAGACGTCCTGGGATGAGAGCGATACCTCTCGCAGGCTGACGGACCGGGCCTGGGACGTCGCCCGCTGGAGAGACGCTTTGGAAACATGCGCACAGAAAGTGGATGAAGAGATGCAGAATTTGACCATGGTGATTTGTCCAAAAACCTCCATTATGGCCGTTTAAGATGCTGTATAGGACGCAAACAGACAAGATGCAGTAAAATAAACACCTGAATGTACATTTGTGACCTTTAATTACATGGTATGCAAGCAAAACAGCCCAAAATATACTAGTATTTAAAAAATATATATATTTGTCTACAATGTTTCACCTTAAAAAGAGAAATTGGCGGCCCTTTAAAACATAAGATACAAACTTCACTGATTTACTTAAATAACAGTGAAGTGACCTCAGCCTTGGTGTGTGTTGGGACAGTCTAAACAGCAGACGGAGCAGGCCCTGGCTGCGACCGCCGTTCCCCTGGAGGTGAGCAGTGAGTGCCTGACGCTGCGGGACGGGCGGCGAGGGTACGAGCTCGTCAGCGACCCAGTGAGCGAGCAGCTGAAGAAAGAAGCCGAGTTGATTGAAAGAATGCAGCAAGTTCTGCAGCAGCACATAGACAAAGCGTTTGAGCAACTGTGGTATGGTGTGATGCTGAGGGACTCATTTATTGTCTTTTGCTGTTTCTCTCTTTTTTTCACAACATCCTCTGTCAATAACATAGAAGTAACAAAGAATGAACCTGCTCGTTTGATGGTTCCTTAACCCTGACCGACCCCATCCTCATGGCCTTTCTCTAAATTCTATTCTATACATGCAGGATAGTATCAAATTTTATCTTCTTTATCTTTTGCTGTTTTTCTGACCATATTTTCTTTGCTTTTGTTTCCAGTGTCTTGCAGGAGCTTCGGCACCAGCTGACTGCAGACCTCCAGAACAAGATGGACGCCCTGGACGTTGATATGTCCTGCCTGTCACTCACAATAAAGTCTCCTCAGATCTCCCTCAAGACCAACCCAACTCGCATTCCATCGGGGTAATCTTGGAATGATGGTGTGAATGAAATAATAGAAAAATAATATACAATGGTAGTTTTTTTTTTTTGTAAAATTTGTATTTTTTCTAAAAAATTAAATTGAACCATAGTCGAAAAGTTTCTCATTGCATGATATAAACTGGAACAGAATAATGCTGTCAACAGAATAATACAGTAGACAATGATTCAATCCTTGTTCAAAGTTCCTGGTTAACTTATTTCTTATTAAGTAAAATGCACATATGCTGTTATTGTTGTAGTTCGTCTACGCCCCAGGAATGGGTCCAGTTCAGCCAGTATAATGTGGCCCGTGCTCAGGATGCCATGCAGGTGTCCCAGAAAATGAGGGAGGACATGAGTCTCACCAGAGCCCAGGTCTGTGTGATGTAACTACTATTGGCTTGTATTGTAACTTTAGCTATAGTATTTGTATTGCAAACTTATGGTACGATTGGTTCAGATAAGTAACCTTTGCATGTGTAAAAGTGAATTATTTTATACAATGGATTTCCAAAATAATTTTGTTAATTTAAAGCAGGGGATCTTTAAGGAAATATTTGCTTTGTCTTTCCGTCTTTGGTTTTGCTAAAAGTCTGGAACTATTGTGCACCTGATTTATTTATGTGGTCATATCAGTATACTATTTGTATAATATACTAGATAATATTTATCTACTTTCTGTTTATTAGTTGCTGAATGAGTTGGACACTCAGCGCAGAGCCACAGAGTTTGCTCTTCGTAAGCGTAATCACCATGAAGAGCAGGCCCGCGACGAGCTGGAGTGGCAAATAAAAAAAGTAAAACATCTAATATCTTATAATGTCAGGTATTTACCTTTTTGACTGCAGGTTTTTAACATGTGGAGGCTTAATCCAGCCATTTTTATAAGTGGGCCAGAGGTTATTGATTATTATATTATCTTAAATTGACTATTATTGATTGATTATAAACTGTGTGATCTTTGTTGTAGACTGAAGATGAAATGGCAGAAATGGAGAATGACATCCACGCGCTGGATGCAGATCTGCAGGCGAAGACGGCCTTTCTGAAACTGGCTCACACCCGACTGGAGAACAGGACCAGCAGACCGGGCATGGACCTGTGCAGAGACCAGGTTTCACTGACGCTCAAACTGTAGTATATCAAGCATAACATATTAGCAGGAGCAGTGAAAGTAGCGGTAATACTAGAAAAAAGTTTAATCTTTAAGGCTCATAAAAGTGGCCTTCGTCCTGACAAATGTTTTCCATACTGTGTGTTTGCAGGTGCAGCTCGGCCTCGTTGATGAAGTCCATCTGCTGGAATCTGCAATCATGGCTCTGAAACAGAAACTGTCCGACGCTCAGTGAGTCAGAAAGCTCAAGTTTTTCCTCTGATGATCATAAATGACCTGTAAACCAGCCCTTCAGTGAAAACAATGCTATGTTTATGACCTTATCAGTGATCATGATGCATCCTGCTGTCTCTCTACCACTCGCTTCATAAGCAAATTAACCTGCCGCTTTTGTCCAAAGATGGTGCTAGAATCAACAAAAACTGTAGTTTCCTTGTAGCTATTTTAATCAAATGAGAAAAGGTACATTTACTTTAAAACTTTCTAATTTTTTTCTCTCTCAGGCATTCTCTGCAGAAGTTGAGGCTCCATCACTCCAACATGCTGCAGGATCTCTCCAGGAAACAGGAAGCAATTTCTCTGGAGCAGCGAAGCCTGAACACCCGAACGCGCCTCACGTCCCCGTCCCACACCGACCGCACCCCCGTGCTCCTGGTCCCACTCACTAACTCCAGCGGGAGGAGCAACCTGCAGCTGCTGGCTCAGTAAGAAGGGAAGAGGTTTAAGAGTTTAACTCAACAAATATATCAGTGTAATAGGTTTAATTTTAGCTTGAATTTTCATGTTTTTAACTTTGCAGTTATGACACTGAAATGTTAGGTCCATATATTAGTTTCTGATATCTTAAATTAATTAATAATAATTATTATAATTGGTGCTGAAGAACAATACACACTCGTGTTTTATTTATTTTGACAAGAACAGTCATCATGGTACAAAACAGTATTTCTTCTTTTGTGTGGTTGATTTGCTATTAGTTGTGTTGTGTTAAATTACTTTAAGTATGTCTTTAAATGAAATACATTGTAATCATGAATAGATTTTTGAAATCTTACAGCATTTATGCATTTAAGGTTGCCTTACTTATTTATTTAATGATTGCGTATCAAAAATTCCTTCCTGAAATTGCTCACGTTTGTCGCATAGATCAATACTTTTATCCATTCGTAGCTTTAATTGCTTGGTTTGGCGTTGTCATGGTGTTTGATAAACTGAAGCTGTATCGAGCATGACAACGGTGATAATGATATGAACTTTGACTCATACAGTAAACGCGATTGAATAAAAAATAGCTGGTAAACATGCACTAAACACGGTCCATCACGCAATATAACTCTCACCTCCTGCCTCAGCTGTAATGTCAGCGAATAAATGATAGAGAAAGATCCGTTGGGTTTGTGTCTTGTCTATGGAAGATTATAAGATGTATTTTATAACATTAGAGAATTAATTAATTGTTATGAAGAAGAAAAAGAAAAAAAGAATTTGTTTTCACAACAATTTTAAATGCCTATTTTGTCTTTCTGCATGCAAAAGTTTGAAGGTAACATATAATGCTCATTTTCAGACTCAAAATTGGAAATTGGGTTTCTACTAAAAACTGTTTTCATGGTTTATTGTCAAAAAATACCTTTATATTTCTGATTCAGAGCCTGTCTCTTTAAGCCCCGCCGTCCCATAAGACCAGTCTTCTCTGATTGGCCCTGAATCTAATATGCCAGTTTGAATCGAAATGCCAGATGCCACACTGGGAACACATATCAATGTTGAAAAATCATGTAAAAAGTATTTTGCGTAATAGGTACACCTTTAAAGTCTCTAGGTTACACAAGTTATTGAGTCAAATAAAATAACTGAAACGGTATATTCTTTTTAGAAAACTATAAGCAAACCATTATCTTTGGGGATCCATGAAGGCACACTAATGATTTAAAAAAAAACGATGGACCCCAAAAATAACATCTATAGCTTTTGTGATTGACAACCTAGCTGGGACTACAGTAAAGGGAGCTAGTGTTGCAACCTTCCTGGAAAAAAACTAAATGGATAAAGCTAATGGCACGGTCACTTGAGCTAATAAATAAGGTAAATATGCAGTCATTACTTTGCAAACATTCCCGTCAAGGTATCAGAAGAGTAA
Organism: Ammodytes marinus; assembly: GCF_949987685.1. Taxonomy (NCBI): domain Eukaryota; kingdom Metazoa; phylum Chordata; class Actinopteri; order Uranoscopiformes; family Ammodytidae; genus Ammodytes; species Ammodytes marinus. Next base: position 7,197,757 of record NC_137221.1, on the reverse strand, counting down.
CAATACACACACTTGTTTTTAACAGTAGATCAATAGACTGATCAAACAGCTGGCCGCCATGTTTTGAACCTCTCAAGATCATTTCTTGGAAAATCGTTTCTTAGTATCTGTTATTCTGCTCCAATAAAACTCCCCAACAACAAGCCCCCAGTGATTTTCTGCTCATCATAATCCTTTTGCACGGCACACCCACCTTTCTCTCACTCTCCCTCACACAAAAACACACTAAATAACTCATCCTCTGCCATAAAACTGCCTTCATGCCACAAACATGTCACCGTTTCCCATAGCCCAACCTTAATCCTTTCCTCGCAATCAACTATCAACTTCAGCACATTTATTACTTTACTGCCGGGCCCCTCCAGTGCGTTTAGGGCAGCCTGGGCTCTAAGGGGGTAGCCCGTGTGCTTCCTGAATGGCTAAATTATTCTGAATCATTTCACTTAAGAGACCAGATGCTACCTGTCTGTGGCCGTAGGGCAATTAAGGAAGCCTGGTGCCTGCTAAATGCTTTCTTCTTCTGCATGAGTGGATGCGTCTCCTTATCTGAATCTCTGTCATGACGTGACGTGTGCACCTCGCCCCCTACATGCCCACATTCAACAGCCAACGCCTATTTTCTCTACTGTCACCTGTCCTACACATGTAGCCTATCGTCTTTACATGACCGAGGGGGAAACCCAGCACTACAGAAGCTCGGGAAAGGACATTGCTCCCACGAATGAAGAAAGCGTCTTTTGAATTATGGAAATAACGAGGACACTTGGACAAACTTGTAGCCAACTTTTGTAAAATAATCAGTTTGTTTGCTTGTTGTAGTTGAGGCTTTCTGGTCGGCTTAACAGATTTACTGCTGTCAGGGTAAATTGGAATCATTGCTACATTTCTTATGGACTTTTATCCAAAGCAACTTACAACTGGATATAGGCAGTTAGCATTAAGGATCTTGCATAACTCACACTTCACTAGATTTCCCCCAGCCCTGACCGGGAATCCAACCCTGGTTTCCAGCATCAAAGTCAATGGTGTTTCATTGGCTTTCCTGTTGGCTTGCCAGATTTATTGCTGCAATGGTCAACTGGAATCAGTGCTACATTTTTTTGGGACTTTTTCTGCCTCTATGCTACGTCTATGTCCTTATCTGAAGAGATGCAGGTTGCCACCAAGGATTGCATTGCTATCTGCGTCTACACCATCACCTTTCTGCTCGGCCTTCCCGCCAACCTGTATGTGCTGTTTGTGTACGCTCGAAAGGCCCGCAAGCGCGGCGCGACGCCCAACGTGGTCTACGCCCTCAACCTGTGCCTGGCCAACTTAGCCCTCGTTGCCTGGCTACCGGTCAAAGCGCTGGAGACTTTGCTTCAGGACTGGAGGCTGCCCGCGCCTGTCTGCCCGATCTACAGCTTCTTCCTCTTCTCTTCGCTTTACGGCAGCTGCCTTTTCATCACCGTGGTTACAGTGGGGCGCTACCTTAGCATAGCATTCCCGATCATCTACAAGCAGTACCGCAATGCTAGGAACTCCTGCTTCATCAGCGTTGCATTGTGGGCCGTGGTGCTCGTTCACCTTGGAATTGGCCTGGTTGCCGAGGGCGGGGTTAACTTTGTGTCCAGTGACGGTGACGCCCTAGCCTGCTACGAGCACTTCAACGAATCCCAGCTGGCTGTTCTACTGCCGTTACGTCTGGAGATGGCCATCGTTTTGTTTATTTTGCCGCTTATTGTGACGTCTTATTGCACTTTGCGCTGCGTTACCTTGGTGTGGCGCACTAATCTGCGCCCCGTTGGCAAGAGAAGAGTCCTGACTGTTGCACTATCCACGCTAGCTGTGTTTGTGGTTTGCTATGCGCCCTACAACGCAACACACATCGTAGGGTTTGTGTTGAAGCAAAACATCGAGTGGAGGACGTACGCTATGCTGACGAGCTCCTTTAATGTTTTCCTGGAGCCTGTTGTCATGATGATGCTGTCGCCGGCGGTTTCCAGGGGGATCATGGGAAGAATGTGCGGACGGCAAAGTCAGTTCAGTCACATTGAGGGGTTTCGCCATCGGTGTAATAGCAGTAACTTTGTTGTTAATAACGCCAGGGCCTGCGCACCTACAATGTCTGAGAGGACACAGGCAGGGGCAGAGGTGACGAAAGTAAGTCAGGACTTAGGCCGCAGTTTGGCGGAGACAAATCCAACAGGGGAAGAAAGCAAAAACATTAATGGACACTACGATTAAAGATGGCCATTCCTCTGTGTTCCTTGAAATCCAGATCAATCAGCAATTCATCTAGGGAATATCTCTCTGTTTGTCGCTTTAAGGCAGAATAACTTTAATCAAAGCTTTATCACATAGTTGCTGTCTTCATGTATACTCCTCTGAAATATAGTATTCCCTGTATTATCGAGTTACAAGCACATGAACGGCCCTCCAAAGTAGTAGTTACTAGTGAGAAATTGCTCATTTCGATGGTACAGGAGTTGTGACATTTGCATGACATTTCAGCAAAAGTGGCTGGAAGCATGAAAGCAGTGTCAACAATTGACATTAAAAGAAAAAGATCAGTTGAATGTGTGTATGTCTTAATTACGATTGCATGAGTGGGAGGGATGATATTTCTGAGGAGCAAGTGAAGACAGCAGGTTACAAAAAACAAGAGCTGACAAAAGCTGAGTATTGATGTACTTCATATTATGTCTGTTATTGCTGATGATAAAAAGTGAGTTATTATGAAGTATTTTCCTGTGAGTTTTTCAACCAATGAAAGGTGTTGCCAACTTCTCAGTCAAAAGGAACTGTTTGGAGAAATGGAAATTCATGTTTCTGTCAAAGGGAAAAGCCCATCCTTGAAATGCAACAATATTTTTCAAGCTCAATCAGTTTGTGTTGAACTTTACATCAACTGGCTCCATGTGGTTTCGGTAACATGGGAATCGCGTCAAAATGTGTCATGTTTACTTTTGGAAAGGGTTCTTATGTGGTCCTACTTAAGATATTTTAACTTGTTTTAAATATCATTAATTATGTCTGATTTGTTTCCTTAGCTCACGCCTAAAAGGAACATATGTTATTAGTTACACATTTAATTTTCCTGCGGTGACGAGTCAAAACATGTCTACAGTACTCAATAAACAATTTGTTGTTTTAAATTAATTATCCATTTGTACTTTAAATTATTAGTTTCTGAACACATTACGCAGCTTTCTCAGTGAGGTCTTTTTACTAATATAATGTTCTAAAATGTCCTTTAAAACAAAGGATGATGTTAAGAAGTGTGTTGTGCAGGTTGTCTGTTTTCATCAAACAAAATAAAGATTATTGTATACTAAAATTAATTTCTCTAGCTTCCTGTTGGCTGCAACACACACACACACACACACACACACACACACACACACACACACACACACAGAAGAAACTGAAAACAAAAGGAAAACAGTTAGTTCTGGAAATAATAAGGAAAAGACAGATTGGAAAGCTATAATGCATAACTTCTGTTTCCTCAATGAGGAATTCTGAATAATTACAACACTGTCATTGCATCTACATCTGGTAAGCCTTTGGCAGTCGCGCATGGATTTTATTCCTTCTGCTGTACGTCCAGTTTTTTTTTATTAATATTAAAAAGGTACACAGTATAGCTTTAAAATAAAAATATAGAAGGACACAGAAACAATCATATGAATAAAAATGATTCAACCATAAGATTGAAAATAAAAAACTTGCTGCTCTTAATAAAGATGGCAGTATTGAAAACATTTGTTCAACCCAACCAAGATAATCACAATTAATCTTCCTACTGTGTAAACAACTTTACACACAAACCATTTGATAAACAACACGTTTGGTTTTAATGTGTTTTTATCGTTCATTAACCACCGGTCCAGATCAGCCAGGGATCATTTGACACCACACTGTAGGCTAATTAAGAGTTTGTTTTTGTGAAGGTTGCTGTGCAGAGACACTGTATTTAAAGGAGTCAGTGGGAGGGAATGTGATACAAACTGATGTGTTGACAGACCGCAGTGGAATTCAACTGCCACATCTTGAACACATGTTAACAGAGAAAAGGTAAGTCAGCCTGTCTTCATTCAGACTTTCATTCTCCTGGAATCCAATTTTCCTATGAATAATTCCATTATGAGAATATATCTTAGAAATATCCACACTTCTCTTGACACCCAAAGTTAATTAGTGCACTTCTAATCAAAAGATCTCTATCTATCTCCCGATGTTCCGCGGGTCAGTCAAACTCCAATAGACTCAATTGCTGTGCTATGACAGACATGATCATAGCACAGATATATAGATTCTGTATTGACATTGCATGTTATACAACAAAACTTTGTTGAAACAATCCGGGTAGCAGCATATGAAATATAATCACATACACCAACACACACTCGCAAGCACATCTCACTCATGAAGAGATACACATTAGTATCAATAAAATATATAATAAATACAATAAAAACAGTACATACTTATTGCAATGTCTATTATTGCACACGTGTGGAGTGAACCTCTGAGTTTTCTGCCCTCTTGTGGGCACTTATAATGCCAGATGCTGCAACAGATGTAACATGTTGTCTTTATCAATGTGACATTTCACACAAAAAGTCATAACGACACCTTTCACCTACATCACACCGAGCTCTTTGAGTGGTTGCTGCGTGATGATGTTTGGAGAGAGAGAGAGAGAGAGGACAGAAAACAAAGATAGTGTCCAGAAGCTTATTAAATTTCCCCCTATTGAAGTGTAGATAGCAGATATTCAGTAGGATGTGGCATATTAAGCGCAGCCCGTGATCAAACAATTTGCTTCCAGGAGGCGAAGCATGCGAACAGGCAATTGCAGTATAGCAGACAGGACGCACGCACTGTGATGGAGAGCGGAGTTTTTCAAGCCTGACAGAGGTGAGTTTGAATTAATGAAAACATTTATTTCTGACATATCAAAATAAAACTAAACTAAACTAAAAATAAAATATACAAATTCAACTTCAAAAAAAAATTTAAATTTAAAAAAATTTAAGTTTGAAGTTTATTTCAGACTGACTTACAATAACACCAAAAGTATCAACCAATGACAAATAAAATGAAAAATTATATGACAAATTGCCATAGGCCTACGACTTATTTCGGGATCTGTGCAGTCTGAAACAGTTGTAGGCTTCTTTTTTTCTTTCTTTTTTTAGTTTCTATCATGAAAGGACATGTTTTACTTCTGTTCAGCATTAATGGGGGGCTTTATCTATATTGTTCTTGTTCTAAAATGTCAATGGGCTCAACCTTTATACAATCATATGTTTTAAATCTATAGTACCTATTTTTTAGTTTTAAAGAAATAATAGTTTAGAATGTTTGACCGTGTTTAAGATGTATTTATAAGTATAAACCATGGCATAGAGAAAGGATAGAGAAGTTGATACCTGGATTTCATTTAGACGAGTATGTCAAGAAGATCATGTATTATTTTGACCAGTTTGGTTCACGAGATCTTTGCAGTAGTTGCAATGAATGGAGAGTTTGAGTTGTTAATTTTTAAATTTTCACCAATGTTTGTCTTTACTACTTTAATGTATACAAATATGAAGATGGGACTTAGAGTAGGTTTCTTTTGAACCTGAATAATCCCATTAAAAGAGCTTCACATGGATCTTATGTATGAGTTGTATGTCTTGAAGTTTCATAAAGCTAATATGCGCAAGATGACAATGCAATGCTGATATGTTTAGCTGATGCAATGTTTACCAAGTTCACGACTAATTACAGTAAGTTACCATGAACACATTTAATGAATAGAACTATAAGTACAGCTACAGTTTAGGCTGATGGGAATATACAGTAAATAATTTTCTTGAAGATATTTGGTTATTATCAAAAGTAACAAACAAATAAAATGTTGATCTGATTCATCCGGATGAGGATCTGATAAAAATCTCACTCAAAACCAAAACATTTGAACCTCGTAGTCAAAGGGAAAATGATTTCAAAATCATCTGGGAACCATGAATGTGATGTCAATAAATTATATTATTAATATTCATTTTAGTCTGGACCAAAGTGGTGGAATGACAAACAATGAACCAGACACATGCAGAGAAAATGAGACCAAGCTCTATGAATTTTCTTCTGTCAAAAATGTTCCCTCCTCATCAGAATCAGCCTTGAATACTTTGCATTGATTCATCCTGATCCTATTTCCTTGTGTCCAGTGTCGGAGAGAGTCCGTCCCCTGGTCTGAGCCGCCGCCATGTGGTTCATCAGTCGCCTGTTGCTTTCCGCTTATATCTTCACTTTCCTGATGGGCGTCCCCGCCAACATCCTGGCCTTCTGCACCTTCTGCCGCAAGGTACAAACAGCTCAGCTCTGAGTGACATCCACAATCTTGTTGTGTTTTAATATGCAATGACAAAAACTATCTATCTATCTATCTATCTATCTATCTATCTATCTATCTATCTATCTATCTATCTATCTATCTATCTATCTATCTATCCATCCATCCATCCATCCATCCATCCATCCATCCATCCATCCATCCACCCACCCACCCACCCACCCATCCATCCATCCATCCATCCATCCATCCATCCATCCATCCATCCATCTATCTATCTACCCACTCATTTATCCATCCATCCATCCAGGTGCGTCGGAAGGCGGCCCCGATCGACATCCTCCTCCTCAACCTAACTATCTCTGACCTCATCTTCCTGGCGTTCCTGCCATTCAAAATAAAGGAGGCCTCTGACGGAATGGACTGGTTGTTGCCATACGAACTCTGTCCTTTCACTGGTTTCATGTTCTACGTCACAATCTACAACAGCACCCTTCTCCTCACCGCAGTTAGCGTTGAGCGCTATCTGGGCGTAGCATATCCACTCAGGTATTCACTATGTCGAAGGCCGCGCTACGCTGTGATTGCCAGTATTATGTTTTGGCTGGTGGCCTCCTTAAACCTAAGCATTGTTTACATAATACCGTACACCCAGTGGAAAAGTAAAGACAGCGACAACAATAACCACAACAATGGTACAACCACCAATAGCCCGGCAACACCTCCACCCACCTGCTACCTGGATTTCACAGCCGAAGAGCTTAAAATCCTTCTCCCAGTCCGCCTAGAACTGTTCCTCATTCTATTCTGCATTCCATTCTTAATCTGCTGCTTCTGCTACGTGAACTTCATCCGCATCTTGTCCCGCCTGCCAAATATCGGCCGACGAAGGAAGCTGCGTGCCATCGGTCTGGCCCTGGGAACACTGATCGTGTTCGCGGTGTGTTTCGGGCCCTACAACGCGTCACATGTGGTGGGGTTCGTTCGACAGGAGAGCGAAGGGTGGAGGAACGTTGCCTTGATCTCAAGCACCTTCAACGCCTGTCTGGACCCGTTCATATTCTACTTCTCGTCTGCGGCCGTCCGAAGCATGTTGAACCACTGCGGCAGGAACGTCATGGCAAAAATGCACGTTCTGAGGTGTGGAGCGGCCCGGGACCCTCATTGTCCGCACCAGAGACCCTCTAGGATGGACAAATACAAGATAGCCCAACCTCCTTGAAAGTTAGATGCGCAGATGTGTTTGTTTATTTCATGCAAAAAAAATATGGACAAAATTAAGTGTTGGGACTTTATATTACAATCTAACCAGTGACAGTTGCAAAAAATTATCTTATTTTTTTCAGTAAAAAGCTTGGAGTCGTTTTAAAGGCTACGCCTGCAATAAACACTTTAAAGTTGTAATATGTAAGATTTGAGTTGTGTTGTAGCAGTAGCTTTGGCCGTAGGATGTTATGCTGGTGTGCCCTTGGACCTCATTGGAACTGTCAGACATCAGTCACCTGAGCAACTCGTTCAGATCATACTCCATGGACCGGTGGTTGATACTATTAGGAGAGTGTCTGTGGCATTATGGCAGTGACAAGCTCTGCCCGGGCTCGCCCAATGCTGTGTTCCAGATGCACTGGAACACATACAAGTTGGAACTCGGTTCTACCGAGTCGGAAGTTCCCGTGTTCTGAGTACAATGGAACGTACTGCTGCTGACGGATGGAAAGCTGCATTGCTGCATTGATTTGAACGCTTGAATGTCGCACTTTAATGTGCAAGTTTATTCTCAACTTTAATTCTGCTGATTTTGTCAAGTTACTGAAATGCTTTGGTACCAGTGTATGAATCCTTTTTACATTCATTAACATGACATTACAGATTTAATATCTCATCTAAACATGGTTGTTAATCCTCCTAATCTTTTTTGATGATTCAACCAGGAGATTTCTCTGCTGATCCAACCTTTAGAAAAAACCCGACGGTGAGTCATTTAATATTGTTTATTGGGCAACAAAGGTGTGATCACTGTGGGGACCATAACTTCCCAAAGTAACTCGAGTGTTCATTTCCACCCAAAGATCAAAGCTGCCCCCTATGACCTTTTGGGTACACGTCCCATAGGAGAACATAGATAAGAATGACATGTTTAAATAACCTTTTTCTGTGACTTCAGGACACTGTTTAATAAAAGGTGAGTGTTTTATAGGGTGCGAGGGATAAGGCAATTAAAAAACCAGGGGATGTTGTTCGACATATAGCAGGATGTCAAGACTGTTCGCTGCCGAGTTTACTTTAAGGTTATGAGCCCAGACGTCCGGAAGTGTAAACAGAGATTACACAGCGCTGCAGTTATAAAGTGTGTCTCTTTGTGACAGTGAGCAACTGATAACCGGCCACTGACCATTTCCTGTCAATAATAACGAAAGGCAGCGCTCCTATGCAGGTGGAGTGCATGTACACACAGATAACATCCCTTTATAGTGTCCGGAGTACAGTAGTACACTGTGCTCATTCATTTATTACTTTGAGTGTACACACTACAATTTATAAAACATGTTAATGAACCTAATCTCCACATGTTCCCGTGCAGGTCCACAGGTAAATGTTGAATATTGGATGAAGCAAATTCAGGACTAAAAATCGGTAAATTTCTATTTATTTCCAATTAATTAGTATCTTAAAAGGTGCTCTGAGGAACTTTCTGAGTTTGTGTTAATTCTTGCCCCCCCTTTGGACAAAGGAGGTAGTGTTTTTACTATGCCAGCTGTTGTTCCTGTGTGAGCGTACTCATGACAGAGACATAAAGAAAAACTATATAAAAATAGCATTCATTACACTGATTGTCTCATTTGCTGTTACGTCATATATAATCACCAGAGAAAAATTTGACTGTTTCAGAAATATTAAAAAGTTCCTCGTAGCACCTTTAACTAGTGGTGGACTTTTGAACTGTAAGTTTAAGGGCTGTTTAAGTGCAAGTGTTTGAAAGTCTCCTGTAGTTCAGATTCACACTAATAATGAACATGTAACTTGACCTACTTCTGCAGATGTATTAAAACCGACGTCCTCTCATTAAATTTATTAAGTGCAAACATTTGTACACGTGTTAATCTGATCAGTTTTCTGCATAACAGCTATAACTGCCTCTGATGAATGTAAGAACCTTTATGAGCGTGTTTACCAATTTTCACCAATTTCTAAACCTTTGCCCTTATGTATATAGTGTATATGAATGTATATTTTCTAAGACAATAATGTAAAGTGCTTTCATCTGATGTACATTTATTTGATGTTTTTTTACTTTCGGATTCCTATTAACGACAGGCGAAGGGAATGCCGATGAAGACAAAAAAAACATAAAAATGCCAAAAAATGATATTAGAAAAAGAAATGTTAAAAAAAATAAAGAATTTGAAACGTGTGCAGATTTCAATATGTGGAAACAACCAACAAACGTGTTTCATACATAGAAGTATTTATTCAAAAAAAAATTAAATATGACAACCAAATAAAAAGGCTCAACTTAGGACCAGGATCAGATGAGTGTTAAGACAAAAAAAAAAAAAAAAAAAAAAAAAAAAAGGTCTTGACATACAGTATTACCTCTAAAAGTCACACCATTTCATAATCAGGCAAAAACAAACAAAAAAAAAGCACATTAATATACTGTGAAACCCAAACATTAATTTTCTTCTTTTTGAGTATGATATGCAGCCAACCACAGAGGTTTAAAGATTTTATTTTTTTTGTGGAGGAATCCCTTAACATGGGAGACGGGCACTCGTGGAGCAACAAGCCAACCGTTAAGAACCATCCCAATGCGTCTAAACGTCTAAATTTCACATTAGAAGTAGTTAAAAGAAATAAAAAACTAAAATTATTTTAAAAATGGGGCTCAGATAGTGATAGTGACATGCAAACACTGAAGGGAGGACAGATGAACTGTACGATTGCTTCATTATTGCCATAGTCCATTTAATAGAATGAACTGATACATTAACCGTGTTTACAGGCAGTTAGAGGGCGGCGTCATGTCCCGACAGAAAGTTAAATAAATAAATGCTACATAATGTCTACACAGAGCTACTCGTTACCTACGGAGTCATGATGAGTGTTCCCCCATTTATTATTTTAACTTTTTTTTAGAAATGTTAGTTTTTGTGTTGTGCTTGAGAGTGCCCGTCCTACTAGAAAATAAAACTAAAATAATACGATCCCCACAGGCCTTTTGGTCCGGTCAGCTCCACACTGATCAGTTCTGCATATTTTGTGTTCTTGGCATATGTCAGAGGTATCCACACACACACAAACATACACGCACACACACACAATCACACGCAAACAAACAAACAAAATACATATACGCACACAATCACACCTTACAGTATTGTCATGTATCAATATATACTTATCAATGTAGACACAGGGCCTTGGCGCCCTTTCTGAAAGTTAAGATTTCTTTGATTTACTTGTTATTTTTGTTTTGTTTCAGCACCATCAGGAAAGGCACAGTCTGTTAACGGACGAAAAATCAGTCCGAGGATGAACTTTCAACCCTCCTCCTCTCATGAATATGCAAAAAAAAAAAAATAGAAAGAAAAATACAAACTAAAAATAATAACCGTTTATGCAGTTTGCAGCACATGCATCGAGAAACATTTTGAGATGATACATTAACAGCAGACGGAGTTCTTCACAGGTCTTTGCAGAGGAGGGTCGACAGTTCATCTGATCACTTACATGACAAAACAAAATGCCCACAAACAAACAGTCTCCACAAAGCAGGCCAATCACTTTTTGCTTTTTCACACAAGTAAACCTATTGCATTATTATAAATTTGGAGAAAAAATAATTATCACAGACCACTACGACTAGTATTATTATTATTATTATTAAACGCCATATATTTCAACACGGCTAACTTCTGCTTCAAATAGGACTTTGTTAGAAAAAATAAGAGGTGTGTGCATTACATTTAATATAGTTATATATATATATATAAATATATCTAAATTCAGACTTAAAAATGCTTTTATTTTGAAAGGGAAAAGAAGGCATCTGATGTCCAGCGAGAGCTGTAAGACACAAAGCCCCGCCTACTGGCTCCGGAGGTGGTTTTTACTGTACGTGGCGTTAGGACCGTTATCATAATAAGGCTCTAGATAGACTTTCACATAAACAAGCAGAGCACTAGCCAACAATGTTAAACATGCCCACGACTAACTTTCTTCAAGTAAAATCAAATGCTGGTAATGTCTGACAATAAGAAAGAGCTTCAACGCGACTGACAACAAATACAGATGGGGGACAAAAATCTCTTCTGGTACTATGAGAATTAAAAATGCTTTAACTTTAGGCAAAATAATATTCAAACACTACAACACACATATCAGCATCATGACGGTGTTCACCCATAACCACATGCATCTTATTTAAGTGCAGTAAAAATACCATATCCTCTTAAGTCTCTGTGTATTAATATATAGCCTATATGTATCTGATGAAATATTAAATAAATGTGTACTTTTCTATTATTCTAGCAGCTTAGGTTTGGTTCAGGTGACGTGTGGCTAGCACAGTTAGCACAGTTTGCAGTAAAGAGCCCATCGTATATATTCGTCAGCTCAACGATGTAAGGCTGTGAGTAGAGCTATCCATTCAGTACAACAACACACGCTCAGCTCCCACACCCTTGCACCCCCCCAGACCAGGCACGTTGGTTTGGTCCAAGTGATGAATCGTAAAGGCTTCGGCTGTATTAAACTAGCAGGGCATTTGAACACAGTAGACTGGGACTGATGACTGATTTAAAAAGGTTAAAAAAATATCAATAGACGTAATTATTATTATTATTATTGTATTGTAATCTGAGGTTGATAAGCCACAGGTTTGTTTATATCAGTTCATTGTTGTTTTTTTCTCCAAAGCATAATGGCAATTTAAAAAACAGTTTTGTCTCTGATCAAGAGCTGCAGCAAATAGTTAATTAATCGATTAGTTTTTAGTACATTGTTTAAGCAAAAGTTGCGAAAGGTTAAGCCAGTTCCAGCTTCTCAAATATAAGTATGTTATGCTTGTCTTTGTCTCATACGATAATAAACTACATATCTTTGGGGTTATTATGAGCTGTGGGGGGAATCAATTCAATGTGATATTTTAAAAACAAAATAACAAATCGATGATGAAAATGGTCTTTAGCCACGTGTGTGTCCGACAGCGCTGCGTTCTTAAAAGTTTGATGGGAAAAATGTGAGACCGTTTCACTATGTGCATTGACAGAGGCATCCAAACCAACATACCATTAAAAACCTTCCATCCATCCAACAGTTCATTCTCGGACCAAATCAGGCACTTTGTTTTAATCTCTCCACTGACCCTAAAGTCTGCTTCAACAGTCCAGACCTGTTCATAGGAATGTCAGAACACTGTCCATTCCACCAATTCAAGTTCATTCACTTGCCAAAAACCCACTCGAAAAAATTACAAACTATTTTAGAATGCCAATACTCATCGAGAACACACCCACAACTGAACCTGCTCGCTCTGCGTCAACACCTTATTGCACTGAAGGAGTAAATGACAACTCAATTGGTCAGTTCCTTGTGTAAAAACTGGTTAAAAGTCAAAAAAAAGGTTTTTGTGGTCGTCAGATAGCGTCTACTCTCTACGCTCTATTGCTGAAAAACGAATGTTAATTAAAAGTTAAAAAGAAGAAAAAATTACAACTCATAAATAGCAAGAGGAATAAAACACACGTTTGGTATTAACATTTTGTACCAAGCCGACCTATGAGCAAGAGGAGATTAAAACTGACCATTGAAATGGCCATGGCGTTGTTTTCTAACAGTCCTCTGCACGCACCATGTCTCGTAGTAAGGCATAAAAGCGATACACAATCGATGGCTGTACGTAGCTTTGTGTTTTTAAAAATAAAAATTCATTCACTGTCTGTGTTGGTAGAGTGCTGAGTTCTCCTTGCCTCTTACTGTCGGGCTGAATCACTGCTAGGAACCGTTGGCTTTAAAGGGAGACAGAAGACGAAACCGCAAAAGGCATCTTGCGATTTTTGAGAAAGAAATAAGAGAAAAAAAATAAGGGCTAAGCGTTTAGTTTTTTTAAGAGCTAACTCGACTAACATGGTGCCATGGCAATCACACGTTTCCTCGACAAGAGAAAGAAAAAAAAAAAAAAAAAAAAAAAAAGAAAAGCACAGTATTATAATCTAGACAAGCTGAAAACCCACAAACGAAACATGTAAAAACCGTCAATAACACAATATAAACCAGCAACATTAGGCTCAACATGTCAGTTCCGCACGGGTTCTACTTCACGCCCGCCCATGCACCAAACATTTCATCATCAGTTTCTGTATTTGCCCCTGCTGCTGCTCCGCCATTCGTTTAACACTAGCAAGAAGAAAAAAAACAGCAAAATAAAATCATTGAACTGTTTCTAAAACTTGAAGGCAAGGACGTCACGACTTGCGATCTTTTTAAAAAGGCGACAGTATCCATGGAGATGTAAAATACAGCGGAGGAGATGTAGGTTGAGAGAGAGAGAGAGAGAGAGAGAGAGAGATCGATGCATGGGCGGGAGAAAAACGCAGAAACGATCGGCTGGTTTCGTTTTGCATATTGTGGCTGTAACTCCTCTCTGGCTTATTACATCCTTACGCAGCACGCCATTGGAGCCGTTCGTAGCTCCAAGACGGCGAGGTTTTTCGAAACTGCACCAGCCCCGGGAGTCGCTCCGAAGTGGGGATACTTAGAGACTGGCGGTGGGGAGGGGGGGGGGGAGAGATGGAGGGAAGTGTTCAGGCGAAATACATGGTCCTCATTGTGTCGTGGTGGATCTGAACGGCCTTGGCGAGCGCCTGCGGGTCCCTGCCGTTGCTCTGCCCTGAGACGTGGCTGCCCTCCGCACTGCTTGGACGAAATGACACAGGGATATATAGTCAGTATATTTATTATATTGTATATACAGTGTGTATGTAGCCTGTACCTCTATATATACAAATGAATTAGCTGTATATAAAAATGTTAAATTAAAAAAAAAATTACACTTTAAATAGTGTATGCCTAGAAAAATTAGTAAACTAATAAAAAAATATATAATAATAATAATTTGATGCAATATGGGATCCTTATCCTACATAGTAAACTGTATTAACTATCTGAATCACTCACCTGTCGTGCTCTTTGTCGACCAGATGGTAGCGTGCGCGGAAGGCCACCAGGTGGGCGTAGTAGGCCGGGGCCGGGATAGAGACGGAGCGCGTGCAGCGGACGTACGTGTGGCACAGCTGGTAGGTGAGCAGCTGGAACTCATCCCCCGTGAAACAGTTATCGTCCCACAGAACGTGGTAGTGGGACGGTCGGCTCGTACCCTGGAGGGACAGACAATGTAAATGCCCACAAACTGCTATGGTTGAAGTTTGAATTTTCTCCACTGCTATCGGTGATGTTTGGGGTCGAGTGTGGTTAGGAATCATTGAACAAAAGTCAAGAAAATATAAATCATAGCTTAAAAAAGTGCCTTAAATCAGCAATCTGTGTGCTGCAATAGTTTAGCATATGCAGTGAGAAGTTTTAGACACAATTATGAATACCCTGCACCATGCTATTCTTCCCCGGACAACATGAGAACATAATAATTGTTAGTTGTTGTGGCCCTCAAGGCTAGCAAAAAGTGACTTTCGTTGACTCTGCCTGAAAGCTTACCTGGATTCCAGCGTGACTGCAGAGGTAAAAGTCAAACTCGGTGGGATGGGTGATGTCTGTGTCCACGGTGGTGCCGGCAGGAATGTTTCCACTTCGTCCAACCTGAGAGCAAAACGATATTGAACAAAGTATTTAAGGAGACTTTCGCATTGGCTGAAAAAAATCCAATTTAACAATACTAAGCAGTGACTACTTCATTCTCCCTTATGGTAAGAAAAAGGAAAAACTTTCTTCACATATTTACCAATCAAACAGATGGATAGAATAGAGTAAGCTAGGCATAGTAATTACAATGCTATCACCATTAATATTGTCAATACAAATTTAAATAAACTCCTTTGTGATCTGCTACTCACCCGCTCGTTGCGATCAGCGCAGAAGAGTCGTGTGTGATGGCGTTTCTGTACGACGATGTAAGTAATCCCCGGCTGGTAATCCTTCTCCAGACTGATGCAAGCCTCCCTGATGGCCAGCAGCTCATAATACAACACCTGCACACAAGTCAACATGGACATTGCATTACATTAAATTAAATATATATAGAATTTTTTTTTATTTTTTTTTGTGCTAAAAAAAACATCCAATATTTCAGCAAAAATGTGCTGAACGTCTTTGTACCTGTCTGAACTGTCCCTCTGACACTCCGTCCCTGTAGAAGATGATCCTGGTGGGCTTGTAGCGGGTGGATTTGTAGAACTGGATGAGCAGCTCTCGCACCATGGAGGCCAGGTCCTGGATGACTTCCTGTCTGGGCCGCTGGACCCGCACCGTGGCACAGTACCTGCTGGGATGGGCGTCCATGCTGCCCACCACCTGGGGAGGGAGGGAGGCACAACATCAGGTCAGAGAAGTCACATAACAGGCACTATTAGACAGCAAGCATGCGTAAGTTAAGTTAAGTGATCTTTATTAGTCAATTTACACAAGGCATATTGAAATTAGCTCAGAGTCAGCCACTGGAGCAGTTTGGGGTTAAGTGCCTTGCTCAGGGACACAATGGTAGAGATGGTGGGCACCGTAGATGTAATAGCAGCCACCACTTGTTTTACAAATAACACCCTCCTGTCCTGTGCCGGGGATCGAACCAGCAACCTCATGGTTACTGGTCTGCCCCTCTTCGTCCAGGCCATACTATCACCCCCCCCCCCCCTTATGGTGGATGCTTATTGGCTCACTGATGTTGATGAACTTAACCCCTTGGATATTGAAATTTGGTATTGAACTACATGACATTTTTCGTTACTTGATGGTATAAAGGCATTTCGGTCTGTGCCAAATTTCAATACTTTGCCCTAGTGATGAGAGAAGTATTAGTAAATAGAAAAATACAATATATTCTCACCGCTGCAATAGATGGCTTCTTCCCGTCTCCTGCTGGAGGGTGAGTGACATCAGCCCCGAGGAAGATGACGGGCTGCTGGAACACTGAGGGTCTGAGGGGATGAGAACAGAAGAAAAAACTATTAAAAGACATCGCACTGATACACAGCTGTGCTGAATGTTCAATTGTTCATTCAATTCATAACAATTTGAGAGGAAATACTGTCAGATAGCCTAGTTACATTACCTAATCAATAGGTGAAAAAAATAAATGCCAATTAAAAAATATTTTTAAAGACAGATACTTTTGCAGAAGCGAAAACCCAGAAGGTCTTTGCAGATCTTTATTTGCTGTTTGTTTTACCGTTGGTGTGGAACCAGGATGTTGTTGAT
This sequence comes from Ammodytes marinus, assembly GCF_949987685.1. Lineage (NCBI taxonomy): Eukaryota > Metazoa > Chordata > Actinopteri > Uranoscopiformes > Ammodytidae > Ammodytes > Ammodytes marinus. The sequence goes on along the minus strand of NC_137221.1, from coordinate 7,181,001 downwards.
TCCTCCCAGTTTGACGTTGATCTTGAGGCAGAGGTTGGAGAGCGTCTGCGGCGACGTCTTCACCACGTTCTTGACCTGCACACACTGCGTGGCCATGCCCAGGAGGGTGTCACCCACACGCTTCACCTCAGCTGTAGATGGAATGAGACGGGGTCATTTATTAGAGGTGCACGATGCAGTTTCATAAAAAAAGGGGGATTTGTTTACATTTAAAGAGCATGCTGTTAGTTTACAAAACACATTCTACCTGTGATTCTTAGTTTTTAATAATTATACTATCATCACAAAAGGCACCTGGAACCAAATGTAAGACTAGAATGGAAAACTAAATGGTGAAATCAAAAGTTAAACAGTAACTTTTCAGGTAGCTTTCTAACTTCAAAAAGGCACACAATTTTCCTGTGAGGACAGTTTGTTTATTCAATCATCAGAATATACCTTAGTAAATGTTCACTTCCCTGACTCACCAAAAGTTACATAGTGCACCTTTAACTTCCTATTATATGTTAATGTTTCTAAATAAAGAGTAGCAGTAGCCTAGAGATCAGTGATTGTTGTTGTATTTGGGTTGCAATTAGTTCATTCTGTACCGTAGACGGGTGTTTTCCCCGGCAGGATGACTATGATGAGCTGCAGCCCTCCGTAGGTGTTCTTCAGGTGTCTGAACATGGGCTCCACGCTGTCCGCTCCCTGGGCGTATTTACAGAAGCACGGCTGGCCCTGGATCGGCATCCCAGCATCCTTTGAGATCTTACGCAGCTGGTCTGTGAAGCTCCTAAGAATGAGGGGGTGGAAAATGATTTTTTTAGAAAAAAAAACAATTCCATGGATCTAATGTCACTAGTACCACTACCAGCACAATATTGGTTGCTTTGATTTATGTATAGAAAGTCTGTCATTTATTGTTCCCTTAAAGGGAGAATTTAAACTACTACAACTATTTTTATTTAATTTTTGTCAATCTCCAACATTAATATTGTAATTGCTGCATGTTGCTGTTGTTGTTTTTGTTACCTATTGAAAATCATTGAAATAAGTTTGACATTTGCCTCTGGCCTGTGTAGTTGTATGAATGGAAGACCATTGAAGTAGGGGAGTAAGCCATGTTCATTGTTTGTTTCATTTTGTCCTTTGTTTTTGTGATCCTTTTTTCAGATTTTTTTGTGTGCAAGTATGTACATGTATTTTGTTTATACAAAAATCGATACACAAAGTATATATATTTTTTAAAGGCATTAAAATAAAATTTAAATAGCCTATATGTATTTAAAATTTAATTTTCTGAACTGACTTGAGGATCTCTTCCCGGCACTGCCTCTGTGTGGCGAAGCAGGCGATGGCCCACATCTTGATCTCCACTCCGGTGTGGAACTGCTTCCCCCTCATGTCCCACACGCCGTGGCTGGGCGTGGCCACTGTGCGGTTCTGCAACGACAGTGCAGGGTTGATCTGCTGCGTCTGACAGTCACCGGACACATACACGTACAAACATATAGAGAAAGTTTGATTCAAGGGATTCAAAAAGAGTTTAGGCAAGCAAGAAATGTCAAGATATAAAAAGGATACGTTATGTTATAGGCAGAGATAGATTGATTGATAGATTGGTTGATCATGACATTAGAGAAAAAATACATTTCAAGTTTGATTTGTGCTTGCTTATGATTGGGTCAGGCATTTAGCATGAATTACAAGAAATGAAAACTATTTTTTTTTTATGGCAGACATGCAAAACAGTGTGCTTTCAAATGAAATTAAAACAGCTTCTATAGAATCTTTTAAAACAGCATGCATGTGTAACAAAGTATAAAACGACAGCAAATTCCAAAAGCTCAGACAGAAAGATGTGAGACATAAACAAGATAAAAAAGAGAATTGCAAAGATGTGATTACATTTTTTTTCTTAAATAAAAATAATTCAAATGGCAGGGTTTTCTCAAAGATCATTTGTTCAACTCAGAGCTGCCAAACTGTGGCTTAATTAAAAAATGTGTTTTTTCTCCTGATACAAAAAATTGATAATACACATCTTGAAAGGTCATGACATCATCACAGTTTTTGGCTTTTGGCACAGAAAGCTACCAAATGTCAAAACGTTTAAAGAATTTGAATTTATTGGTACAATTTATGCAGCTTTTCTGAGAATACCCTGCTTTCTTAAACAAACACATGCCAAAAACACACACACACACACACACACACACACATGCATAAGAAGCGTGATTTAAAGGGAAGGTACCATAAACGGCTCAGAGCTCACCCTGCCGCCATATTGCAGCATGGGGGCGGGCAGGACGCGGCCCGTCACCTGAGCCATCTCGTCTCGCACTCGGAACTGGAACTCCTGGACGAACGGGTCGGCCTCGTAGTTTGCACTCCTCACCTGAGAGGACAAAGCATTGTTTTATTTAACAGGAAAGAAATTAACGACGCAAAAAAGGGTAAAGTTTCTTTTGTTTTTATATTTATATATATATATATATATACACATTTTTATTAGGATCAAAATATCAGTATCATTATAGAGCTCAACGTCATGGAAAAAGCATTTTCTTATTTTTTAAAAGAAGAAAAATACGTATATGGGATTTTTTTTTTAAATATATATATAAAATTATATTAAAAATAATTAAAATGATGATAGACAAATAGATGAATAACTAAATGTTTTAATAATAAAAGCATTAAATCTGGTTGACTCACCAGCCGGCTGATCTCCTCCTGTCTGTCTGGTGCAGAGCGGGCTGTAGCTTTGATCATGGTCGACGTCTGGTTATCAGTCAGCTTCTTAATGCAGCGCTGGCCAGCTACGATGTTACACACCTACATGGGAAAGATGGCAGTTCATTTCAATTCATTGAGTAGCAGTTAAGTTAATGTTGATTTAAGATTTTTCCAAATGGCATAAACATATGTCAATGGGCCAGACACGTTACAAGACCTTAAAGGTTGGCTGAATAAATCTGAGGTATGATAGCTGCAATTCAAATGCAAATGTAAATGCAAAGTCTAGGACCAGGCTAACCTTTACACATGTTGAGGCCTGACATTATCAAGCATCAGCTGGATATGAAAATATAATTTACTGTGATAGCACTATTAAATTCCTGGTTTATTAGTAAAGTAATACATGAGCTTTGACGAATAGTATAATGTATGAATATTATAGATAAAAATTGCATATCGTCCCTTGTACAACAACAGATAATCTTTAATAATTTCGACGTCCAATGACACATTTTAAAGCAGCAGCTTCAGTGCTTACCTCCAGGGGCAGGTAGGTGTGTTTCTGCTCCTGGCCCACCTGCAGACAGGGCAGGTGAGGGTACTTCAGCTGCAGGTTGTACTTCTCTCTGAAATACTGCGCCACCGTGCGCTCAACCGTCTGACCGTTCTCAAGCTGCAGCGGAAATCTGTGGATTTGACACAAACAAGAAATCTCTCGTTAACACACAACAGCTATGATAGCAGGTTGATATTTACTCTGTGTGTGTGTGTGTGTGTGTGTGTGTGTGTGTGTGTGTGTGTGTGTGTGTGTGTGTGTGTGTGTGTGTGTGTGTGTGTGTGTGTGTGTGTGTGTGTGTGTGTGTGTGTGTGCGTGCGTTAAAACGTACGTCTGGAGGCTGGCGGGGCGTCTGGTTACATTGCAGACTCTGTATTTCCTACGCATGGTTCCACAGTGGGTCACTTCCACTTTAAGACCTGTCAACATAGTAAAACATTGATGTAAATAAATATGTAAAAGCAACATCTAGGTGATTTAAGCTTTCATTTACAGAGTGTAAAAACTGATTAAGGCTTATCAATGATTTTGCCTGCAGTGTCTTCCTTTAAATCACGAAGATTCAGCTTTCATCCATACCTAGCATAGCATCCAATAGCAGCTTCCATTACCACAACAACACACAGCAGTACATGGGACAGGCCTGTAGCCATGGTGACATACCTCTGATCTCTTTGGTGAACTTGACCCTGTGGGAGTCGGTGAGCGGGCGCGGCTGCTCGTCGATGTTGTGAATGTCCAGCACCTCGCACATGAACTGGATGACCGGCTGGGCTTTGTAGAACGCTGTGGCTGACACTGGAACCATACATACCAGATGATAAGGTCAATCACTATGAGTGAGTGAGTGAGTGACTGTTTTAAAAAGAAAGGAGTAGTTTACAAAATGTCTCCTTTAAATGTCCCTGGTTTGACAGTGGACTCTCACCATCGATGTTGAGCATCATCTTCCACATGGCGGGCCGTACAGACTGATGGAAGCCGAACCAGACCTCTCTGCCTCCCCCTAGAGGGTGGTCGTAGCCCTCCGGAGAGGAGAAGAAGGAACGGCCCACTGGTGTATACCTGGAGTGGACAGAAAGGTGACACTAATGTTACACTATTTTTTTTTTACATTATTTTTAACACACACACACACACACACACACACACACACACACACACACACACACACACACACACACACACACACACACACACACACACACACACACACACACACACACACACACACACACACACACACACACACACACACACACACACACACACACACACACACACACACACACACACACACACACACACACACACACACACTTGGTAAGATTTCTTTAAATAAGATGCAATATTTAAGCATTTAAAGATACAGAAGATCTTGAAATTAGCTGGTAAAACTCATTTGGAGGATTTTGAATAGAAATTAAATCAATATACACACACACACTGTATTTTTGCAATGTAGTAGAGCACAGATATAAATCTAGTGGGGCCGGGAGCTGTGTTTCACTGGGTGCAGCCTTACATAAGCCCTCGCCTGGCTAATGGATTCACCAAATGGCATATCCTAAATTAGATCACATAGTAGAAGATGCTCTCAATCATACGTCCGTGTTGTGTTCAAATCCTCGGTTGGCAAACTGACACTCTAAAAATACATCCACCAGTTGTTTTATAGTACAACTCCAAATTGCACCTGTTCCAATGTGATAATGTTGTGGTTGAAATACTGCATAATAAATTAAGGCGCTATACAGTAGCTCCAGGATGCACGTATACTTGGATCATGTTTCATGACCAGAGCTAGTCAACAGGAATTACTCATCTCATGCTTAATTCAGTGAGATTTAGATCCTAATTCTTATTCTCATCTTCCAGCAACAATGACACTTGTAAGATGTTTAAGGTAAACTACAGAATGCACAGTCGTCATCTTCTTGTCTCTTTAGTATGACAGATGAGTGAATTTCTTTACAGTTCTAGTCTAAAACCCAGAACTACCGCCTGCCGATTGCATGGCATACAATCGGTGAATGGTGAAAGTTCAGTGGTGGTAGGCAATGCATTTAAGAAGGTAAAGCTCCTAAGAAGCTGCAATATGGTACACGGTCACTGCGACCTCTGGCTTTCGGGTATCACTGGCACAGAGGCATAAAAATGACAAAAACTATTTATTTCAGCTGGTCCATAGTGGGGGTAAACTCACTTCATGGAGGGCAGGTGTCTTAGCACCACATCCACAGCGTGAACAGGGTTGGTGCTGATGGGTTTCTCCAGGTCCACGGGCTCGGCCTGAGCGCGGCCCGTCAGGACTTCGTGCAGCAGGTGCCAGCTGACCAGAGACACAAACCTGATGGTGACTTTAAAGGGCCGGTCCTTCCCCCCGTCACCTGGCAACGTGACGTCCAGGTCCACCTGAGGGGCAGATCAAGGGTTAGAGATCTGATCGATGAGAGAATACATCGCTTTCAGCCCCGTGTTAAATATTTAGTACAACATAAGCGTGAGTCCAAAAAAGAAATTTCCTGCAAACTAATTTATTTTTTTAATTAATAGCAATGTTTCTGTGCTAAACATTTATCAGGCAAACCGTTTTTTTTGGACTTACTCTTCCCTCTCCTACGCACCTGTCTTAAGGTATGGATGTGCCAAAGTACTTCTCCGTTTAACAACATAAGCGTAAAACACATTTTGTTGCTCCAAAAACACAAAACAACAGAGCATCTTAAACCTTAGTCTCAAGTCTTACCCCGCCGGTAGCAACAGGAAGTGGAGTAGCGGTGTAGAGGCTTCTCTTCCCATCGTAGACCGGCAAACAGTCGCCAAAGATGGTCACCTTGAAGTGCTGCACCATGGAGTCCACCACCTCCCTGGACACACAGCCAGGACAGACACATGTCAGCACAATCAACACACACAAATCAATATCCAAATAGAGGCGGGACTATGCTCTGGTTCTTATTACACACATTTTGAACCACGTTTAAACCAAGTTTTATAATATTTCTGAGCATTTATTTTCAATCAGATTTTTCTAAAAGCTTATTGGAGACACCGTACTATGATATCGAACGCTGATTTGTACTATTTTAGAGCAAGTTTCCAGAGGCTTTAAGGAGCATAAGCTAGCTCAGTCCAACCAACAAACTAATCCAGTTTTCCTAAGGAGTCTTTCCCGTTACCTGTTGACCCTGCGAGGACATTTATCCGGCTTGATGTCGACCTCGTAGAGATACACGTCGATCTTGGGGATCTCCACCTGGAAGCAGTTGGCCAGGAGCTTGATGGGCTTCCCGATGGTGCCATAGCCAGGTCGCCGTGGCAACGAGAAGAGGTCTTGGGCTTCAACGGCTCCTATACGACAACACAACACAGGACAAAAAAAGTTCCTTAGTTTAAAATAACAACAATAGTTAACATCACACTCAGGCTTTATTGAGAAATAATACAAGTGTTCTGTAAGAGTACATTTATAGATCTATGGCTATGTAATGAGACAATATTGACCCCTCGACGCGGATGGTTTCAGTGTCTCAGTCGCCAGCAAATTTACTGTTCGTTTCATATTCAACATTTGCAGAGACACCTCGGAATTAAAGCTAATGTTGCTCCATATCTGTTGGAAGATAATAACATAATCCTTCAAAATCCAGTCTATAAACCAACCTACTACCCTATCTGTCATTAGTATCTGTGTTCATTCTTGACCATCTGTGTCCAAACATTCAAACCCAAATCATCTTAAACAACACAACCTAAACCAGTATTCATGAATTTAATCTCTGGTTTCTAACAAGCTCGAGCTTTGAGACAAAGACATAGAGAAGGAAGGAAGTGGTTTGTATGGAGGAAAGAGCAGGAGGTCTATGTGAAGATGGTCCGGGACGTTAAAGATTGCCTCATATCAAACTGACAAAAAACTGAAAACCAACAGGACAAATATGACCGTACCAAAAAAAAAAATGATGGCTACAAGTTTTTGGGTGACATTTTAAATTCTCAGATTCCTCCTGAGTGACACAGCCTCGTACCAGACGGGAGGAGAAGTTGTAGTAGGCGGTGGCGCGGTGACACACACCACGCCAATTTGACACCAATTTCCAGAAATGCCAAACTGGAAAGTACGAGAGAGAAAAAAAAAAATAGTGACATCACGCAGCCACATAATTTCCATAAAATGACTCAGACGATCCACTTATGAACCCCACAATGACTAACATGACAAAGTCTGTACAGAGCTCCAGCTGTTATAATAGTTCGAGGAGTCAGTGTTCTGATACACGCACCGAATAATGTAATGTAAGACTTTATCCAAAATAAAAAAGCTCTAAGGAACAAAATATTGAACGGTTATGAACTTCTTATGAGCCGGACCAGTGATGTACTGTTATGTCTTGTTTGTGGACTGTTTGACGGTTCATCTGTTCCCATCATATTGTTCTTGTTTAAGGCCAAAAAGGGTTGATTTGTTTAAGCTGACCGAGTTAAACATCACGGACACTTTTGGTGGCAAAATAAATTTCTATCATCTACGAATAATGTATAAAGAAAATTGATAAAGAAAAAAGAAAAAGTTTTTACTTTCTGTTTATATTATTTGAACACGGTCAATAACTTCACTAATAAAAAAATAATATGTGTTAAGAAAGTGGCCTTTAAACGAGTGCGATGAAGCAGCTGTGGGTGGAAATGATTAAACTGCTTCCTGCCGACAGTAAAGGACTAACACACACACTTTGTGCTGATGCGTCCCACAGGTCGCTTCCTCCCCTGGGCCGTTCCCATGGCAATTGCGCCCATGTTGCGACAGTTTCTCCATGGCAACTAAAGGCATGCTGATGACAGGAGGAGGGGAAAGCAGGTGCACACAGATTTGTGTTATCCATCGTGGAGAGCTCTCCAATGACAAAAGACACTATTTTTAAAACTATACGTATCCACTTTATTTGTACGGTCTTTACTAGGGTATTAATATTTGTATGCCATTTTGATAGCTGTGTTTTTTTCTGTATTTGCTGGTGACTATATTATGCGATGGAACACACTGGTATTGTCCGTTGTATCTTCTATTCAGATAATCAGGTCGAATCAATCTGCTTTTGAATTGAAACCAATGAGTGACATGGACCTGACAGCATGTTTCAGCATCTCTCCACTGGTGTCCTGTCTATGCATTTCTTCTGACTCCTTTTGCTTAGATGAACGCTGGTCAAAACAACTATGACCTGACTAACTCATCCGTCGAACAATTGTATTCAAACCTCCTAATGTTACTATGCAAGGGACAAACACTAACAGCTCCAATGGAATCCAATCTCAGATTTCTTGATAGGGAATCATGGGAAAAACATCCTAAACTACGCACAGTACACCATAACGACCCAAAAACACAACGGTTCACTGTAGAATGAGCAACAATGGATGGCTTAATGAGCACTTATCTGGCTGCTTCATCAAACAAATGCACCACCACATCAGAGCCGGCATTCAACCCACACACTTTGGGAGAGTTCTCCATGATATTGCACAGTCCTACTGACGTCACAAAACAAATGCTGAGGATAGTGAGACACATGTGAAAAAAAGACTTTTACAATAAATTAATTTCAGTCGTGATGTGCAAAAATAAACTCTTCAAAACTGCAAAACGTTAAATTCTAGTTCTGCTCAAGATCATGACTGACACATTCTCAACTTCTCCAATGTGACAATTTACTTCTCACTCTCAATTCATTCAAGTAAAATGATCGCTGAAATATCTTATGTTAATGGATTATGGACCTATCATTTCAGCCTCAACAAGCTGTTTAAGAAGTAGTGAACATTTTTTCCTAATGGGTCAAAAAAATATGATGTCACTAATGTTATAGTCAATGATTACTGATAGCATGCAAACTGAAACCTGAGGCCTGCCAGTAATGGGTTTGTGGACTGTTGGTCAGTTGCTTTTGATTCGCTAAACATAACAGACAGACAAATACGACCAGAGCACCACAACCTTCTCCAGAAATGTATGTTGTTGATACATGTTTATGTTTTGAATTATATATGAGCCTGTTCATCAAATATAATTATTCTTCTTCAAATCTTTTTTTTTACTTTCTGCGAATACATAGATTTTTTGGGGCTAAATGAAACCCCTTCAAAAATCTTCAGCTATTTAAGCCATTCAACTTTCAAACTGCAAGTGCAACTCTTTCATGACATGGTGGGAATACTCCAGCTGTTTTTTTTCTACCTTTGATACCACTACCGCAATTAGACTTTTTTTTTTAACTTTTGTACTCATTCAGCTATCTAGTTTAGCGTCAGCTTTTCAATAGTTAGAATTATTCAAACCCTTTCCAGCTTTTTCCAGTTAAACGCAATTCAGATGTTTACATTTTATTCCCATTTTTTTCAACATTATTCAATTTTTCAATCCCATTTATATCCATACTTCATAAATCATTCAACTTTTAGCTAACTAGTTTAGCGTCATCTTTTCAGCATCAACATGCATATTCTAGTGTTCTCTGAAAACTAAAAAATGAGGTCACACATGAGGGAGGAGTGTGTGGAGAATGAAGGGGCAGTTTTCAGTAACCCAGTTTAGGCCTTTTTTGCCCCACTCCCGGTCCACTGCTGGCCCCGACAACATCAATAATACACAAGCCGTGACTCACAAAAATGTGGCCGTTGGCAACAAAGTCAATTGAATAATGCGCTGCCATGCTCAATTGATTTGTAATTAACACAGGCAGCGGTTAACTGAACATTATTCAATGGCTAGGGGTTACTATGGCAGCATCTGGTGTGAATGGCTGTCCTTCAAACAAATACACACATATTGTATGTGTACACACACACACTTTTCTGAATGGGAGCCAGCCTCTCTCAGGCTTCAGACACACCTGACGGGATCACCACCTGCCACGGACAGCCGAGAAAGAATGACGTTGAACTTACAAGTAACCCGTGAGACTGGTTTGAGACACACACACACACACACACACACACACACAACAAAGCATTTGTGACCACATCCACACTGTTACATTATTACTTGAGAGCTATAAATCAAAGGGTTTTAACAAGAGCATATTTTGGACAGTTGTCTCCACAGTGTGAATTTTTATATATATATATAATACTGACCTAAGCGTAAATAATAAGGTATAAATACTCTGCAGCAACAACCAGGAAAAAATTAAAGTTGGGCATCAAAGTTGATTATAAAATGAGTGCATCATCCCCCAATTTCTTGTTTGTCGTAACCAACATACATTATAGCGTGTTTGTTTGCTGTTATTTTTGTTCTTATTGTTTGTGTGTGTGAGATATGTTTTAACTTCAACCTGCCAAAGGCACTACAGATGTAAATAAGCCACTGGCTATAATCTCATATTTACACAAATGTTCATCTATATAACTTTCCCCTATTTTAAATAAATAAATACATCTCAAATCCAGCAGATGTGATTGTATGCTGCCGTTAAAAAAAAATACTTATTGAGTGAGTACCCTATTTTATTCCAATTTCAATACACGGAAAAAATTAAAGTGGGGTAGGACAATGTTATTTTACAATAGGACAATTTAATCAAAGGGTCATTAATGAGTGTTTAAGCATGCATGAACTACTCATCAGATCTCATTGTTGCTTATTGTCTCTTTCAGTATAAGTCATTTATAAAATGTATGAAATTCACACTGTCGAGCCCAAAACAGCCCAAAATATTTGCCGGTAAACCCATTGGATTCATAGATCTCCACGTATAAATGTAATGTGGATGTGGCAGGCAAAACACTGAGAAAAGCTGAGAAACAACCAACCTACTGTGCCCATAAGAATAGCCTGGTAACTTTTCTAACCACTATGTGATCAGTAGGTTTGATCAACTTCTTCACACACACACTTGCTCTTCCCATCTGGCTCAAACACATGACGGGTCAAACTTGTGTGTAGTAGCACCGACCACACACACACACACGGTCTGCAAATAACCCAATGGGTGGGTGCAGCACCTGGAACACCAAATTAGCGCCGTTAGTCGGGAGAGGGGAGGGGGGGGTCCCACCTGTTGTTCCGATTTCCATTCATGAGGTCTCAGTCCGGTAGACCCGGCACCCAGTGATTACTTCTCCCTTGCGATTGTGAAGAACTTCGGTGTAGCACCGCTGGTCGCTGCTCTGGAAACGGGCCGCTCGAGGCTCCCCTTGGCTAAAAGTCCTCTTCCTTTGCCGAAACTCAGAAGCTCAAAGTTGTACAAAATGTCCCCTTCGGCTTCCTTCCTTCGGAGTTCCTTCCGTTGTATCTGAAATAAGAAGCAACATTATTGATGTGACGTGTAAAATGTTTGTGACAGTTAAGTTGGTTGAATTTCACTAGCGGCGGCGGTGAAGCTAGTTAGCTTTAGCCGACGTCAACTAGCGTCAACTGTCAGCTCGACACACAACACCGAAAGGATTATTTACCCGTTCAGAGGCTGGATCCGATGTCCCCGGTGGGTTAACGTGGCAGTTCAGTGTTTATCATATATCAATACAGATACGCGGGGTTCACTAGCCTAGCGTCCTCCTTGGTAATAGCGAGAAACCGGTCTAAAATCTGCACTTACACCGCCCTCCCTCTCACCGAGGTTAAGCCAGCGAGAATGACTAGTTATTACTTCCGGGATACCCCTTAAAAACAAAAGCATAATATCACATTTCATTTAGCGTAATATTTTATCCAAAGCCACTGCCGACTTCCAATAAGTTAATTCAACCCTCAAGGTACAAACTCAGAAAAGCCGAAACTACACAGTTCTACCCGTGTAAGTAATTATTTACTTTCGTTATTGTTATTAATTATTTATAACCATCATCTTCCAAATAACGATATAAATTTCTGTCTTGATCATGTATTTATTTTGTCTGTTTATTTATTTAGAACACATTAAGGAGTATACCTTTGCAATAATTAGTTATCTAAACTTCAATATCATGTTAGAATATTATATAGGAGATATAATGGTCACTGCCAGGGTGCACTAGTATACTAATAGGCTACTTAAATGTATAATATGATTTGTCACCAATCACCATCACAGATTATCTATTCTTACTATAATAAGGCATTGTTTCTTTACACTCTACATTACACTTTTTTTTTTCTTTACAACACTTTGAATTTAAATAAGATATTTTATATTACACTTGTAGGAACATTTATAAAAGCAAAACTGCAATACCAAAATACCAGACACGAACAATTGGGATTTTGTCCTGTATGCTCTCTGACTGGGACTCAGACATCTATTAACAAACCCATAGTAGGAAGTTGTGAATTCAATGCATCATTATAAATAAAAAATCATAGATAGTAAATAAAAAATAAATAAAAATGTAATAAATATATTTAATATAAAATTATGTTATATGACAATTTTTCATAAATACAATGTACTTTTGATTTTGATACTCTAAATAGGCCTTGGTATTTCTGATGAGGCTGCTCTGAAGGCATTTACTTTGAATAAAATGTTGAATACTTTTAAATTAAAAAGAGTATTTTTGACACCAAATTTCCGGTATTGCCTTCTTAATTTTCTGTCTAACTTGACGAGGCTGGAGCTCCCTCCTCCTCCACCACCGAGGGAAATCCGTCAGGAAATACCAACTACAGAAAACAACGTCACTTCCGAGAAACTTTTTTTCCCCATTTACGTCAAATAACCACTAGGTTGCTAATAATGCAAGTATTGTACGTTTTATATCCATTCACATCCATTCAGATTTTAACAGCATATTATTTTAAAAAAAATATATATTTACAAAGTATGACATGATCCAATAAATAACACAGTGTAACTTACTTCAAATTATTTTTATTTTTGCCTGAACATACACACTCCACACTGTAGATGTCTCCAGAATCCATGGATAGGATTTTACAACAGCTCCCTACGTAGACCATAGAAGAAAATAACCAGGAAATATAACACTTCTGCATGAAGAATATCCACTGTTTTGCTCTGATAAGTTAATGGATCCTCAAACAACACACAGGTATGCCTTGACATCTGTACAATTCCCCCTAAATGTTCAAAATCATCTTTGTATTAAGGTTGATAGTTTTGCTGGTCTTCCAGAGGTATTGCATGTGTGACATCTCATTTAGCAGAAGTAGTAGAACAAACTAAAGTCCCAGCTAATGTGAATCAGTGAATTACAGGTGGAAAATAGCAATTTAGTACAAATAAATACATCTTCCTTTGCCTTAAACAAGGTTAATGTTTATTTTGTGTACACTAACCCTGTTCAGAAAGAGTAACATTAAATGGCATTAGTCTCATATCTTCTCCTCTATGTTGAAATAGGATGGACAAGGTGATCAACTGTTTCAAGAAGAGACCGGATGCAGTGAGCAGGCTGATCTGCTTCCCATGGGCAGGTGGAGGGTCCATACACTACGCACGCTGGGGCAATGTCCTCAACAGCTCCATAGAAGGTAACACACACATACTGTCTAAGTCAGGGGTGTCAAACTCATTTTGGTTCGAGGGCCACATACAGCCTCTCTGATCTCAAGTGGGCCGGACCAGTACAATAATGGCAAAATAACGTACATCAACTCCAAATCTCTAGCTTTGTTTTTCAGTAATATGCTTTATCACTCAGTCTACATTTGTAACCTACATTATCACGGATCACAAGGGATCTCTGTACCCCCCAGGAAATGTCTTAGTAAAGGTTGCTGCTGGCCATGGGAATAGGAGGTGCGGCGCGCAGCGCCGCAGCAAAAATTTGGGGGGTATTTTGCTCAAAGATGCCAATACGCACTAATGAAATAAACAACTGTTTATTTGAATACACAAATACAACAGGCACTGACGTTACAGTTGTCCAATTTTGTTTACTATATGTACAGGGACACATTTTGTGCAAACATGCAGACAGTACAAAATAAAATTTAATAAAAGTGCAACTTCTACTATTTTGATTTATTTTTAAATACAGAGGTTATTGGTTGTTTTGGAATTCGTTTTTCCCAATTTAAAACATAAAAATAAAGCAGCATGGAAAATTAGGAAATAAATCTTGTAGGCCTACACTAGCATGCTCCTGCTCGTTTTGCACGTGCAGAGCCGCGGACACATCGCGCTTGCTAGTACATTAATTGTTCAGCACTAAAAATAAAAATTGTTTTATTTATTTTTTATTTTTTTGGTTTTTACTTTGCCATAAAGCACTGGAGGAAACATTAATAGCGGTGAAGCAAGATTGCCATTTACCATTTCCCACGTTGCTAAAATGTGCTTTTTTTTTATTTAGGCTGCCCCCTAGCGGCTGGAGTGAGCATTTTGGTTATTTCTTTAAAAATTCATATCTCCTCACAGGAATGGGCTAGAGACTTACTTTTTTTTTTGAAATGCTCATAAATGTGTGCTCTACAAGTCGCGGGCCGGATTAAATCATCTCGCGGGCCGCATCCGGCCCGCGGGCCGTATGTTTGACACCACTGGTCTAAGTGCTGCAAACGTTTACCTTTAAAGGTGGAGTCAGTGATTCTGCAGAACGCTTGTCTGTATTGTGTGTGTTTGTCCTGAAAATAAATCAGGTGTTAATATACTGCCTATGCTCTGTAAACTGGTATGTAAACTAAGTGTACATTCCATTTTACAGATGCCTAGGTGGTGTTTTAACTCAGTATTTCTTTTTTCAGTGCACACACACAGTATTGTACAGGTAGGGAATCATGAGGAGATATTCACTGATTTTGACGAAACAATTTTTTGACAAGCATTCCTCTGACTCATCCTTTAATCTGTGCTGTTTGCTCTGAATTCACAATATCCTAAACAGTGATGTAGTCTTTTAAATAAAGCAAGAAGAGGGGAATTATGTGTAGCAAGGTTACAGTATGTTTCATTCATATAGACTGTATATATTGCTTTCTTTGTCATGTTCAGTGTTTGCTGTCAAACTTCCGGGCAGAGAGGCTCGAGCGAAGGAGCCTTTCTTTCAGGACATGCAGCAGATTGTGGACGAAGTGACGACTGCTTTGTTACCGGTGCTGAGAGAGAAGCCATTTGCTCTGTTTGGCCACAGGTATAATAATAATTATTATAATAAGTCAACTTTATTTCTATAGCGCCTTTCAAAACCAGAGTTACAACGTGCTTCAGAAAAAATACAATATATGTTTAATAATTCATAATAATTTTAACAATAAACGTAATAATAATTCATAATCATTTTCGTGAATCATCG
The DNA here is from genome assembly GCF_949987685.1 of Ammodytes marinus. NCBI lineage: Eukaryota > Metazoa > Chordata > Actinopteri > Uranoscopiformes > Ammodytidae > Ammodytes > Ammodytes marinus. The sequence goes on along the minus strand of NC_137221.1, from coordinate 7,165,484 downwards.
GCAATTAAAGCCAAATACTCAAAATATACTATATGAAGAACAACATTAAAAATAGACATTAGCCTATAAAACATCATAACAAGGCCATATATATCATATATTGATATTGTGGTTGATATAATAAGTCCTTTTATGAGTAACACCATAGCTGTCATGACAACACAGCTCAATTATCTTTTTTTGTGTGCGTTTCCTTTTACATTCTACCGGTTACATCTTCTTAGTTTTTTAACGTTCAAACTTTTGTCTGTTTTCAGTTTCGGGGCCTTCACCAGTTTTGCCGTTGCCGACGCTCTGAAGACACTGCACAACCTGGAGCCGGTTCACATCTTCCTGTCCGGGGCCTCTGCACCTTATGTGAGTTTTTAATTGTATTTTCACCAGGATCATCCACTCTGTATAAATCAGACTATCAGCAGAAATACAAGTACCTCACTATCACTCTTCTCACCATCTTTTGAAACAGCCTCTCGTCTTTTTAAAGGTGCACTATGTAACTTTCGGTGTGTCAGAGAAGTGAAAATCTCCTTAGATATATTTATCAAAACTGAATAAACAAACTTAACTCACAGGACAATTTTAGGGCGACTGTGGCTCAGTAGGTAGAGCGGGTCCGATGATCAAAGGGTTGGAGGTTCGATCCCTGCCCTGCCACCTGTGTCATAGTTGTTGTGTCCTTGGGCAAGACACTTCACCCACCTTGCCTCGTGTGGATGTCGATAGTTAGCCTGCTATCGGTGTATGAATGTGTGTGTGAATGGTAACGTGGGAAAGGAAAACAGGTCTCCCTTGCAAAAGAGTCTTCGGTCTCAATGGGATTTACCTGTATAAATAAACGTCGTACCCTGCATATGTTTTCTTTTAGTCAGAGATCCGTATCAAAGCCCCAAAGAGGAGTGACCTCTCTGATGAGGACTTTCTAAAGTGGATGACTTCTATCGGAGGAACCCCTCCTGAGCTGCTGTCCAACCCAGACGTCCTGAAGCTCTTCCTACCGGCACTGAAGGCAGACCTGCACATAGTGGAGAACTACAGGTAGGATAACAGTACCTTGACTTTGTTGCTTAATTTAGTCTGGATTTTAACCAGTAATTTATATCAATTTGTCCTGTTTTATAATTGAACGTAGTAGAGATTGTAGTATCATGTTTGTCATGACATGAGTTTCTGACTTTTTCTGCAGGTGTAAAAAGCCGTCCGATCCTTTCCTCTCCTGCCCGGTCACATGTTTTGACGGAAAAGACGACGTGCCTCACGACTTGCAAGGTCAGTCCGCCTGATTATGACACACATCCATCAAAAAGTGTCCTAGAGAAAGACACATTAACTTCCCCTTTATGAACTTGAAGCTAGAAAAAAAAATGCAGGAAAATGTCAATAATGCTCCAAAATGCAAATCAGACTATCAGCAGTGTCTGTGGGTGTGCAGTGTAACTTGTCTCCATGTTTGTATATAATGAATTTGTTTTATTATTTGATTTATTTTCTAGCCTGGAAAAGCATCACGTCGGGAGATTTCACCGTGCGGATGCTCGATGGATCTCACTTTTACCTGAAGGAACCTGGAAATGAAAAGATTCTTTTAGACTATGTCACAAAGCACCTGGAAACGTCAGGAATGGACTATTTATGATTAAATATACGTACAGTATACAATGTATGTTGTATATTGATTACTTTTTACTAATTAATTCTGATGGAAATTGATATTGTATATATTTCAGAAGTGTTACATATTGTTTAAACTTGTTACTAATTTAAATGCACAAGTGTCTTAAGTCATCCAATACAATGTGATTGGTTCCTCTTCTGTCAATATCAAGGCTGCAACTAACAAATGATTTTATTGTTTACATTATTTTCAGGTTTTTAATAGGTCACTTTAGCCAGAAGATAATGAAAAAAGTTTTTTTTAATCAACCTTATTTTTATGTATTAGGTACATCAACACAAGTTCATTTTCAGATAATATAAGATGGAAAACTGTAAAAAAGAAAACTTGAAAAAAACGAATTAATCAACTCTATTACTGGATGATTTTTCTACAAATGATGACATGACTAATCAGTGTGTAACTGAATCCACATTTTTATTTCTAAATCCATATTTTAAAGTCATACAGTTCAAAACAACATTGAAAGCTACATAAAATATGCTGCTGTTCGCCGGTGCAACGATTTGCAATGGTGGGAAATGTCTACACAACTTCCCTTGTGAATAAATATATCTATCATATAATATCTATTATACATGTGAACATTTTTACAATGGTATTTTAGGAAGGTACCGCTCTGAGACAAATGAGAAAACAATTTTTTTTTTTTTAATTTATCAGATTATTGAGTTGGAATTATTTAAACAGTAATTTAATTTTATAATCTTTATAAACACTATTCATAAATATCTACATTAAAAAAAAAGCATCACATTCAGGGAGAAGCTACTCCACAGGGACTGATTTATAATGTCGGAGGAGTTGTTAATTATGAACCAAAGTAGAAAAATACGACAATGTTCAACACTGTGCGTACAGGGTCTCAGTGAGGGGTGAAGTTAAAGCAACAAGAGAAGCTGCACAAAGGTTATGGGACTGTGAATGTTTTGTGTAGAAAACCCAGGAGTTAAGATTAGTTTAAACAGAGGCACGGAATAGAAAACATTCCCCGGTCAGTATTTGTAGAGAAGAGGGTGCAAAGTCTGAGGTTAGTGGCTGTTTCTTTGGGTGAAGGTGAGAGTAAGGAATGAGGAGGGTGTGGGTTGCAAAAGTAGTTAATTTCCTACCCTGATATATTCCTGTCTTTTTATCAATTTTTTTTCTCTGAAATGTAGTATGGCCCATCTCTCTCTCTCTCTCTCTCTCTCTCTCTCTCTCTCTCTCTCTCTCTCTCTCTCTCTCTCTCTCTCTCTCTCTCTCTCTCTCTCTCTCTCTCTCTCTCTCTCTCTCTCTCTCTCTCTCTCTCTCTCTCTCTCTCTGGTTAAGTGCTGTGTATTTGGGTAAAGTGAGTTGCTGTAGGGGTGGGCTGGATGATGCTACATATTGCCGCCATCCTTAATGAGGTGGAGGGCTGGGTGGAGGTGGTGGATATATTGGTGTTGGTAGTGGTGGAGGCAGATCCTCGCTGTCTCTCTGCTGTTGTTGTGCGTTGGGATGGTCTGTGAGCATGAACGAGTCGTTGGAGCGACCGCTGAGGCGTAGGGACGCTAGGCGACGCAGGTTGCTTGGAGTCCATGGCAACCGCACCTGGGCCCGTTGTGAGGGAGCAACGGTACCGCAGTCAAGCTCCATCTCCGCCAGCCACGGAGGGAGATGAGCCGGAGCCGGAGCCATCGCGCCCAGGTCAGGCATGAAGGCCGGGTTCTCAATGCCAGCTGGATGAGAGTGAAATGAAAGATATTGGTCTCAGTATAATAAATATTAATAATATAGTAAATATATATGAGATGATTACATTGTTAAAACTGATGGATGATTGTGTAAGCAGCGTTTTACTGTTGCAGCAGGTTGAGGTGATGTAGTCTTCCGGAGAGGCGGAGCTACTTTAAACTAGTTTATATACAGATAGGTATTTAAGTCCAGCAGTTCCAAACTTTCCAAATGATCAGATAAGTTGTTTTTGGACTTTTCTCTTTAAAATGTATTATTTTATAGTACATACATCAAACAGTTATTTACATAAAATCCTCTGAAAGGTTCAGAGGGGAAATCAATCTTAGAACTGCTACTAACTCTTAAAACTTCAGGCCCTATATTGACCCATGGGGCAAATAGTTTTACCGCTGAAATATAATATCATCAGCCACAGCGGACATTTCTTTCCGGAACGAGAAGGCTACTTTTGACTTTTGCCTCAGTAGGATGTTGAACTTGTATTAGTAGGCTAATAAACTTAGTCCTGTAGTGTGGACAGCATATTCGATTTATTTTACCTCCAGGTCTGTAGGTGACCCTGGGGAAGGAAGTCCCCGATGCCTCATAGCCAGAGGCGGTGTCTCCCTCTGAAAACTCAATATCTACTAAAAAAAATTAAAACAAAAATGGCTTTAATTAAGTACTTGGACAATTCTGGACTTGTGTTCTATTTTTACTACAGAAGAACAGATACAAACCTTCATCGCCCAAATGGTAGCTTTTACTTTTGTCCATTGATTTTCCATTTGGCATCTGCAGTAGTAAGAATATAGATTTTTATTCATCAGTCACATTCTAATTACACATATTTTGGCTACTAGGGCTGGGTATTATTCACAAACTTTTTTACGAGTCTATATAATATATTGAATATAATCAGTATAATCAATTTGTTAAATCTTCTTTAACAAAATAAACCAAACAACAAGAACTGTGCAAAATTGTCATTTAAATCAGGTTAGGCTATATCTGATCAAAAAATAAGTTAACAAGATTAAATGAATTTTGGTGGCTACCACAAAAGATAATGAGGCTCAATACTAAGCTTTTGGCTAAATGTAAAATTCCTTGATTGTTAAAAAATATAATCTAATAATAACGATGTCTAAAGTCCTGACCCTTTGTGTTGGCTGCTGGTCTTTCTTGGTGTGCTTGTTGACCGTCTTAAGTGCAGCGACGCCCATCTTAGCAGACTTGAAGGACTCCAGTCGGGTCCTCATGGTCCTCTGGAAGATCTCCTGCACCTCGTTCTCATCTTTGTTGAGATCGAAATGACTGCGGCTGTACCGGTGCCGGTGCTACGAACCAGACAGAGAAATTAAAAAGTCAGTAGCAGAACTTTTGAACAGATTTCCATAGGCGTTTTTGATAAGACAAGATAAACTGTTACGGTAAAAAAAAACAGTGGCTTTTGAAGTTGAAAAAGATAAGCCAGATGATGTGTATTTCTGCATTACAAAGAGCATCTGTAGGGTTGGAAATAAGGAGGCGAGTGGCTTCAAATGACAGATGATATTGTGTTGCATTATGATTAATGTACGAAACAGCATTTTGGGGAGTTTGAGGCATTAAGGATATCTTTACTAATATACAGTATATTTTTTTTCCCCAATGACCTATGGTAGTGCAACACAAAATTGCTGTAGTGCCCTTTACATATTACGAGTGTGGTGACGTTACCTGTTTTCTGCCCTTGTACAGATGCTGTTGCAGCAGGTGGTGAGAGTTAACGTCCTCTGTATCCCTGAAGCCCGTAATGTTCTGCTCGTGCATCTCCAGGCTCACTGACGGTACAGGTTCTCCTCTATAGCAGGGAATAATAAAGTCAGTTATTAGCGTCCCCCTAGAGGCTCAGGCCTCGCAGCGTACCCGGGTTCGAATCCTGTCCGGGTTGTTCTATGCATGTCAATCCCCTTTTTTCCCCATTTCCACTCTATCTCTCCAAATCTGTCTAATAAAGAAAAAAATCCAAAAATAATCTTTAAAAAAATGAAAGATCATTTAAAATGTCTACTGGTTTGGTTTGTTTCCAAGTGTGACACAAAATGCTGTGACCGCCTGTTGTCACCTGGCGGCAGTGTCTGAGCTGGAACAATGTAAGTAAATACGGTATATAAATAGTCAATCAACAATATTCTTCAATATGTATTAGTTATCTTATATCTACATTTCGACATTTTCAAATGCAATTCAAATAATTAAATGCTGTAATTTCTGATTTGATCAGTTCCTGTTTTTTCTTAGTTTTTTCTTAGGTGTTGTTAGTAGGCCTACTTCATGTACTTGTCTGTTTGTGGATAAAATTACATAATAATTTATTTATTTTAAATTTTTTCATTACATTTTTCCTTTATTTATCCTCGAAAAATCTATTGAGGGGTGACCCTCATTTACAATGACGTTGAGTAAATTATAGTAATTATAATGTAAATTACTTTGTGCTTCTCTTTGGGAAAAGCGAAAAGCGCTTTATAAGTAAAGTTTGATTTGATTTTATGTAGATCAGGTAAACGTGCTGGCTCACCTCATATTGGACGGTGCAATGTTATCAAAATCGTTTAACGTGTCAGCCGTGATGTCGGGCATGACTTCTGAGAAATCGTCTCCAAACTTTTTCTTGAAGTCGATGAACGAGGTTTCGTTGCGGACAAACTCCAGGGAGCCTCTACGTTCACCCTGCAACACACACACCAGACAGATCGCTTTACTATCCGCTGGATCTCCTCTATGCGATTCTGGAGAAAGGTCATTGTCAAAATATTTTTTTGTCAAAATCAGTGAATATCTCCTAACGACCTGCTACCTGTCTCTACCATGTGTGTACTCAAAAATCCTCTGTTAATACACAGCCTAGACTCTGTAAATGGGCATGTTGCTAGCTACATTGGGCCCCCTTTGTTTACAAAACCTTTGTTTACATACCAGTTTAGTAGTATTTAGTGTATTAACACTGAATTCTTTTTTTAGTACGCACACAATACGTACAGGTAGGTAGCAGATCGCGACGAGATACTCACTGATTTTGACAACAAGCGTTCTCCAGAATCGATGACTTGTCACAACAACAGTGTATGCAGCGTATGACCCTCACCTCGGCTACGTAGCTCATAGCATCTTTGAGGTTCAGCTGATGGAAGACGTTGAAGACGTAGTCGCGATTCTTCCTCGATGACGGCTTCATCAGAATCCTCGACATCCATTTATCCTCAAAGTGATTCCACCTTCAGAAAAATACATCATTTTAGCTTCATTCAAAACGTTAAGAAATACCAATTGTTCGAAATTGTCTTTACATACTTGTCCCTCATGTAGTTATGTCCTATTTGTCCCGATACGTCTTCTATGGCAACCAGCATGTGATCAAACACCTAAACAACGACAACAGAGATTATAGTTTATTATAGTTGGTGTTTTTGTTGTTCGTAAGTAAGTTGAATGTTTAATTTTGAGGCTTACCTTGCTCTGTAGTTTCTCTATGAGAGTGATATCGGTCGATGAAGCTTTCTTTACTTTAAGCCAATTGACAAGAGGTTTCATAGTCATTCCCTGCAAAAGAGAAGGATTCAGCAAAATATTTTTTTTTTAAAGGCTGCTTTTTGTTTTGTCTAGAAAAGCTGCTAAAAAACAATACTTATATATTTATTTTAAAGTAGCTACGAGGAGCTTTCATTTCTTGTTGATTCTCCAAAAGTGGTGGAGTTACCAGAAAATACGACCAGATAATAACTATATAAAAATAGTGTTGTTTTTGTGCTGGTGGTCTTGTTTGCTGTTACAGGTCATTTATGATCAGCAGAGGAAAAATGAGACTGTCTAAAAAATATATATAAAAGTTCCTTGTAGAAGGTTTAATATCTTTGTAACAAGACAGAACAGTGATTACCTGCAGAATGACAGTGAAGTAGACCACGATGAGACTAGTGCCGACCATCAGATTCTTCTCCTTGATCTTGTTTTCGTCCAGCATCGTGGCCAGGCCGTACGCCACAGCCCCTCGCAGGCCACCGTAGCTCATAATCACCTGATCGATGAACTCCACCGGGACCAAACGGTACTTGTTTAGGATCCAGGTGAGGAGAAAGACACCTATGGTAAAACATGCAAACACATGCACAGTCTGTTTTTAAGACTAGATAGATAGATAGATAGATAGATAGATAGATAGATAGATAGATAGATAGATAGATAGATAGATAGATAGATAGATAGATAGACAGACACACAGTTTTTCATTTCACATAAAACACAACCCCCTTTTTTTGTAGCCCCACTCCAACTAGCTATATTTCAAGGGCCATAAAAACAGACATCAATAGATAGAATCTCACCAATGAATCGATAAATGAAGATGAATAAGAGCGTGAGGAGGATGAAGCCCGTGTTCCAAACCCAGAGGTTTTTATCGATGGCCGAGATCCCGAGGAACACAAAGATGATGGTTTCTGAACCGTTGGCCAACACCTTCATGACATATCTGACCGTGGAGACGGACCTTTCATCCATGTTTGCGTTGATGTACTTCTGGCAGCACATGCCACAGAAGACGATCCTACAGAACAAAAGCACATAATTCAACATTTTAATGACTCATGCTTTGCTCTATAAATCCCTCTACACCTGTAATAACATGGACATAGAAATTTTTAAATAAACTAGAAAATTCCCACATAAATTTTAAATGTGCCTGCCTCTAACCGCTTGCCTGGCATTTGCGATGCCCCCTTTTGAAATTGATTGATGATTGGACAGTTGGTAAAAGAGTTATGGGAAATTAGCAGATAAGTCCCACCCTTGAGAAGACGTTTTGCTCATGTTTCTTGACCGACGTTGCGGAACATTTTGTCAGTCCCCTAAGGCTGTATACTAAATTTGGTGTCGATAGGTTGAAAATCCAAAAAGGAGATGTCTGTTTTTCTTTTTCTGGCCTTTCAAACATTGATTGTGTTTTTTGAAATAAATGGTTTTAGCATTTGTGGCGCCCCCTATGGGATGGTCTTAACAATTTTTTTTTGTTCTGGCAGGCACATAATGAGATGTTTTTTACTCACGAGAGGATGGCGGACAGCGAGAGCATCTCCGCGGTCAGATAGGAGAGGTATCCCAACACGAAGACGAAGCCCGGCTCGATGATTTGGATCCTTCCGGTGAATCTGGTCAGAAGAGAGATGAGCAGGCCGAACACAAAGCCAACCAGGGAACCGCCAAACGCCACCACGAAGAAGGAAACTGCAGAGAGAGAGAGATGACATGTTTATACTTAAAGGTGCTCCAAGGAACTTTCAGTTTTGGTTCATTCTTGCACCCCCTTTGGACAAAAGCGGTAGTGTTTTTACGAAGCCAGCTGTGGTTCCTGGGAGATCGTTTATAGAGCTTGACAGGCCCACAAGCTGTTACCTCACATGCACAGTTACATTCTTTTATATTCAATATACTAATAAATGTATTTTCTTACTTATTCCTTTGATGATCTCAACAGCATCTATTTGGGATCCGCCCAAGGACACGAACGAATCAAACACATTGAAGAGCACCTATGGGAGAAGGAGTACATTCGAAAAATCTAGATAATGGCAGAATTGGATAAATGGATATGATGAATTGACACGCTATACAGTATTATCAATGTTCTTTATCTTCAGATTCTGTAGTGTATTTTATGTACCTAAACGTAGTTTTGCGATCCGCCATAAAACCCAGAGTAGAAGAACACGAAGAAATGTTGTGTAGCATAGCAACATACTAACCACGGTCACACCGTCATTGAGCAGCGACTCTCCAAACACCATGATGAAGAGAACCTCGTTGACGTGAACCTGCTCAAACACGGCGATGACGGCAACGGGATCCACGGCCGCGATTAGACTGCCGAACAGAAGGTACTGCAGCAGGCCGATGTCCAGATCGCCTACAACACACACACAGACACAGACAGACACACACACACACACACACACAGACACACACACACACACACACACACACACACACACACACACACACACACACACACGAGGTACAATAAGTTAACATTGTCTTTATATGGCTGAGAACGAGACTGCAAAAACACAAATGTATGCGGACAACAGCGTAATATATGTGCATGCCAAGTCAAAGTATCTGACTGCTGCCAAACTCTGCTACAGATCAGATCACCAACTGGCCAAACTGTTCCTGCCTTCAACTTAACGTAAATAAAACTGTAGTGATGTTTTCCACAAATACACAATGTAACGTGACAATATCCAGTTTCAACAAGAAATGAACCACAAAACTGAACAACCCTGAATAATTGTTATGCCTTTTACTGTAAGAGGATGGAGGGGTGAGGGGGGGCAGCCTGCTGAAGTAAAATAAAGTCAGTGAAGTCCCGCTTACCCATGGCTCCTCCCTGGTGACACCCCCATAGCGACAGCCCCAAGCTGGCAGCATTCCAACAGGTCCCGATGACAGCATAAACCAAGATGGCCCCCATGTTGCTGAAGAACAGTTTGTTGGGCATGGCGTAGCCCGCGTCCAGGATGATTTGAGGCAACAGGAAGAAGAAGAACACAGTGGGAGTCAGGGTGAAGGTCTGCACCTGGTCCGCCCCCCAAATGATTCCCCCCAGAACGAAGCCAAAACAGATGAGCAGCGCGCTCTCTGGGATAATGTTGGTCACATGGTGGTTGGACTCGATGACTGGGGGAAAAAGAGGAGAGGGATAGTTATACTAAACATAATCAATACTTACTTCTTTTATCATTCTTACTGTTGATGTTATTATAGGCCGTATAATTTCTATTTTGTGTAGTATATGTACGCTTGGCATGTTCTCTACAATTGTCATGCCAATAAAGCCTTTTGAATTGAATTGATAGTTGTGAGACTTTCTCTAGAGCGTTCCCACACAAGAACCAACAAGTGTAGATTCAAAATAACCAGTAAAATGAATGAAGTTTCTTAAAGCTATAGTGTTTAACATATATTGCCCCAATGTGGCATTGTGAGAAATTACAACAACACTCTTGCGCATCTACATGGGGTAAGCTTTCGGTAGACCTGTAAGAAATAAAGAGAGTTGTTTTGAGCACACACTATAGCTTTAAGATTTGGGGACTGCATGCATGTCATTTTGGGTCCGGGGGCTGAGAAAGTTCAAAACGCATTGTATTATAACTAAACCATAAAACCAGGTTGCAAAATGTGCCAATGATCAACTGTTGCTCCCGACTGAAAAAGTGTCACTTTTTCTTCAGGGCATATGATTAACCAGCAAGGTGCTAAACATAAGAGGTTATGAACTCTCTCTGCGTAACTAAAGAGAGACATTTGCTTAAGGCCACTTGACCAAGTGTCACTAAAGCATTTTTAATAATCAAACCGACTCAAGTGTTTGATTTATTTTTCCATCACACTCATATGTTCCGTTCAAAGGTAGTTGAAGATTAAAGGCGGAGTCAGCGCTTCTGGATAATGCTCAAAATCACTTTTGGTCAAAATCAGTGAATATCTCCTCATGATCTGTTACCTGCTCGTATGTGTGTGTGCTGAAAAAAAGATCTAGTGTTAATACACAGCCTAGGATCTGTAAATGGCATGTTGCTAGCTACAGTGGGCCCCTTTAGTTTACAAATCCTTGGTTTACATACCAGTTTACAGAGCCTAAAGCTGCCTCCACCTTAAAGTTAAGGAAACTTTGGATGAAGTTCTTTCATATTTCAATGCTGTGTTTATATTTGTGAATTTGGATAAATAAGAGAGAAAGCTGAAACATTCTTAAACATCAATTTCAATGACTTTGCAAGTACTTTCCTGGCCCAATTCCCACAAATTCAAGGACCCAACACGGCATAGTTTGAGACAAAGATTAGGATTAATTACTGAGTAAATTTACAGAAGCTCACAAACATCATTTGACTTCAATCACTCGTGCTGCACTTGGCGTCACACCTTCTCGAGGTAGATGGCGTGGTGAAACAAGGACATTCAGGCGGTGTGAGAAATTTGCAATCAATAGTGCGTAGCCTATTTACTAGTGTTACAAAAAAAATCTAAATAATTTAGGCTACTTCCATTTTCAAATCTGATAAAGGTGTAAAAATGTACATATAAAAACAATATTTTAGCTTATTTTGTTTAGAATATCTAACGCCTTTTAGGAAAAACTAAACATTTCAGAAAAGAGTCAGTCTTCCATGTGGAGGATTAGAGTTTTTCCAGTTTGAAGGCAAAACTAATACATTGTAATCATTGTACAATAGCTGGTTTAAAAATAGCTCAACAGTAACTTCTTTGACCGAGGAATCTGTCGGGACTGCAACAATTTATAATAACAAGTTGACACTTCACTATTTGGTCTCATCTGAACAAAAGCATAAGATTAACAGTCAAAGTCATGTATTTTTTATGCCAACAGGTCCATATTAACTAAAACATACGAACATACCTTTGTTACTTATTTTCTATTCATTTTTACTTATTATTACTAAACTATTTTACTTGACATTTGTATACTTATTTCATTATGCCTTTAACTCTGCTGCACTGTCCCTTATGTCATGTTGTAAACACATACATGTACCCCCTGAATATAATATCTTTGTTGCATGCACATTTTATTTCCTATAATATTTTTTTACATACCCAATTTAGACAAACCAGCCACCAATATCCATAATGCAATGAGGTAAGGGGTCTGCACATGGTGCCACTTAAAGGTCACGATAGGTATTCCTGTGAGGAGAGTAGAGCTCTGGCCGTGTCCCGTCTGATTCAAGTTTGAATTGGACTTCAGAGGTTCCGGAAGAGCTTCTCGATGCGTTAGCGCCACATCTCCATTCACCCCTTTGATGAGGTAGACCAGTAAAACTGACCCCAACAGCCACAGGTGAACATATCCACAGCGTTTCATTTGATCAGATAAAAACATTAATTAAAAATAGATTCAAAAAAGGGAGGTCACACTCCAAAATAAAACGTCCTGCGTCTCGCGCCCGTACAACCTCAGATGTCAAGGAGGTGAAGTGTCTGTACCAAGGCAAGAATTAACTTTGTGTCACACTCCTGATCCCTCCTTTTTTGTGCTTCTTCAGTCTTACTCACTCTGGTTTACCATCTCCACTATCTCCTATTATCCTTTTATTTTAACATTCCATCTTCAGTCTATCTCAATGTGTGACTTTGTGTCATCATCCCTTCCACAGCTTGTGTGGTCAGTAGCAGTGCAGTAGTCACTTCAAAAAGTCCTGAGTCCTCAGCCTTTTATACAAACAGTCTCTCCTCTATAACCAGGTGTGTGTGTGTGTGTGTGTGTGTGTGTGTGTGTGTGTGTGTGTGTGTGTGTGTGTGTGTGTGTGTGTGTGTGTGTGTGTGTGTGTGTGTGTGTGTGTGTTGAGTTGGAGGATTAAAGTGGGAGTAAAAAATGAAAGCTTTCCTGTTATTCAGTCACATTTCAAACGTTCACCGGTCATTGCTTTGTCTGCGCTTTCCGGTGTATATGTGTGTGTGTGTGTGTGTGTGTGTTTGTGTGTGTGCGTGTGTGTGAGTAAGTGATGGATCAAAGGTCATTTGATAGATGTTGAATGAATACCTGTGAGTGTTTAGGAAAATTTCGTTAAGCTTTTGCTGAGAAATGATTGACAATGACGTTTCTCAATCCTGGTTAAAAAGACTCCTGGTCCCTTGACATGATAGATGGGAGAGAGCTGTCCTGTAAATTAACTATCTCTATGTAGTGGGAAAATAGATGATTTTATTGCAAATCAAGATAAATCACACTCACAATATGTTGATTGTGGGATATCGTGAATCGTGTGTCTTGAAAAAACTTTGTAGTTCGCTAAAGTAAATACATTTGATTTCCTGATATATAGATAGCTACTGTAGATAGATAGATAGATAGATAGATAGATAGATAGATAGATAGATAGATAGATAGATAGATAGATAGATAGATAGATAGATAGATAGATAGATAGATAGATAGATAGATAGATAGATAGATAGATAGATAGATAGATAGATAGATAGATAGATAGATAGATAGATAGATAGATAGATAGATAACTAGACTAACATAGACTAGTTTCGTTATGAATGGAAGACAAAGGACAATAGCCTCATTGGTAGGATGAACTGGTTTGATGATTCACACGGGCACAGGTGTGTGAACCAACAGGTGTGAACTAAGAGTTGCTCATATGGAAATAAATTGCATAATTACATTTTTGTTGGTGTATGTAATATATTAAAACAGCTATATATCCGATAGGCACCCCATTGGTTTCTGCTGTGACGTAATGCTGTAAATCAGGGGTTTTCAAAGTGTGAGAGAGTGAGCCCCCCCTCAGAGAACAAATTTCAGTTGTTTTGAAAGATCTTTTCATTATTTTACACATTTTAAACATATTTTTTAAACATTCAAAACATCTTTGTGCGTTTTTAAACTAATTTTTTAAACATTTTAACATTAACAATTTAACTTTATGTAAGTATGTTTTTGTTTTGCTTTTTTTAAATACATTTGAACATCTTTATCCAGTGGTTTAATCCTTTTATTTTACCTTTTTAAAGTGAAATGCATGAATCTGGTGCACTTTGAGAGGAAAATTAAGAGGCTAAATCTGAGGAATTTTGTGTGAACAAATAATTTGGAGACACTGGGTCGGATGAATTAGAAGCTATTGGAGAAGGACACATGGATTTTTCATAAAAATATTAATTTAAAACTAGAAATCCCGCGGAGATTTGGAAAGTACGGGCCGCCCCCGCGCGAATCGGGGAAGGAAAAAAATCACGGCCGACCCCCGCGGTCCCAGAGGCTTTACCGTAGAGCGACGCGAGCCGCGCACGTCCGACAAACGATGAGTCGATCGGAGTCGGGGGGAAAGGGGCGTGGCCTGGCAAACATTGCGTCGGCGAATGACGGTTTTCGCATTTGTGGCGCCCCCTGTGGGTTAACCTCGACAAGCTTAGAGGGACACGCCACCGCATGTCTTCCGCACGTATCCTGCGAGTTTCACGACGATAGGACCTACGGTCAACGAGTTATGGCCAATTTGTAATTAAGCCCCGCCCCTGCGTAAACATTTTAGTGAATGGCGGCCATGTTTTCCAAGCTATCCTACTGATATTTTTCGGAGACGTGCGTCATAGTCCCCCGGGGCTTCTTGAGACATTTGGTGTCGATAGAGTAAAACTGGAAAAAGTTGTGGTTAAAACCCTGTTTTTCACTTTATGCTAATTAGCCGAAAATATTTCCAGGGTGACTTTTATGGTCCAAGAGGCTTTTTTGTAGAGCACCCTATCATACAGCCGTGTGAGAAATTTCAAGTCAATCGGACTTACGGCGTGCGGGGCGTGGCCTCTCAAACTTTCTTCAGTCTAGGTTTAATTATAGCGCCCCCTAGCGGAAATTACAAAAAAATTCTGAGAGGCTATATTGTAGAGCACCATGAGCTGTACAAGTGTAATCAATTTCAAGTCAATCGGAGTCGGGTGACTTTTGTGGCGCCCCCTATGGGTTAATCGCGATAAGCTTTGAGGGACATGCTACCACATGACTTCTGCACATACCCAGCAAGTTTGATGATGATAGGACCTATGGTGAAGGAGTTATGGCCAATTTGTGGATAGGCCCCGCCCCTGTGGCGCCCCCTATGGGTTAATCGCGATAAGCTTCGAGGGACATGCTACCACATGACTTCTGCACACACCCAGCAAGTTTGATGATGATAGGACCTATTGTTAAGGAGTTATAGCCAATTTGTGGATAGGCCCCGCCCCTGTGGCGCCCCCTATGGTTAAATCGCGATAAGCTTAGAAGGACATACTACCACATGACTTCTGCACATACCCAGCAAGTTTGATGATGATAGGACCTATGGTTAAGGAGTTATGGCCAACGTGTTATTAAGCCCCGCCCATTTGTGGCGCCCCCTTTGGGTTAATCTCGATATGCTTTGATGGACATGCTACCACATGACTTCCGCACATACCCAGCAAGTTTCATGATGATAGGACCTATGGTTAAGGAGTTATGGCCAACGTGTTATTAAGCCCCGCCCCTGCGTAAACGTTTTGGTCAATGGCGGCCATGTTTTTCAAGTTGTCCTACTAATCTTTTACGGGTATGTTTATTGTAGTCCCCCGGGGCTTCACGAGAAATTTGGTGTTGATACAGTCAAATTGCAGAAAGTTGTGGATAACACGCTGTTTTTCACTTTATGCTAATTAGCGGGAAATATTCCCTGAAGAATTTTTATGGTCCCAGAGGCTTTTTCGTAGAGCACCCTAACATACACCTGTGTGAGAAATTTCAAGTCAATCGGAGTTACGGCGTGCGGGGCGTGGCCTCTCAAAGTTCTTTCAGTCGGGACTTCATTACAGCGCCCCCTAGCGGAAATGGGAAAAACTGTATAATAGCACACCCCGTGGGGTGGGGACGCACGTTGTGTGAAATTTTTGCGTTTCTACGTGCAACGGTGTGGGAGGAGAAGCAGCTAGAAAATGTGAGGAAGAATAAGAAGTAAGAAGTAAGAATAAGTATGGTGGAGAGTAATAATTACGGGTCCCCTGTAAACAGTGGACCCGTACTTAATAAAATATTATGCAGGGTCCTCTGGGTTGGGCTTGGAGCTCTTTTTCTTTAACAATACATATTTCCCTGTAATATAGTGAATGCATTTAAATGAAGTGAGAGGAACGAAGCAGTAGAACTCTGTTGTCCAGCTATCTTTATTTCCACAGACAATGCTGAAATAGGCTATATTAATAGACTATACATCGTGCATGGGCAACTGAAGTCAGCCCCATTTCCAAATGTTTTAAATAAACTCAACACACACTGTGCATGGACGTGAATGTGACGTGATCAGTTAACCTCGGATTATCTCCCAGATGATCTGATTAAATTATTAGGCTATTAACTATCTAGACCAAAACATTGTATTCCTTTTTTATAGGATAAATTACATTTGCTTAATATGATGTTAATATCAAAAACACAAACTAAAATTTTTTTTAAAAATCACATATTCATCCTCGCCCCCCCTGCCATAACTCCGCGCCCCCCCGGGGGGGCGCGCCCCACAGTTTGTAAAACCACTGCTGTAAATCCTCCTTGTAAGAACGTTTTGCTGCATGGTCGAGCATGAAGTCTGGTGTTCAGCCTTATTAACTAATGACCTAATATATCTTTTTTGTACGGTGGCTGGTCTTTAACGGGAAACCTTTCAATCATTTCAAAGTGGTTTCGGCTCTGTGCACAGTTTCAACAGCTACAAAGAGAGGTCAACTTCACGGTGAGAAAGTTAAGTCATATAATATAGGTTGTTTCTAGACTGGAAGTTTCAGTAGCTGCAGGATTGTTGTCTGATTGTTTGTAAGGCTGCTACAAAAAATATTTTTACCCAAGGAAATGTGAGTGAAAAGTATTTCATTTTACTGTATAGTCTAGTTATTCATGAGTATTTACCTTACGCTTTCCACCTGAGGGGTCACCTGTTGGGAGTGAAAAGGTCAGAAACACCTGTCCGTCAGTGACAGTAAATGTGATAGCCAGTGGCAGCATATATAAAGAGAATGGAATCGGGACTAGAACGGACCCTTGTGGGACACCACACGTAAGTGGGGCCGTTTCAGACGAATGATCCCCCAGGTGGAAAGAGAAGCTCCTATCTGTCAGGTATGATTGAAACGACTCGAGTGCTGTGTTCTTTTTTTTCTTTTTTCATCCCTACACAGTTCCCTAAATGTGATAGAAGGATTTTTTTCATCAATGGTGTCAAAAGCAGCAGATAAGTCTAAAAGTACTAGAATGTCAGAATCCAAGAGTCGACAGTTAAAATCAGATGGTTGAAAATTCTTAAAAGAGCAGTTTCAGAGCTATGGTGAGGTTTAAAACCAGACTGGAACTTCTCATGCACATCATGTGTAGCTAAAAAGGTTTGGAGCTGGGTCCAAACTACCTCCTGTAGGACTTTTGACAAGAACGGCAGTTTTGAAATGGGCCTTAAGTTAGAGAGAACAGAGGGGTCGAGGTTTCTGTTTTTTTACCCGAGGTTGCACGACAGCTTGTTTGAAGGCAGCTGGAACACAACCTGATAGAAGACAGGTGTTTATCAATGTGTGAATAGAAGTGCCAACAGTGTCAAGATATAATGTAAATGCAAACAGGACTGTAACATTTTCAGTCAAAACTAACTAAAAGTTTGCTAGTTGTGTCTAATTACGTTAAACGGTATGGATACCCACACAGTCATTTTCTGCATCATATACAGACAACCACAGTCCTATATTTACTGTACGCCAGTGGAGGTGTACACAAACATATGCACACACACACACACACACACACACAGACACACACACACACACACACACACACACACACACACACACACACACACACACACACACACACACACACACAACACACATTCATTTACATTGTCCATATTGCCACAACCCATTTGCGTGTGTTGTGTATACATTAAATACATATAACCTTGTTCTTTGATCTAAACAGGACAAGTCAAGCACTTCATCAGGTGATAGATTTAACAGAGGTCAGGCCCCTATGTATTAGCAATACATTTTTTTCATGTGTGTATTTAGTCCCGATTCAATCAAAGCAAATGAAATTGATGCATAGACATCTTAAAAAACTTGTATTGTAAAGTGATAATGGGCGACAGTTTCTGTAATAACCCACTCACAGGACCATGAATTAATAGATGTGTTTCAAAGACCATGTTGCAACCAAACCCTAAACGTGGGAATGGGTTTGTGTGATACAACAATATATAATTCAAATTATAGAGATTTCTACCAATACAGACTGAGACAGTCATCAATTTCAACCGTTTTAGGCTCTGAGCTGTATAAGATGGAGCTCTTCAGGGGAAAAGACTTATTGGGACTCACTGAGTTTGCAGAACCAGCTGACCAGGATCCAGAGGGCCACCAGGTACGGGGTGTCGACGTGGTGCCACTTCCAGCTCACGATAGGTAGAGTGGTGATGGGCCCTCCGCCATGTCCAGTTTCTTCGTGTCCAGTTTCTTCATGTCCAGTTTCTTCATGTCCAGTTTCTTCATGTCCAGTTTCTTCATGTCCAGTTTCTTCATGTCCAGTTTCTTCATGTCCAGTTTCTTCATGTCCAGTGTCTGTGTTCCTGTCCTGTCTCAAGTCGGTCCATTGCCCGGTTTCGGAGCCTAAACTTGAGTAGTTACCATGATGATCGGTGCTCGCCATTTTGCTGTGTCCTATGTTATCATCACTGGCCAGGCTCTGGCCTCTGGACACCATCAGCAAAATGATGCAGAGAAAAAATGTAAATCGCAAAGTGGCTTCCATGTTTGTTGGGGGAAAAAATTGTTTCACAAACTCAACAGTTGCAGAGGCTTGTTGATGGCTTGGGTCGACATCAGATTGTCTGGGAGACTCTTATTCCTTTCGCTCTCAGCTGTCTTTCACTTTGACGTCCACATCTTAATCTGACCTAAACATTGTGGCCCCCCGCTCGTCTCTGACCATGCATACACCTTTTTACAGCAGGTGAAGCTCAGCCCACACTGATACTACTCTGTCTCCTCCTACTTTGCACCCCGACCAGCTAGTTTGGCCACTTAACTACATGGGAGTTTTGATGCTTTCCTCATTGACTTTGAATGCTTTAAGCAAAGAAGCGTCAAATTAGAAGAAATTCCTCGTTTGAAAGGACTTTTGAAGTCCTTTTTCAAACACACTTCAGTATTCATATTACTAAACTAAAGAAAACTTCTACTAAACTAAATATATTTTGGTTTAACAGTTTCATATTATTTATGTTATGGTTAATCAATAATGAATGAATAACAAGTCCAACCATTGTTTATCATGCATCTTCTGGAAGAGCAAACATTTCCCTGTTGACGTCATTAGGGTTATTTCAGCCTGGGCTTAAAAAAGTTAAATGCCAAGACAAGGGGCATGGAGTTTGAGATATTTGCTATATTACGCACTTAAAGTCAGAATATCTCAGCCTTATGTGCTTTGCTATTGACCATTTGCTTATATGGTAAGACTGCCTCACACGTCTTTGTAATGATTCATCCATTTGGGCCAGCAACACAAACACTCACCAAGGTTTAGAGATATTATCTAAACCAGTGACCAGAGGGGTAAAATGGGCCAACTCTTAGGGATCACAAGGTGATATAAGGTAACACAATCAGGAAAACCTGATGTCAGGAAGCCAGTTTGACCCATTTGTCTCCCTTATTTGAAAGGAGCGCCTGCACCTACAACATTCCCTCGTCTTGCCACTGCACAACAGTGACTGTGTTGAGCCTCCATGCTTGTGTGTTTATGTGACAGAGACTCGCAAATGAACCTTAGTTTGGACATGCCGTTTTCATTTCTGTGAGCCATTAATCAAATTTTGTCAAGCTGCTCTGCAAAATTCCTGCAGTTAAAATGTAAACAGCCATATAAGCTCCTATCTCAATGGAAGGAACCTCAGGAATCTTCTTCCATTCTCACTGTGAGGAAGGGCAAACAATTGGGACATAGAGGAAATTTTCAAACAGGGCCTTCCCTTTTACTAAATTCCCAAAGAACAAATGTACATAAGGGAGTGTTTTCCTCCTTACTTGTTTCCTGGTGTTTGTCTGATTGATAAAAAGAGGTGGGGATGTTCAGTGAAGAAATAAAACCTTCTATGTACTTGCCCTTTAAAGGTGCAGTGTGTAACGGGAATTGGCTTTTTTCAGAATAGACTTGGTAGAAATTGAATTTATTATCCATAAGTATGTTTTGATTGGTGTATAATCGCTTGAAAATAAAAGTGTCCCGAAAATGCACCTTTTGGAAGACGATGGAAAGCACTATTGAGTAAATCACTGTAATCGGGATTGGTTTCCCAGATTTGCACCAAAATCTAATCAAGTTCTCGGTATCACATGGACAAACTTTGAAATCTGTGTACAAGTGTTGGAGATGTTCTGTATCGATAACCAACAAAAACAGAACAACATTTCTGAAGCCGTAACCCTAGCCCCCTTTCTTCTAGCCTGCTACTATCACAAAATACTGTTCTCAACACTTCAGACCACAGTGAAACCTGCACAGTCCGTCCCATGCTGGTATGTTCTTTGTACTCGTTTTAGGACACCTGCATGGACTCCAGGGGGGTGTTTGCACGGCAGCTCTGTTGACAGTTTATGCGTAATGGGAAGAAACCTGTATCTAAGGTCACTGTGGGTCAGAGGGTCTTTTTGAGGGCAGCAATCCACAATACACATTAGCCTGTGATTTTGACTTGGCATTTTGACTTGGCCTATCCCCTCTCAAGTTACCACACTTCGGAGGGGGTCAGGCAAGAGGAAATGTGCTGAAAGAAACTCTGATAATCATAAATTACCTGTAACAGCAAACGAGACCATCAGTGCAAAGAAAGACGTTTTTAAATAGTTTTTATTACTGCTTTTGGTCTGGTCGCACACCCAGTCCGATTTTCGGTTCGCTCGTGCAGGCTCTATGGTCACATATCCATATTGGTCGCAGATTTCAGTGTGGCGCAGCAACGTGATTTGAGAAGCCTATCCCTCCAGGTGAGGGAAGGGGACGAGGGCGTTGCCAAGCAACGTGTATACAATTTCACGAGAGCGAAACTAGACTGCAGTGTTTACTCCTAAATGAATGAGCGGTTGGTACTAACACAAAGTTTGCTTTGGTTCACCATCATCAGATAACCATTATCTGAAATAGTCATTATTTACAACAACACAAACACATTACCTCATTGTGATCCATACTAACTGCCGTCTCTCGTTCATTCGCTTTCTGTGAGGACACGTAATCTTTCAGCTCCGTGAGAGAGAGTAGTTAGGTGACATTGCTGCATCAACTCATTGCAATCAGGTGTGTGTGGCAGTGACTGGCATTAGTTGATGCAGTGTCAAAACCACTCTCACGGAGCCGAAAAGAGTCCTCACACTTTCAACACACAGACATGCACTATATTGCGCCCTTCTCAGGTCACACTCGCACGCCTGGCACGCGTTAGAAAACAGCTTTGCGACAGCGGGCGTCGTAAAAATACTACCGCTTTTGTCCAAAGGGGACACCAACGTGCCATCTTACTCGTAGTGGCTTTAAATAAATGAATATAATATCATCATAATTACATCTATGGGTCACACGTACATAACAAATCTGATAATCGTCTGTACAAAAGTAGCAATAAATAGTTGTTTAGATATTTCAGTCCAGACTTCGGAACAAAGTGGTTTGAGCAATCGTCATCGCCTTCATGAGGGACACGACTTAAAACTGCAAACATTTGCTGGTTTTCATTTCTTAAATGTGAGGGTTTGAACAGTTAAAATGTTGTTCTAATAGTGTTGATCAGCCGTATGCTTGCTGCTCAATGCATGTATGTACAATGATACACAAAGCTTGGAATGGACACCAGACTGCAAACATTATGTCACTGTGCCATGAAAACGTATAATCATGAGTATCAACATATCATCATGAGTATCAACTTTCTTGGAAAGGTTACGAGTGAAAGTGCCGAGTCACGGAGATGAGGATACATCAATGAGTCAAACAAAAATAGAGCCTTCTTTTCCTCGTTCTATTGTTCAGTTACAATTTGTAAGGGTTTCTATTTGGATTAAGTCTTCTCTGAGACAAGCCTTATTGATTTGACAGGTTTCTGGTTACAAATGTCAAGAAATTACCAGTGACTTTGCATTTAAAATATATATATATATATATATATATATATATATATATATATATAAGTGATGCTCACACACACCACAAAAGAACTTGAATGTTTTGTTGTTGTTTGTGCCAAATTTTGGAGACTGTGAAAATTCTGGCATGACAAAATAGGACAAGATCAGGATGGATTTGTGGCTTTAAAACACAAAACAAAATAAGTGGGATTATCCTTCATATTTTCCAGGAAGATGCCAGTTGTATCTGACAAGGACTTCTTCAGTAGTCCGAAACTTGACCGAGCAAATACAACTGTATGTTTCCTAGTACTGAATGTAGCTGTTAAGCAGAAGTCTCTATATGTGTATCTGCCCCACAGTCTGTTTATGGTGTCAAATTTCAGATGAAAGGATGTTTAGTAAGAGCAGTGGAACCTGCATGGACATCAAGACGGATGGCAGCGTTTAGGTTTACGGTTCGAGTAAAAAACAAATAAGTGTTGAACCAACAAAGGATCAGTGAGTTGACATTTGATACACGTTTGCAGTAATATGATATAATGGAACTTCAGCACTATTACTTTTATTGTTGTATCACTAAATATAGACAATTGCATACATACTGTGCAATCAGTGTCCTCATCACCACAGCCAATACATCATTAAACAACTGATAGGATTCAGCAGAGAACGTGAGTCATGATTTCATTTTTATAAAAGTGATATTAGGCTATAAGATTTGTAACTTACCTCAGGAATTTCTCCTGCATATTAAGCGTCTCCTTTGAGGAAAACTTCAGGTTGTCCTTATGATGCTGTTCAAGACAAGAGGGAAAATAGAGGAATTTGTAAAAAGTATTCTTTGTTTTTTTTTCATTTATTAGTGAAACCGATAGACCTGAAATGATCGTTTGGAATATTATCTTACAGTTTTTCTGTGGTAAGATATACAACGAAAAATATGAGCTGTACGTTCATATTTTAACCTATAACCACGTATTAATCATTTAGTAGATGTCAGACAAGACCAAAAGAAAAAGTTACAACAAAGCATAAGGGGACAAAGATATCCAATCTTTTCTATTTAACTGTATGAGCTCTGACAAACAGCTGTGTGTCTTCCTCAGAAACATGTCAATGCCAATTGTTCTGGTTTATTGGGTTTATTATTTTAATGCTCTTTAAAAAGGGCTTTTTAAAGAGCATTAAAATCCTAGTCCAAAATCTGTAGCACAAAACTTCACTGTCCAGTGTTGCAAGTTAATTGATGGCCACTAGAGAGTCTCATAGTGTCATTCCGTGCACAGAAAATAGTGCAGGAACAAACCATTCAACTTTAAGAGGTCCCAGTCGTGAAATGAATGGTAATGATTCACCACATAGGCAAAAAAAAAAAAAAAAAAGTATGATGTACTACAGTTTACACACATTTAACTACAATTGGACACATGGCTACTAAATGATTTATTTGTTATATTTTATATTTCTTTATTTTGGAATTTAATTTATGTTTTATTAGTAGTAACCTAGTAGAATAATGGTTATTAATTTAAAATATGAATTACAGAAGGCTTACATTGCATTAGCCTACCTTTTTGTAAGGGGCTTGCAGAAAGACTGATGTCAATATCTGAGAAGATAAATTCAACTCACCCCAAGCAATAAGAGGGCATCTTTCCAATATTTGTATCATCAAAATCTGAACCTGATTCATATAATAATACACTATACTATTTAATTTGTGAAAGTGTTGGCTAACTTGTTGATTAATTATGCTAACAGGCTCGTGCACGTGGGTGTCCTCCTCATCTCCATCACGTGACGACATTACCATGACGTTAGTGGGCGGCTCCGACAAAAAACATCAAGGAAGAGGATGTCGCACTCGCACGGTAAGTGAAACCAGTTGTACACACAATACACTGTCACATTTATACACAAAGCTGTTGTTTCGGGCTCGTTTTAAGCATTTAAATGTGGTCGTGGATCGTTAGCGACTATGTTGTTGTGTGTCCACGTTTTTTGGGGGGCTTTAAAAACCTAAAGACACATCTACGGTAAAAGTCCTCAAACTTATTGTTATGGGTGAAGTCAGTGTCACCGGGCGGTTGCTCAATCGATTATACAGTGAGAACAACATATTCACAGTGACGTTTGTGTGAAGGAATCTGAAAAAGAAAAAAAACAAGACGAGAGGGGTTTTTCCAGTAGCCTATAAGAAGCTGATATCTGTCCTGGAAACTGATATCATTGTTGGTCAGTGACCAAACTACAGCTAAAAGTAGGCCTATAGTCGGTGACAGACACGAGCCTGTTGACATAAGTTGATGTCATGTAAGGCCTATCAGCTGTTTTAGAGATGAGACATCGCAGGTGAATAGGAAGGGTAATGGGTTTGATAGGCGATCATCATGAAACTTTGGATACAGCGTTTGTAATTGTAGTTTTTTGCAATAAACTCAGTGGCATATTTTGTTAGCAAGTTACTTTTTTTTATTAAATGTTGTTATATTTCACATGTAGGCTACATTGTCAATTTGATACTTTTTTTTTTAACTATTTTTTCTAAGTTGCTTGAGTTAACTTTCTATTTATCATCATTATTTAAGTATAATTTTAACACCAATTTCTTGTATTTAGTCTAGCTCACTAAGCCAAAAGGCAATGTTTATATTTATTAATTTCCTGGATTAGAACACATAGCAGCTTGTTAAACATCACAGTGGTTTGTACATTTCAACAACAACAAAAAAGAGCCGACTCTTGTTATACTTGTTTTCAATATTTGCAATCAATCTAAAAACAGATATGCATGTTTGGGTAAGACACAATCTTGTGTGCCTTTACTGGCATGAACATAATGTCAGCAAACTCCCTAACCTCTTTCAAAAATCAGTTAAAGCTATATTGCGTGACTTTTTCATATAAATGAATGTCTGTTACATTCGAGCCATCATCAAACGAGTCGACACAACGTTGATTAAGCGTATCAGCTCCACAAAACTGTCTCTGTTTTTTTCTGTATGGCAGCTTGTGTTTGCCCCTGGTTCTGACGCAGGAGCTGTGGCCAAGAAATGTTTCAGTTGTTGATTCTTCTGCTAAGAAAAAGCTTGGACGTAGCCTATAGCAGAACGGCTAAAATCCATGTGCGACCACCGAAGGCTTGACCTCATGTAAATGCACTGACAGTGTTGTTGTAATTACTCAGAATTCCTCATGGGGGCGACAGAAGTTTAGCACTAATAGCTTTAGAAATGTACTTTTATCTTTATCTTTGTTTATTTTAAAGAACAATCCTCAGGCTGTACCAGAGGGAACTTCGACCCTTGAACCAAACAGATAACAAGACTATTATCAACGCCTAAGCAATGAGTTTGGTTGAGGTCTTTAGATTTGTGTTTACCCTTTGGTTGATGTTGCCGTCTTCTTACACGTCACATGTCGATAGCTACTGTACACGGACACATATAAAGAAAATATCTCTCTCTCTCTCTCTCTCTCTCTCTCTCTCTCTCTCTCTCTCTCTCTCTCTCTCTCTCTCTCTTTGTCTCCCTCTCTCTTTCTCCCAGACTCAGATATGGATTACAAGGTTGTGTTCGCAGCCGTGCAGACGGTTTGTGAAGACAACATTAACATTTTCTGTGACACGTCTGACACGCCGTTCGGACATGTTGCCCAGCGACTGGTTAAATCCATGATAGAGATTCAGGAGCACGGCCAAGCACTGGAGCCGATAGTCGCCAGCTTCACCGCCGTCTTCCACCATTATGACTTTGACGCACAAACGCCCGGGAACGGCTACCGCACACTGGTCAAGGTACGAATGCATGAATTTATTAATATTTTATTTCCAGCCAATATGAAATTATACAGAAAAATGAACCAACAACAAATCTCATCCTCATCAAACAACACAATACGTACACAACAACCAAAAAATAATAATAATCTCCTGCTGTCCCAGACTTAAGAGACATATTCAGAAGATGCGAATCTCTCTCCACTCACTGCTGACGTTTCAGCTGTGATTGCTTTGTACTAACAAGATATTATATATGTTTTTACAGACTTAACATATCAAACACAATTTTCACCTAACCCATCAAATGTAACATATAAATGATTATTTATAACACAAGAGCTGCCTACGACTAAACGTTATAACGTTATCCAATGTTTATGTGAGAACTTTTAATAATTGCAGGACACTTAAGATGTGTGGTTGAGATGATTGGCAGCTGTTGATAACTATAATACAGAAAATACAATTTTCCATTCTGACAAATGTTTAATATGAAAAACAAGCATTCAAAGCAGTTTTGTAGGGACACGCTCTAAACTAAAATTGATTACAGATGTGTTGTACGTGGCAGAAAGGGACTTGTTTAAAGGTTTTCTTTACTTAACCTTCCACATTCAGACTGTTAAGAAGTCTATCGACATGTCAAAGTACTTTAGGTAGCACATGCATTATAAATGCAGTGTACAGTAGTGCTAATGCAGCAATCTCACTTTCTTTGTGTTTTTTACAGTAATGTTCGAAAATAAATGCTGCACATGTTTTATCTTATGAAAGGATAAGACTGGTGTTAATCTGTTTCAAGAAAATCACACATAGAGATAACAAATAAATAATAATACTCAATGAAAACAATTGCACGCTTTTTATTTTGTATTTATTTGTTTATTTTTTACATGAGCAGCGCACAATTTAAAAACAATTGCAGCAGAGTTAGCTAGTAGCTCATTTGCATCTGTTGTCCCTCCCTGGACACTTGATATTCAGTGTTGGATTTGGTCTTTTGTATGTATTTTGTTCACAAATATCACCCCCACCTCCTTTTTAAATGCAGACTCCATACCTTCTCATTAAAAGTAAAAAAATATATATATCTTTCCTTTTTTTCCCAGGTTTTGCTGTCTTGCCTCATGCACATCGCTAGCAAGGGCCGTTACATTGCCTCTAACTACAACGGAGCCTTCTTCCGCGCGGACCACAATGCCTCTGAGATAGAGTCGTACTGCAGCGCCCTGTGTCAGCTGCGGGCCCTGCTGCACCTGGCCCAGCGGCTGCTCAATAACAACGACGTCGGGACACTGTACAGCACGCAGGAGGACGGGGAGCTGAGCGAGAGGTTTGTGCAGGAGTACAGCTCCATGCACAAGGCCTGTTTCTATGGACGCTGTCTGGGATTTCAGGTTGGTGCTTTTAGCAAAATGTGTCACTCATTTTATTTTATTTTATATTTTTCCAAAAAATTTGGGGGGAATTTTAGAATAAGGCAAAAAAAATATTAATTTGGTAAAAAATCATAATAAAAAAAAACATAGCCAAGCATTTGCAATGCCATTTAGTTCCTAACAGTGGTAAGTTATATTATGAAAAAAATATTTTTTTTTCAAAGTTTGTTCCTAGTAAGGTAGCTAAGTCATTCCTTTCAGCCATTAAGATTTTCCATAAGTAGTCTGTTGTGTGACTCGTTTTTATTATAGTTAATCATTCATTATTCCTTTTCACAGTTTTCTCCAGCTCTGCGTCCTTTCCTTCAGACTATTGTCATCAGCGTGGTTACATACGGAGATACGTATGGCAAACAGCAGTCTGGCTTGGGTGAGTGTTTTGACATTGTCTGGTGTTTATCATTACCTGTGTTTTAAATTATGTTTTATTTTTCTATTCATTTTTTATATATAGCATATATAATATTGTGTGTTCTGTTATTGTGGGAAAAACATGTTGCTTCTTGACTGTGCGGCACTTTGGCTGAACTCAGTTGTTTTTAAATGTGCTTTATAAATGAAGTTGGATTGGATTGGTTTTCTCCATGATGTCATGGTATTAATGGAAGCTCCTTGAATTCCTTTCTTCCTCTCCCAGGCTTAGCGGCCCTGTCCCTCCTGACATCAGGGAAGTACGTTCTTGATCCAGAGTTGCGCGGGGCCGTGTTTGAACGCATCACCCAGAACCTGGACCTGCAGTTCTGGAAATCCTTCTGGAACCTCACAGAGTCCGGCCTTATAACAGTAGGCAGGGTCAAATATAATAACACTGACTACGTGTATGAGTCATTTTTGTCTGACTGGATGAGAATTATTGCCCTGGAAACCACTACTAGGGAACATTGCTGGTTTATTCAGAATGTGCTTATTATCATATAAACGTGAATATTCCCGTAGACCTGAATCAGAATGTGCTGTGCATGTAAACATAGTCACTGACTCCCAAATGAACTCAATTCTTCTTAAAAGTTGTCAATTCCATGCATGTGTTTCTGTGTCCAGGGCTTCAACAGAATCGCCTCGTACCCAGTGCAGGTGAACGTAACCCTGACGCTGCCCCCTGTCCCGCTGCGTCTCCCGCTGGCCTCCGACCCGAGTCTATCAGTCACCGTCCAGCCACCCATCGCCCACTGGGGCCCGGGACCGGTCCACTTGCGCCTCATCTCCTATGAGCTCAGAGAAGGACAGGTGAGGGGTAACACGGGTGGTATAATACAGGGATGGTGTGAGGAACTTGAACAGGGAAAAGAAACCTATAAAAATGGTTTTGGTATAGACAAAATATGTATGTTGTATTTTACTAGAGGAGCAATGTTACAAAATAACTTAAATCTTGTTAAAAATGTAATATAAAGTTGCAGTCTTGTAAGAAAGAATGTGTTATTCAAGATGTAAGCTTTTTTTTTGTTAAGAGAATGGTGTGTTTCTTTGCTTGTGTCCGTTATTTTTAGATACCTAAGGACTTACTTTTTATTTTATTTAGTAAATGTATTGAACTTGTAAAAATAATACAAACACAGAAGTTATAATCCATCAAAGGAAAACAACTTTGATCCTCAGCAACATATACGCAACTTAAACAATATCATTCATTCATGTTCACAAGTGGTAGAAACAAGTTAAAATGTTTCTCTTTCTGGTCCTACCCGCTCTTTATAGGGCAGTGAAGAGCTGCTATCCTTTTCTCGAGAAGATCCTCCACCCATCTCCGCGGGCCAGCTGCCCTGGGTGCAGAAGCAGCCTCGCTCCCCCTGGCTGCTTATACACTTCCATGGAGGAGGCTTCGTGTCTCAGACGTCCAAGTCACATGAGGTACAAGGACAAGATGCTGGTGCTTGAAGGTGGAGTCAACGCTCCCGAAGAACGCTTTCTGTCAAAACATTTTTTTTGTCAAAATCAGTGAATATCTCCCCATGATCCACTACCTGTCCATATTGTGTGTAGACTGAAATAAATCTGGTGTTAAAACAAAGCTTAGTGTCTGTAAACTGGTATGTAAACAACAGGGGCCCACTCTAGCAATATACTCATATCACTGATTTTGACAGAAAGTGATTTTGAAAACAAGCATTCTCCAGAATCGCTGACACCACCTTTTAAGACTAAATCTTCTACTCGTATTCCCATTATGATAATAATATTCAGCACGAAATCTTTCAATTCTACAATAAAAAATCAGCTATTTTTAATGGTGAGCAAGTTATCGCACATATTTATTCTGTTCTCTGTCCACCCCTGTATGATTCAGAATTATCTGCGGACATGGTCTAAGGAGCTGGGCGTTCCGATCCTCTCTGTGGACTATACCCTGTCACCAGAAGCACCTTTTCCCAGAGCCCTGGAGGAATGTTTTTATGCCTACTGCTGGGCCCTCAACAACTGTCATCTGCTAGGTGGGTGTGGGTCTGGTCGTGGGTGTGTGTTGTTTTTTTTTATTATTTATGCCTAGTTACTGTTTAACTTTTTATTCAATTAAAGATTATTTAGAGTACTACTACTTATTGTTCAAATCACTTGGGGATACCACTATTACATGTCACGCTAACTACAAACATAACTGGCCCATTGTCAGAGGAGCATTGGTTTTTAATATAGGCAAAGGGGTAATACTAAATATAGCAGAAAAATGTCATTTCACAGCTTGAGAAATTCAAATGAATGTGGCAATTTATTTTACAGTTCTTACACTAGCACGTTTTTCAGATGGCTATATTTGTACAGAAAGCTACAGGGAATCTATCAACATTTACAAATAATATGTGTTCCCTTTTGTAGAAGTAGATAGCAAATGTACAAAGTGTACCAATATCATAAAAGGTGTGGTGTACAGGAGGAGGGGCAAATTGTGGGCTGAGACTGGCATGTGGGAAGGTGTCATATGTGCCCACTCACATGCAGAGAAAATGGAGAAAAGTAAAGAAACGGGCTACAGCATAAAACTGATAACTATAGGATTAAAGGTTACGTGGATTTCAGGCTGCAACTAGTGACTCACTTAACTTTTTTGTATTTATTATGTTTTGAGTGACTTGTTTGTCTATAAAATGAAAATTCCCCCATTATAAATCCCCAAAGTGATATCTTGAAATGACTTCAAGTAACTTGTCCATTGTCAAAAATGAAAAGGCACCAATGTTCTCTCATCAAAAAAGATGGAAAAGTAGGAAATTCTAAAATTGATCGAGTACGTTATGGTTTCTTGTAAAATGATCTTATCAATCTGTATTTGTGTGTGTGTGTGTGTCTCTCAGGCTCCACGGCAGAGCGTGTGTGTCTGGCCGGTGACAGCGCTGGAGGAAACCTCTGCATCACTGTTTCCATGAAGGCCTTGTCCAACGGGATCCGCGTCCCAGACGGGATGATGGTCGCCTACCCCGCCACCCTGCTCACCACAGACGCCTCGCCCTCACGCCTGCTCACCCTCATCGACCCGCTGCTGCCTCTGGGTGTGCTCGCTAAGTGCCTCAATGCCTATGCAGGTATATGTACGGTGTGCTTGTGCGTGTGTGTGTGTGTGTGTGTGGTTATACACTTATACAACTATTTTTGTGAGAACCAGTTTGAGTTGGAGATCTTGGGAGTGAAGACATTTTGGCCTGTTTTTACTTTGGAACATAAAGGGATGTTTGATGTGTGAATGTCCTCACAAATGTAGCCGTACAAACTCGCGTGTTTGTGGACAGCATTAGGTGTGTGCCGTTTCAGGCCTCATTTAACACAAGAGCACATGTGGGCGCCACGGGAACAGAAAACAGAATCTCAATCTATTTGCTAGTTTTTCTCAATTGACAAAAAACTTTGGTATCGAAAAGACACATTTTTTCCGATTTCTGCAAATCAGGCATTTTACGCAGAAGTTAATTCCCCAATTCCCTTATAAACCGCCAGCCAATCATGTCGATTTGTTTCTTTCTGTAAACCCCACATTAAAAGGCTCAATTTCTGTGTTTTTCAACCTTATTTCGAAGTTGCATAGCCCCTCATTAGCAGCTATAAGAACCCTGTGGGAGCAAGACCTAGGTTCTGCCTTCACAGATCACATGTGGGATTCAGTCCTGGATCGGATACACTCTACCTCCATGTGCGCCCGACATGCTCTTGTGCAATTTAAAGTAGTACATCGTATCCACATATCTAAAACTAAATTAACCCGTATGTTCCCCGATGTAGACCCGACCTGTGATAGCTGTAAGAGCGCACCGGCATCACTCTTTCACATGTACTGGTTGTGTCCCACCTTGACTGAGTTCTGGACATCAGTTTTTCAAACAATTTCTGAAGTACTTCAGCATCAAATTAAGCCGAACCCTTTCACTGCAATTTTTGGCATTGCACCAAATCCGGGCTTACCTAAAGTGAAGCTGAGAGTACTGGCCTTCACCTCACTACTTGCTCGCAGGGCTATCCTACTCAAGTGGAAAGATCCTGCTCCTCCTTCCCACTCACATTGGATTCGAGACATTATAGCATGTAGGAATTTAGAGAAAATACGTTACACTACCCAGGGATCCGAGAATAAATTTGACCGAATTTGGCGCCCCTTCCTAAATTATTTAAAAAAAACAATAACTATAGAAGAGTAGCTCCCCCCCCCCTTTTTTATTTGATTTAATTTGATTTCTTTATGTGTTTTTTTTTTTTTTTTTTCATATTGATTGTTTATTTCTGTTTCTCGTAGTGTATATTTCGTGTTGTTGGGTGTGAGGGTGGGATGTGGGTGGGGTATGTTCGGGAAAAAAAAGGGGGAAAAAATTTGTACTAATTGTGCTACAATTTCTGTGTTACGAACATTTAATAAAAAAACCTTTGGAAAAAAAAAAAAAAAAAAAAGAAAACAGAATCTCAGAGGGATTTATGTACCAACTAGATTATGCGGGAGATGAAAGTCATTACTTACCCCAAGCAATAATTCATTAAACTCCAAAAATGTTTGTCTTAGCCCTTCTTCCTTCTCCATTTCTCTGACAACTGTCTGTCGCATGCTGCCCCTGTCCCAGGTGGAGCCCTTCAGACGATGCAGCCCACAGTGGGAAGCAGCAGTCTGAGTGTGTTGCTTAGCGACCTCACACAGGGCGCCTCCAACTGGATCCAGTCCTTCCTTGACCCCATGAGGGCGACAGACGGAAACCGGTCACTGTCACCCCCGCAGAGCAACAACGAGACCCACAGAGCACCCGCCCGCACCTCTTCACAGACCATGTCACCGTCATGTCATTACCCAGAAGGCTTTGAGCCCCGTCGCTCCAACTCCCTTGCTTTTGTCCACCCAACTGCCTGCCCCATTTTCAGGAACCCGTTTGTGTCACCCGGGCTGGCGCCTAGCAACATGCTGAAGGGACTGCCACCTATACACATTGTGGTAAGAGCGGAGCTGAGGGTGGGAATATTTTAAGTTGGAATGCATTTTCGTTTCATCCAAAAGAGTGAATATTTTCATTTTTGTCAAAGGTCTAATTTAGTGTGTAAATGTGAAGCTTTACTTTTCATTTACCCACCCAAACAAGCTCATGTCATGTTTTTCTTTTCCTATTTCATTTTTATAAAATGTTTATGAAACGGTCAAATTGGGCCCGATTTCCCGGGAACTTAAACTTAATGACTTACGGTAGGCAGCAGCTGTGTTTCCCACAATACATCTCACTCGCTTTCATTAACGAATGCATGCGCCCATACATTTTTATTACAAATATATCAGCTCAGGTTTGTTAGTATGTTTAATTGTTTTATGAAAACAATTGACCAACATTTTTTTTTCTTTTTATCTAAAATATTGACCCCACTACGTACCTCAACAAAGCCAGTATATAAGTCAGGCTACAGTCAGTTTTATCCCGGCCCACAGTTCTTGTTCTTGTGTCTTCTCCCCACAGGCCCCTGCTCTGGACGCGTTGCTGGACGACTCCGTGATGTTTGCCAAGAAGCTGCGGGCCATGGGGCAGCCCGTGAGCTTGACGGTGGTGGAGGACCTGCCCCACGGCTTCCTCAGCCTGCTGCAGTTCTCCAAGGAGACCGTGTTCGCTTCCACCATCTGTGCCGAGAAAATCAGGGAGGTTTTTGAGCGAGAAATCCCGGGTCTACGCAAACGGCCAAGCACTAAACCGTCAGGCTGATTTATCTGTGTATGGTTTGTCACTCTTTGGGACCTAAACATTATCTGATGGGGAAATTACACAGAACTGACTTAATGAGGTGAGAGGAATGCAATACGTGTGAGGAAAGGAATCAAGTGAAGGAGAATTATAAGGACGCAACAAACACTTATAGGTGGAGTCAGCGATTCTGGAGAGCGATTGTAAACTGCTCTGTAAACTTGTATTTAAAGAAAAAGGGACCCATTGTAGCTAACAACATGCCCGTTTACATAGCCTAGGCTGTGTATGAACACATGTTTTATTGTTAGCA
This sequence comes from Ammodytes marinus, assembly GCF_949987685.1. Classification (NCBI taxonomy): domain Eukaryota; kingdom Metazoa; phylum Chordata; class Actinopteri; order Uranoscopiformes; family Ammodytidae; genus Ammodytes; species Ammodytes marinus. The sequence continues at coordinate 7,131,706 of NC_137221.1, read as the reverse complement.
CTCACACAGTACCTACAGGTAGCAGATTGTGAGGAGATATACATTGATTTTGACTTAAATGTTTTTCGTCAACAAGGATTTTTACAGAATCGCTGACTCTACCTTTAAGCAAAGGGATCAAGTAAAGGAGATTTATGAGGATGCTACATACACTAAAAGCTGGAGGAAGCTAGGGGACACTGAACTTAAAACCTATAACGCACACTATTTTCTATAATCAACTTCTATAACCAGCTCAAACATGATCCTTAGTAATGACAAAAAAAAAGGATGTTATTGTAAAAAAAAATATTCTACCACAATTTACATTTTCAAGATTCCGATCAAAATGCATATTTAGACTACCGGTATAAGGTATTATAACAGATACTTGACCGTCACCAGCTCCAGCTGTTGTGCCTTGAATGTAAAATGCTGCTGTATTATTAGTTGTGTATGAAGACAAGCTTTGCCTACGTTAGCAAACTGATCATGACGAAAGGCTTGCTTCACACATGAGACCATTATGTTTAGATGAAATGTACAATCTGGTTTTTGCCAGTTTGTTGCGTGTTTACATCATATTGATAAGGAGGCCTTCTCAGTGTATTTACCAGCAGTATCTGGACATGTAACTTGTTATACTGTAAATGAATTATTAATATAAATATTTAACACTGTTGTTGTTATATTTAAAGACTGAATTAAATGAAAACTGCAAGGATTGAGTGTGCTTTTTTGAGATGTTTTTAGGTATTATGTTGACAAAAGAATTGGAAAGGTACATGATGTTGAGTAGGGTTTGTGTTACCTTCTCTGGACCCTCGTTATATTATATGTTACATTTCTATTAAAAATTATCTTATTTAATCAGCTATTTCACATGCCTTTATTGTGTTAGATTGATATTAGTGTAGATACAGACAAAATAACCAAATTGCAACACATTTCAAACCTTGATATATTATACTATCAACTATTCTGGCAGAGTAATCTCTGAATTGGAGTTATTTAACACAGCTTGACATTTCCCATCCCTCACGATAATTCCACACCGACTGTTTGCACTGTTTTAGTTCCCATAAGGGTTTTAATTTCTATTGGTTGATCGTCATTATCAGGTGACATGGGGAGGAAAAAAACACTTTAAATTTGAGGCGTCGAATCCAACGCGTCCCTGTCTGAAGGCGTCCAAAGTCGAAGCTAAAATGTTGTTCCTCACTTTTCTTGTGTTGGTCGGAACCAGTGGTAAGTAAATGTCTGCTAAATGGATTTAAAAAGATAAAAAATATTGCTATTGTATGCTCAGGTGTATACATGTTTTGAATTTAATTATGATGTATTGTAGATTTCAGCTTCACGACCTTTGCCTGGCCGGATAATTGTTATGTTTGATTCAAACAATTGGAAAGTTTAAAAGGTGGAGTCAGAGATTCTGGATACAGCTTGATGTCAAAATCATTGAATATCTCCTCAAGATCTACATACATGTCCGTAGCCTACTCTGTGTGTGTGCGCTGAAAATAAATCCATGGTAATACACTGCCTAGGCTCTGTAAACTGGTATGTAAACAAAGGCCCACAGTAGCTACAAGCCCATTCACAGAGCCTAGGCTGTGGAGATATTCACTGATTTTGACAACAAGCATTCTCCAGAATAACTGACCACCTTTTTAAATGTGTTTTTTTCTGCTCATTCCTACACTTCTCCTGTGTCCTGTCCTCCTACACAGCTGCCTTGGGCTTTGATGATAAGATCGTCGGCGGTTACGAGTGCAGGGATCACTCCGTGCCCTGGCAGGTGTCGCTCAACAACGGCTGGCACTACTGCGGGGGAACGCTGATCAACGACCGCTGGGTGGTCACCGCTGCTCACTGCTACAAGTAAGTTAGGGACGGAGTTAGATCTAAATGTGATCACTCCCCAATAATAATCACAACGACTCCTGAAAATGTAATAAATGTTGCACTTAAAGTTACATGCGTAACTTCTGCCGCCCCCCCTTGCGGAATTCTGAGTAATTACTACAACACTGTTGGTGCATCTACATTAGGTAAGCATTTGGTGATAGAGCATGGATTTTATACCTTCTGCTGTATGTCCAGGTTTTTTCTTAGCAGTAGAATCAACAACTGAAGCATTTCTTTGGTGCTTCTTGAGCTCCTGCAGCGGTGTCAGGGGGCGACACCAGTTTGTAAACGCTGCCACACTGAGAAATACAGAGATATTTTTGTGGAGCTGATAAGCTTAATCAACTTCATGTCAACTCTTTTGGCGATGGCTTGAATGTCTTTGAGAGATTTGCACTATAGTTTTAAGGACCAAATATATTAAATTTTCAGGAGTTATCACATTATCGGGTGCTGCACAGACACACCATGCTTTAGTGAAAGGCGACTTCATTCACTTTCTATGTATCATAACACTAGGGGTGAGGATATCGAGCTGCGTCTGGGTGAGCACCACATCGGCTACAAGGACGGTCCCGAGCAGTTCATCGCTCCCGCGGTCATCATTCCTCACCCTGACTACGACCGCTACACCATCAACAATGACATCATGCTCATCAAACTCGCCGCGCCGGCCACTTTGAATGAGTTTGTCCAGCCCATCGCCCTGCCCAGACGCTGCGCCCCTGCAGGCACCCAGTGTCTGGTGTCAGGGTGGGGGGCAACCCAGAGCCCATGTAAGTCCGGGAAGAGAAATGATTGTGTTTTATAGGTGATGTGTTTTAGAATTAGAATTGAAATTAGAATGATGGTGTTTCCGTGTTCCTACAAAAAAAGTCACTAGAAGTTCTAATAGGTCAAAGGTTCAAAATATGCAATTAAACTTAAATTCAGACACACAGGTCCATATCAGTATACAATATTAAAAACTAAATTACAAAAACAAGACAAAAAAAGTTATATTTATTACAGTTCTTAAGATGAAATCACTAGACATTTGTTGCAATGTTATTTCCAAAAATTAGATGAGTAGCCTAACTTGTGTCCCTTTGTGTTAGTTGAGGCCATTTTACATTTTTCTTATCAATTAATCAACACATTCACTTGTACATACAATTCCTCAGCACAGCATGAAAGGTGGGAACCTTACTAGTCACAAACACACATTATAACTTGCACTTGTCCAGCTTGGAAGTTTGGGGAAGATTTTGAACGCATCATTAAACGCCAGATAAGCTTTTTCATTTTTGACCTTCTATACCTGCACCACAATTGGGCTGTATTGAGTGGAGTACAGTAGGCTCTATGGAGGGCTATTTTATGTGCACATTGAAATTTGCGTTTTAATACTGTTAAGTGTCTTTTTGGGACCTCCAAAAAAAGCGCTATATAAATACTATCAAGTATAATTATTATTGTTAGAATATTGTGACCGCAGATATTAAGATAATAAGACAGGAGTTCCTATTATTAAACTTCTCTATACTGACCTTTTGTGTGTCACACAGTCGGTTGTACCAAGTGCCTGCACTGCCTGGACCTGCCCACCCTGCCCCAGTCAGACTGTGAGGCCTCCTATCCCAACAGGATCACTGAGTCCATGTTCTGCGCCGGTTACCTCGAGGGGGGAAAGGACTCCTGCCAGGTAAACCAAGACATTCCAGTTTGACTTTTCGGGCCATTTGTTTACACAGCAACAATGTTTGGGGAGGGGGGGGGGGGGGGGAGTTCGCAAACGTAAACTTTTGAAACTAGGTGCCAGAGGGGAACATTTTGAATATGCAACTCCAGTCTCACCGTGTAAACAATAAAAACTAGTTTTGCTTTTTCACTTATGTTTCTTTGATTGAAAGACATTAATGTTACCCTGTTAGTGTTGTGCAGTAAATGTCAGCTTGTTTATTTAGTTTCATTTGACAAAACACATATCTTCACATATAATTGAGTGTCATGTTTTTAATTTTGCCCACTTATTGAAATTCACTTTTTCTTCTTTTGTCTTTTTTAACTGTTCCTTTGTCTTCTATTTGGTATTTTTATTATTATTTTGAGGTTCGTATAGTTAAAGACAGTGTTATTTTTCCATCTTGTCCTGTAGGGAGATTCTGGCGGCCCTCTGGTGTGTAACGGGGAGCTGCAGGGTGTGGTGTCTTGGGGATGGGGCTGCGCTGAAGAAAATCGTCCCGGAGTTTACGCCAAGGTGTGTACACTCAACCAAAATACAATCTGTGTAAAAATTACCTATTTCAACTTTTAAAGGAACAGTGTGTAGCATTTATCTGCGTTTTTCAGACAAAATACTGATTATGGTTTTTCCAATTATTGAGGACAAACAAGAAAAACATTACAAATTGGGTTTTGGGATTTATATGAACAGAAAGTGTCTTCAAATCTCATGCCATTTTCACCTGAATTCTACCAAAATTATTTAGTGTCCTCTCTGATTTCTAATACTTTTATTTTTGTTTATGTCACCAGAATTCACAAATTAAACCAGCTGAATCTTGTCTCATATACATTTCTTTCTCCACAGGTCTGTCATTTTACTGAATGGATCCGCTCCACTATGGCCTCCAACTGACATCCCAATACAGTGTCAACACACTCACTCCATGTTATATGAGGACTGTTATTTATACAGCTTTACAGACCAATTCATGTCTATTTGTGGATCATGTTTTAACAGTGACAATAAAATATCATCATGAGTGACAAGCCAACACTTCTGCTGGAATTTGATTCACACAAATGTATCTCACCATCAGTCCTTTACCATAAGAGACCTGTTGACTTTGGTGAATGAACAACTTGTTGAACATTTTTAAAGTCAGTATTTCTTTAAGGTTGCCTGGCTTTGAACACTAAACAGTTTCTAAAGGTGAACATATTGCGCAACCCTGATTAATGTTTTCTTTTAAAATAATAATGCATTTAAATGCATTGAGAGGAACGAAGCAGAAGAACTCTTGTCCAGCTATGCCGTGATCTTTATATAAAAACACAAATATTTATCCGCGCCCCCCCTGCCATAACCCCGCGCCCCCCAGGGGGGACGCGACCCACAGATTGAAAACCACTGCCTTAAACTGTATGAGCCCAAGGCGAGCACAGGATGATGTTGAGTTCATTCTATCGATTGCCTTAAGCCACAAGTCATCAGTGAAATCCACATTTAATTATTTCTCCCATGCAACCTTAGCTTTGAGCACAGGTTTGTTATTGAGCGACATAAGACCGCTATATACCCGGGCCGGGATATAAGAGCTTTCTTATTGGGACTTAATTTAAGTAATTCCTCCCAGGGCAAAGTGGGGGGTGGTAGGAGGAAATAGGTGGTTACCAACTATGGGAGCAAGTAGGCTATAGACAAGGATAAGAATTTGAAATGACGCCAGAACTGAAACCAGATCTTAAGGGAAGCCAACACAATTGGATTTTTGGTGTGCTTAGACACGACAGTTGGAAGAGGGGAACACAACAACACTTAAGGAGACCCTGCATACCCCCCCTGAGGAAGTGGCTGATGAAGGGCTTCACCAACCATATGCACTCAACCAACAGCAGCGAACATTTTACTACCGCTTGAGCTCAGCAAGGATGGTGGTCGAAAATGCTTTTGGCCGCTAGAGGTGCCTGGGCAAAATAAATTATGTTGAAACTGCATTCATGTCAGATGTTGTTGCCGCATGCTGCATTTTACACAACATCTGTGAGATCAACAACGAACTCTTCTTGCCAGAGTGGAACACTGATGAAGCTATTCTCCCTGAGCCTGAGGGAGTAGCGTATGAAGGTGCACAGGCACAAAGCTACACTGCTATCCGTCAAACCTTGATGTCAATGTTATAAATATGCCCATACTTTAACAAATCACAAGTGTTCTGACTGTTAAAAATGATTGTGAAATTAATAAAAGAAGGCATCAATCAAAATTAGGTGTCTTTTTCCATCTTCTGTTAACCTGTGGACACTAATTATGATTCATTACAACCACTAATGAATTGATTATCACCACTAACCCCTGAAGATAGCAGCATCACTTTACATGCAGAACAGGTTTTGCTCTAATAGTATGTTTTATTTTATTAAAAAAATAAAGGCAAATTTACTTTTCATGGACGTTTATTTAATTGTTCACAATTAACCTAGACCTCTGCTGCCATGTAGGCCTACCTATTATAAGAGTCTGCCCATAATAAATGTACTGCCGTGGTTGTGTGACGATGTGTATAGCTGTGAGCTGATAAAGCTATTCCCACTGAGCCTGAGAAAGTAGCCCATGAAGGTGCACATAGCTACACTGCTATCCGTCAAACCTTGATGTCAATAAGTTACAAATATGCCCATACTTTAACAACAAATTACAAGTGTTCCAACTGTTAAAAAATTATTGTGAAATGAATAAAAGACTGCATCAATCAAGATATGGTTTATTTTTAAAGTGACATGCAAAGAAAATAAGTGTCTTTAAATTACATAGACTAGTTTTCATTCCAGCTGCTGGAGGAAGGAAGATAACAATTCAGGAGTGAAAGAGGACTCGGTAGGGTATTGGAAACTGTTGTTGTTGTAATTTCGGGGTGGGGAAACAGATTAGTTGGGTGAGGAAACAAAGTAGTTGTGTGGGGAAGCATGCTGTCCTGTAGGCCCTGGCATGCGTGAGACCAGGTCACGCAGGAGGGAGGTCTGATCCCGCATATCTTTTTGAATGTCCCTTATAAGGCTCCCAAAATACAAAGCCTGCTCTGTCCGCTCCTGTCTGCTGACCTCGCGTGCCTCTCTCACCGCCTCTCGCGCCTCTCTGCGGTGCTGTTCTTCCTCTGCTCTCTGCCTCTCCTCTCGAAGACGATCCTTCTCCTCGTCCTTTCGGTCCATTTCCAGCAACATGCGTTTGATTTCTTCGGTCACCACTTGAGCCCTGGTTACCCGGCGGCGCCGTTTATGTGCTGGCGCGCATGCTGAATAACAACAAACACACACAACATTAGCATGAAGGCTCTTTAACTAACGGCAAACACACTAATGAAACAAGATCACAAAGACCAAACATTATGTTTACCTGTCGAGCTTCTGGCGCTGCTGTCGTCGGAGCCGCTTCCCTCTCCGGAAGCCGGGCTGCTGCAGCGGTGCACAGGCAAAAGAAACGCCTCAGGAAAACTACAAAAAGTGTCGGCGTCTTCAGTCTGTTCCTCCATGGAACTAACGAGGGCAACGGGGTTGGCTAAGTGGCTAGACCCCCAAATGGTTTGGCACAGATCTAAATATGGCCAGTCTAGCCTCCTTCTTCCACTACGGCGATTGTGGTCGTTAACTTGGTGGTATTTGTTCCTCAAGGCCTTTAGTTTGCTTATGACCTGCGCCTTGGTCCGGTTGAAGCCTTTTTCGTTGTGCAGCTTCGTCAGCTTCTCCAGTGCAGGGCCGTCCTTAACTGTCCTGGAGATGTGTCGATTTGTCCCATCCTCAGCTCTGTTGGATAGGAGCTCGCGGATCTCGCTCTCGCCCCAATTGCTGCCGGCCATGTCGTCTTCGTAGGTTGTTCGTCTTCTTTCCGTGGGTTTATGGTTCAAACAAGTGTGTATCCATCGTGTCCGACAGTCCCCTTGGTTACGGTCGCACATTTAGAACGTAGGCTACGTAACTTCACACTCCCAACCCCAGCCAATGGCAACGCCCCCCTGTTCCGCAACAACAAGCTGTCCGCATTTATACAGAGGCGGAGCAGATTGTGTCGGCAATCTTACTACCCTCTGAGGTAGTAAAATTCCCAGAACAATCTGTTGCGCCTTTCTTCCCCGTTCTACAACGGTCGCATTTATACAGCAGGCCGCCGGGCCAACAGCCGAAATGCAGGTGTTGCACCGAGGGTGCTGTTCTTATTGATTAACCCAGTCTCATAGTGACATATAGGCTATGTAAAAACGTTGGTCCTTTGCACAAATCGTATACGTTTCTCAAAATTGGCACTGAAATGGTCAGATTGTTTTTTTTTTTTTTAAAGGTGAATAACCATCCTAGTTACCCATCACAGTGAAATGTGTAGGCTATACTTTTTCCACTGCACAATCATTTTAAATTGGAAGCAAACAATTTAATAATCTCTCAATTGCAGGGCTGTTTTTGTGAAACTATGTTTTCAACATAGTTATTAAAACATGTCTCTGTGAGACTGGGTTGTTATATGCCTACAGTCTATTGAAATCAGTTAAGAAATAAGAACAGCGCCCTCTAGGGTCACTCATTTTCACAGCTTTCAGTGCAACACCGGCATATTCCCGGCTTTCACAGGCTGTTTAAAAGGGGCTACTGTTTGTAATCCATCATAGTAACATAAAAGTCTGCACTACAGGCCTACTTTTTGTTACGGTAAATTGTACATATGTTTTAAAGTGGCTCTTACATATTTTAATTAAGTAAACGATACATAAATAAAATGTGGTCGCGCTCCCACAGCAGCATAGAAATAAATAAGTATATCTATGAGCAGTTACCGGGTGTGACGGCAGGTGGCGACTGCGTCACAGAATCCCACGTGCAGGAGTCCCATAAACAGCAGCGAGACGCCGAGGAAGAGGAGGCGGAGAAGGCGACCATGTTGAAGAAACACAATAGAAGCGATTTATTTCAAGTCAAATCAGTTATTAAAGCGAGTCGTGAAGAGAGCAGTTAATCAGCCGCACACTGAGAATCCATCGTAAAACAACAGAGGATCTAAGGTAGGTTTGCGGTGACGTTAAACTGTGGATGTTCCGTTAAAAACATCCGAGTTGTTGTGAGCTGGTTAGCACCGAAGCTAATGTTAGCGAGTGGGCTAAATTACCATTGAAGCTAACGGGCTAGAGAATTGTGACAGGTAGCTTAATAATTAATAATACAAATAACACTCGATGATATGGATTTGTGGCTGAGTTTAAACAATGTCACGTCGGGTAATGAAGCGTTTATAAAGTCTGAAATGCGAGTGTTGTAACGGTTTAGCGGCTAGTTATGTTCGAGCTAACTGGCTTAGGTTTGACTCTAGTAGCTTAGCTAATGTGGCTAACGTTGTTTTAATCAGACGCAGCATTAAAATTAGCGCTATGAAGTTTATGATTTACAAAATGCACTATGAGTGAAACCCACCAACGTTACACCGATCGTGCGAATATTTAAGTCAATGTTTTGCTGAAAAGGTTCTGGAGCATGAAGTTGGTCGACGTTTATCTGAATGAAAAAGTGAACGTTTTATATATTTGTTTTGTTTATTTGATTGGGATAGAGCATAGTAATTACACTCGGTATCACAATGACAAGACGTAAACATGGCTTGGTTTAAAAACTTAATTGAAATTCTCATTCAAATCCGTAGTCGCTAGGCTAGTGACGAAAACCAAAACATTGCAAGTGACATTACACATGATAACATAAATATTCCAGTAGAAATGGGAACTCATTGCACAGCATGTCAAGTTAAGTGTGATTCATTACAGTAAAGTTCAGCCTTGAGCCAAAGCTTGGCTCTTCAAAGTGGAACATGTAGGAATCGGATATTCTCTTATTGCTAGTGGTATGGCGATCAGTTTTTAACTATTCACTCTAGTCACTCGGACCTAGAGTCTTTACTGTATGTCAGACATGTTTTAAATCCTGGGCTTCGTTAATCTGCCACCTGGCGAGCTCACCTGTGCAAATTTAACCCAAACCATTTAACCAATTAGCTGCTGAAGCTTTCCACTGTGGTGAGGTTTCAACTAAGGATGACAGGAGGAATTATGACCATTGTACATTAAAAGTACAACACAAATATGTGCAGACTCTAGCCTTCTTCATGGTGTGAAAAAGGCCTTAATTGGTTCTAATATATCTCTATTAAATCTTTAAAAAGTCAAAACAGTGGAACAATTTTAATTCAATTTTAACTCGACGTCATTGAAAATGAGGGTCACCCCTCAATTGGTCTCTCGAGGATAAATAAAAGTTAAATGAAAAATTGTATGATTATTTTTTTCTGATGTGTAAATTTGGCTTTTTGTTTTATTGATCAATACATACAAACATGTATACATAAAACAATCCTGGGGTATAATTTGATTTGTGATATAAAACTATATAAATAAAATCTCTACATTTAAGAAGTCATCATTTTGGAAACACTCGGTGCATTTGAATTTTTGGGGAATTACTTAGATATCTGTTGATTTCCTCAATGATAAGTCGACTGTTTATTTTGGTCTGATTTTTTTTTATTTATTTTTTTTAGGTGGCAGTTTGAGTTGTTGGCGACTTAAGGAGACAGCGGATTGACACTCGTACACGTCACACACCGAGCTGCGGAGTCCGTGGAGACGGAGAGAGAGGGTTGAACACCTGGAGGAGGGAGAGGAAACGCACACTGAGAACTCAAAAGGGGCGGAAAGCTTTTTGGCTTTGGACTAGTTACCCCCTTGCGTGATTTGTGATTTTCAGGATTTTTTTTTTTTTTTTGCGTGGACCGACATATATCCACACAGTGGAAACAAACGGAGAGCATAACAGACTATATGATTTTGTGGAAAACCTTGTACAAAGTTGGACATCCCTTTTTTCAAGGAGAGGGATATTAAAGAACTCTCATGGACTCGAACCTGAAACAGGAAATATGGTTCAATTTAGAAACAAGTTAAAGAATTGAACTAAGATTATATTGAAGAAGCTGTTCCCCAAGTTGAGATTGCCTTAGTTGTTCTATTTCAGGACTTCGACGCTTTGATACTTGTTCACATATAATTTTTCTATATTGTGGGCAAGTATATTCATGCATATGAATGCAGATTTCTCTTCATTTTGAAGAGCTCTTGTGTAAAAAAGTGTTTTTTTTTGTTGTTGTTTTTGTACGTCAGTCACTCTGTTGTTGAAGGGGACCGAACTGCACGTACATGTGTATATGTAAATACTACAAATTGACTTCTGTCGTGAAAGCTTTGGACTTCTAAAGAATAGAGAATATTGTTTGTTAATGCTTTATTAAACTTTTTTACTTTTGAAGAGAATTTTTAAAAAGAAAAAAACCTAAGAGGCAAAAATCTAAGACTTTGACGAAAAAAAAAAAAACTAAAGCAAGGACAACAGGAAAAATGGCAACTGCCAGAACAGAACTCGTGGGCCCGGTCGTCATGGGACTGAACAAGCAGAACGGGCAGCTCCGAGGGCAGACCAAACCAGCCTCTGTCCAGCCAACACCTTCTACTCTAGGAAAGGCTTTGGGCGCTCTGCAGATAGCAGGCGGGGACGCAGGAGGAGGAGGAGGAGGCGGCATCAAGTTTGGAGATGACTGGAAAAAGAGCTTAAAACTCCCTCCTAGGGACACCAGGGTCAGAACCTCGGTGAGTCAAAAGTTATTTTTCTACTTGACTTTACCTTAAAATTTGTTTTCTGTCAATGTCATGTTAACCTTTCTGTGTTTACCGCAGGATGTGACGTCAACGAAGGGGAATGAGTTTGAAGATTACTGTCTCAAAAGAGAACTCCTGATGGGCATCTTTGAGATGGGTTGGGAGAAACCCTCCCCTATCCAGGTATGGAGCATTTCACTTTGCTGAATAGCTTTTTTATATCTTTAGTGTTTTTCTTTTGTAAACCTGTAGCTCTTGTAAACCTGAACAATTCTGAATTATCTTTTTTTTTTTTTTGTTATTTTGGCCATTTTGCCTTTTATTGGAAAGATAACTGACACAGGTGTTGTAATCTTTTGGAACTTTCTTGATTTATTATAACTCTTTTAATGTATATTTTAGTTGAGGGCTTTTAGGCATTGAATACACACCTTTTCAAAGGAGTCACCTGTCAAACGTAAAAACACAAACTGACATCTTGATAGCTTATTGAATGAGAAAGATCAGTCTAAACAATGTTATGTTAAATATATCATTATACAAATGAGAGAATTATTGCAGCACTGATGATATATGCTGTAGACCCAGTAGAGTCATAGAATGAGACTAAAGATTAAATTTGTCTGTTTGCAGGAGGAGAGCATTCCCATCGCCCTGTCTGGTCGAGACATTCTGGCTCGGGCCAAGAATGGAACAGGGAAGAGTGGAGCCTATCTGATCCCTCTGCTGGAGAGAATAGACCTGAAGAAGGACCACATACAGGGTGAGACGGGGACCAGAGATTCAGGCAGTAACCTTATAAAGACCTTCCTCTGTCACCCTACACCCACTTCACTACTGTCTCTTGTTCCTTTTGTCTTCATTCTTGTTTTTCCCACTCCACAATTGACCAAAAAAGAAAAGGAAGAAGTAGTACCACCGTAGCATTGTATCGATAGTTGTATTGCATTGTTTTATTTCCCTCATCTTGATCGACCACAATTATACTTTGCCCTCCGCTGTACTTTTTTTTTTTTCCAAAGTTGTTCCACACAATCTCCCATGATCCCGTGCAACTTCATGACGTCATCAAACTCTGTCGTTTGTTATTGTATTGATCGTGAGCCCCCTAGCTGCGGAATATAACATATTGCGCGTTTAACACTTACATATTTGTCCCTATTAAATCATTTATTACCACAGATCACATTTGTAACATGTGTGTTTTTCTTCCTCAGCCCTCGTCATGGTGCCGACCCGAGAGCTGGCGCTGCAGGTGAGCCAGATCTCCATCCAGATCAGCAAACACCTGGGGGGAGTCAAAGTCATGGCAACCACCGGAGGCACAAACCTGCGAGATGACATCATGCGCCTGGATGAGACCGGTAAGACCTTCACAGTGTGTCTCACACTGACCTAGTTCATGGCAGTTTGCCAGACAAAGGAGCTACTGCCTGTGACACACACAGTGCCATGTGTTGACAAATATACCGGTAGAAACAGACTTGAAAAGGCAAATGTAAAAGTTCATAGGGTTTTTTCATTTGTCATCCTCAAAAAAAGATGGATCACTGTATAGGTCACACTAATGATTATTAACTGTTGTTAAAATACTAATATACAAATTAATGGTAAATGGTAATGGTAAATGGACTTGTATAGCGCTATATCTCCGTTTATCACAGACTCAAAGCGCTTTACATTGTTTTTGTACACATTCACCCAGTCACACACACATTCATACACCGATAGCAGCAGCTACCACGCAGGGTAGGCTTAGCACTAGGGTGCTAAGCTAACTAAGCTAACTATCGGGAGCAATTCGGGGTTCAGTGTCTTGCCCAGGGACACTTCGACATGTGGCGGGGAGACGGGGGATCGAACCTCCGACCCTGCACACCAGAGGCGAACTCCCTACCCACTTCGCCACTGCCGCCCCCAAATTAAGATCATTTAATAAAAATCTTATCGGTTTTTTGCCTTTTGTGAAATTATAATTCTCTTGTCTTCCCCACATCAGTGCACGTGGTCATCGCCACCCCCGGCAGAATCCTGGACTTGATAAAGAAGGGCGTGGCCAAGGTGGACAGAGTCCAGATGATGGTGATGGATGAGGTAAGCATCAACTAAACGATAAGATTATGAAAACTTCTTATCAGTATAATGTACCTGCAGTTGTAATTTGCTTTGGAAAAAGCATCTAAATGTCATATTATACATTTGTTTTTTTATCAAACAGTACAATATATACATATCTTTATTCTACCAGTTGTATGTGTGTTTTACAAATATTTTAGTGTAAGAAACAATGAATGAAAACAAATACAAAACCTACATATAAAATCAGTTTCCAGATTGCAGCTTTGCATCACCTCCATGTTAAATGATCTGTTTCCTCTCAGGCGGACAAGCTGCTGTCTCAGGACTTTGTGGTGCTCATCGAGGATATCATCAGCTTCCTGGCCAAAGGCCGGCAGATCCTGCTCTACTCTGCCACCTTCCCCATCAGCGTGCAGAAGTTCATGGTGGGTTTTGGTTTATTTGTTTGTTTATTTGGATCCACATTAATTTCAGCATAAACTAAAAGCTATTCGTCCTGTGGTCCCGTAAATTTGACCTTAAAACAAAAATTTAAAACAGACATACAAAACTCTGCATGAATCTGTATCTATTCTAAAAGATAAGTGTTCGCCTAATTGCTGCAGTAATACTGGACCAACCCGATGGCTCGCGGCCATTTGGCACCGGTCACCTCACACTGCAGTCCAAGCTGTTCTCACACTGCGTCCAGATCTGTGTTTGTGTTGGGCTGTGGGTTGCTTTTACAGGTCTGTCTTGGTCTGTAGCAACAGTCACAGGATTTTATTTGTTTGCTTAGATTCTGTAAACATGTATAAAGGTGACTACAATGTAAAAAAAAAATGTATGGCATCATGCAAACGGGTATTTAAAAAAAACTACAAATTTAAATCCTACTGATTTTCAGTGAAGTAAAGCTAATATTAAACTCAAGTGCATCAATTTAACAGAAACAAAAAGACCAAACAACCCACATAATTCGTTAAGGCATGTCCTAAACCCTTGTACATTTGTGAAAACGCTACTGTCTAGTTTTTCAATGCAAACTCAACTCTAATCCATTGATTGTGTTTCCTTGCTTTAGGCCAAGCACCTTCAGAAACCCTATGAGATCAACCTGATGGAGGAACTGACTCTGAAGGGCATCACTCAGTACTACGCCTACGTCACAGAGAGGCAGAAAGTCCACTGCCTCAACACACTCTTCTCCAGGGTAACTCAACTCTTTATTCACTGTCCATGCATTTAAAACTGCCACCATTTAGGACACTTATTTTTCACAGTTTTTAACTTCTGTGTTTTTTTTTAATGGCCCGATTGTCAAACGCATTACAGCAAAGCATTTTTGGATGTTGAAAACTATAATAGTAGTACTTAAAGGTGGAGTGAGTCAGTGATTCTGGACAATGCTCGTTGTCAAAATCATTGGGTATCTCCTTATGATCCGCTACCTGTCAATACTTTGTGTGCCCTGAAACACAATGTGGTGTTAATACAGAGCCTAGGCCTTGTAAACAGGCATGTTGCCAGCTATGGTGGGCTCCTTTTTTTACACACCAGTTTACAGACCCTAGGCTGTGTATTAACACCAGATTTTTCAGCGCAGACCGGTACTGATTTTGACACAAGCATTTTCCAGAATCACTGACTCCACCTTAAAGGGATAGAGTTAATTTATCCTATATCATCTCTAACATTGCAACAGTAGATTGTCCAACATGAGGGTGATTTAAATTCATATTGTTCTGTCTCTCCGTCACAGCTTCAGATCAACCAGTCCATCATCTTCTGTAACTCGACTCAGAGGGTCGAGCTCTTGGCCAAGAAGATCACGCAGCTCGGATACTCCTGCTTCTACATCCACGCCAAGATGATGCAGGTGAGGACAAGGCACAGCTGACATTTAACATGGAAACTGAAGGCAACGTTGCTCAACATGTTGAATGTTAATGTTGAATTGAAAATTAAAATTTTGTTTTTGTAAAATGCTTTTTTGTTTTAATTTTAATATCTTGTCTGTTTTTGCAGGAATACAGAAACCGTGTTTTCCACGACTTCAGAAATGGACTGTGCAGAAACCTGGTCTGCACTGGTGAGTTTCTGTTGTGCACTCATACATTTCAAAACAAAACATCTAATGTTATTGAGAGAGGTCGTCAAGGAACTATACATTTCATTTTCGTTCATCTTCCGACAGATCTTTTCACCAGAGGTATTGACATCCAGGCCGTCAATGTCGTCATCAACTTCGACTTCCCCAAGAATGCTGAGACTTACCTCCATCGTATTGGAAGATCAGGTATGTGCATTGTTACCTCATTGTTCAAGCTTCACTGATTATTTGTGGAAACTGTTTTGAAGACAAGATTTAGAGGAGAAAAGCAAAGAAAAATCTTGACAAATGTGCACATAACATACCAGTTTCAGAACCAGGTTTATTTTCAGGTGTGTTCACACATACAAACTTGTTGAGGTCTGATTTGCACACAATCAACAAATACAGAGAGCATGAGTAAAAGAAGTGCAACTTTAGAATGACTACAAAAAATGCAAATGTATTCTTTAACAGAGAATCTGAATATTGTTCAAACTGATGCATAAAGGGACGTGGGGTGTTTTTCATTCAATTAGGAAAAACACTTCAATGTAAAGCTTGTGTTTGTTAGGAATAGACAAATTAAATATGATGGATAGAAGTCGTCATAGTACATGTTGATATTTACCACTATCCTCACTCACTCACTCGCTCAGGGAGGTTTGGTCACTTCGGCCTGGCCATCAACCTGATCACGTCAGAAGATCGTTTCAACCTGAAGTCCATCGAGGACCAGCTGGTGACGGACATCAAGCCGATCCCCAGCAGCATCGACAAGAGTCTCTACGTGGCCGAGTTCCACTCCGGAGACTGCGACGTGGAGGAGATAGAGGAGAAGCCGGGACGCCAACAGGACAGCGCCTAGAGCAGGTGGGAGGGTTTGGGATGGTGTTTAACACAGCCCACGTTTACCTCTGTAGCACGTCTGTGTCTGTAACTGTCTGCATCTCTCTCGCTATTAATGTTCACACAAACAGTGTCTCTTCTAAAAGCCCTGTCTTTATACATAGATTTCTTTTGATAATTCCCATTAAAATGTCTGATATAATTTTATTATAAATGTAATTCATTTTGAGTTTTGACAGAAATCTGTGTGCCTAATTGTATATAAAAAAAAAAATTATATATGCACATTTACGCTTGTGGGAGGCTAATCAATGTTTTATTTCTGTTGCAGGACAGTGGACCCACCTGGCTTTGCACAGAAATCAGCGCTTGCACACAGGCTTCAGGCAATTCTTCAGTTTCACAATTATCACTCGTTTTCAGAGCCTGTCAAAAGGATGTTAAGGCTTGTTTATTTTAAGCATTTCCACAGAGAGCTGCCTCATTGTTTTGTTTTAGTACAAGCAAATTAAGAGAATTCAACATTATTGTTTTGCACCAACTCAGAAACCTGCGGATGAGCTTAACATATTTTTCCTTAAGTGAATCTTGGTTGGACAGCAGCAGTGCAAATGCCTATCAAAGCTGTTCTGAACCCGTTGTCCTTGGTGACTGTTTTCATTGCCAGCAGAGAGGTTTGTCTCTCTTTATTGTTACAATGGTGCACTTACACCAGCCATCGTTCGTTCTGTCCACTTACACTGTTGTCGTCACTTAAGTGCCTTACTTACTCCCATGTGCACTCATCCATTCATAGCCTGCTGTCTTCTGTCATGCAGCAGAGTACGAGCACAAATAATATGAATTCAATAGTTACCCAACTTTATTTAAATGTCCATTATGCAAGGGGAAAGACATCACAGACACACGCACACACACATGCAGACATTTCTCGAGCTGAGAGGTGTGTTGAAAGAATGGCTCAACCTTCTAAAAGAAAGAAAGAAACATCCTGAATGTGAAAGTTTATTTTTAATGCGAACGTTGCAATAAAAAAGGGCAGCTTTATTTAAATACTGCGTGACTGTTTTTCCCTTTTCGTTAAAAATACATGAGCATAATTCAAACGAGAGGTTGACTAGAGACGCGAGCCCCGATACTAATTCAAGACGTTAGCTTACGACTCCACACACACACACATACACACACAGCAAGAGAAATAAATAGCGGCCTCATTCTGTTGTTTGGAGGTTATTTTTACATTTTAAAATAATTCCCATTTGGCTGGTGAGAACTGTAAAGCCGCTGTAGCTGGTAGATGAAAAGGTGGCTTCCTCTCCTGCAACGCGTTCACGGCAACAGCATTTTGTTGTTTTAAATGCATAACAATAAAATCAAATCTATCATGGGACTTGCGCATCAGAGACGGGTCCAGAACAGTTTTGACGGCGACGTTTGCCATCACAAAGTTGATAAATAAAATGCTAATATAAATGATAAAGTCGCAATAGGTCCAAGGAGTGAATGTTTTTTGTGGAAGTTGGTGCAAAACAATAGCTTGAATTTTCTGCTACTGCTCCATATTCAGTTTACATTGTGGAGCTACAAGATGGATTTAAATTCAGGCGTTTTTTTGAAAGTTTCTTTTTAAGCCCCATCATGACAAAATGGAAGTTGGGGAATGTATTGGTTGCCATCATTTCTTTAGCCCAGTGTTTGAATGCCAAGCCCTTGAGCGTATTTGACGGGTGTCATTTTGCATTGCTGCTGCTACATTGAAGACTATTCTTCAGGCTTTGCTCTTATGATGAAATTATTAACTGGATATTAATTGTTTTCATGGACCACCGAGCGATAAGACCTAGTCAGTCTGTTAAAGTAAAAAAAAAATTACCATCAATCAAACTAAAATGAGAAATGACTGTCTGTTATGAATATGCAGCAGCAACAATGCAATTTTTTTCCCCCAGCTCCGCTATGTGTTATGATTTATGAAAATGTGAGGCTTATATTTTGTGAGGGGTGGGCTCCGTGTTTGAAAGCAAAATTGTAGCATTTTTGAACAGGCAGCTGTAACTTCTTTGTTTTTGTCCTCCCTTTACAAGAGCGTCAGTAATGATGGAAAAATACATAAAAAAAAGAAGGTATTTTTGCTTTTTAAGATTTATTTTTATGTTTTACTATGCTTTAAGCAGTTTGAAGGGGGGGGCTGTCTGTGTGGCTCTTAGCACTGGTTAACTCCCAGTATTTTTATTTTTTGGGGGGGACGGGTGGGGGTTTGCAGAAGCCAAGTGTTATATCAGATGCTATTTGGGCATCTTGACTGTTGTTCTTTCTGGTACTTAAAACTAAGAAAACATTTTTGATTTTGAAGTAGTTTCTCCTAAAATACACAATATATTTTCTTTTCTGTGTGTTTTTAAGTACCAGAAAGAGTGTTAAGTTAAAGGATTAAGTTTGTGGAGAATGTTATGGCACTGTGATCCTCTCAAATAGGTTCCATGTTCATGTGACGCATGATCAAAGTGCTACGATTTGTTTTCAGCAACTTGATTCTTTTCTCCAATAGGGCAATCTTTATACGAGGTGTTTATGAATCATTTTTTTGAGGAAACAAAAATTGTAAATGATTCATTGTTTACACTAGTCGTTTACAATTCTACAAAAAAAAAGAAAATACTTTGCTTCATGGACGGAGGAGGAGGTAGAATTTTATTTTTGTTTTTTCCTTGAAATTGATTTTCAGGATTAACATCGAAGCAAAACCAAAAAAGGAGAATGTCGTACGAGTGTGTCTGTGTGAGCGAGAGAGAGAGATTTAAGTGTGTGTGTATTTGAGTGAGGAGAGGTGTGTGTGTGTGTGTGTGTGTGTGTGTGTGTGTGTGTCGTGCAGGAGACTGTTCGAACAAGGTGTGTGTGTGTGTGTGTGTTTGAGAATGAAAAGAAATTAGATGAATGTTTGAAGATGGGACCGGTTGCGTTTTGTTAATCATTACGTCTACATGCAGCTTTAACTAAACGATGTCTGTGGATTGAACAGCTCATCTTTGGGAGAATCAGACCTCACATGAGCAACACTTGGTACTTGTGTGGATGATCGGTCATTTGGGATAAGAAGAAAAAAAGTTATAGTTTATATAAGTTAGGCTGCATGTGAACGTAATTATTGTTACTTTTTCCTGTGTATATGTGCAAAATTGTCTTGTTTTTTTGTTGGTGGTGTGAGATGTCTTAACAATCAGTACGGATGTTTACAGTTGTCAGGGATGTGATTTCTGTTTCGTTAATTCTCCTTTTCCAACTCGCACCTCCTCGAGAAGTTCAAATTAATGAACATTAATCTTATTTCTCATTTTAGAACTTTTCTGTTTTTTACGTCTCTGATCACGTCCCTGACAGTCATTGGATACATCTCCTTTGTGACCCAAAAGCAAAGATTGCACAAATATCTAGAGCTGAACTTATCCACAGACAATAGCCAGGAGATAAAATAGTTAACAAAATATCTTGTCCAAGACTCTTTCCTGGAATCGGCTCCCGACTTGCTTAAAAACGACCTTAACTACAACTTTTATTTCTGTAGCTCCAGCCATGTTGTATCAGCTTTATTCTGGCAATAGGCTCAACATTTAACTCTGGTTTATACTATTTGAATATATACCAAAAGGAGAAATATGGTTTCTTTAAGTTTCAACATGAATTTGTAAATGTGTTCAAGTGAACTTTTGCATCAGTGGTCACAAAGGAGGTTGATAATGATATATGAATGTTGAGTGATCCGGTTGATTGGTCGTGTGTGTCGGTGCGTGTGTGTGTGTGTGTGTGTCGGTGCGTGTGTCTGTCTGTCTGTGCGTGTGTGCACTTCGACCTGTGGAGTCAGGAGTGATGACATGGGTGGGAGGGTTATTTGTCAAAAAAAAAAAAAAAAAAAAAAAAATCCAATTCGATCAGGTGAGGATTTGGGAAAAAGACAAATTGCAGGTTTAAAAATTGATGCTTTGAATTCTGCAAATTCTAAATTGATGGCTGAACTGCCCGTAACATCTCTACTGTGCGAAGCTAAATTGAATTGGAACTTGTATTTTGCTGCACTAATGTAGACTCACCCACGCTTCAGCCAAACTAAATATAAACTCGGCAGCATTTTTGGAAGTAAGCTGAGGGTAAAATTATTTCCCCTGCAACACAAGTAGAAACGTGTCTGAAGTGACTCTAAATTGGCTTAAATAAATGTTCAGTTTCAGGGTGTAAAAGTTGCAACAGTATTTTGTTTTCTACAACACGGACAGGAAAGATTAGTTATACAGTGATTCAACAAAAAAAAATTACTAATCTAAAAAGTTTATTTTTGTTTTTTTCAATTTTGGGTTCAGACTTTTCTGTATTCATTGGTACCTTTGTTGGCTCATCAATTCAAGTGACTTGCATCATTGTTTACTCGAATTGTAAAACCCTAAAAACCAGAATCCATGTTTAGGATGTCTGTTTATTTTCGCCTGTCGCTGCCCCATGATTTTTATTTTTTTGTGACATTAGAATAATATAACAATATCGATTGGGTGATACTGCAAAAATGTCATTCTTGCATTCTTCATCTTAATGATTTTTTGATGCATAAAGTATCTCAACGACTTGTGTTGGTCACTCTGCCCTCTACTGTTGTAACGTGGAAATACCATGCAGGGGTTATACAATTCAATAAATTTGGACTTAAATTTACACAGTCTGGTGTTTTCTCTTACTTTGTATTCCTCTGTTTGATCATTGATGTGGTTGGTTACCCCATTATGGCTGGATGGATTATTTATTCATCCTCAAAGGGAAAATGTTTTGTTTCAGTAGCTAATAATAATGAAAAATCTAAATTTCAATAAGAATGTGCATGGCATTTTGTATATTTCTGATTCGGTTTTGTCAGTTTCTCCTTTTTACAATAGAAATGTCTGTGTAAAAATGTGCATTATACTATATTATAAAGCCAAACATAAGAATTGAATATGTACATAATACTTCAATTTGTGTAGAGTAATCACCACAAAAATGACATTACATTTTCTAATATTTGCGGCAATAAATAAAGTAAATAAAAAATGCGGATAGTATAGAGCAATGTACTACGGAAATAATTGAGATGTTTGTACAGTTAAGTCATTGCTCAGATTAATTTATCAAATATAAATTATAGATGATAAATTAATGGTTTAAAGCCGCAGAAATAGTCCAACGGCCAGACAATTAACTTCCGGACACTGCTGTAAACTCTACACCTTGTACCACAGGTGTGCTCACTAGTCCTTCTTGATCAGTAAATTAACAGGGCTGTGTTGTTGCTGAAAGAGGCGATGCTGGCTAACAATTCAATAAACTATGTTTTGATAATAATTAAACGTTTGTCTGGTCACCCATGGGCCTAATATAATAGACCCTCGTGCTGCCATTTGACCTTGAAGGTATTTCTTACAAACTGTTCTCTACACCGGCTGTGTCGCCTGCAAGCTCTCCGCCAATCAGAAGCCGCATAACGTAAACCCCGCCCCCAATGTAAAAGCATCACTACTCTAAGCGAATAGAATTTCAGTATGAGCGTGACAGCACCAACACACAAACCACGCCTGCTAATCTTAAACCGGTATAATCTGATTGACAGGTCTTTCTGCCAATCAGCTCTGAGTATCGTGGTCCGTGATCCAATCATAACACGAGTTGAGTAAATAGGCGGGCTTTAGCGTCACTCACGCGTTCTTCTTCACTGGATTCCACTTCCGGCTGCATCGTCCTCTGGAAATCACAACGTGAGTATTTTTTCTTTACTCTGTATTTTTATGTAACAAGCGGTTTCACTGCAAACACATGAACATATTAGATGTTGTTTTGCGGCAGCTGTCGTTTTGTAAAGTGGTCTTTATTTTCCCTTAGTGGCAGCGGTAGCTATTTGTGTTAAAGCTGCTGGTAAACGATGCTAAGGAGCTAGCATTGCTAACTGTTTCATACATAGGTGAGGAAGGGTTCATTCAACACACGAGATACATGAATTAAAGATAACAGGCAGTGGTTCCTATTGTATGACGTATTTCCATCACATAGTGTTATTGATATTTAATAGTAGCAGCCTAGCAGGTCTTTCTCATCAATCATAACTGACTTCAAATGAATGAGTATGTTATGTGTGAAAGGTTAAAAGGGCATTCCGCTTATTACACACAGACGTTAGATGAATAGATGGATAAATATATACTGTATTCATCTCCAAGGGGACATTCTGTTGTTGCAGTAGCAGAGAAATAAACGCAATCAAGTATCAAAAGTGCATTAATGATTAAAAATGTGCACAGTCCATTTCCATTAATTGTAGTAGGAGTCTCCTCTCCTGGCACAGAAGGGAGTCACTGTAGATAGTTATTGCTGTTGGCAGTTATGACCTTCTGCCCTTATTACAGTGAAGCTTAAGGAGCCTCCCACTAAACACTAGGCTGTGTAGGGGCTGTGTAATACTGTCTATTAGCTTCAGCATCTCCTTCTCTCCTCAACAAAGAAGACTAGAAGACCATTAAACTAATTATAGGAAATAATTGATACTCAGCAAGTGGATGTAACAAATTCTTATTTTGCTCTGGAGGAAGCTTTCTGAATTCTAAGATTATTCAATGGCAGATTTTTCTGAAATCTCTTATATTTGACTTGAAAAGTAATGATATTAATGGTTAAGTGCCCGAAAAAGCCAAAATGTACTTAATATTTTACTCTGAGTAAAGTTTGTTTATTCAGTTGTGAGAATATACCTTAGAAAATGTTCACTTCTCTGCTACACCCAAAGTCACATAATAGTGCACCACTCACTCACTCACCCTCTCTCTCTCCTCTGCACCAGAATGGGCAGTGTTTTGGCTGCCAGCGCCCCTCCTCCCCCCCCAGCCCCTGGACTTGCTCCGGCCCCGGGGCTGACTGTCCCGCCCGGCTTCGGGATGCCCTCAGTCATCACCCCGACCGAGGCAGCGCAGGAGGAGGAAAACCCTCTGCCCAACCCGGGGGCCTTCGACGAGTGTCACCGCAAATGCAAAGGTAAATAAAGCTCCTATCACACTGTGGTTGAGATCTTCAGTGCCTTATTTATTATTTATTTACATCTCCTTACTTACATGATCACTTGGTCTGCCTTGTGTATCCTGTGTATATTTTGTGAATTTCCTGTGTACTTTGTTTTCGTATTTTATTGTATGTTCTTGGCTGCTATGACATTCTAATTTCCCTCTGGGGAGTAATGAAGCTATCTATCTATCTATCTATCTATCTATCTATCTATCTATCTATCTATCTATCTATCTATCTATCTATCTATCTATCTATCTATCTATCTATCTATCTATCTATCTATCTATCTATCAACATTTTCAATGTCTGCACTACTTGGTGTTGCTTTCATATGTGTGTTTTAATATCTATCTATTCTTCACAGAGGTTTACCCGATGCAGATGGAAGGCGTCAGGCTAGTCGTCAACAAAGGCCTTAGCAACCACTTCCAGGTCAGTTTAGTTAAATAGTTCATTCAAAATACAACAGTTTTATTGCCAAAATAACAACAAAATAAATCATGGCTACGACTTAAAAGCAATGGAAAATAATAATACACTGAACTCCTGAACTATAAATTAACTTGAAATCGTGTGCCTTTAAACCCAGGTTCTCAAGTCATTTATTATCACACGACCAAAAGACTGAATTGCAAATGTGTGTCTCAGCGGTTCCACTTTGATTCAGACAATAGAAAGACTGCAAATATATTAGTAATAGTTTGTGTTCTTTTTAAACTCTTTCAGGTGAATCACACTGTTCTGCTGAGCACCATGGGCGACTCCACCTACAGGTTTGGAGCCACGTACGTTGGAACGAAGCAGATGGGGCCAGCAGAGGTAAGAAAGTCATAGATAGATAGATAGATAGATAGATAGATAGATAGATAGATAGATAGATAGATAGATAGATAGATAGATAGATAGATAGATAGATGAATTCTTTATATTTGAACTGAAATATGAATGCTCCGCTCTTTTTTCCGATTCAGTTCTTCCCCGTCATGGTGGGAGACATGGACAACAGCGGCAGCCTTAACGCCCAGATCATCCACCAGATCAGCAGCAGGATACGATCCAAAATAGCCTTCCAGGTAAGAGATAATAATGACTGCAGTCACACCAATACACCTGCCTGGTTGATATTAGTTCATTGTAGATATTTTGTATCTGTGCAAATCTTAAATTAAGTTTATCATTTTTTATTAGTTAGGGTTAGGGTTTTTAATTTATTTAAAAAAAATAATAATAATCCAAAGATGCTTGCATTTTTCTGTGTTCATAACAACATATAGGCTGATTTTTCATTATTATTATTTGAAATTAATCAAAATCTGTCACGTCCTCAGACACAACAACAGAAGTTTATGAACTGGCAAGGCGACTGTGAACTCAAGGGAGAAGATTATACCGCCACTGTTACCGTGGGAAACCCAGATGTCCTGGTCGGCTCTGGTAGGTCTGCAGTCACTAACACTATTAGCACAACGCCATTATGTCACTCAAAGACTCAATATAGAATGGGATTGCTTTTAACTCTCTTGAGAATAAATATACCTTCATATCCTTTAACACACTTAGACACATTATCTTAAATCTGCCGAACTCTACCTGTAACTGTTTTAATTAGGCTATATTGTACTTTCACCCATTTCATATTAATTGCAGCCTTTCTACATCGCTGTCAAAATGTTGCAATTGTCTCTTTATCAGCTTGTTGTGTATTTGCATGGTATATTGTGTTTGTATTGTTGTTTTTGCTTTGCATTTATTTGACTCGATATCATTGCAAATGAGGGTCACCCACCCCTCCAATTGATCTCTCGAGTATAAATAAAGGTTGATTGAAAATAAAACAAAATCTTATCTTCCCCTCATCCCTTTAGGTATCATTATATCACACTACCTCCAGTCCATAACGCCGGCGCTGGCTCTGGGCGGAGAGCTGGTTTACCACCACCGGCCCGGAGAGGAGGGCGCGGTCATGTCTTTAGTGGGACGATACACAGGTGAGAGTTATTGTTTGTTCAATAACTTTTAATTAACCATGTGAAATCCATTGAGATTAAAAAAAATAATAATTCAAGAATGACATACCCATCAAAGCAGCACTATGATAAAATAAGCACAACCAACAATAGTCACGTGCAATTCTCATACACGCCATTCAACATCCAATAAATATATAACACAAGATCAGGGAAAAAAATATGGAAGTTAAAAGTGAGTTCTTGTTATTGTTGTCTGAATTCAATGATCCACTTAGTCCACCATTTTGTTTCATTGAGTTAAAACAGTATTGACTTGAGCTTTTCTCTGTACAGGCAGTAACTACATCGCCACCATGACACTGGGCTCAGCGGGGGCTCACGCTTCATACTATCACAAAGCAAACGATACGGTAACTATCACACTCAATATCATGGAACAGGAAAAGTTCATTTTTTTACACAAAGTGAAGTATTAAAAACCTTCCCTTTGTTTTAAATTGTACTAATTGTCCTTTGCATTAAAGCCAACGTTCCGTCTTGATAATTATATGAAAGTAAAATGTTAATACATGTGTGTGGCGTCATAAAGTGCTCATTATGATATTTATAAATGGATGTATCTGCTAAACAAACAAACTAACTGTCTGCTGATCTTCTACAGTTGCAGCTCGGCGTGGAGTGGGAGGCGAGCACCCGGATGCAGGAAACCAGTGTGTCGTTCGGCTACCAGCTAGATGTTCCTAAAGCCAATTTACTGTTTAAAGGTACTGTGTCTGTCTGTCCGTCCATCTGTGTCTCTCTCTGTCTGTCTGTCCGTCCATCTGTCTGTGTGAACTTGGTATTTCAGGGGGAACATTAGCCTGCACAGCTGAATATGCTTGTAAACAGATTACAGAGGAGAATTTAAATCTCATTTCCTCCTTACCCTACTTCAGATATTCCATGTTTGTCTCCCCTCTCATTCTCTAACCAACCTGTCTAACATCCCGTGTCCTGCGTCCTGCCCCCCTCAGGTTCCGTGGACAGTAACTGGGTCGTTGGTGCGACGTTAGAGAAGAAGTTGCTCCCTCTGCCTCTGTCCCTGGTCCTGTGCACCTTCCTCAACCACCAAAAGAACAAGTTCCAGTGCGGCTTTGGCATCACTATCGGTTAACCGCTTTGAGACTGACGTAAACGGCGGTTTATCGACCCCAAAAAGACGGACTGCACCGAATGGACAAACTCAATTATGGACGCGCAGACTATGCCATGTACTCCACTCTGTCCCGTCCCTAAATCACCTCAAACTGTCGCTCTATTCGGCCGTTATCATGTCATTGGTTCGTGGTGAAAAGAAGGTACTGCTGTAAATCTAACGCATTTCATTTCATTATGATTGATAGACCTGAAGTTTAACCAATAATGTGATTGGTCAGGAATTATTTGACTGTGGACTCCCGACACAATCTAACAGACGGTAGTAAAAAGACGTAACATATAATGAGACAGAGCTGTTTGTCATTGAGTTTAGTGCCTGCCGCTCCGGTTTAGAATTTTATTCTTGTTTTTTGTTTTTTTACTGTAAACTCTGTTGTCTTGGCGTGCCGTGTAATGAAATCATTTTCTTTGTTCAATGGTGACTTAATGGTTACGGAGAAGTTTATAAAGAAGTACAGCACGTACTGCATGTCACGTTCACCACCCATCACTTGTTTCGTTGCCTTTTTTTATGTTACATACATATGGAAATAGTAGATATGACCTGTGTATATACCTCTTGGAAACGGATAAATACAATTTCTTACAAAAACTGCACGTCTTCGGTTGTTTCTTTCAATTTATCTTATTTCAAGTTGAATTTCTATTATTGTTATAGATAACAACTTGAGGCAACAAGGATATAGTTGTAGTTAAAAGTTGATTTACAAAAAATATGGTGGCTGCTGTCTTTAACCTGAACATTTGAGTTTTTTGTGCAGTGTATGAGAAAAAGCATGAAAAGCTTTGTAAAGAAATGGCCCATATTCTTATTATCCTTCCATATATCTTCATTATAAACAACCAATCTATTGAAAGAAAGAGGTGGCAGGAGTGCTTCTGGTTTCCTTTCAAAGTACTGGTGCACATGGAAGGCTATAAAATTGACCGAGGGGAGGAAGAGTTATGACCAAAATATAAAAAGGCCTTCAATTCAAAGGGCAAGACACAATGAAGGTACTCCAATGCATGTCGGCTAGAGCCCAAAGCAGACAAGGCTTGAGTGCCTGGACCAGGATTATTTCTGACATTTTTGGAGATAACTCTTGCTCTCCTCCATCAACCATCTTGAGTTGACACGGTTGCAGAATGTTGCTCAAACGCACTTCAGCCTTAAACGCTAATAAAGAACCAAAAGACTGAACTTGTTAGTTACACTTTTATTTAAGAAAATAAACATTGCTTAAGTTAAAATAAGTATTTTATACATGGCGTCGGATAGAGAAATGTCTTTTTAAAGCTTCTTCTGGGCGAAGGACTCCCACAGAGCGGTCAGCTGAGCCTGCAGGTCCTGAGTGCTGGCATCCATCTTGGCTCTGATCTCCTCTCCGTACGGGGCCAGGCTCCTCTCCAGCTCCTGGGTCTTCTGGGTGAGCTGGCTCTCAAAGCTCTGGGCCAGTGGCAGCATGCTGCTCTGGAACTCCTCCAGACGCTGCTCCATCTTGAGCCTCATCTCCTCGGTGTAGGGAACCATCTGGACCCGGAGCTGCTCCACGCTCCTGTCCAGCTGCCCCTTCAGCTCCTGGGACTTCTTCAGCAGGACGGCCTGCAGGGCCTGGGGGTCCATGGTCTCAGCGTAGGGTGTAGCCTCGGCATGAAGCTCCTCAACCTTTAAGGTTAGTTTTAGATTAGTTTTTATTTCACATACAAACAAAACAAAAAGACATAGAGTGATAAAACATTTTTTATAAAACCTGTAAAGGATTATTATATGAAAACCACACCTAAAAACACTTGAATTAGAATACAACACAATATGAAAAAAATTATAGAATAAAAAATAAATATATATATATATATTTTTAAACACAAAAAATACAAAACAGTCAGATAGTCACCTTCCTCTGGAGGTCGGCCACCAGCTCATCAGCGTAGGGTTTCAGCTCGGAGCTCACTGCGGTCAGGTCTTTCTCCATGCGGGCCTTCAGGAGCTCGGCCTCCTGGGTAAACTGGTCCAGGAAGTCCTGGGTGAGAGGGGCGGCCCGCGTATGGAGGGCGACCACGTACTGGTTCACCGTGTCAGCGCTCTGAGAGATCTTGGTGCTGATGGAGAGAAAAAGAAAAAAAATCTGTTATTAAATTGAAACATTCACAATATTTTGTCTTTTAATTTACATATTATTTTCTTTATATTGATTTCAATCCCTGTTTTCATAATAATAATAATATGTAAGTAGGGCAGTGCTGAAAAAAATCGATACAGCAATTTATCATGATAAAATTTGTGAGATATCTGTATAGATTTCCAGCTCCAAAGGTCAATATTTTGTGAACTACAACCTCCGCTCCTGAAGATACGGAAAGCAGTGTGGCTGGTGGCTTCGAATTGCCCAGATGGTACCCAGCAACATGTATTTAAGCTCTTTGACAAAATGTTCAATGAACTATGTGGAATATCGCAATATGCATCGTATCGCAATGTATCGTGATATATCATACCGTGACCCATGTATCGCGATGTGCCCTGTATCGTAAAGTCCTTGCCGATACCCAGCGCTACTCGTAATGCATGCAGGTCATTTCTATATTGTAAAGCACTTTGAGCTGCATTTCTTGTATAAGAATCAGTGCTAAACAAATAAAGTTTATTATTATCATTATTATTATTCATCACTTTGACTCTTACTTCACGTCCTGTCCCAGCTCAGACTCTCTGATCTGCTTAATGGAATCCTCCGCCGTCAGGGTCGCCTTAGCAACATAGTCCCAGAAAGCATCTTTCACCAAATCCAGATTGTTCTTGGGCGGCTCGCTCCACAGCATGTTGGCATTGCAAACTGTGGATAAAACAGAATATTTTTAGCATTATTTTAATAGAAAAACTCAAAAAAATACTAAATACTTTTTAGTAAGTTTAGTAATTCTGTTCATTCATATCCCAAGTTGTTTTCCATTTTGTTTGTATGTGTTGAAAAAAAAAATACACTCACCAGAGAAATGAGCAAGTGCGAGAACCACAAGAACCTTCATGATTGAGTTTGAGTCTGCTGGATAAAGAAAACAAATTTACAATTTTAGAAAAACTATGTAACAAATGTATAATCTTACAATTCATTAATGAACATCTGAGAAGTGTTACCTTACAGATGCAGCTTGTGTCTTCTTCAGTCTGTGTTTGGTGTCTGTGTGATGCCTGTCAGATGTTTTATAGCCATATATTAGGCTAAAGTCCTCCTCCTCTTGCCCCCGCTGGATACATTCCTGTCAACGCTGCCACTCCACGTCATAATTCAAGTGTCATTGGCCTTTAATAATCTTGTGATGATACATATTCTCTGGAATCTGAATGGGTGATAGGTACAAGTTAAATGTTATAAGTTGTCCACTGAAGGCAGTAACTAGTGGGGACACACAGAGATCCAAAACCTCTAAATTATAATGCCTTTCATTTGTATTAGCCTAGGGAATTTCTGTTCATTAGGTTTGTTAATATTAGTTTTTATACAATAGTTTAGCTTAGGAGACACTGTGATTTCAGCTGTACAGATAAAGTCTCATCTCCCTACTCATCAAAGTTTTTATATTGTTCAGCTCAGACCCAAAACATTATGTGAGTACCACGAAGACAGATTAACAGGTTAGCGAACTATCCGAACAAACCCTATAACAGAAGCCTCCTATCAAATCAACAGGTTGCAACATAAGTTCACTAAGGCCTATTATTGATAATTATGATGTTTACTTGGCTGTGAATTCTTCAGATTCTCTTTAAAGGTGCAGTAGATAACAAGCACATAGTGTACCATCACAGGAGCGTCATGGGAACATCAGTGCAATAAGATCAATGTTAAGATAAACTTTTTGGTGCTTGTTTTTGTGTTGACAGGTGTCACATAGGGACATTGTTACTTACATTCGTCTGAAAATATTCACACAAACAGCACAGGCTTTGATATTTATTAGTTTATTGGTATTTATGATACTATTATTCAATCAAAATTAGTTTCACTTTGATGTTTGCTCAACCTGAAATGATTCCCATGTACCATTCAGATTCCAGAGAATATGCATCATCATAAGATTATAAAATGTGATGACTAATGGCGTGGAGTACGGGCGATAAGATCAATATTAAGATAAACTACTTGGTGCTTGTTTCTGTTGGGTTACAGGTGTCACATAGGACGAGTTGTTTTTCTAGATTTCCACCAAAGATTTTCCTTTCCGTGCTTTGAAATCTATTTTATTTGTATCTGTAGTAAAAAAAAAAGAAGGAAAAAGGTCATTTGAAAACCTAATAATTCTCACTGCAAGTTTCACGTTACAAACATGTCATTTAACTAGTAAGTAAGTAAGTAAGTAAGTAAAGTTTATTTATATAGCGCCTCTCGCAGACCAGGGTCACAAAGCGCTTCACATTAAAAAAAAAACACAATAAAACGACACATATAACTAGGGCTGTCAAGCGATTAAAAAAAAATAATCTAATTAATTACAGGCTCTGTGATTAATTCATCTAAATTAATCGCATACTTATAAGTTATATGACACTTTTATGCCTGTTTATAAACAACTGTAGGCCTATAGGCTACCCTATAGGCTATTCCTACCTTCATGCTTATTTGCCCGGAGCAGCCCATAACACATCCATAGAGCCCTCTCTATGCTTCTTTCTTTACTCTTTAATCCCGTGCGGGCCGTCTCCGCAAGATACAGGTGCAGCTCCGCTATCGTCTCACCTCTTTTGCGCCAAAGGGCAATATAGAAGTGCAATTAATCTGCATTCATTTTTTTAATCGCGTTATTTTTTCTGTAATTAATCGAAATTAACGCGTTAATTTGACAGCCCTAAATTTAACCTTTTGTTTTTCCATTTAAAAGATAAAACTAAAACTGAGTATTAGCGAGGTGATATTGTTCGGATGTGACTCATATTAGTTCAGCTGTGGCTCTATGCAAATAGCATGACGGTCAACACCAGACACATGCTACACCATACTATCAAAATCCCTGAATATCTTCTCACAATCCGCTACCTGTCCGTACTGTGTGTGCGCTGTCCAAAAATCCAGTGTTAATACACAGCCTAGGCTCTGTAAACTGGCATGTTGTTATCTACACTTTTTTGTTTTACCTATAATTACAAACCAGTTAAAGAGCCTAGGCTGTGTATTGACAATTGTTTTGTTTTGTTTTCAGTACAAACCGGTAGCGGATGTGAGGAGATACTGTATTAACTGAATTTTACAAAAAGTGGATTTGACAAACAAGCATTCTCCAAAATTGCTGACTCCACCTTTGAGGCCACACAGCTCAGCTCCTTTGCCTTATCGGGACGTCCTGAGTGAATCTCCGTATAAGGAAACGTTATATTCCTCGGTCGAGATAACCTCAGCGTCGGATTGGACAAACTGGACCAAAGTCCTGCTAATTTTTCACAGACCTTAAACCTCGGACAGTGAAGACGTTTGTCTACGTAACGTTGAAGCATTCAAGTGAATCAATATCTGTGTTTAAGTAACGATCAACAGACTCATCATCAGAAACAATGCAGTAATCCTGTACTGTGTCACAACAGAGTGAAATTGTTACAATTCTTTATTATCTTATCTTGGTCACACCCTTACTCAAAGTGCTGTCAACTCCACTGTGTTCAAATGTTACATACTCTTTGATTAACTATGCAGCCCAGTTAAAGTGCATTCATTGTTATGGCTTTACACAGATTCTGGTACATTTAATAGAAGTACATGTGTTGTTGTATCTGTCCTCAATATGTTTATTTTAGCTTGTTTAGATGTGAACAGCCAAAAATGAAACAGTTTAGCTCAGTTTTAGTTTGTATTTGAAAGGCAGCAATAGACGGCAGTGTGCTAATGACTTTTGAGGTACATGGATGTTAGTGTAAACCAAAGTTGGAAATCCAAATATTGTATTATAATATTCTTTATTGTATATACTATATGAAATACTGTATATTCTTTTATTATTTTGATCCATGTTTGCAGCTCTAAGGATGTCTGTTGATCGATCCACTACTTTGGCTGTACAACTGAATAGCTAGAACTGATAGGATTTAAAATGTTTTACACACATTTTTTAACCTTATGCAAGGATGAAACCTGCATGTTTTCCAGTGTCACCGTGAGGTTCACATTTATTTTAAGTAAAATATCAAAAGAACTAATTGATCAATTGCAATTTAATTTGGTTCAGACACTCAGCCCTGTTTGCAGTGAATGCCAAGAAAACAGAGTCAGTTTTCTCTTAGTCCTTATATAATATAATTTGAGTACTCCTAATTGTCTTGTGATCTTGAAATAAAGGACTTTTGATTACTTTATTAACCGGTTATACCAGTACAAGCTTTCACAATTAAAAACATCCACAGCTGTTCGCGGCTTCCATACATGTTGCCCTGGATGATTCGGAACAACTTTGTTGATCCTTTGATTTTTCAACTAACATCGAGTAGAAACTTAATTTGTCCAAAACTTTGGTTTATGACCCTTTACCTTTAAAACTGTTGACATTGCCATCATCATCTGCTGTACTTTAGACAACAGACCACGTGTTACTGTATCTGTATTTTAAACATAAAAACTAAAACTGAATTAAACATCATATCGCTCAGAGCAAAGGCATAACACCTTTGAGTAATGTATTGTTTTACACACATTTGTAACAACATTTTAAAGTTTTATTGATAAAAGACATAGAAAGTGTCGTTAAAACAACTTCTTAATAAAAACTAAAATGTTTTGAATACCATTCTTCAGCCCTGCTCTGAACCATGTATAGCCTCATGATGTAATAACGTACAGAGTTCTCATCAGTTCACTGATTACGTCGTGACCACTGTTGTGATGTGGAAGCATTCCGTTCCATGACAGCACATCACTCTGCCCTGGACTTTAGTCTGTGGAGATTCCTCTATAGGAGTCGCTGCCTATATAAACTCAGCCAGGATCAGTGCAGGACACACACACTGTGATCACCATCAGCTCACCGTCCGAACAGCAAGCTCACACACAGGTAAGAAGCTATTGAGAAAATGTCACTGTTTAGGTTGTTATGAAATATGTTTCAGAATTGACTTCAAAAAGCTAATTCTTTTGTGTGTTTCTTTGCAGTTGAAGTGTCAATCATGAAGGTCCTTGTGGTTCTCGCCCTCGCTGTTTTCACAGGTGAGAAATAATTTTGTTAAAAAAATAAGTTTTTGGTTGCAAATTGGAAGAAAAACTTTAAAATCTTGAACAAGTGATAATAACAATATCCCTGTTATTTCAGCCGGTTGCAATGCCAACCTCGTGGCGCTGCAGCAGCCCAAGCAACAGGTCGACATGGTCAAGGATGCTTTCTGGGACTACGTTGCCAAGGCGACCCTGACCGCTGAAGACTCCCTGCAGCAAATCAGAGAGTCCCAGCTCGGAAAGGAACTGAAGTAAGTCGCATTTATCCAAGGAAAATTATTCTAAAACCTCATTGTGACAGAAACGAGTCGTCCTCTAACTGTAGTCCACTGTATAAGAGTGAAGGGATTTTTACACTTTGTTGTTTTGCCTTGTAGACAACCCCTGTGCTCTCATTTCACAGACCACTACACAAAGAGAGCAATGTTTTTAGTGGAGCTTAGAGGTTGATTGAGTTACTGATACTGGAAGTCGGAATCTGTCCATATCTTTCCAACTTTATTCTTGAACTGTTGAGTTTCTTCTCGACATTGTATTTACAGATTTATTCTTAACATTTGGATTTTAGTCTGAAGCGCTATGAGTGCGAGAAAAGCGCTTTATAAATCGAATATATTATTATTATTATTATTATTATTATTATTATTATTATTATTATTATTATTATTATTATTATTATTATTATGTAATGAATAATGGAAAACAAAGGCTGCTAATTTTATTTCTCTCCCATGGCTCTAATACTCTTAGAAAGTGTTACGCCCCTAAAAACTTCACTATTGGTATAATTTATGTTATATTTCATGAATTCATCTGTATATCTGCGTCCCCTTTAGCACCTTCATCTCAGAGAGCACCGACACCGTGAACAAACTGGCCGACACCCTGCGCGCCCAGGTGGCTCCCGTCACCCAGGACCTGATGACTAAGTTCACCCAGGAGGCCGAGCTCCTGAAGGCCCGCATGGAGAAAGACCTGACCGCCGTGAGCGCCGAGCTGAAACCCTACGCTGATGAGCTGGTGGCCGACCTCCAGACGAAGGTAAATATCTGATTGTTTTATATTTTTGGGGTATTTTAGTTTTATTTTTTTTATTACTGTTTTGCTTTCCTTGATTATTTAGCATTTTTTCTATTTTTTTATTTTTTTTATAGTGTTGTATTCTAATATTGAAATGTACCTAAATGTGTTATCACTATAATTGTTTTTACATTGTTTGTATGTGAAAAACTAAACTAAAACAAAACTAATCAAAAGGTTGAGGAACTCCGTGCCGAGGCTACACCCTACGCTGAGACCATGGACCCCCAGGCGCTGCAGGCCGTCCTGCTGAAGAAGTCCCAGGAGCTGAAGGGGCAGCTGGACAGGAGCGTGGAGCAGCTCCGGGTCCAGATGGTTCCCTACACCGAGGAGATGAGGCTCAAGATGGAGCAGCGTCTGGAGGAGTTCCAGAGCAGCATGCTGCCACTAGCCCAGAGCTTTGAGAGCCAGCTCACCCAGAAGACCCAGGAGCTGGAGAGGAGCCTGGCCCCGTACGGAGAGGAGATCAGAGCCAAGATGGACGCCGACGCTCACAAGATGAAGCAACAGCTGGACGAGCTGTGGAAGACCTTCTCTAAGCTGGCCATGTAAACGGCCACTCGTGTTTCTCTACTGATCGTCGACAGGTTCTCTGTGTTCAAGCAGGGTCATGTTTTTGGGACCGATTTAAAGGTGCAATATGTTGTTTTTTAAAGATGCCCCAAAAAGGGAAACCATCTTCTGGACACTGTCAGTATTTCCTCCGTTGTGTTACTGTTTACAGCGATAAGCCTCCATCTGTAAAACAACAACAATAAACAGCTTGAATGTACTTTGTGATGTCACTTTTTATTCATATTGAAAGTGGGAAATGCACGACAAACCCCTTCATGTGAAGGATTTGCTATTACGTCAAACCTGATATCATTAAGATTTATTCAAGTGGGACTATGAAAAACATGAAAAATAACTCTATGTCCCCTGTTATAAATGAAAAGATTCATTCATTAACCGTATAAAACACACTTGTTAATATCAGTACACTCAGGGGTTTTGATGATGCAGCTCTATTTGGTCTGGTATGTTCAAAATATTTCCTTCTGTTTACTACACAACAAAAACTGGAGTGTTGAACAAAAACTGAAAACAGCAAACTCCAAAACTATGACAGCTACAGTAGCTTGGCTGTTTGATGAGCAGGATATGGTGCCACCCATCGATGAAGCGAAAGTGAAAAAAGTCCCACAGTTTCATTTCAAAGCTATAGTGCTGAAACAGGACCTTTTTTTTGCCCCATTCGTTTAGTTTTGTACATATCAATTGCCTAACAGCACTCCTATGTTGTCCACAAATCTTAATGTATCGAATGACTCATGTGTTTATATTTGTGGTCACCAGAGGTCCTGGTTAGAGTAGAGTCGGTACCATGTAGTGGAAAAGCACCTTTAGTATTTTATCATGTCGTCATTGCCACTTTTGTTCAAAGTGAAAAAAGTCCCACAGTTTCATTTCAAAGCTATAGTGTGTAACCTCTAGCCTGGCACCGCCCGCCTACTACTTCCGCTCAATTTTCATTTCCCTTCAGTAGTCAGTCTGGTCTCAGTGTGCGGTATATTCTTAGGTTTTCTCCGGACAGATTTCTGCCGGTCCAATCAGCGAACAGAAGGAGTGGCTCAGAAGCCGGCGCATGACATGGTTGGTTGGCAGATCCAGAGTGGCACTGGGCAGATCCAATAGTTTTAAACTTCAACAGACACCCGCCTTCAAGTGAGTTAACGTTTGTCAATTGAGCGATTCCAGACCTTCTGTACAAATGAAATGAAGTACGATGGTCTGGTAGAACCACCAGGCTACGTAACCTCTGTCGCCCCATGAAGAATTCAAAATAAGTCATTAGAACACTCTTGGAGCATCCACATGAGGTAAGCCTTCTGTGATTGCGCATGGATTTGATACCTTTGCATTCATCTGGCAATGGCTTGAATTTAACAAACATTAATTTATATGAAAAAGTTACGCACTATGGCTTTAACCTTTGCCATCTAATATATTCAGCTGTTTAAATACAACGGCATTAACTTGAAAATTGATGTTTGTTTTGCCAATCATCATTTTTGGCTTGTGACCCGTCAAAATAAAGCAACGTATTGTCTCTGGTTACATTTCCTTTTTTAATTCAAATGTTTTTAGAGGACAGAAGATGTCAAATCATCCAATTAATAAAAACAGCAAAGACTAGAGAACATCTGAAAACATAAACAGGACATTTATTTTGCCCCATACGTTTACTTTTGTACATATCAATTGCCTAAAAGCACTCGTATGTTGTTCACAATTCTTAATGACTCATGTCTGTTTATATTTGTGTCACCAGTGAGGCCAAAAGTACACTTCCACGCTTACAGAAAATCAAGTTATTCATTGATTGCGCTGATCTGTGTGCAGTTAGAAGATTCTATAGTTAATTGGAAGGTTTCCAATCTTATAAAAGTTTTATAAATACAGGCAGAGGTTGTTAAAGGACACTATGACCCAAATCAGATGGACCATGATATGATATGAGGGTGACCTTTGACAGTTTCCCTGTTGTGCTATCAGTAGCATTGTTTTTTGTGACAAACGATGACAAGTTTCTTCTCTGATCTATCTTTTTTAATCATTTAAGATTAAAGAACCTTAAAAGAAACTGTTCCTGTTGTGATTCAGTATCACTACAGTGGACAACTAGTCTACTTCCTTGTGTATGAATTGGGTTTTAATGGTAACCCATAGTTGCACATCTGCCACCACAGTGGATTTTATAATATCATTATATTATCAGCTTTTTATAATTTTCACATAATATAATTTAATTCAATATAATTGTATTCATTGGTAGTTTAGCAAATTTAGAACCATATACATTTCATAAGGTTTTACCCATATGTTGAGAAAATGTATGAATTGCAGTGTTTGCAGGTTTAAAGTTACTAGTGTGTTAGAAAAAAGTTTTTTTGTAATTTATTTTTGCATAAAGTGGAAACAATTCTGACAGCTAATTCTGACACTCTTTCAGGTTTTATTAACTCTGATCAGTTAATTTTTGTTTGTTTTCTATTAGCTTTTTTCAGTGTGTGACGTGGAGCCCAAATAACACACACACAATCAGCAATACAAAGGTGACAACGTCGCAGCTCACACTGAGAACTTCGGACAAAGGTCAGTGATCCTAACAAACATTTATTGGGTCAATGCATCAGAGCCACTCAACTGTATAAATAGTGAGTGAGGAGATCAGAGCCTCACAGACGTCACAGATCAGTATCACAGAGGTAAGTCACAAAACTCTACTGTCTGACTTTGTTTGGTGTGAAATCATTTGAAACGTTTATGTTTTTTTAGCCTATAGACGAATAAAGTGTTTGATCAAATAACAGTAGATAACGGGTTAAAAAAAAAAGGTCTTGAAATACATGTTCAGCAGTTGAAATTTGTAGGTTTTCTATCTGTTTTATGTCAGTTTTGAGAAATGTTTGACCAATACTTCCGTGATATTTCAGGTGTCCTTGTTCCTGTTCATCATGAGGGTCTTTGCAGTATTCCTTGTGCTCGCCGTCCTGTCCGGTGAGTCACACTTTTCTTCTAAATAGACACATAAAAACCTCTCAATTCAAACATTTGGAAAAATGGAAGTTTGGAAGAAGAAACGGGGCAAAATGTACTTTTGTGATATACTTTGAAATGGAGTTTATTACATATAACATCTTACCTTTTTACATTCGATTTTATTTATGTTTTTGTGTTCCACGCTATCTTCTCAATCTTATAAAATGTATTTTCTTATTATTATCTCCTTCCGAACCAGGCTGCCATGCCAGAAGTGTTCCTCTTGAGGATTTCACCCGTGGCTGGGATGACACAGTGGAAAGGTTCACGGATCTGTTCACTCAACTCAACTCAAAGGCCGATGCCGTTTTGAAAGACATCAAGAGCTCCGACATCAGCAGAGAACTGGAGTGAGTTTATCCTCTAATTAAGAAATAGTTACAAAGTCATAACTTGCACATGTGAAGGTTTGATACATGATTTGGTTGTATGATCATTTTGAAGGCTCCAGCACTGACAGATGTTTATTTTATAAATATTTGTATGTACAGCTCGGGAAAAAAATTAAGAGATCAGTCTGGATTTTTCTTAAATCTTCATCTCTACATAACTACAAATTGAAAATTATCTTAATGTCAGAAAATTTATTAATTATGGTAGAAATGTTGTCAGTAGTTTATATTACAAAACCAAAATGTTCATTCTACTAAAACATATATGCCTATACATATTCAAACGATAGACACTGAATATTTTGAGTGGTCTCTGATTTTTTTACAGAGATGTACTGTATATTATTTCATTTCTATTGTGACTTTTATTGGTTGAGTCTCAGCCACTATTCAATCTTTTCTCAAATGTTCTGTTAAAATGTATTGATGCCTTGATTTCTTTGACATGAGACAGCTCATGATAGATCCCAGCATTATTCGCAGCATTACATTTTGTGATCGCTTCACTAAAAACACAAAAAGCAAAATCCCTTTAATAACCTATACCCCCCCCCCCTCTCTCTCTCTCTCTCTCTCTCCACCCCACCCAACACAACACAACAGCACCCTAGTGCAGGACAGCATGTCTGAACTGAATGTGTACAGTGATGACCTCCAGGAGAAGCTTGCCCCCTACTCCCAGGTGGTGGCAGATCGTTTGGTCAGAGACATCCAGCAGCTTTCAGAGAAACTGAACGCACAGCTGACCGAGGCCCAGGGTCAGGTGGAGAAGTACAGCGAGGAGCTGAAGGCCGTGATGCAGACCAACACCGACGAGATGAGGGGCAGGATGTCCACCTACTCGCGCAAGCTGAAGAAACGCATCAACAAGGACTCGCAGGAGATCAAGAGGTGAGTTATGAATACTCTTGATTTTTACTGTTATGACAGTTGGTTTTCTAGACATGGCATCACATTTTTATTAAAAGTAGGCTATAATTGCCTGATATTTGTACCACAACAGGCAAAGTATAGCAAGCAATTCCATGTAAAATCCCACATTCAGCACCCCTATTTAGACCGACTAGAATTAACCTTGCTAAAAACCCACATTTTACATTGATTCGTAAGAGTCTAATCAATTCTTTCCAAATCGTCAAAGAAGGGGCCTCTGTTTAAGGGTTATTCTAAACTAAGGAGGAAGGATGTTCTGAAACGTATTATTCACCTGGTTAAATACATGTTTTTCTTTCCTCTCAGGCAAGTTGCTGACTACATGGAGGACATCCAGACCCGCACCTCAGACAACATGGAAGACGTAAAGCAGCAGTTCCAGCCTTACGTTGCTCAGGTCCGTGACAACGCCCAGGCAAAGATCACCACCTTAAACGATCTGCTGAAGTCCCAGTCCGAGAACATGGAGACCACACTGAAGACCAAAGCTGAGGACATCAAGGAGAACCTCGAGAGAACCGCTCTGGAGCTGCGTTCCACACTGGAGGGCAAGATGCAGGAGCTGACCTCCTGGTTTCAGCCTTATGTCTCTGTGATCACCGATAACATCTAAACCGTCTGGACCGTCTGTCTATCCATCACACAAACCCCATCCTCTGTAAAAGATTAACAAGTGATACAGATACTCAGCAATAAGAGAGGAAGTCTTTGTTTTCATCACAATCCAAATGTGTCACAAGTTCCCTTCAATAAAAACCAGCTGCTAACACTGCTTCATTCTGCTCCATTCTTTACTTAAACCATTCAGATTGAACTGTGTGTGTGTGTGTGTGTGAGTGTGTGAGTGTGTGTGATTGTCGGCCTTACAAAAACAAGCGCAAAACAGCTTGCCAAATACTGCTCAGTGTCCTCCATCATTGGCAGTCGCCATATTTGGAGGAGAAGGTGTTGTGTGTACCCATAATATCAGCTGTTTGACTGGCATTGGCCACGTTTCAGAGTTGTGTCGGAGAAAACTTTGCATCTATGACATTTGTGTCCTTATGTATATGTGTGTGTGTGTGTGTGTGTGTGTGTGTGTGTGTGTGTGTGTGTGTGTGTGTGTGTGTGTGTGTGTGTGTGTGTGTGTGTGTGTGTGTGTGTGTGTGTGTGTGTGTGTGTGTGTGTGTGTGTGTGTGTGTGTGTGTGTGTGTGTGTGTGTGTGTGTGTGTGTACAAAAGTCCTCAGGACACGTCCTGACTGCAGCTCCACTTACTCTACTGGCTTCATCACATTTCCCCTTTAAACAACTTTTAGGTTCAAAAGGTCAAACACATTGTAAACCTCTTTAAGGGAGTCCAAGTCCTTCCACTGTGCGGTTTTAGTATTTCTCTGAGTCTGTTGTGTATCAGTCCTTGTGTGAACTGGAACTAGAACTAATAAGGTCCTGGTTTTCCTCTGAAGGTCATCT
Source organism: Ammodytes marinus (assembly GCF_949987685.1). NCBI lineage: Eukaryota > Metazoa > Chordata > Actinopteri > Uranoscopiformes > Ammodytidae > Ammodytes > Ammodytes marinus. The sequence continues at coordinate 7,090,584 of NC_137221.1, read as the reverse complement.
GGAGTTTTTGCCCTTTATTCTGTCATACTGATAGACCCAGATATCAAGGTGAATATTACTTTCAGCTGAATTAATGGTGGAGTCAGCGATTATTGAGAATTAAAGTTGTCAAATCTCCTCACGGTCCGCTGCCTGTCTGTACTGTGTGTGCTCTAAAAAAAATCAGGTGTTAATACACAGCCTGGGCTCTGTAAACTATAGTATGCAAATGTGTGGAAGTGACCCATTAGGGCGCCCCTTCACATGAGAGAAGATATAGAGACTCATGTTTTACTATGGTGCCCCCATGGTAAAAAAAAAAAGAAGCTTAATCTGAGCTGCTCACAAGTTCCTATGACCTTAGTGCAAGTGTGGAAGGGCCTTTAGCCGAAAGGTTAGGTTTGAATAATCATTTAAAAAAGAGCACGGAGGCGGTTATCATTCACACACACACGCACACACGCACACACACACACACACACACACACACACACACACACACACACACACACACACACACAAACACACACCCACACAAACGCAAACACACACCCACACAGACACAAACACAAACCCACAGACACACCCACACACATTAATATTGCCTCATACATTTGCCCCGAAAGAACTTGTATGTAACTTGTGTCCAGATATCTTCTGATGTATCTAATGCCTCATGTGTTTTTACATTTGTGTCAACAGGGAGACATGCTTACAGACAATAAAGGTAATACTTACCACCCAGATATGTATAAGATGTGTATAATTGGAAGGTTTCTCATTTTATAAAAGTTTAATAAAAGCAGGCAATGGTTGTTAAAGAAGACTATGAGCCAGATCAGTTGGACAATAAATATACTATAAGTCTCACCTTGGCGATTTCCCTGTTGCAAATGTTTTTTGACAAACAGGGACACGTTTCTTACACTTACTGTAAACTGCAGTTGAGTGGTAAAAATATTTTATTTTATTTCATGATCCCAAAATATACCACTCGTGATTCAAATGTTTTAACTCTGATCAGATCATTTTTTGGTGTTTGGCTGTGTACTTTACGTGTGCGACGTGGAGCCCCAAATAACAAATAACACACACAGGAATAACAAGGTTGCAACAACACAGTTTAATCTTGGAACATCAGACAAAGTTCAGCGATCTTCAAACATTTATTGGATCCATGCATCAGTGCCACTAAACTGAATAAATAATGAGTGATGAGCTCGGTGGCTCTCAAAGAAACCACAGATCAGGATCATAGAGGTAAGTCACTGACCACTTCTCTCTGACTTTGTTTGTTGTGAAATCATTTGCAATTATTATGTTTATTAAAACTAGAGGAATAAAGGGGCCGCTCTGTGTATGGGGGGTGCTCGTGGGGTAGTGGTTAGAGCGCATACCATAGAGGGCTCAGTCCAGCTGACCCGGAATTGAATCCAGCCCGGGTCGTTGTCTGCATGTCATTCCCATCTCTACTCCATTTCATCAATTAAGTCAATAGTCAATTTTTTTCATCTGTTTTATGTCAATGTTGAGAACATTTTAACCACCTCTTTATTGGATATTCCAGGTGTCTTTATTCCTGTTCATCATGAAGGTCTTTGCAGTATTCCTTGTGCTCGCCGTCCTGGCCGGTGAGTAAACCTTTCTTCTTGGGGACAGAAACCTCCTCAAACTTCATATATATATTGAACATCTTTGGAAAAACAGGAAAATGGAAGAAGCAAATAAACTTTGAACGGGAGTTACTGTTCTCACAGCTGTAAGTTAGTGTATGAAAAGCACACCTGATGCTTGCCGTAAACTCCTGTTACTTTTGGGGGCTTTTATTTTGAAAATCAAGCCTATTCCAGGGCCCCCAACACTGATAATAACAATATAAAGGAAACAAAATGTCTTGACGGACATTTCATCCATCACCCAAAGCAAAACGTCTTTCGTCATGATTTATTTCCCATCTGAAAGATTTCTTCTTTTTTTTAATATTTGAGGTGTTAGTAACATATGTATTTTATGTTCCTCAATCAACCTATCAACCTTAATAAATGTATTATTATTATTGTCTCTGTCTGAACCAGGCTGCCATGCCAGAAGTATTCCTCAAGACTTGAGTCAACAGATGAGGTGAGTTTATCCACACAGCCATGATGAATTACTGAAATATTTTGCTGATAATTCTTCTGTTAAATAATCTGAATACTTTGTCGAGTGCTGTTTAATCTCTGTAACGATAGGACAAACTAGTTTTCAAAAATCCCTAGACTCATTTGCCCCCACTCTGCACCACCAACAACAGAGTAGGGGATGAATACCTAAGAAGTGCCTCGCTGGAGCAGCTATTGGAGCAGCTAATGGCCCAGCATGAGGCCATGATGAAAGGCGCCCTTAATATATAAACCTACAAACTGAAGAAGCGCATCAACAAGGACTTACAGGAGATCAAAAGGTGTGTGTGTGTGTGTGTGTGTGTGTGTGTGTGTGTGTGTGTGTGTGTGTGTGTGTGTGTGTGTGTGTGTGTGTGTGTGTGTGTGTGTGTGTGTGTGTGTGTGTGTGTGTGTGTGTGTGTGTGTGTGTGTGTGTGTGTGTGTGTGTGTGTGTGTGTACTGTATACAGTATATAAAGCCTACTGTTAAATCTGTCTGTCTGTCTGTCTGTCTGGTCTGTCTGTAACTGATAATTGTTATGTTGTATTGTCTCAAACAGGTCTCACTTGATAATGAGACATTAAGTCTCAATTAGATTACCTGTATAAATAAAGCTTAAAGTCAGAGAACATGGAGACCACACTGAAGACCAAAGCTGAGGACATCAAGGAGAACCTCGAGAGAACCGCTCTGGAGCTGCGTTCCACACTGGAGGGCAAGATGCAGGAGCTGACCTCCTGGTTTCAGCCTTATGTCTCTGTGATCACCGATAACATCTAAACCGTCTGGACCGTCTGTCTATCCATCACACAAACCCCCATCCTCTGTAAAAGATTCACAAGTGATACAGATACTCAGCAATAAGAGAGGAAGTCTTTGTTTTCATCACAATCTTAATGTGTCTCTGTCACAAGTTCCCCTCAATAAAAACCAGCTGCTGACACTGCTTCATTCTGTTCTGTTATTCACTTGAATCCTATGGACGGTTAAAGGTACAGTGTGTAATAATGTGATTTTGGTGTCATATAGGGATGAAAACTCTAGAATGCAACGCTCTCTTGCTAACTTCTTCGACTTCCAACTCGTGCATTTCCCCAGGACGCTCACTATATATGAAAATGCATAAGGCTGTTAAGTTTGTCCATTTTTATCCAGCTCCTATGTAGATATTAAAATGCTCATTGTGAGGAAAGAAACAACAACTTGTATATTCAAGCGATTATACATGAATTAAAACACACTTATGAATATTATATTCCATTTCTACCAAGTCTCAAAAAACAGTAATTTTCTTTACCCACTGCAGCTACTCTTTTACAGGATGTTACACAGTGCTTAAACATTACACGTCCACATTTCTCTCCCTCTTTGTTTTCTGAGTATCAAACTTTTCACAGTCCTTACAAGAGCACTAAAATCATTCCCCAATCACTATGTAATGTCTTGTAGTTACTAGTGAGGTAGTGTGTGTTCGTGAACAACAATCCCAGTTAGTTTACATTCAACTGTCACATTGTCACCTTCTTTAAGAGGGTCCAAGTCCTTCCACTGTGCGGTTGTAGTATTTCTCTTTGTCTATCCTTGTGTGAACTGGAACTAGAACTAACCAATAACCGATAACCAACAAGGGACCCAAATGGGGTGGGGAGTTTGTGCATTCTGACAGCCCCTGTAGGGTTAAACAGTGAGACCATAAACACACTCTTTCTGCCTTTTCTCAGGCTAGGATGAACCGATCTAGGTTCATCCTTTTAGGTCAATAGGTTAAATACACAGATACGCACCCACCCACACACACACACACACACACACACACAGCCACACATAGACACATTTATTTTGCTTCGTACATTTACCATGAAAGCGCTTAAATGTAACTTGTCCAGATATCTTTTGATTTTATTATCTATTTAATGCCTCATGTGTTTTCTTTGTGTCAACAGCAAGGCCAAAAGTACACTTCCACGCTTACAGACAATAACGTTATTCATTGATGAACCAGATCTGTGTGCAAGATAGTTCATTGGAAGGTTTCCCATCTTATAAAAGTGGAATGAATGCAGGTAGAGGTTGTTAAACGAGCCTATGACCCAGATCAGCAGGATAATAATATAATATCAGTAGGACCTTGGACGTTTGTCCTGTTGTTAAATCGCATTGTTTATGTAGATAGATAGATACTTTATTTATCTCCATATTTTTTTATTTGATTATTGACTCAGAGGCTCTGATCAGTTACTTATGGGGAGTTTTACTTTGTACTTTCATTGTGCGAAAGTACACACACATCAATAAAAAAGTTGCAACAAAGTTTAAGCTTGGAACATCGGACGAAGGTCAGTAAGATTTATTGGGTCCAGGCATCAGCGCCAAACAGAATAAAAACTGAGTGACGAGCCTGTGGCTCTTATATACCAAACAGATCATCACAGAGGTAAGTCTCAGACCTCTTCTCTCTGACTTCATATTGGTTTTTAACTGTGTCAAATCATTCGTAATGTTTATATTTATATAATGCGAGACGCTGCAGCCAAAAAACATTGTTTTTCAAAGCACTTGTACATTTGTTAGATTTGTGTCTATTTTGCTTCCATCTTATTTCAGACTAGTACAAAAAGTCCAAAGTGTACATTTAGGTGTTTATTTTTCTAAACCGTATCCAATTTGGTCTTTATGTTTCTCCTATACAACCATCTTTAAGCCGTTATCCAAACCTTTTTTTCAATACTCTGAATCAAAAATCTCAACTTCTAAAGCACATATCAACTAAGCTTCCCATCATAATTCTCAGCACTATTCTGATGGTTTTGTCCCAATGTTGTTAAATGTCTCATTTATGATAAAAAAATGTACATGACGAAAATGCGTTCTTCAGACTTGTACATGGTATTTTTTTAATTTATAAAATGGAATAAAGGCTGTATCCAAAATCTGTTCTTTAAAAACGCACATGTTACAAAAAAAGGAAATTAAGATTTGAACTATTTTTATCCAATATTCTTTGTTTTTTTAAGAGATTCAAATGTATATATTTTTTGTTAAATATATTCAAATTTGTATATTTAATCAAACATTTCTGAGAATATGTTATACAAAAAATTATTGTTTTATTGTAGGTAATCAACAGGCAAAGTTTCCTGAAGATACAGTATCTAAAGATTACCCATTGTAACCTATTCACCTGCCATAAATGACTTAGATTATATTACATTGAATAACAAGTTTTTTTTTTTAAATATATATATATATATATATATATATATATATATATATATATACGATATCAGTGTTCAATAGCTACATTTTTTTTATGATGTAGGCCTATGTCAGTATTGAGATATTTTTTTCTTATCAGATATTTCAGGTGTCTATATTCCTGTTCATCATGAGGGTCTTTGCAGTATTCCTTGTGCTCTCCGTCCTGTCAGGTGAGTTTAACCTTTCTTCTTAGGGACACATAAACATCCTCCATTTTGATTTATTTCCCTTTGAAAAGATTCAGAAGTGAATATTTAGATATTTGTGTCTCTGTCTGAACCAGGCTGCCATGCCAGAAGTGTTCCAGAGGACTGGACAAGAGACTGGCAGGACATTGGCAACAAGTTAAATGATTACTTCACTGAGCTGGAGAAGAAGGCTGATAGAGTTGTGGAAGACATGAAGAGCTCCAAGATGGCCACAGACCTGGAGTGAGTTTATCCATTCCGCCGTGTTGAATTAAGAAATAGTTACATATAGTTCTCTGTTTGGGCAGAGAATGGCTGTGATTGGATGGATGGCTCTTCAAACATATGTGGTCACATGACCAATTTCTTCTAAGGTTGTCTAGAAACAAGGAGTGGCACTACTTCCCCCTGGCACAACTCACCCCACTCTCTCCTATATGGCTTTAACAAACTCCTACAATTTAACATTCAGATCATTTCTGACATAGTTGGCATTTAGAATTTTTGTTTTCAACTTGAGTTTCATCTTTATTTGCTCTGAACTATTATTAAAATTCTTCACTAAAACAAAGGAAAAAACCCTAAACTCATCTGTCCCCCTCAACAGCACCCTGTTCCAGGAGAGCGTGTCTGAGCTGACCGCGTACCACGATGACCTGGCGAAAAAAATGGCCCCGGTTCTTTCAACGGTTTCAGAGAATTCACTCAGAGACATGCAGGGGCTGTCCGACAAACTGAGCAACGACATGGGAGAGGCCCGCGGGCAGATGGAGGAGTACAGCAAGGAGGTGCAGGCCTTGTTGGAGCAGGGCGTAGAAGACATCAAGGACCGGTTCTCCACCTACATCCACAAGCTGAAGAAACGCGTCAACAAGGACACGGAGACCATCCAACGGTGAGTATAGTGTACAGACTGGAAAATTGTATCCTTCTTTAACAACTTGACTTATAAGGACTACTGTGACTTCCGCATGATGTTTGAATGTAGGACTCTTACTTGGACCCTTAAAGGAGAAGTAAGTGATATGGTCCTTTTAGCTAAACTTCCGGTCAGTGACTGGAGTTAGCAGTCCCCTCCCTCGTCCCCACGTCACCACAACATGAACACACAGCAGTCTTCGTCAGATAGTGCAGCGATGGTCGTTGTTCACGGTCACAGAGACCCGCCTCTTTATAGCACTCTGTCTCCTGATTGCATAAAAATTAATGGTATACTCAAATGTTATCTGCCAATTACTGCAAAGCTGAATGACTGGGACACCTGTGTAATGAATTGCGCATACTGTTAAAGTGATTGCTGTATTAAAGGTGAAGTAAGCGGTGTATTTATGTTAAAATAAGTGTTAAATCGCTATTTATTCATACAGTGATCACTTACATAATGTGCGCTTTTCATAAGGCCAATCTCTCAGCTGCTCTGCATGTAATCGGCAAATAAACTTATTGGAGGATCCCGAAATTTTTATCCAATCACAAGAGAGAACGCTACAAACCGACACCCGTCTCACTCATGGTCTCACTGCCGGTGCACGCCAGAGCAACAGATGGGTGAATGTTTATGCGCCTACAATGGCGGAGCAGGTAAAAATCCTTCCCAATGTCTGTTTTGATGGTTTTTATCATGTTTTATCACACTTATGGATCTGAGATGACGCTAAATAACTCGCTGCTTGAAGACAGGAAGTTAGCTAAAAGAACCATTCCGCTTACAGCACCTTTAATATTGAGTGATTTAACTCTTATATTAACAAAGAAAAATCACTTACTTCTCCTTTAATTAGGTCAATCGGAACATAAATATCTATCAAGATCTAAAACCAATTTCCTCTTAATCCCGAAGCAATGTGATAAATCCCAATAGTTGTTTCTGAAACGTATAACTTTTAAAATGTTTATTTTCTCTCAGGCAAGTTTCTGACTACGCTGAGGAGATCCAGACCCGCACTTCAGACAACGTGGGCGACATGAAGCAGCACATCGACCCGTTTCTAACACAGGTCCGTGACAACGCCCAGGCAAAGCTCTCCGCCTTCAACGATCTGCTGAAGTCAGAGCTGGATTATTTTGAGCCCCAGATCCGCACCGCAGCTGAAGAAATAAAGGAGGGACTCAAGGAAGTCGCTGAAGACCTGCGATCTGCTTTAGGGGACGGGATGGAGGATGTTGGCAACTATTTCAAGGCTGTTGTCAAAGGGTTAAGTGGTTAATTCTAACCATGAATGGGCTATCTGTTCACCCTAACCATCTGTTTACCCTATCCACTGCTTTTTTTGTAACAAAAAAACGCTTCTGTAAAAGATTCATGAGTGCAAATGCTCAGCAATAACAGAGGAAGTCTTTGTTTTAATCACAAATCACAATCTAAATATGTGTCTCCGTCACAAGTTTGCCTCAATAAAAAAACAGCTTCTATCACGTCTGCACGATATTATTATTCTGTTCCTTTAAAAAAAATCTAAAAATAAAGTGTTCAAAAACATATTATTCATTTTGTCTGTTTGAAAGTGTTTTGTGTTAATAAACTCGATAGCGCTTTATAATACAGCCCGCGTTTTACTCTGTAAGTTCCCGAAACTTCCCAAGGATTTTCATGGAACTTACTGTGTAACTTTCCATTACTTATCTAATAATTATGTGGAATTTACAGTGTCCACTCCATAATACAGCTGGTCCTGTTGTTTCTCAGATACCCAGTAAGTAGGCTACCTCGCACGTTCAGAGTAAGTAGGCTACTGAGCAGTGGCGGCTCCTGACAATAATCTCAGGGGGGGCAATTGTTGCCATGATGGGAAATATGACCCAAAATTAACCTAAATCAGATAGCATATGACAATGTCATATTGCATTTAACTGTTTGTTTTTCCTGTTCATCTGGCATAACCACTCTGGCAACATTAGACAAGCATTGCACTGTACAGTATTTTTGGAAATTAAGTTAGTTAATTTCTTGAATAAAATTATTTTAGCTCTAAAATGATTTAATTATCCGGCTGTGGCCATCACAGATAACTTGTCATCTACCAGTGTGCTCCTCAGATAGGCTTCCTTTAAAAGTTAGGAGACAAAAATGGATGCTGGCATAGCATGTGCAACATTAACAGTGCTAATCATCACATTGGTTTGGGTTACTACTGTCTACAGCACTTGGTAGGCGGGTTTATGTCGGACGGTGAAAGCAGCTGTCAGCTAAACGACGATCAACAGCTGATCGCCGTTCAATAGCCGATCAGCTGTTGAACGGCGCTGGCTCGTATATGCAGATTGATGTTTAATGTTTGTTTTACCTTTTCTGAGAGATGATGCATAGGGGTGACACCCAAAGTTATCCATGCGGTCTCTGTGCTGCCATCAGGATGGATAAAAAGCCAGTATACAGTCCATATCATCATGCAGCGGCAGCAGGACAGAGCGTTAGCGCATTAGCATCCTGCTAGCCTCGTTAGCCGTTCAAACGAGCCCCGTGAAAATCCGCGTTTATAAGATCCCCCAATCCATCTTGGTAGATACTTGCTTGATGGTTACATTTTGTCTGGGAAAGACCTAGTCCGAGTCCGATCAAGTAAGTAGCTTGCCAGCCTAGCCTGAGTTGATATAAAGTTGTGTTGGTCTTGAATATGACCGCTCTGGGCTGCATACTGGACATGTGACTGTATCAGTCACTGTAATTGGTTTATTGTTTACTGTACGTATGACGACAACACGTTAGGGCGAGCACCCCCGGAACCCATAGAGATTGCATTGCGAGGCTTGCAGTTTGAAAAAAAAAAGTTTTACATTGATGTCTATGAGAGCGCTGGGGGCGATTTTCAACCAGCCCGACATCGCCCCAGAGTGACGGTACAGAGCACAGACGCTGATTGTACAATGATATTCAGACTTAGATGCAGGTAAAAACTGTATTGAAATCATAAATTATGATTATTAATACAAAAAAAAAAAAAAAAAAAAAACATCATTATTATTCATTATTATATTTTCGTTTTTTGCTGATATGGCTCAAGGAGGGCGGCGCCCTATCGCCCTCTATGGGCGAGCCGCCACTGCTACTGAGGAAGATCACATTTTGGTGTAATAAAGAACAAGACAATGTTTCATAACTTCTTGCGTTCCTTATCGTTGTGTTATCTTCATCCTCGGATGATATTATTGTCCGTCCGTTTGTCACCTGATAGAGGTAAGTTTACCTGAGCTGCTGCAGGGCCGGACCATCATGGTGGCGAGGAGCTTATCTTCAAAGAAGCCAATTCATAAGTGCATTCAATGAAGCAGAAGACGTAAGAATAATAAATTCCTGGAGGGTTGATGAAGCTTGTCTGACAGCTAAGCACACATGCATAAATGATTGTCATTACTGCCACGAAAGAAAGGCAAAAACATCTTATTGCACTTCATCCATGTTTACATAGTAAGAGAATAGCAATACCCACCCACCACAATCCACAAACAGCCACAAACCTTATTGAAAAACACCTCATAATAACAGGACTCATTAAAACAGGAATACATGATCTGCAAGGTGCAGACTATTATCGACCTGCTTATTTATTTATCGGTCTAAAGGCAGTTATTTAGATTAATTTACACGTCTCTTACACTTCAGTAGTGCAGTCACTTTTGGGAGTTTTGCTGTGTACTTTACGTGGAGCCCAAATAATACACAAATAAATAAAAAGGTTGCAACAACACAGTTTAAGCTTGGAACATCAGACGAAGGTCAGTAGTCCTAAAAACATTTATTGGGTCGATACATCATCGCCAAACAGAATAAATAGTGAGTGACGAGCTTGTGGCTCTTATATACTAAACAGATCATCACAGAGGTAAGTCACAGACCTCTTCTCTCTGACTTCTTTATTTTGTTTTTTAACTGTGTCAAATAAGTTGTTATGTTTATATTTATATAAGGCGAGACACTGCCACCAAAAACATTGTTTTTAAAAGGACAGGTACATTTTTTAGATTTTTATCTATTTTGCTTCCAAAGTTTAAAAAGTCCAAAGTGCATTTAGGTGTTTATTTTTCTAAAACTTGTCCGTTTGGGTCTCTATATTTCTCCTATACAATCATCTTTAACGGCCATTATCTAAACCTTTTTTTCAATACTCTGAATCAAAAATCTCAACTTCTAAAGCACATATCAACTAAGCTTTCCATCATAATTATTGGCAATATTCTGAAGGTTTTGTTCCTATGTTGATGAATTTACCTGACGAAAATGCATTCTTAAGACCTGTGCAGAGTATTTTTTGATACTTTGATGTAATTGAAAAAAGGCCGTGTCCAAAATAAGTTCTGTAAAAACGTATATGTTATAAAACGTATATATATATATATATATATAATATATATACAGTATATACACTGTATCAGTGTTCAACAGGTGAAATTTGTTTCACGCTTATGTCAGTATTGAGATACATTTTTATAATGTGATATTTCAGGTGTCTATATTGCTGTTCATCATGAGGGTCTTTGCAGTATTCCTTGTGCTCTCCGTCCTGTCAGGTGAGTTTAACATTTCTTCTTAAGGTAAGGTAAGGTAACTTTATTTGTACCCGAGGGTAGATTTGGTTGCAGTTAAAAAGAATTGGCTGCTTACACACACACGCAGACAACATTAACAACATCGACAGACAGTGACATAAAAGCGACAACAGTGCTCCAGACATAGGAACATAGATTAAAGGGACATAAACATCCTCCATTTTGATTTATTTCCCATCGAAAAGATTCAGAAGTGAATATTTAGATGTTTGTGTCTCTGTCTGAACCAGGCTGCCATGCCAGAAGTGTTCCTCAGGAGGATTGGACAAGAGACTGGCAGGACATTGGCAACAAGTTCAATGATTACTTCACTGAGCTGGAGAAGAAGGCTGATAGAGTTGTGATAGACATCAAGAGCTCCAAGATGGCCACAGACCTTGAGTGAGTTTATCCATGCGTGAATTAAGAAATAGTTACCATAGTAATAAATCAGTAATACTTTACTATATGTTCATAAATATTTCAAAAATAGAAGAAACTTTTACGGTCTAGACTGTTTGACAGGATGTTCTGGGCGTGGCCGTATAAAACGGCCTCCAAGGCAACAGTCATTGTTTTCATAGAATGTTCGGGCAGAGAATGGCTGTGATTGATTCAAAATACAAATTGTGTAATAAGAACCAGCATAGCCCACCTAATCTAACCCGAATTTCTGTAAACTTTATCAAGCTTAAATGACAGTAGGGGAGAACGGGGTAAGTAGGCACACTTTTTACTCTAGTGAGAATTGCTCATCACCTAAACATCTTTCAATAGTCATTCCTACATTAAATTGAAGCTTAAGGTGTTGGCTTGACATGTGTACCCCTCACTTGTTCTATCTTATTGTAATAAAGAAGAAATTAATCGTCAAAGACACCCTTACACATTGTGACAACCAACCCCATCAAGGGGTCGGTTGTCACACACTATGGGGTTGTTTGTCACAATGTTATCTTAATGGGAATAATCTTAAAAAGAAGACGAGAAAGCAGAACAAAATTTGAACGTGTAATTGCATTGTCAAGTTGACAAATAGGCCTACATAACTTACTGTAGCCTTGGCAGCTGGTCTAGTTTGGGATGCACTGGGTTGTTTTGATTTTGTTGCCCTTTTTTCTTTTGCATGCTAGCTGCCTTTTCCTGCTCTATTCTCTCCTTCTCTGGGGTGTCAGTGAGGACACAGCTTGACAATTTCTTTCGTTATTGTGTTCCTTTTCTGGCTGCAGACTTTGGATAACATGTGACAACCAACCCCCCAAAAAATGTGATGACCAACCCCAACTTGAATTTGTTGCTAGCATCAAGGCCAACAACCATCTGACAACTAATTAGCTTGCTAACCATAATCTAAACTATAGTTTACCCTTCACACTTTTTATGGGTAACAAGTGTTTTATTATAAACCCATTGTGTAAAAGCCTAGAAGAAAAATACTGAGGAGCTAAATATTTTCAATTTGACATGAAAAACACAAACAGTCCTCTCACCTCAAATTCAGCAGTCTAACTCCAAGGAAGACTATGTAGGTGACCTCTGACCCCAATTGTGGATATTTACATACCAACATTTCACAGACAGCGCCTTCTGGTTCCGAGATATAACGATTGTGACAACCAACCCGTGTGACAATTTACCCCGTTCTCCCCTACCTTTAATTTGGATTGATTAATATGCCTAACTATTTTCAGATGCCTACTTTAATGCAACTAACTCCCCAAATTACATAGTCAGAAGGATTTTGTGAATTTGGGTTTGCAGGGGCTTTAACCATAGACCATAGAGAGTATATAAAATGGATGTAGCATCCGGGCTGACCTCAGTTATTCCAACTGCATCCAATCGTCCTGGCCTATGCGCTTCGCCATCTTGGCAGATTTTTACTCCGCCTCATTTCCTCTTACCGAAAAAGGGCATTGATGTGACGTCGGGTGAAGGGTGATACACCCATCTAGCTGACGTATAGCTCCGAGGCGAAGTGAGGGCCAACGGGTAGCTAGCTGTCACTCAAGAGGCTGAGCCCCTAATTATTCATACACTTTAACCTCCAATAGAATAAAAACTAGCCTGCTAGAAACAAATTCACCCCCCTCAGTGTTGTCATGGAGATATTACCTAAACATACAGACTAGAATGTTTTTTTTATACCAGGCCTTAATAAAGTTAACAATGCTGTGAAAATGGCATATTTAACATGGGAGTCAATGAGAAATTGCTCTGTTTTGAAACCTGCCCTTAGTGGCCACTCTGTGAACTGCAGCAATTTTTGTCACTTCCGCATTGGATGCTGGTAGAACTCGCTGTGGTTGGGGCTTGCCATAGACTGTATATTATGGTGGCCAAGAAGGGTCAACACAACTGCAAAAGCCACAGCATAAATGCAAAAGGCCTTCTCGACCACCATAGTATTTATGGCTTTACAAACTCCTACAATGTAACATTCAGATCATTTCTGACATTATTGGCATTTTGAATTTTTGTTTTCATCTTGAATTTCGTCTTGAATTGCTCTGAACATTATTTAAAATTACTCACAAAAAACACAAGAAAAACCCCTAAACTCATCTGTCCCCCTTCTTCCCTCAACAGCACCCTGTTCCAGGAGAGTGTGTCTGAGCTGACAGCTTACCACGATGACCTGGCGAAAAAAATGCTCCCGGTTCTTTCAACGGTTTCAGAAAATTCACTCAGAGACATGCAGCGGCTGTCCGACAAACTGAACATCCAAATTGTCGAGGCCCGCGGGCAGATGGACGAGTACAGCAAGGAGGTGCAGGCCTTGTTGGAGCAGGGCGCAGAAGACATCAAGGACCGGTTCTCCACCTACATCCGCAAGCTGAAGAAACGCGTCAACAAGGATACAGAGACCATCCAACGGTGAGTCATGTATAGATTGGAAAATGGTGTCCATCTTTAACAACTTCACCTATAAGGACCTTCAGTTGTTTCATTGACTTTTATTGGGTTCTCCTGAGAAGATTTTCAAGAACTTATCAGAACTTATTGGAAAAAACACAACACTCGTTGCATAATTCACCTGAAGTGATTGGGAACGTGGTTTACGCAGACAAAAAGGTCACGTCTGAGCAGTGTTTCTGTGCTTCTTAAAATGTATGACTTTGCTAGCAAGCAAACAAAAGAAAAATATTCTTTTCAACATCAACAACAAAAAAACAACTAAATAACAAACTAACAACAGAAAACACTATCAAAATCTATTCTAAATACAGTGAACATCTGAAATAATGAATCAATCATGGTTTTTATTTTTTCTTCCATAACTTCAGCATGATGTTTGAATGTAGGACTCTTGTTCCCTTAATTAGGTCAATCGGAACATAAATATCTATCAATATCTAAAAAAGCATGCTTAATCCCGAAACAATGTGATCAATTCTAATGGATATTTCTGAAATGTATTCTTCACTCTGTTAATACGATGTTTATTTTCTCTCAGGCAAGTTTCTGACTACACTGAGGAGATCCAGACCCGCACTTCAGACAACATGGGCGACATGAAGCAGCACATCGACCCGTTTCTAACACAGGTCCGTGACAACGCCCAGGCAAAGCTCTCCGCCTTCAACGATCTGCTGAAGTCAGAGCTGGATAAAGTTGAGCCCCAGATCCAAACCACAGCTGAGGAAATGAAGGAGGGACTCCAAGACCTGCAATCCGCTATAGGGAACGGGATGGAGGATTTTGGCAACTTTTTTGAGGCTATTGTCAAAGGGTTAAGTGGTAGATTCTAACCATGGAGTTAAACAGAATGGGCCATCTGTTCACCCTTTCCACCGCTTTTTTTGTAACAAAAAAAATGCTTCTGTAAAAGATTCATGAGTGCAAATGCTCAGCAATAACAGAGGAAGTCTTTGTTTTAATCACAAATCACAATCTAAATGTGTCTGTCACAAGTTTGCCTCAATAAAAACAGCTTCTATCACGTCTGCACAATATTATTATTCTGTTCCTTTAAAAAAAATCTAAAAAGTAATCAAAAAATATTATTCATTTTGTCTGTTTGAAAGTGTTTTGTGTTAATAAAATCAATAGCGCTTTATAATACAGCCCGCGTTTTACTCTGTAAGTTCCCGAAACTTCCCAAGGAATTTCATGGAACTTACTGTGTAACTTTCCATTACTTATCTAGTAATTATGTGGAACTTCTAGTGTCCACTCCATAATACAGCTGGTCCCTGTTGTTTCTCGGTAGTTACCCAGTAAGTACCTGGTACGTTCAGAGTAAGTACTGAGGAAGATCACATATGTATTTTTGGTGTAATAAAGAACAAGACAATGTTTTATAACTTCTTGCGTTCTTTATTGTTGTGTTATCACATATGTATGTTATATGACATATCTGTGTTATATCTTAATCCTCGGATGACATTATTGTCCGTCCGTTTGTCACCTGATAGAGGTAAGTTTACCTGAGCTGCTGCAGGGCCGGACCATCATGGTGGCGAGGAGCTTATCTTCAAAGAAGCCAATTCATAAGTGCATTCAATGAAGCAGAAGACGTAAGAATAATACATTTCTGGAGGGTTGATGAAGCTTGTCTGACAGCTAAGCACACATGCATAAATGATTGTCATAACTGCCACGAGAGAAAGGCAAAAACATTGTGTTGCACTTCATCCATGTTTACATAGTAAGAGAATAGCAATACCCACCCACCACAATCCACAAACAGCCACAAACCTTATTGAAAAACACCTCATAATAACAGGACTCATTAAAACAGGAATACATGATCTGCAAGGTGCAGACTATTATCGACCTGCTTATTTATTTATCGGTCTAAAGGCAGTTATTTAGATTAATTTACACGTCTCTTACACTTCAGTAGTGCAGTCACTTTTGGGAGTTTTGCTGTGTACTTTACGTGGAGCCCAAATAATACACAAATAAATAAAAAGGTTGTGTCATGGAATTGAAATACCAACCTTTAAAAGATGAGAATTTAGTCAATTAATACGAGGTGACACAATGTTTAAATACAAAAATAGAACAGATCGTTAATGTTTGCAAACATGAGTCAAGACAACAATCAAGCAATGGGATTGTGTGAAATGACCACCGATAGGCGGTCATACAGAGAGTTTATAGGGAAATCTAATTACGCACGAACATTCCAGCCTACGTACAAGATTCTCCTCAGTCAGAGAATTGTTAGTTATCTTACAGACACAGTTCTCCGGAGCCTTCTCAGTCAAAACATACATTCCCGTACGCCGTTTGAGTATCTCAGAACATAATCAGAACATAACAACCTTCACCATACGGTCAGAACCTTCACCATAAGGTCAGGTCAGAACTTCTGTTGATTAACTTATGCTTATTTAGAGTCAAGATGGCATTAGTCTAAATAAACACATAATTATTATGACTGTAATAAACAATTCCACAACAGTTGCAACAACACAGTTTAAGCTTGGAACATCAGACGAAGGTCAGTAGTCCTAAAAACATTTATTGGGTCGATACATCATCGTCAAACAGAATAAATAGTGAGTGACGAGCTCGTGGCTCTTATATACTAAACAGATCATCACAGAGGTAAGTCACAGACCTCTTCTCTCTGACTTCTTTATTTTGTTTTTTAACTGTGTACCCTATTCACCTGCAGTGTCAAGCCATACATGACTTATATTACATTGAATAAACGGTCAAAAATAATATGTATATGTATCAGTGTTCAACAGGTGAAATTTGTTTCACGCTTATGTCAGTATTGAGATACATTTTTATAATGTAATATTCCAGGTGTCTTTATTCCTGTTCATCATGAGGGTCTTTGCAGTATTCCTTGTGCTCTCCATCCTGTCAGGTGAGTTTAACCTTTCTTCTCAGGGACACATAAACATCCTCCATTTTGATTTATTTCCCTTTGAAAAGATTCAGAAGTGAATATTTAGATGTTTGTGTCTCCGTCTGAACCAGGCTGCCATGCCAGAAGTGTTCCAGAGGACTGGACAAGAGACTGGCAGGACATTGGCAACAAGTTAAATGATTACTTCACTGAGCTGGAGAAGAAGGCTGATAGAGTTGTGGAAGACATCAAGAGCTCCAAGATGGCCACAGACCTTGAGTGAGTGCATCAATGCCGCCATGTTGAATTAAGAAATAGTTGCCATAGTAATAAATCAGTAATCATTTACTATATGTTCATGTATGTTATAAAACTGGCCGCATGAAACCGCCTCCATGGCAGCAGTCATTGTCTTTATTGATTGGTTCAAAATACTAATTGTGTAATAAGAACCAGAGCATCAACCATCTTACCAAATTTTTTGTAAAATTTATCAAACTTAAATGAAAATATCTTTAATTTGGATTGATAGATTTGCCTAACTCTTCAGATCATGCAAATAACTCCCCAAATTACATAGTTAGAAAGGATTTTGTGGATTTGGGTTGCTTCAACCATAGACTGTATAATACGGTGGCAGAGCAGGGTCAACACAACTGCAAAAGCCACAGCATGAATGCAAAAGTTTAAGCCTTTTGCTGTTGTTAGGACCTTTCTCGGCCACCGTATTATATGGCTTTAAAGGTGCAATGTGTAGAATTTTATCCAGATGCTACTGTACACTGCCACACAGGATTGTACAGTAAGCACTAGGCATGATGGGAGCATCACTTCATCAACCTCTCTTCTTACCCTGATGCACCATTTACTCTGGAACAGGGTTAGTCTGGTCTCATCAGATCACACAACCTTTTTCCATTGCTCCAGAGTCCGATCTGTATGCTCCATGGCAAATTCAAGCATGTTCTCCTGATAAGCCACACTGATAAGTGGTTTTCTTAAGGCTACACATCTGCATAGTCCATATCCCTTGTGTTCTCTTTGCATTGTGCGTGTGGAAATGCTCTTACTTTCACAATTACACATAGCTGGGAGTTCTACTGTCGATATTTTACATCAACACAAGCATGATTTCTCAACTCATCTGCCCCCTTCTCCCCTCAACAGCACCCTGTACCAGAAGAGCGTGTCTGAGCTGACCACGTACCAAGATGACTTGGAGAAAAAAATGGTCCCGGTTCTTTCAACGCTTTCAGAGAATTTACTGGATGAAGTGCCGATCCTGTCCGACAAACTGAACATCGACATGGTTGAGGCCCGCGGGCAGATGGAGGAGTACAGCAAGGAGGTGCAGGCCTTGTTGGAGCAGGGCGCAAAAGACATCAAGGACCTGTTCTCAACCTACATCCGCAAGCTGAAGAAACGCATCAACAAGGATACGGAGACCATCCAAAGGTGAGTTATATACAGAGAGAGAGGCTGATGGGAAACTGTGTCCATCTTATAGCTGCACTTTGTAATGTACAGATTGGAAAATATGTGTCCATCTTTAAACGAATATGTTAAAAAATATATATTTTTGCTTCACTCTCCGGCTCAAGAAAAGGTTACAGAAGCTGTTCCTTTATACGTGCATTTTTGATATAGAAATGTGCAAAGGTCGCTCATCCAGGTTTGCTTAGCTCGAGCAGGTCAGAAGATAAACCTTGCAACATCACTAAACGCTCTTGTTGGGACTTGTTAATTCATCACGCTATGTTGCGCTCTATGTTTTTACAAGTTATGTGATTTTAGAATGAAATGGAAGAATCAAATCAAAATCAAACATGACCGCCAAAGGCACTTCCTGGTTTCTTTCCTGTTCATATTTTGTTTTTTAAATTACGTAATGTGAAAAAATACAGAGCGCAACGTACCGTGGTAAATAAACAAGTCCTAACAAGCAAACAGTGCTTGGTGAGCGTTTAGTGAGGTTGTGACATTTATCTTCCGCTTACAGCACCTTTAATATTGAGTGATTTAACTCTTATATTAACAAAGAAAAATCACTTACTTCTCCTTTAATTAGGTCAATCGGAACATAAATATCTATCAAGATCTAAAACCAATTTCCTCTTAATCCCGAAGCAATGTGATAAATCCTGATAGTTGTTTCTGAAACGTATAACTTTTAAAATGTTTATTTTCTCTCAGGCAAGTTTCTGACTACGCTGAGGAGATCCAGACCCGCACTTCAGACAACGTGGGCGACATGAAGCAGCACATCGACCCGTTTCTAACACAGGTCCGTGACAACGCCCAGGCCAAGCTCTCCGCCTTCAACGATCTGCTGAAGTCAGAGCTGGAGAAAGTTGAGCCTCAGATCGGCACAACATTTGAAGACGTCAAACAGGGCATCCAGCTAAACTCTGAAGGCCTGCGATCCGCTATAGGGGACGGGATGGAGGAGGCGGGCTCCTATTTTCAGCTTATTGTCGAAATGATAAGGGAGTGATAACTTACCATGGGGTGAACAGTCTCGTTATCTAAAAGATTCGTAGGCCTAAGTGCAAATACTCAGCAATAAGAGAGGAAGTTTTTGTTTTAATCACAAATCACAATCTAAATGTGTGCCCCAGTCACAAATTTGCCTCAATAAAAAACAGCTGCTATCTCGTCTGCACAATATCTCCCTTTTTTGTCTTTTTGAACGTGTTTTTGTATGAATTAACCTACCTCTAGTGTTTGAACATGTTTAACAGGAAGTTATAATAACAATAATGATTATATTTAAAAGATATAGGCACTGATACATCTGTAATAAGCCAATATCGACTCTGCAGATGGATCGGTCTAACTGCAGTTATGGAGTTATACATATAAAACAGTGTTTTTTAAAACTATACTTTGATCAATGTGTGTTACTGTTTTTCACACAGAATACCACTTTATTAAGCATTTGTATTTGCCTTTGTGTACGAAATGTGCTACAAATAAATAATACATAATATGTAGCAGACCCATGGACCTATAAAGAAAGAGCAGACTGCACGTGAAGCCATGGCACGGTGAAACCACACTTTTCTACATACGTCATATTCACATCCAATCACATGTCTTCATAAATTCCCCTCAGCCAATCACAGGCGCCGATACATCACGTATTGACGTTCTCGCCGCTTAGTGTTTGTCGTTTCTAAACAAATGTCTACCATGCTCACAGCGGTGCAGTTTATCTTTTATCCGGCCTGTTGACTCCCGTCGCCATGAGTAACCCGTGTAGAGAGGTCATCACTCTCCAGCTGGGACATTATTCAAACTTCGTGGGGACTCACTGGTGGAATTTACAGGTTAGTTCATCACACTGTGCTGCTAGCGCTAAGCTAACATGCTAGCGCTAGCAGCGTCGCATGTGTTGTCAAACTTTGGAGGCTCTGCAGCATGAATGTGCATTTTATGCTCATTTGAATAGACCGAGGCAGTGAACTGTGAATAGGCTGAAGCACAAAAGTTATTACATATTATAACGTTATACACCGGGTTTGTTCGGTTCTAGATATGCTCATTTTGAAGTTTTAAGTGTTTTTTTTATCAGATAATCACATTCACAAGGTATAGATAGATAGATAGATAGATAGATAGATAGATAGATAGATAGATAGATAGATAGATAGATAGATAGATAGATGGATGTCAAAGAATTGAATGTAATGTAAATTGTGTAATATTTCACATAGATGACAAACCACACATTTCTTACAGAAACTCTCACACAATGGAATTAAGAAAGTCAAAACACTTATAACTACAAACTGTATGGCCAGATACTATATTAGATAGTTCAATATAATATAAATACAATAGAATAATAACATTGAAAATTTTAAACAAATGGAAAGAAATTGATGAGGTTCTCCACTGGAAGATAGAGATGAATCACTTCCCAGGTTAACTTATAATAGGTTTAGAAACATATATTAATTAACCACAGTTTGGAAGATTCAGATGTTTAATAATGATTGATTGACTTAAAGTCTGTGTCTGGTCCACGGTCTTGTTCAGGTTCTTGTTGTGTATTGTGTAGTGCACTTTAGAAGTACGCCATCCAAATCACGTTTAAATCAACACCATTACTGATGCAACATTTGTCAGAAATCGACTTCCGAGTTCCTTCACTTGGCAAACAATAGAAGTATCTCTTTTCCAAAGCTCCAAATGTTGTCCCTGTTGAGGCTCCCTTATATTTGATGTAACTTGTATTTCTCTGATTTCAATATCTCACTCTCATTTCCTCTGAGATGGAGCTGAATGTATTTTGGTGTTGTTGTTGTTTTTTTGTTTGTTGGTAAAGATAATGAGCTGAGGTTGGTTGTACAGGATGCGTCTCTGTCATACGATCCAGAGGGAACACCAGGAGACATCCAGAGTGATGTGGTGTTCCGTGAAGGGAAGACGCTCGGCGGACACGTCACACACACGCCGCGCCTCATCGCCATGGATCTCAAAGGTAATGTCTCTGTGTCTGTGCTGGAGGCTTGAGCAGTTTTATATTTCCCAGCATAAGAAGTCTTATTTCTCCCATTTCAATTACATTTTTGATATTTTGTGTACTAGTCAAACAACCTATTAAAATGCCTAAATGGATCAAATTGCATACAATAATTTGGATAATTTTTGTTTGATGCTACATCACCTGTTCTCTGCATGTCCCTCTGTCTATAACAGGAAGTCTTCGGACTCTACGGCAGGAGGGAAATTTGTACGACCCAGGCGAAGACACTTCTGCTCTCTCATGGTAAATAACAGTGATAATCTGTGCCGTTTGTTTGCCTTTTTATACGTGCAGTGTATCACTGTTGGCACCTGTTTTCTTTGAAACAGAACGCTCTGTCTTGAAATATTCTGTTGCACATGGTGTAATAAAATACTGTTGTTGTATTTTTATGTTGTATTTTTATGTACTGTATCAGATCAGATTATTAGAACTTTCCTTTCCTATTAACATTTTATTTACATTATTGAAACCAGGAGTGGCTGGAATATGTGTCTATATATGTTTATTTTATAATATGAAAATGTGTTCCATCTGGCAGGGATGGAAGCCTCCTGATGCACAAAGAATCTCCTCCTGAGAAGAACATCTTTCTGGAAGATCTGGACAAGTTGGATGTGAGCTGCATTTATCTGTATATGTCTATATATATATATATATAGTTTACGTTTTGATTGGTAGGATTGTTTAGGAAACAGGGTTTTCCACAAAGTGTAATTCTACAGCAGAAGCATTATGTTGCAGCTTGATGTAAACAGATTTCAGTGTCTTTTCCTCACAGCTGTTTGTGTCTCCAGAAAGGGGAGTTCCTGTCAGACGATGACTTCTACTCCAATCCGCAGCCCCAATGCTCAGGTAAGAAAAACCTTCAGGGAAGTCAGGGATTCTGGAGAACGCCTGTTGTCAAAATCTGTGAATATCTCCTCACGATCCTCTACCTGTCTGTGCTGTGTGTGCGCTGGAGAAATGGCATGTTAACAAAGGGAGCCCACCCTAGCTATCAACATACCCGTTTACAGAGCCTAGGCTGTGTATTAACACTGGATTTTCTTTCAGCGCGCGCCACACACACACAGTACAGACTTAGGTTTTTGTAAGGATATATTCCCTGATTTTGACAAGAAGAGTTCTCCAGAATCGCTGACTCCACCAGACCCTTTTTAAAATCTTTGCACTACAAATAAGAGTGTAAGTGGATGACAGCAGCGACCGCTCTGACCCCCGTCTCCCAGCAGCAGTTGCCGTGAGCGTGGACACAGTGAACGACCAGCTGTCCCGGGTCCAGAAGGCCTACAGACTGGAGGGCAGCGTCAAGGTCTGGTCCGACTTCCTCCGGATCCACCTGCACCCGCGCACCATCTCCGTCATCCACCAGTACAACCATGATGGGTGAGGAGCAAAGGCAGGACATAGACAGCTTTAACTAGAGATGCACCAATCCACAATTTTTCACTAGTTCAGAGTCTAATGTCTTGGTTTTGGATGCTGTTCCATGTCAACATTATTATTTAAAAAATGTGTGCGTCAGGATATTTTGTGTACGAATAGAATAATAATATATTTAATTTATATAGCGCTTTCCGGCTTAAGCAACAACACAGTAATTTAAAAAAGCAACAAATACACAAAAATATTTGAATGTATCCAAATCCATTTATTGAACTTTTTTGAACAGTTTCAATACCTGTACTGTATAGCAGAACTACAACTCCAATCATTTTTAAATGCATATTAGAGAGTAGAAATGTTAGAGCACAAGGCGTTGGGCATTTGAACAGAGCAGTGAGCACGGACCAACAATTCATAGCAAGAGTGAACTTTTGATAAGTATATGTAGCAAGATAATGCTAATATATAGAAAACAATTATATATTCCCTCCAACTTTTCCCCAGTAGGTGTCAGGCTTTACACAGTTTTGGGCTGCACCCCAAATTTTGATATGAGACTTTCACAGCTGATTTTTAAATAAAAACTCATGCTGTTACATCTCTAATAATAGTAGAATTAGTTTTCACCCTATATAACATGTTTAAAGTGTGGATTTGCCTGTGTTTTATACAATGGGTTAATGTTTTGGTGGTGTCCAGGGAGGCTAACCGTCTGGAGGCATTTGGCCAGGGAGAGGCTCTGCTGCAGGGGTCGGTGCTCGAGGGTCTGGAGGACAGACTTCACTTCTTTGTGGAGGAGTGCGATTACCTCCAGGTAAGAAAATTTGATCAGATCTATCTATCTATCTATCTATCTATCTATCTATCTATCTATCTATCTATCTATCTATCTATCTATCCCATACATTATTTTTTGAATATTTCAGATGTTTCAGTGAAATTGTGCACTTTTCCTCCTTGCCCATCCTTTTATTAATTCCTCCTCTTTCTGCGTCCTGTTTTCCTCTCAGGGTTTCCAGGTTTTGGTCGACCTTGCCGATGGCTTTGCCGGCCTGGGGTCAAAGGTCACGGAGTTGCTGCAGGACAATTATGGCGGAAGAGGAATCCTGACCTGGGGGTTAGCGCCCGTCAGTCACCCAGATACAGTGAGTCACAAAAAGCAGTATGTCTCTGGTTAGGTTATGTCTTACCAAGCTGTCTAAAAGCATATGGGCTCTAAACGGGCTTCTGTACTGATGTTATCTCTCTCTGTCCCACCAGACTCCAATGAAAGACCTCTACCACATGTTAAACTGCGCACTAGGGACGGTCCACTTGGCCAACCACAGCTCTTTCTTCTGCCCTCTGACCCTGCGCGGTGGACTCGGCAGGCGACCCACCTCTCCCACAGCGTTCCCCCTCCTAAATGATGATGTAAGATTCTATTTTTTATTAGGGGCCTCTTGTTCTTGACAGTATTATTCTTCTCCTTCACCTGCCTAAGAAATCCATGTTCCCACTCAGGAAAAATCACGAAGTCCGCTAGTACAGTTTTTAACACTTGTTTTATCTCTCGTGTCCAGCCGTCACTGTGGTTCCACTCCAGCTCAGTCCTGGCGCTGGCCATGGACGCCCTCACGTCGCCGTACCGACTGCAGAACAACAGCGTCCCCATGTGGCAGCTGGCAGACACACTGGCCGTAGCTGGGAGAAAGGTGACTGACCCTGCGTTCCATATCGGATACTTTCTTTTTTACTTTTCAACATACTACAGCTGATCATAAAAAGTATGTAGTATGCACATAAATGGGACATACTTTGACTTATTTATTTCATCATAACATCACGCCTTGAACTTGCCTCTTGTTTTTATATCCATTGCATCGCAAGTTGTTTTCACACAGAGGCTCCATTGATATCATTTAACTTCCGGTGTGCAGTGGATTGTGGGTCAGAATTGCCCAAAAAGCTGCTGATTTCCACACTAAAAATCACGACTGGATGTAGAGGGCATCTGGGTATTTTTCAGCATGTATTAGGACAACCTCAATATTTTTCTACCAGACTCATTACTAAATAGCAGGGAATTATGGGCATTGGAACGGCTGTCAATAAGTCCTTTTTTCCGTCTCTGATCTCATGTAACCGTTTTGTAATTTCATTTCCAGGTGGTCGCTGCTTACGGTGCCGTGCCCTTTCCCATGATGCACGGCACCTCTCTCCCCGACGCCCTGGGCAACGCCACAGATGGGTTGCCGTGGAAACCTCTGTCATCATGCCCTGAAACTGGTGATGGCAAATGCTACAGCCAGTGGGCGACGCTCAAAGGCTTGGAGGGACAGAGACTCACCAGGTCTGAATTTGATGAATATATCCGTAATGTTACTTTAATGCTTTCACAAAATGTTACACATAAGGAGATGTATCTACAGCACGTGTGAATACACTGATAATTCATGTCTTATTTCTAGTTCTATTAATATAGTATTTGTATCATTTATCTGTGTTAAGAAAACTAAAGAAAAACATTTGAAAGTTCCAATATAGGGCTTTCGTTGCAGTCTAGAATTGTCACCACTGGATGACGCCAAAATACTCCAATATTACACACTGTACCTTTTTTATTAAACTGAAAGCATTTTAAATGTGTTGCTAAAATGATTTTTCTTTCCGTTAGTTCTCTGGCTCCAGGGACCAAACCGCTGTCTCCTCTGCACAGCCTCCACAGCGGGGAGGACGTCCTGGAATCCTACATCAGATCTTTCTATCCCAATTCTCCTCTGTGAGTCCCCCATAAGAACTAACTATCTTATTTATCTCCAGGCTAAAAACTATATATATTTAACCCTGTGCTGCTCTCTCCCTCTCAGGGCTCTGCAGTTGGTGTCTTCTCCCAGTAAACTGACGCCACCCTTCCCTCAGATATTCAGTCAGTGGCTCGATGCTAAAGGCTTCATCCAGAACCAGGAGCCCCCAACCGGCTGTAAGCTTTATTCTATTAACAAAAATGAAACCCAACAGAAAAAGCTTAGGGTCCTGTAAAGTTTGCTTTGAAATAATCTTGGGTATAACTTATACCTCTTTCTGTTTTTCCATATTATGCAATAATTTCATTTCACTTTTAAAAATGCAATTTCTGTCGTTTGTATTTGATGTTTGTTTTATAACACAATCCCTTCCTTGTCCTGTGCAGCCCGGCCCCCTGTGGTCACCTCTGCGCCCGTCCTGACCTCTCTCCAGTCGGGCCCGGCTCTCGGCCCGTGGCTGTCAGAGCTCCACCGAGGCGCCAGCAGCTTCGACATCCGGCGCATCGCCCCGAGCTACCTGTCCCAGGGCATGGAGACGGCCGACTACGAGGAGGCTCTGGAACAGCTGCGTCTGTTGGGCCGCTGTTACCGTGACGACAGTATGCACTCTTCTTCTTCAGACGACGACTGAATGTTGTGTGTGATCTGGAAAGACTGTTGAACCGCTTAAACCTGCCGCCTGCATGCACTCATGCACACGCAGAGAAGAAAAGGTGAGCCTCTTCTGGACTGAACAATATGGTGACGGAAAGAGGCGAAAAGCTTCAACTTAACATCGTCTTCTGATAACTCTGGAGCCTCATCACTAAAACTAGGAGGATTTGTTTCTGATTTAATGCAGCAGCAGCCAGTTTCCAGTTTCTATCTCCTTTTGACTACGTTACAGTTAATAATAACCTTCAAGACACAGATGAGGGAAGAAGTTAGACTTCTAGGATGGGGATGGATGTAGCATCATGACTTGTAAATCCAAATGACTGTTTATCTGTAATTAAATGTGTTTTTTACTGAGTACGCTATAAAATGACTTTTTGGGCACAGGTTGCTCAGACCTTAATTCAGTTGATAGTTAATAGCACAGATGTTGACATGGTGCACTTTAACCCAGAGTTCTCTCATATTGGAAACCGCTCATCTGCTGGAATTGACCAGCAGCAAATAAAACATGAGAATTTATTAAACCATTGAAATCCTAAAACCATGACTGATATGAATCTTTTTACTTTTCACTATCTGCAAAATTGGTATACATTTTCAGAAAGAAATGCACACATTGGAAAAGTGTTTATTGTAGTTCTAGGCCTATACATCACTAATATTTTAATAGTCCCATGAAAAGAAAAACAATCTAAATGTGTTGACTCCCCTATCGTTTTCTCCATTATTTTTTTACTGAAGGAGTAAATCTTTTAAAACAGCCGAGGAATAAATAGTGTAAATGTTTGGGACTATTTTCCTCTGTGGACAACAATGTAGGTCAAAAGCACGAAGAAATGCACTCAAATAGTCTCTAGAAAAGCCGGTACTAATACATTCCTGGTTTATTTTTCCATGGGGGAAAAAAAATAAGATAATTGCTTACCAAGACGAGAAGAAAACATTTCAACTTTGAAATCAGACAGAGGCTCTACTTGTCCAAGAAAAGTACGTGAATATCTCGTCTACATTTTTTTCAAATATGCACCAGTTTGACAAAAAAAAACACAAATCCAATATGAAAAATGTAGAACAGGCGTTTTTTTTTAATCTGAAATAAAATGATACAAGGATTTCACAAAAGGTGAGATGATGTTGAACATCTGCCCACCCAGCATTTTGACAACAGTATGCTTCTACATTTGGATTAAAAAAAGGCTAAAGACACCATACCATCATTTAAACTTAAAAAAAAGTTGGGATTGCACCCTGTTATTTCACAAACACCTCCATACAAGACAGCTCCAATGAAAAAATATGTCGAGTAAAAGTCAAATGAAATGGAGTAGCGTGTGCATAAAAGACAGTTTGAGCAGAGTGCCTGGTATTCTACAGCTATTTATCAAAAATCTTCAGGGGAAGTGTAGTGGGGTTGGGGAATGTAAATGGGGGGGGGACAGAGGGGGGAGACAGTGGGATAAGGGCTCAAGACAAACGGTCCCAAATCCGAACTAAGAACGGGAACGAGAACGGGAGTGGGAACGGGATTTGGAGCGGGATTCTGAGCGAGAGGCGGATCGGGAGCGAGAACGCTCTTTGGGCGCCGGTGTCGGGGAACGGGATTTGGACTTGGACTTAGACTTAGACTTTGATTTAGACTTAGATTTGGAGCGCGCTTTGGGTTTGGGCTCTTCCGGGGAGCGTGAACGGGAGCGTGAGCCCCTTTCGGGCTCTGCGGCCTCGTCGTCGCTCTTGGGCGGGTCGCGGCCCTTTGAGCCAGACTTCCTGGAGCGATCCTTCAACCCGGACCTGGAACGAGACCTGGAGCGGGAGCGAGATCGGGAACGGGAGTCGTCTTTCTTACTTTTCTTCACGTCTTTCTTGGGCTTTCTGCTCTTGGGACTGCGACTCTTGGGGCTGCGGCTTTTGGGGCTGCGGCTCCGGCTGCGATCCTTGTTCTTGGGAGCACCGTTGCTGCGCTCCTCTTCCTCCTTCTTGCCCTTGGCCTTGTTCTTCTTGCTACGAGATCGGCTGCGAGATCGGGACGCCGCTCTGGAGAAAATCAGATAGCAGAGTTTAGTGTCGTTTGATTCCTTATTCATAATGTCCACACAGGTTAAGTTGCTTTATTTGTCCCCACTACCACAACCCAAATAACTAAAAGGCAAAAACTTCTTCTTGTAGAACTGGCTCATTTGCGGTTTAATAAGGTGATCCGAGAAACTTTCAGTTTGTTCATTCTTGCACCCCCTTTGGACAAAAGTGGTAGTGTTTTTTACTACGCCACCTGTAGGTCCTGGGTGAGCGTACCCATGACAAAGGCATTAAGAAAAACTATAAAAATGGCTTCTTTGCACTGATTGTCTCATTTGCTGTTACAGGTAATTTGTCAGAGGAAAAATTTAACTGTTTCAAAAATATATAAAAGTTCCTCGTAGCACTTTTAAGTTACATTTGAAAACACATCTACGTTTGAGTCGTAGGACCATGGCAAAGACATCAGCCATGCCAAGTAGGTAACAATTCATACAGAGAAAGAGATGCGCCCAGATCCACTTTAAAATGGCTATGTAGCCTTGGATCACTGATATTAATCTACCCTTCAGGAATAAATAGAGACGGTCACTGTGGAAAAACAGCAGCTGTAAATATTGGGCTACCACTTGCCCTCACTGGCTATAGGTTAAAGGACCGCCAGTTAAGCACCTGTGCACTTTTGCCGACTTGTCAACAGCTATTTATAGAAAGGTGCTCTCAACTTACTGCTTACTGGTCGTGATGTGCCAATATTTCACAGTTTTTATAGGCAGTTGCTGAGAGACATAAATAATAAAATGTGATCTGCCATTGCAACATAGCCTGTATCGGCACAGTTTGGATTCCAATCTCTGAATACATTCACATCTACCTTGTTCTGTTGCAAAACTATACAAGCTGGTTCACTCTTGAAAGTCAACTGACAGCGTATTACCATCAGGAAACTAGTAGTTACAAGAGAAATATCCTGCTTTAAGCCTAATCACCCCCCCCCCCCCCTTTCATTTTTTGTTCCCTCACCTGGAGTGGGAGCGGCTGCGACTGCTGCTCTCACTGCGGCTGCGACTCTTGCGAGATCTGCGGCTCCTGGAGCGGGATCTGATTTGGGAAAAAACGAAAAAAGTAACCATTAGCAACAGTCAACTAGCCTGCATAGGTGAATGTTATGAAGCGTCATCGGTTCAACTTCTGTTTGCAATCTACAAGCACTACACATGAAACAATGTATTAATCCTTGTGAATTGAAAGGTTCAGTTAAACATCCTCATGTACTTTTGCTATATTCAATATGAATCTGAATCAGGATTTCCCGTATTATAACAACCTGTCTCACCTGGAATGGCTGCGACTGCGAGAATAAGAGCGTTTGCGTTTGGCTCCGGGTCGGTCCTCGATGAGACGGATCTTTCTGCCGTTGACTTCGGTTCCGTCGAGTTTCTCCAGAGCTCTCTTCATGTCGGAGTAGAGACGGAACTCGATCACGCCCTCGTTCTTACGGCCTTTGTGGGTGTCGGCGTAAGTCACTTCTCCGGCCTGCCTCATGTAATCCTTCAGGAGGAATAGAAATGCAAAGAAATTGAAGACTTGGGAAAGAACAATGACGTTTTTTTGTGAGCAGTTGTGTTTTTTTTTTATGCTTTGGAAATACAACACCCATCAATCTTGTGAAACTGGTCTGACAGTTCTTAAAACATCAGATAAATTGGATAATGCTATCAGTGTAAACGTTTTTGGCTTTGGACGGTTAATTCCTCAAAAAAAGGTGGGAGTCAGCGATTCTGGAGAATGCTTGTTGTCAAAATCACTTTGTCAAAGTCAGTGAACAACAACAAGCATGCACCAGAATTGCTGACTCCACCTTTAAAAAAGGCATGACAAGGTATGCAAGAAGAAAGACAAAAAACAGCACAATACCTTCAAGTCCTGCCAGCTGCAGCGACTGGAAAGATTCTCAACAATGAGTCGATAATCAGTCCTTATAGGCGGACCGTATCGGTCTCGTCCAAAGCGGCCGTATCCACCGCCGCCTCCTCCTCCTCCACCACCACCACCACCTCCTCCTCCTCCATCACGACCACCGCCACCTTTTAACGGTAACAAGGGAAGGAGAGAAACAATGAGGACCACCAACAAACAGAGCTGGAGCATTTATGCTAAAATCCAAAGCTACACTAGAAAAAATTTCAATATTCTCTGGGGGATAGTAAACAAAGAAGGGGAAAAGAAAAAGGTGAAAAAATAGTTACAAAAAAGAAAAAAAAATATTAAATCCTAAAAAATTTAAATTCTACAAGCTACGTCATGTAAAAGCCTAAATGTATACAACACTATTGTAGCTTATTCAATTTGTGTAAATTTAAATTTCTAAATGATAATTATTTTAAATAAATTTAAACAAAAAAAACTAACTGATCGAAGAAGTACTTACGTTGAACTAAAGTAAGTTTCTATTCTAAGCTATCCTATCCATTACAAAAAAAAAAAAAAAACATTTCACTGTTATAAAACATGTTCTTTTTTTCAGGCACCTATAAGAGCTGAACCCACATCTGTTCCTAAACCCTTGGCATCCTCACCACCCGGCCTGGGCCTAATGGGAAAAGCGGTCTTCATTCACAATGGCTCCCTTTTTTGGTCTGCCCAGGGGCCCAGAATGGTCAAACCACACTCTTGGAAAGGGGGGGACACCATGGCCAGCAATAGGGGCAGGCACCAAAGGACTCTTTCAATTAAAACATTGAGGTTCTTTGTTAAATCTTTACCTTTTAAAATTGACAATCATTTTAAATTATATATATAAAAACTGAATAAGACATCAATAGATTACAAGATATCTAACAATCAAATTGTTATTTTACAATATTAAAATTGAAACACATTTCTAGCCTTTCTATCAAATAAGCCCCCATCACATAAAACTGCATTTTCAATCCATCCCATGGAAATCCAAGATATATAGTTTCCAAGTCATTGGTGGCTCTGGTGCACACAAATTAAATCATGTGTATGTACTGATAAAGGATATCACCTCCCACGCCTATCGTAAAATGGTGTGGTGAGTGGAGCTCGTACAGTGTCTGCCAACTTATTTGCAAGACAAAATAAAACTTAATTGCAGCTATGAAGAGCCCCATCGAGAAACTGGGACACGCCGGTATGTTAATCGGCTCATCAAGACCAGAACAATAGTAAAACACAGATTAAATTAAAATGGGGATGTGGATAGGGTGTGTGCGACTAAAGACAATCACAAACTGAAATCAGGTTCACTTCCTGGAATGGGCTATGGAAAAGGTGCCGTCATCAGGATTGGAGATATGGTACCAGTAAAGCTGGGTGACACTGACCAAAACATTTTCACTTCTACTTCTTTTGGCCAAACTTTCTACGGTTGATAATATAAAAAAATTTGCAGATATGTAGAGATGCCCTTTTATTATTACACATCAAAAACTACTATAGATAATAATTTGGATATTAGTCATTTTTAACCAGTCTGGTATGACAATATCACCCAGTTTACAGGTACCATACATGGCAACAAATGTGTCTAATATGTGAAATTCTAGGATATAAATTGAATGCACATCAGCCACCAAGGACAAACCTTTGATCAACATAGTCTCCTGCAGTGAACAAAATCCCCAATCAATGACATTATTCATGTGAAATAAACAACAATACTCTATGAAACACTTACCGCCACCACTTCTTCCTCCACCACCGCGGTCGCCACCTCCACCACCCCCGCCGCCGTAACCTCCGTCACGACGCGGGCCCTTGGTGTGCTCCACTATGACCCTTTCCCCACATAACTCCTTGCCGTTCAAGTCATACACAGCATCGTCTGCATCACGGGGGTCATCAAATTCAACAAACCCATACCTTAGTAAAAGAGAACATGTTTTAATACAAAGTTACAACATGTGGGTTGGTTAATCAACACAAAGCATAAGCGACATTTGCACAAAATGGGTCTTGTTTACTATCAATTCACTATGCATCAGCACTATGCTCAATGGCTGTTTTTCTTTGTCTTTCATTATCGTAGCTGGTACAGGCTACCATTACATTATTTAATATTGTGTAACTGTTTTAGTAGTACTAGTGTTTTTGTTATTTTAACAGTATTTTAATATACAATTAATCACTTCTGCAGTACTATGTTTATTGTTGTGCATCAAAACAACAAGTAAAGGTATTTGTATGTAACAATCTAATTGGCAATAAACCAGATTCTGACATTGGGCCAGCTGGGGTAGCAGATGCAATTTTAAGGACGCACCGATTAACCAAGAAAAAAACGAAAAATAAATAATAACGGTTGTTTGCAAAAAGAGGAACCACGCTTGTATAATAGACTGGGTTACCTCTTCATCTAAATGTGGAAGCTAGACGTTAAACAGGAAGGCTATGTATGTAACTGAAACTATTTGCAACAACATGGCATGCACGTTTTTAGTACAACGAGTACCATGTGGACTTGCACGGTTTTGCATGTACTAGAGTTCTAGCTTCAGGCAAGTTACAGTAGATATACTTTTTTTAATAAAAATGGCACCCAGAATGAATCAAAGACCAGTTTTCCAATAACCAAAACTGTTGAGAAAAAGATCCATTCATTTGTTTTAGGGACACTTTGCATAAAACATGTCTTCATTGGTCCAGTGAAAAGGGAACAAGATGTACTTCAACTGTTGACAAATTTGTCTAAACGTGTGGCGACCATGTTGGATCATGCCGTGCTGTTTGGCAACATGTGTGAGGCATTTGTAAATTCTTAACAATCGCTACAATTTTTTAATTTTTTTTAATTGAAACTCCTGGGGGGAGGGGGGAATTGCCACACACAAAAAAACTTCCAAGCCTAAGCATTTCTAAGACTTTATAGATGTGCATTTAACACATTTTAACAGCAACCGATGCAATATGTAGATTGACTTGTTCAATGCTTTTGCATACTGTAGAAACCCCGCTGTGACATTGCCACGTCTGTTGCACGAGCTCACCGTAATCAAAAAGCATGCGAACACAACAAACAGGTCACACACGCACTCACACACCACAACCGCTGTCTTTGTGTTGTATGGCGAAATCAAGTACTTAAGCAAAACAAAAACCTCCCTGTGGATTTTAAAATACACCGTTTTCGCTTTTGAATGAATAATAAAACACTGGCTAGTTAGCATTAGCAGGCCTTGTCCGTTGGATTCAACAAGGCCCCAGCCAGACGATGCGGCCTGTTAGCTATAGCTTTTAGCTTCCGCAACAACAAACGCCAGGATTTTTACGTTACCCGTTCTTTAGGTCGACTTCCAATATTTTCCCGTAGCCTTTGAAGAAGCGCTCCACGTCCTTCTCCCTGGCCCGGTAGCTCAGCCTCCCGATGTACACCCTCGCCATTGTTAGCTTGAAATGCGGGATCCTTTTCACGGCGGGTCGGGAGAACGAGCACACGGCGGAGAGGAGGAGGCGCGAGGGCTGCAGAAATACTTACACCCACTCCTCTGATACAATAGGTTGCGTTCGGCATGGGCGGGGCTTCTGTTGTGAAGGGTTATCTGCCTGAGTTTAGTCTCTCAGGTAGCTCCATTAGGCCTATATCTTATCTATCAGTGTTATACTACTATGTATGAAGCATTTAGCCATCATGTGTTTTTAGGGTTCTCATTTCAAAGCTATAGAAACATAACAAGGTCATTAGGAATGGGACGGTCAATTTCATGGCAAAATACTGTAATTACGATTCACGATATTATCCCAATAATCATCAACATTTTCACAAACTACTACTTCCCTGGTAGAATGTGAAGGTGTATTGCACTCTATGATCCTATCTATGTAGTATAAATGTGCAACAATTTTAGAAATCGGTTCATCCTAGCCTGAGAAAAAGGCAGAGTGTTTTATGGTGTCACTGTCTAACCCTAAATTTTCCCATGTGTAACATCACGCATGGTAAAATGTAGGGGTTAGGATTAACAGAACAGCTGGGCCAAGGGAAGACTGAGGGAAAATTGAGGGAAGAAAAACTTCAATCATTATATTATAATATATTTATAATGAAATAAAGACGGTTATATCATGATCACAGGATAACAAAATCTTGTTTCCACTAATGACTTATAATATGAGGTGCTGTTATCTTGCAAAAATTTCAGAATCACTGCATCAACACAAAAAAACTTTGTAGTTTTTTACTACTATGTAGTAGTTAGGGGAGAGTGGCCTAAATTGTGCCGGAAGTTGTGCCACCCCTTGTTTCTAGAAAACCATAGAAGAAATTGGAAATGTGACCACATATCTAAGAAGAGCCATCCATTTAACTCATCCTGTAAAGAAGGGGGAAACATGGAATAAGATATAAGCACATTTAAGCTCATAAAACAGTTTTTTGCCTTTCAAAGTAAAATTTCCATGATCAAGGTTTTTTGATTATTGTGTCTTAACAATTATAGACACGTTTGAAAACATTTGACACATGTTTTAGTGCTTCAGTATGCTACACTTTGTGTCTATAGTTAGCACGATATCAGCCCTAAACTGCTGCATCATGCTTATTATCCAAAATTCTGGGGTTGGGGTGATTTGTGCCAGAAGGCCTGGGGTGAGTTATAAGTAAGTAAGTAAAATTTATAACAGTTTGCACTTTACAAAGTGCTGAACATACTGCATTCAGTAGGTAAACAATGATGGTAAAATAACAATAACCAAAAATAAAAGACATTAAGCCCAGACATCCAGATATAAACAAAGATAGTAGTGCAGAAGATGGGGAGGAAAAACCAGGGTGTACAAATGGGTTTTGAACCTTGATTTAAAGGCCAGAAAGATGATGATTAAGGATGACTTTGTCATTGTGAGGTTTGCAGGCTTTGTTTTAGAATATTGTCCTTCGATCGTGGTAAAATATTTACTTTAAATCTTAAATAAGTGATTGTCTGATTGATTTGTCTTGCTTTACAGTTTATGAGATATATATCAATGGCACAATTTACCCCATGGTATTCTCTCTTGTGGCACAATTTACACCACACCGGGGGCAAGTTGTGCCCCAAGACAACTTTTTTTCCGAAAGCTATATTTCTTCAACAGTTTATTCCAGATCCAAAGTTTTTATTGCCAGGGATGCACAACACCCTGAAATATATGTACATATTTGAGTTGGAGACTTTACTGTCAAGGCCTCACTTTGAAATCACTTGGAGTAAAAAGTGGCACAACAAGGCCACTCTCCCCAACTAAAAAAAACTTTTAAAAAAAACTATGTAGTAGGTAATGCATAACTATGTAGCAGTTACTAAAATAAAATAAAATAAAAAATATATGTAGTAAGTAATGCATAACTATGTAGTAGTTAGGCTACTAAATAAAACAATTATTTTGCGTCCTGTCGTTCACGCAGGCTACTAACCGCGGTGGGCGGGGCTAACATCTCCACATTACAAACACACCAGCTGCCCTCCTGTGGGGCAGTTCTCTTGTGTAGAGATCTAACGCTTGAAGCCAACACTTTTTCTAACTTTAAATCATGCCTGCGATATTTTAACAGCCCGTCCTCGGTGTGAGTTTACACTGTTGCCCAAATGTAAACGTGTAGGCAACTTTTTTCTTCATGGGGGTGAAGAATGTGAAGTTGCTTTGGGAGGGAAATAACGGTAACACGACGTTAGCCGAGGGTTAGCTAAGCTTCTAGTTCCCCAGCAACAGGTCGGTCGGTTGGTTGGTCAACGGAAAGTAAACTGACGGTAATGGAGCGCGCGACTTTTTCAAAATACTCCTGGGTAGATTTCGCCTTCTCGGTGGTCGGAGTATGCACTTTTTTGGTGGACTGGGGCTCGGACGTGTGGGTGGCCACCGAGTTTTACTGCCGAGGGGACTTCTTGTGGTTCGGGGTGCTGATCGGCCTCATGGTGCTGTCTTCCGTCGTGGTCCAGATGTTCAGCTGGTTCTGGCTGGAGTATGACCGCGAGCTGCCCGGGTTCCGAGCTCAGACAGCCGGGGGAGGAACCGTGCTCTTCGGGGACAAAGTGAAGATCTCCTGCCTCTTACATGTGCTGCAGCTGGGCTTCCTTTGCAGGTAGACACAAACAAGCAATAATAGGAACACCTAGTGAACTTTATTTGTATAGCAAAACAAAGTTACACAGTGCTTTACAGAGCAGATTACAATACACCAAATCAAAGTAATACGTTTTTATAACTAACTAAATATGTTTTAATAAGAGTGTTAATAACGTACACACAAAATCAAAGTGCAATTAACATAGGCCTACATGTTATTTATTATTATCTAGCTATCTATCTATCTGATTTGGACCGCACATTTCTCAATTACTGGAAAGTGTTTCAACAGGTTGCATAAGTTCAGATGCACCCTCTTTGATGCAAACACTTTTTAGTATTGACACAACTGAAATAAAGCTAAATAGAGATACCCCCAAGTACAGGATTGGGTTAGTGAACAGGTTGCATGTAAACACTCTTCTTATTGACAAAACTAAAATAAAGCTACTTAGAGATATCCCCAGGCACATTTCTCACTACCTATAATAGCAATACCTATTAATAAGAAACTGGATATACCTGAAAAGTGTTTTTAGGAAGTGCCAGTAATACCATTTGACAGGTGCTGTGACCATGTGTACA
The DNA here is from genome assembly GCF_949987685.1 of Ammodytes marinus. Taxonomy (NCBI): domain Eukaryota; kingdom Metazoa; phylum Chordata; class Actinopteri; order Uranoscopiformes; family Ammodytidae; genus Ammodytes; species Ammodytes marinus. The sequence goes on along the minus strand of NC_137221.1, from coordinate 7,053,655 downwards.
TTTTAGGTGTGGCAGCCAGTTCCCCAGTTAAGCAAAACGGAAAACATATAATGCACAAAACATTCGAGGCATGAAAAATATATGCTCTTGAACACTATACATGCAATTATGTCGGATTACATCTATTTCAAAACAGAAGGGTTCTTTGTACATCCGTAACTTAAAGGGGCACTGTGTAACATGTTAAGTTATGTATTAGCTAAAATCAATATCCTCATTCATAAATATGTCCTCATTGGTGTAACATCACCTCTGCCAATAATCTGAATTATCCTCCTGAGCGGAGAATTACAAATATTAATATTACATTTTGTACATTGAGCAGGCAAGTCTTATGGAGGAATCCATGTTTTTGGAATGTCATCAGGTGCATTGTTTAGAATTTAGAATTGTTCTTGTCCTTGAAGGCCACTGTAGCTTCTGTTATTATTCAAAAGGGTTGGGGTTACCCAGGGAGCATTGCATTCTAGAACTTTATAGAATTTTGTAGATGATGTCATATTACACACTGCACCTTTAACACAGGTGCGCTGAAGAGGGAAGAGTAAGTCCAAAAAAGTGAATTCCCGACCGCTGTCTTCAACTGTCGATGGATTGTATTTATTTACCATTTTAAAAAGTATTTTCGAATGCATTGATTTGGTCAGTAATCACAGTTGTTATGTCCTTCCAATCTGTGTGTCATGTAATAGCCCCTCTTCTCCTGACATATTCATCCATGCTTTGCAGGCACATCTCGGCCATACGGCAGGGCTTCAGGGTCTGGTGGCGGAAACAGGAAGGGTCTGAGTACGCCGTGTACCTGACGCATGACCTCAGCATGCTCCGGCTCATCGAGACTTTCTGTGAGAGCGCCCCACAGCTCACCCTAATGATATACGTCATGCTGCGTACTAACAGGGCCAGGACCGTTCAGTGTGAGTTATCCTTTGAAATGGATTTGATTTTAAATTTAATCTATTGTTGTTGTCATTCGTGGCTCAGTTGATGTGACCTACCTTCCGCTGTTCTGTGGATTGTGGGTTGGAACCCTTCAAAAAAAGCATGCTGATTTCCACACTTAAAATTACGGCCGAATGTAATAGAGCATCTGAGTATTTTTCTGCATTTTACCACATGTATTGGGACATTCTGAATCTTTTTTTGTCATACTAAAATAGCAAGACAGTATGGGTATTGGGACGCAGGCTCTATCTAGGTTATGGTTTGCATTTCACTTCCCCTTGATTGCCACACTGATAATTGAAACTTCTGTTTTTTTGCAGTCGTGAGCATCGCTGCGTCGACCACCTCCATAGCCTGGATGGTGGTGGACTACCACCGCTCGCTGCGCTCCTTCCTCCCAGACAAAGCCAAGCAGGCCTGGGGTTCCTCCTTGATCTACTTCCTGTGGAACCTGCTGCTAATCGCCCCGCGCGTGGCAGCCCTGGCCCTGTTCGCCTCTGTCCTGCCGGGCATCATCGGCGCCCACTTCGTCATGCAGTGGTTGGTCTTTGTGTTGTGGGCCTGGCGACAGGGCACAAACTTTATGGACAGTGCGCCCGGGGAGTGGCTGTACCGGGCCACTATCGGGCTCATATGGTACTTCAGCTGGTTTAACGTAGCAGAGGGTCGGACCCGAGGACGGAGTATCATCTACCATTCCTTCATAACAGCGGACGCGGCGTTGCTACTGGCGACCTGGTGGTGTTACCGGGACCCCGAGCAGACGCAGACGTACGACCTGGCTCTGATCATCACTCTGCCTTTCAGCTACCTCCTGGGACTGCTCTTCAAAACGCTCTACTACTGCTGCTTCCACCCCAAGCTGTGGAGGCCCCCGGCGAGGGACCCCGGACTGCCCGACGATCTGCCTGACTCAAAAGTGTCCTTCAGAGACTTTTCCATCCAGGACGGCCCCCTGTCCTCCCAGATTCTCAACAAACGGATGGCCTGCCATGCTACTAATTTTTACTCTGAGCAAGACGTCACTAGAAACATTGACAGCACAAATAGAGCCTCAGCCTGTTGATACATATCACCATCAATGCTAGAGACGGAAAGATGTCTCTAGAGTTTCTACTCACCAGATGCTCGGTGTACAAAATACAGGCTCAAAATCTACATGAAACTTACAGTGGACAATATGGATAAATCCTTTTCACATCACTACATACATCATACACTCAATCCCACTAGGGTTGCAACTAACGATTATTTTGATAATCGATTAATCTGTCGATTATTTTCTCAATTAATCGATTATTAATCGATTAGTGTTTTGGTCTGTAAAATGTCAGAAAATGGTGAAAAATGTTGATCAATTTTCCAAAGCCCATGTTGACGTCCTCAAATGTATTGTTATGTCCAAAACACACAGATATTTCAGTTTACTGTCATAATAGGATTAAAGAAACCAGAAATATTCACATTTGAGAAGCTGAAATCAGATAATTTGGAAATGTTTTATTAAAAAATTACTCAACGATTAATCGATTATCAAAATAGTTGGCGATTATTTTAATAATCGATTCGTCGATTAATCGTTGCAGCTCTAAATCCCACGACATACTGCATATTGTCACACTTCTCAACTCTACTTGAAACTGGGGGACTTATTGAGCTTATTTTTAAACCAACAGGTAAAGTGTTACTTTTGTATTTTATACAAAGGAAATTGTATTTTGTTTTTTTTCCATATGACCACATGGGTTTGTTGTTGCAGTTGTAGGAACAGCTATTTCCAAAAATACAAACTTTAAGGAATCAAGAAATGACGTTGTTATGAATGATACATACCATAAAACAAATACTTTTTCAATAGTAAATTATTGAATAATAGTAATAATGAAGACAATTATCAAAATATTTTGGACATTATAATGGTTTTGTTAGGCTAAGAGGTTTTACAAACATTCCACATTTGTATGCCTTAGTTTCTAAATTTAAAATAATTTGCAAAAGATTGGATTTTATGAGATTTCTACATGAAAACAATTAAATGTACATGTTGCATATTTGTTACAGCTGCTACTACCGGAACCTATTTGAAGGACTTTGAATGTAGATTTTACTATAAGCTCTCTTCTTTTTATATTTTCTATGTTGTTACATTACGAAGGAGTTTTTTTTCCACACCAATTGACAGGGTGCTATCAAGATAATGTCGATGGTGTTTAATGAATGAAGTGCTAATCCTCAACATGTCAACTAGGAATCATTAGTACATATACTTAACAACAGATGACATCACTTTATTTTTAGTTCTTATTTATCGGAACAAAACCGAGTGTTTGTTTAGCTCGTTTCAATGTCCAATGAGGCATAGTCTCCTGTTTACTCAATTATTTTTCAAATGCATGCTCACCAGAGCACGCCATGTGAAACTGTGCTACACTGCATCATACAAGACAACTTTTAAACTCCTTTTCAGGTAGCGTTTTGTCTCATGTCTTTAATTTCTTTGTTAATTTTTGTGAATGTTCCTACAAAAGTGTTGTAGATCCATTTCTTTGCCTAGTTGTTGCTGAAACCAAAAGTCAAGTTCCCATACTGGTTTTTAATCTTTTACCTCATTTGCCATGTGCAATCATTAAAGTGGTAACACTGTTGAATTATCTGGTTCTACTTTTTTCTACAGCATACACAGCGATACTGCAAACTATCTGATTTGCACGATGATTAAACAACGTTTTCCCCTTTTTGTTTATAAAGTAAAGTAACTCAATTAATAAATGGGAGAAAGACCGGGCTTTAAGGTGGAGTCAGAGATTCTGGAGTATGCCTGATGTCAAAATCACTTATTGCGATTTAGGCTGTGTATTCAGGGCCGACGGACTGCGGGGGAAAGTGCGACAGTCGTGGGGGGGCCCAAGGCAGAGGGGGGCCCATCAAAAAAAAAAAAAAGTTAAATGTGGGGCCCCGATCTTCGAAGGCCCTGAACAATGCCATTCCAAAAAAAGAAATAATTGACTGGCTTTTTTCTCCCCTGAACCTTGCAAGGAGATCAGGGGCCTGCGCATGACTAAGGCATGTGTGCGGGAGAGTAAGCAGGAGCAAGCCGACAATGAATTGAACTGGTGGCGAAAATAAACGCAGCAATGTTTCTATGGGGATATTTAGCTGTACAGAAATAAGTGCTGGCAAAGCTAGAACAGTTTAAGACTCCACATCACTGTGGCAACACAACCTATCTATCAGCTCAGACAGCGCAGAGAAAAGTCTGATGAATGCATGAGAGTGATGGCCATGCACAACTGTAAGGTCAGTGTGTGTTGTATTTTCGTATTCAAATAAACAGTTGTTTACTTTTATAGTGCGCATTGGCATCTTTGAGCAAAATACCCCCTACATTTTTGCCGCTGCGCACCGCGCCTCCTGTGACAGTGGCCAGTGACCACCTTCATTAAGACATTTTCTGGGACAAACACTGCTAAAAGTAATGATTTGGTCATTCATCAAATGAAATATTGTGGAGTTGTCTGGCTCAGAGAGCCGTGTGTATTGTAAGACCGCCTTTCAGAGGGCCCATCAGGACTTTTTGTATAGGAGCCCAGAATTTGGTGCTACGCCCCTGTGTGTATTAACACAATATTTATATTCAGCGCACACAAATTATGGACAGTTGGCATATCCTGAGGAGATATTCACTGATTTTAACAAAAAGAAGAAAAAAAAACATTTCAACTCTCCGGGATCGCTGACTCCACCTTGCTTAATTGTTAAAATGACAGTTTACAATGTGAGTTGGATGTTTGTAAATTGTTAATGACCCTATTACGACAGTATGCCTTTAAGATGCAGGTAACCCTGAAGGAGTGTCAGTGTGTAGTAGGAGGAGTAACAGTGCTAAACCATTGTCTCTTTGTTTACTTTCGCTTGTCTTTCAAACTATTTGAGCAGCTCTGTTCTCACGCAGGCAGGTCAAGGACTTAAGTGAACTTCAGAATGACGGAAACTAAGGAAAAGATAAAATACTCGTGGTATAACTTCCTCTTTACTTTAGTGAGCCTGTTTTTCTTTCTGCTCGACATAGTGCTGGATATTGTGGCCGTTGTGTCTTTTTACAAAGAAAAGTACTACATTGCCCTCGGTGTCCTGTTACTGATTCTCGTGGGCTCGTCTGTTCTTGTCCAGGCCTTCAGCTGGCTGTGGTACAGTTATGACAACTTTGAGAGACATACGAAGGTTGAGAATTACCCGACCGTGCAGCAGTTCAAGCTTCTCCATGTCCTGCAGCTTGGAATCTACTTCAGGTTGTGTTTGCTTCTTGTAAATTATATAAATCGTGTTTTCAAAGTGCTTCATGCGGTTTTTCTGTCTCGTGTGTTATGTGTAGATTTATGTTGGAACCATGGAGTGAATGCAGGAAACTAATGTGCTTATGTTCCATCTTGTTATGTTTGAGAGGCTCACCCTCATCTCTACTAGCCTGTTCCTGAATATCCCGATTGACGGCAAATGCAAAATGCTTGCCCCGCTTCACTATCAGTCCAATTCATAACATGAAGCGACCTCTGCTATGAATCAAATAGTCCTTTACTTCCTCGGTATTTGGTTCATGATACTGCATATTTCATTGCGACAGTTGCCTGTTTTTTCGGACTGTGTAGGTGTCTTTGTTGTTCTAACTTAACAAATGACTAGTAGGAACATGAACAGATTTTGTAACACTTTGTTGAACTGGTTGTGTTGAAGCAAACATATCTCCTGTCATATAAATCAAAATGAATGTCTTGATTTAACTGGTTTAACTGGTTATTTTTTTAAATTAATCAAGATGGTTTTAACTGTGGTTTAACTCTGTTGTTGTCCTCCCCACAACGCTCCCCTCCCAGGCATGCAGGTGTGGTGGAAATGTCAATAGCCAGCCTCCGCACAAAGACTCGTATACGCAATGGACCCGCCATGAACCTGAAACATGACCTCAGCTTCCTGCGGATCATAGAGACGTTTTCCGAGAGCGCTCCTCAATTCGTCCTCATGCTCACTGTCATTCTGCACCGTGCCCAGTTCCCCCCTGTCACAGGTGCAGTATGTTGTTACTTGTTGCTCAGACTTGAAGAAGAATGGAAGAAGGGGGTTCAAAAGTTATTGAATAGTAATTTAAAGGTTTGTCAGTGATGCTGAAGAATGCTGGTTGTCAGTTTTTTTGTAAAAAAATCAGTGAATATCTCCTCATGATCCTCTACCTGTCCGTAGTGTGTGTGGGCTGAAAAAACATCTTGTCTAGACAGCCTTGGCTCTGTACACAGCATGTTGCTAGCTGCGATGGGCCCCTTTTAATTACAAACCAGTTGTTTGACACACAATTTTACAGAGCCTAGGCTGGGTATACACCAGATTTTTTAGAACTACCGCCCGGCATAAATGTGAAAGTACAGTGGTGGTAGGCAATGTTTTAAACTAGGTAAAGATCCTAACAAGCTACACTATGTTACAGGCTCACTGCAACCTCACAATATGTAAGTTTGCAGTAACCTTTGACCTCCGAAATCTAATCAGTTCACCTTTGAGTTCCAAGTGTGTGGTTATTGGACAGAAATCCCTATTTCCTAAATTAATTTTTGAAATATTGTTCTCACAAGTTTTGAGGTCACAGTGACCTTGACCTTCAACATCCTAAATATGATCAGTTTACCGCTGTGCCAAATGACATGTATGCCGCATCTTACTCATATTTAGTGGACCTACGGATGAGTACGTTTTTACAATAGTCTTCTGTTTAGTAGTTTGCTTGTGATTGACTTGTTCTTCTGCTCCTCAGTGCTGAAGGCCCTCGGTTCAGCCTCGTCCATCGCCGTCAGTGTGACCAAGTACCACCACAGCATGCGCGCTTTCCTCCCCGACGAGAAGAAGCCGCCCAAGGTCTCGTTGATCCTCTACTTCGTGTGGAACCTTCTCCTCATCTCGTCTCGTCTCACCGCTCTCGCTCTGTTCGCCTCCGAGTTGCCATGCTTCATATTCCCACACTTCATCTGCTCTTGGTTGGTTTTATTCTTCTTGGTCATATGGTCCAAGACAGAGATGATGGACAGCCCATGCGGAGAGTGGCTTTACCGAGCCACTGTGGGCCTCATTTGGTATTTCGATTGGTATGAATTGGTCGGAGGGAAGACAAGGAACATGACTTTGATCTATCATGGGTACATACTGGCTGATATTTCCATTCTCTGCAGCTTGTGGTGCTTCAAGTTGAGCACAGAACCGCCCTACTTTGACATTTCAAACCATTATGCTATAATCGCTGCTGTCTGTGTTGTTGCAGTATATGTCCTTGGTCTCCTCTTGAAAATTATATTTGTTAAGTGGTACCATCCAAATATTGCCAAAGACGACTTGAAAGGGGACATCCCTTTAGACATACATTATGGAAGAGAATCAGAAGGAATCGAGATGGAGTCCAACTCTTCAATATCCTTACAGGGCGACCAATCCGTAGGCGAAGAGGTACAAGGAGAAGAAGATAGCTCAGATGAGAGCATCGAAGGGGCGGGAAAAGATACAGACATTGAACGTCACCCCAGGCCCTGCCCCCCACCACCCAAGACAAAACACGGTAATAACTGTAATAAAAGAATGAGGAACTTGGCCGCAAACTTCTACTCCTCCTGACCTGCATAATATGACAACCATCGGAAATCATGCAAACTTTCGGAACCAGCCTAGTCGATCAAAATCATGGGGTTGTGTGAGTCTGAGGACCATTGGCGTGGATTTGCTATTACCGTGCAGAGACGATGGACCTTCGCTGGAGTGGGCTGACGTGCCGAGGCAAACCGTGCCGAGCCGAGCCAGCACATACAAGTGGAAAAACAACTCGCTTGATACAACCTTGTGGTAGACCTCTTAGGCCTAAGCCAAAAATTCTGTATTCTCGTAAGGACGTTGCTCTCTGTACTTAAAAGTGGTGTCATCAATATTCTGAAGAATGCTTATTGTCAAAACATTTTTTTTTAAATCACTGAATATCTTCTTACGATCCGCTACCTACTATTTATTTTTTATTTTTTTACTATTGAACAAATTATGTTATTAATACACAGCAAAGGCTCTGTAAACGGGTATGTAAACAAAGGGGACATTTAAATGTGCGTGTTGTGTTTATTATTTTTATAGCTGTTTCTTCTTGAACCTATTTAAGGACTTTTAATGTAAATCTAATCCAACTAAGCTCTCCTATTTGATTTTCTATGTTGTTAAATAATGAGCGTTTTTTAGACCGATAGACGGTGCTAGTAAGATGATGTCGATGCTGTGAAACAAATGAAAGGCTTTTTTTCTTTTCTGTACATGTCAACTAGGATTCATAAGTACATATTTCACAACAGATGACGTCACCGTATCTTTAGTTCTTATTTATGGGGACAAAACCTAGTGTCACTCTCGTTGCCTCCAGTGTTTGTTTAGTTTGTTTCAATGTCACATGTGACAAATACACCTGTCTACTCAAGAGTCAACACTATTTCATTTTCATGCTCACCAAAGCACGCCATGTGAAACTGTGCTACACTGCATCGTACAAGACAGAGCAATTTTATAAAAAAAAATTCAGGTGAATGTTCCCACAAAAGTGTTGTGATCCATTTCTTTGCCCTGTTGTTGCTGAAACCAAAAGTCAAGGTCCCTGCTCTTTCACCTCATGTGCCATGTGCAATCATTAAAGTGGTTAACACTGTTGAATTATCTGGTTCTACTTGTGTTTTTCTGTTGCTGGTCATGATTCTATTACTACAGTATGCCTTTAAGACGTCAGTTACTGTAAAGGAATGTCAGTGTGTAGGAGGAGGAGTCACATAGTATTGAAACACTGAACATTGGCCCTTTGCTTACTTTCGCTTGTCTTTCAAACCCCATTGACTGTCGAGCAAACAGCTGTCCTGAAGTATGTAGTGAATTTTAGTTTTGACATGCACTATGGGTGCTTTCAAGTACTCGAAGAAGGACTTCCTCTTCACATTAGTGGGTCTGGTATTCCTTCTGCTCGACATAGTGCTGGATATTGTGGCCGTTGTGTCTTTCTACCAAGAAAAGTCCTACGTCTCCCTCGGTCTCCTGCTGCTGTTCCTCGTGGGCTCGTCTGTTCTTGTCCAGGCCTACAGCTGGCTGTGGTACAGCTATGACGACTTTGAGAGGCATACCAAGGTTGACAGCCACCTGAGCAAGTGTCAGCTCACCCTCCTACATGTACTGCAGCTGGGAATCTACCTCAGGTTGTGTAAGCCTCTTGTTGTTAACTTACTATAATGGCGGTGTTTTCAGTGCTGCCGGCTATCTATCTTTCTGTTCTACTCTGTGTTGCCTTATGTGAATGCACTAATGTGTTTAAAAATAAGGAGTTTTTGTTTCATTTCCCTTGTTCACATTGCTCTCTAAGAGCCCCACCCAGATTTCAACAAGCCTGTTTCTAAACATATCTCCATTTACGGGAAATTGACAATATCCTGAATGGAGCAAATGAGCTGCTATCACTGTTGCACCAGCAGTCCCAAAGTATTACATTGAGTGACCACAGCTGTGAAGTATGAATTACATCAATTGTTTTGTTTCCTCTATTTGGTTCATGACACACATGTTGTTGTGGCAGTTTGAATGTTAAACAGTCTTATGGCTCATGTATGGTTCCACCCCACAGCTTTAGGCATGTTAGATTTAAGACTTTTTTTACTCAACTTTTATGAAAAACAAACCTACAGAGAAAATACATAAATTAATTTATATTAGGGACGATTTTGCATAAAACATTATTTCCTTGGTACGCTGAAATAGTAAAAAGATCTATGTCAAATATGATTTCATAGGTTTTTATTTGAATGAACTTATATTTTATTTCAGTTCATTCAAAATACACAAAGAAAAAAATGCTTCCAATCATCTTTAAAAACACATTTTTTAAATTGTAATATCAATAGGAATATTGATAAAATCCATCTCCCTATGTCATAGCATTTCGAAGACTTTTGAAATATAAGGACAAGATTTAGGACATTGTAATACCAACTAAAGCCTAATTTTTTTGATTAATTCAATGCTTTTTAAGACTTTTAAGGATCTGCAAGTAGATCTGTAGTAGTGTCATAGTAGAAACAAGAGTCATACACCACAGTTTCCTAGATGTTGATAATCTGATCAGATGTTTGAACACTGTCTAAAACTGGTTTCGTTCAACCAAAAGTGGTTCCTGTCAAATCAATCAAAATCAATGTCTTGATCACTGAACTTGTGTAACTGGTTATGTCTAACATATCAATCATAATGTTTTTTAACTGTTTGTTCTCCATTCTACATCCCTCCCATCCCAGGCATGCAGGTGTGGTGGAAATGTCAATAGCCGGCATCCGTCTACAGGTCCGTGACCCAGAAGGCCAAGCTGTGTACCTGAGCCACGACCTCAGCTTCCTGCGGCTCATAGAGGCGTTCTCAGAGAGCGCCCCTCAGCTCGTCCTCATGCTCTACATCTTTCTGCAGACGGGACAGTTCAGCCTCATAACAGGTGCAGTATGTCATTGATTGGAGGCAGATGTTTTATAGTCCAAAGCAAATTCAGTCATGAGGGACTACAGGGCTAAAAAATTAATAACCAATAATGTAACTTAAAGGTGCTACGAGGAAGTTTTAAATATTTCTGAAACAGTCTAATTGTTAATTTTTTTCTCCATTAATTACGTGTAACAGCAAACAAGTCCTTCTGAACTGAAAGTTCCTCGGAGCACCTTTAAGTATTTAATAATACATACAGCTAAGCCCTTGCAAAGACACTTGGTCAATGGCGGCCATTTTTTTTGGGACCGATCTCGCTATATATTTTGTCAAACAAGTGTAAGTCTGTTTCCGAAGGCTGTATTTCTTTAGTTGTAGCCTCTTGTGTGATTTATTTCTTCTCCTCCCCAGTGCTGAAGGCCATCGGCTCAGCGTCGGCCATTGCCTTCAGCGTCACCATGTACCATCGCTCGCTGCGCTCCTTTCTACCCGACAAGGAGAAGCAGCAGGCGACATCATCGGTGGTCTACTTCCTGTGGAACCTTCTCCTCATCTCGTCTCGTCTCACCGCTCTCGCTCTGTTCGCCTCTGAGTGGCCATGCTTCATATTCCCACACTTCATCTGCTCTTGGTTGGTTTTATTCTTCTTGGTCATATGGTCCAAGACAGAGATGATGGACAGCCCATGCGGAGAGTGGCTTTACCGAGCCACTGTGGGCCTCATCTGGTATTTCAATTGGTTAAATGTGGTCGGAGGGAAGACTAGGAACAGGACCTTGCTCTATCATGGGTACATACTGGCTGATATTTCCATCCTTTGCAGCTTGTGGTGCTTCAAGTTGAGCACAGAACCGCCCTACTTTGAAAGTCCATCCTTGCCCACTATACTCATTGCTGTTGGTGTTGTTGCATTTTATATCCTTGGTCTCCTCTTGAAAATTATGTATTATAAGTTGTACCATCCAAACATTGCCAAAGACGAGTTGAAAGGGGATGCCCCCGAAAAGTCCCGAACTGGACTGGGACCCACAAGGACTAAAGCTTTTACAGAAGATGAGGTGGACTTTTCTCTATTCAGGGGCATACAGGTCGACTCTCCTGAGACTCTTATCACAGAGAATGGGGACATAGAAACAGATGTTACAGATCGCAGGGGGACCGGCCCCCCACCAACTGACACCAGACGCTGCAATAAAAGAATGAGGAACTTGGCCGCAAACTTCTACTCCTGACCGGCATCACTTGACAACCATCGGACATGGAAGTCAGACTGAGTCATGCAGAGTCTCAGGGGAACAGCCCAGTTCAAGATCATGGGGTTGAGTGGACTGTCACTACCTCATTAACCACAGATACAACCTCATAGTAGACAACATAGGCTCAAACCAAAATTGCTGTTTTTCTCATAATAAGCAATTTCTTAATTGTAGGGATGGGACCGATCTAATCCAATCTCGAAATTGGGTCCGTTATGGCTACAATCCACTCATCGGATATCTGTCTGACTGATGCCATTGAGCCACATTCCATTTTTAATGTAATTAATTGGGCGACTGTGGCTCAGGTGGTTAAGCTGGTTGGCCAATGATCCTAGGGTTGGCGGTTCGATCCCAGCCCGGCCACTTGTGTCATGGTCGTTGTGTCCCTGGGCAAGACACTTCACCCACCTTGCCTCGTGTGAATGTGTATGACTGCTGTATGTTTGAGGTGGTGGTCGGAGGGGCCGATGGCGCTGAATGGCAGCCTCGCTTCTGTCAGTCTGCCCCAGGGCAGCTGTGGCTACTATGGTAGTTTACCACCACCGGTATGACTGTGTGTGAACGAATTGTCTGGAACCCTGTAAAGCGCTTTGAGTATCATGAAAGGCGCTATATAAATCCAAGCAATTATTAATTATTATTATTATTTTGACCATAAATTATTATTATTTTGACACTATTAACGAAATACCATTTAAGCATTGCATCCAACAACGTTGATTAATTAAAAGAGGAGTTTACTGACAGCAGAGAGAGCAGACCTGCTGAGTGACATTAATGGAGTTCCAACACTCACTCTGAGGTTTTCTGCGTTCAGATTTTGAAAGCAGCCACAGCATATGAAAAAAGGATTTTTTATTTCTTTAAATATTCCAAACCTTGTGAAGGAGTTGAAGTCCTGATCTGCTGCATTAAAAATGTTCAAAGTACTTCAAATAAATGGCTTCCCATACATTTGATATTTTTTTTGCAATTTTGTGAATGTTTTGCTTAGAATTGCTTTGTTGCTCAAACCTTTATAAACGTAAAAATATCATCGACAACAAAAAAAATACTCAACTTGGAAGCTGAAAATTATTATAAAATCTATTTTCATTGAAGTCATGAATTTTAAAGTTTAAACCCTTTTTAATAAATTAATCCACCCAATTTATTTATACTACTGCAATTCAATTAATGTATGTGAAGTTAGGCCTATCTCTCTGTGGTAGTTTTTATTCATAGTAGCAGAGTCCGACACTGTATTCAGGTTGCAAATGCACAAAATATTCAGATATTCACAGGAATGTATTTAAGAATGTAATCCAGTTTAACTTTGATTTAATTTATTCTCTTCGCTGTTCGCTCTGTTTACACTGAATTAAAGAGCCGATACAAACACCACACCTGCTATTGGTAAAGCTGCTACTGCCTCATGTCAAAAGTGTTCCCCTGGCAACTGGAAACGCCCTGTACTGTATTTACCACCGCAGGTTTAAAGGCCTACTTCACCGGTTTGAATATGAAGGTGTATTGAATTCTGAGATCCTATGTAGTATAAATGTGCGATTTTTTTTTAAATCGGTTCATCCTAGCCTGAGAAAAGGCAGAAAGAGTGTTTTTTTAACCCTATATTTCTCTTTCTCGTGACATCACAGAAAGAGAAATATAGGGTTAAAAAAAAACTTACTTTGTAAATATTACTGTGATGTATTTTACTGTGACATCACAGTAATATTTACAAAGTACGTTTTTTTTAACCCTATATTTCTCTTTCTGTGATGTCACGAGAAAGAGAAATATAGGGTTAAAAAAAACACTCTTTCTGCCTTTTCTCAGGCTAGGATGAACCGATTTCAATTTTTTTCGCACATTTATACTACATAGGATCTCAGAATTCAATACACCTTCATATTCTAACCGGTGAAGTAGGCCTTTAAGGTGTGGACATTTTTAATTAAAATCCTACCACACACATTTCATTTGTCTTTCATTTACTTCTCTTAAAAGCCAAACCACGGAAAAACTCTCAACTCTCCTTGGACTAAAATGCCCATCATTTAGCAAGATACCAACTTGATTTGACCACCTCCGATAGGCCAAGCCTCATTTTTTGTTTCAGATACACTCAAGAATTAATTCAAGAATATTTTCAATTGGATACATTTTGACGGAATGGACGGGAGGAATTACCTTTATCAGTTGCCATGATGGTTCTTTAAAAAGGTGCTCCGAGGAACTTTCCGTTTGTGTTCATTCTTGCACCCCCACTGGACAAAAGCAGTAGTGTTGCTACTACGCCAGCTATTGTTCCTGGGTGAGCGTAATCATGAGTCATGATAAAGGCATTAAGAAAAACTATATAAAAATATCATTCATTGCACTGATGGTGTTGTTTGCTGTTACATGTCATTTATGATCATTAGGAGGGAAATTTTTCCTCGTAGCACCTTTAAATATTTCAGCATTTCTTGTTTGTTTTTTTAAACTTTCTACAGTAATAAATAACAGAAACTTGAGTCTGAAAGTGTTCTAAATGTATTTACATTGTATTGAGCGTCTTAGGTACACAGGCAAACCTTACAGGACTGTGTCGATGTCCCCAAACAGCTACGGAGGGAGAAAATAGTGATTACTGGAATTAAATTAGCATTGATTATTATGATAGAGTTTGGTTTACAGAATCACATTCGGGCTTCTCTACATGTGGCCTCACAGGTCCTTAGAAATGAGATGAAATACAAAACAAAACAACACACATAGCATTTAAAAATAATATTTGGCATTGAAAACAAAGAGGATACAAAGAAGATTAAAGCCTCTCAAACATTACATATCTTTAGATAGCCATGGTTTACTTCAAAACTTACGACATGCAGACAAAGTAAAGAAATAAAACATTCAATAAAACGGAAAGAAATGCAGATTGCATATGGTCTTTCAATTTTCTCGAATGTGCGTCGCGGCTGATGGATAAACCCAGCTCTCTTGAATTCACTTAGGTAAAACCTACGACACTGAACACTCAAAACCACACAATTCATTCACTCTAATAATCTAACAAAATACCATGTCTTTCAGATAGCGATTGTCTCCAAGCGATGACAAAAAATAAGCATAAACTCCTTTTCAAAAGGAAGCAAAATCAAATCGATAAAGCAGACGGTGAAGGCTGAAAATGAGATTTGAGCTAGTAACAGACGAATGTTTGTAACATTTCAAACAGATAGGTTCTCAGTTTTGACAATCAAATGCACAAAATTCCCTCCCATAATGGATATATAGCTTTCTAGGAAACCTTCCAAACACAGTGCACACAGGACAATCAAACCAATAATAAAAAAAGTCTAACGTTAAAACAAAGTCTTGAGTAAAATAAAAAAGTAAGATAACACTTTGGATAATATAAGAAACAATGCAGCGCTAAATGTATCAAACAAAAGCATTTCCCTTTGAGATTATGCATACAGACAGATGATGGTTAAAAAGGCACGATATAAATATGCACGGTCACGCACAACACACAAAACTAATTACACAGAAATACACATTCTTTAAGCTGCATGTGTGTAGATACGAAATCTTCTTCAGGCTCAGTATTGTTCAGTCGTAGTCTCAAAATGAGACCCCTTCTCCTGCTTCTCTCACTATACAATAACGAAAAAAATCAATCCCTTGAAATACAGATAATGAGCAAGGCAGAAATGTATTGCACAGTGAACGTCCTTTGTATGTTTTCCTCCCTCTGATTTACGCCTTCGAAAAAGTTGTGGTGATATGGTTTGAGTGATTAAAACGCAAAGCCTGACAACTGTCTCTCAGTCTTAACTTACTAATGGAAAGAATTAGTTGATCAATCGATTGCATTTTTTTTACTTGAAATATGACAAGGACTATTTTACAAAATAGTTGCAGACTAATTTTTCTTAAAAATGGCGACAAATCGAAATAGCCGTAGAAGAAATGATATGTCAAATAATATGCAGAATAATCATTGACAATAAACGGTATCTGCAGCTCTAGTTTCTAACAAACTAATACAACGAAATTCAGCTAAATCCAATCCAAGCTAAGAGGAGTCCTTGAAAACGAAAGTTTGTATTTTCCTTTTTTGCAAAATATAATATTAATGTATTTATATAATACTTTGATTTTCAAAGACAACGCAACTCTGATTCTGTAGTAACGACATCATCATATTAGTTATATAATGCAAGTCTAGTCGCTAAACACATGATTTTCTTCTTTTGTTAAATTGTACCACTGCTTTAACTCAACAGACCCAAAGACCAAAACTGTGTCAGTGAATACTGTGATGAGATGCTACGACTGTCGAACAATTCACAGAGAGAACATTTCCCTTAAGTGTTAAGTGATTGTTTGTGTTTATTTTTGGTTGAATAACACGGTTTTAATTGGACCGTGAGGTTGCTTTACTAATACTTCTAAGGAAGGGAACATACTTCTTGTCCTTAGAGATTGATCATCTTGCTTATGACCTTCTCATGTCACTGAGTCACACAGAGGCCGGTTCCGGTTTGTCTGACCGCAGATCACACACACTGTAAAAACCACCTAATGTCGGCTGACTGGTGGTTATGTTAGTCTAAATATGTCTACTTCCTTATTTTTAAAAAGCTAAATGGCTACACGAGAGGCATATATAAAATTAAAAATGAAGAATGGGATTATTTGATACATGATTACGGTCTGTTCCTTTATGTGATTTGGAGACGATGCCTTCAAAGTCTTTGAACGAGTGCAAAACAACCAAGAAATTACCTTTGAATTGATGTAATTCTTTCAATGACACAAAGCCTAAACAAAAAGATACTACAACCCCAAAACCCCAATGAGCAAACAATGTGCTTTTGGTTGTTTGAATCAAGAAAGAAGATATAAAAATAAGAGGGATTGCAGAAGATTTTGATACCTAAAAAGAAAAACAATAAAGACAAGAGCAATAATAAGAGAAGAAGAAGATGGAAAAAAAGAAAAAAAAACATGTCTTCCCTTCTGCGTCTGAATCAGTGCCAGTTGTAGCGGTGGTGAGGTGGTGAGGTTAGCTGCCGTAGAGGAGGGAGTGCTGGGCGGGAGGAACCTTAATTCAGCCGAATGATGCATCCAGTCTGTTTCCCACAGTCAGCTCCGACCCAAAATCTGCCTCAGT
Source organism: Ammodytes marinus (assembly GCF_949987685.1). NCBI lineage: Eukaryota > Metazoa > Chordata > Actinopteri > Uranoscopiformes > Ammodytidae > Ammodytes > Ammodytes marinus. The sequence goes on along the minus strand of NC_137221.1, from coordinate 7,036,789 downwards.
ACGTTATACCATCATCACACATCACACAGTGAGTCCATAGTCCAGTCATTTTTTCTAATATGCGAGATGTGTGTATTGTTGTATTGTTTGGGGTTATGGAGGATGTTTTTACCATCACGTAAAAGTCACTCCACAAACCAACAGGACGTTTGACGACATTTTCCCTTTTTTTTTTTCGTTGGACATTCAGCGCCGCTGTCTCCTTTACAAGAAGTCCAGCTCCAGCGCTTGGTGCAGAGACACGAGGTCGCCGTGAGTGGAGATCCGCCAGAAAGGCATGTTGTGCTGCACAGGGAGACGAGACATAATGAAATATGTTTTAGAAACAACTGGGCAATAGTCTCCAAATGCACCCAGTTAACTTGTTTTTTTTTAGTTTGATATAAATAACACGGATTTCCTTTTCAAATTTCGGTTATTTGAATATACAATTCTGTAATGAAGGCGGCGGTTCACAAGTATGGAACCAGACCAGAAAAACAAAAGCCAAAAAAGTAGCACAACATTGGACTTTGCTTACTGTGTCAGGCTGCATCTCCAGGTGCACTAGTATCCACTATCCACATTTACCATGTTAAAGATCAACTTTTAGTTTCAGTGTTTACTTTAGGATTTATTAGGCTTTGTTGTTGTTAAGCTCACATCCAGACTTTATCTGTTATCTGATGTCACTTAAACAAACACAACTGGAGTCGCAGAGACTGAACTTGTATTCACCCTTTGGCTGCTGTAAGTTTGTTTGAGTGTTTTTGCCTACGGACGGACTAACACACGAAACAAGGAGGGATTAGGGAAACGTGAAAACTTTAAAGTTTAACCTGTTTTGCTGCAAACTCCTCGTCCCGGCCGTCGCCGATCACAACATACGTCACTTTCTTCCCAAAGCGAGAGATGATCCTCTCAAAGCAGCTCTCTTTACCTGAGTGAAAGGAGGGAAAATTATCACCTCATATTAAGCACAAAACCCCCAACGGCAGCCACTTAACATAACGGCGCATATCTGTCACAGTAAAAAAGATTGAATATTACTCAGTGCGATTCATTTGTACCTATCTTGGTGGCGCTGTAGATGTTCTCGATGGGGAACACGTCTCCCAGGCCGTAGAGCAGCACCTTGGCCAGAGCCGGAACCAGCTGAGTGGTGGTGACCAACACATTCATACACTTCCCCCTGTTGGTGGAACACAACACACACACATTAATATATACAATATGTATTCAAAAGATCACAACAAAAGGGTGACAGACTCTTCAATATTTTTGATAATTTTAAACAGTATCTCAAGTTGCATCGCCCACTGGCATTTAAACTTGACAACATCATGAAAAAATAGTATTGGATTAAATAGAGTTGTCAGAGTAATATAATTATTCCCACTCACTGGAGTAAGACGTTAAAGCCAGTGAACTTAGAGTTTCCTGCTATAATAATAACTGTGCACAGACCTGGACTGTATGAGCAGCAGGGACTTGAGCGCCGTGCTGAGCCAAGCGTCTGTAACGTTCTCGATCTCAGACTGAAGCCGTAGCAGCAGCTCGCTCTTCATAGGACTCAACAGGCCTGAAACAGACAACATGCACAAACAAGATGTTAGGACGTGAACCAAGTATACAAGATATGTAGGCTTATCAGAAACAACATGTAGATCATCGTTTTTAAGTAATTGATACAATGCCTGTGGTTGATGGTGAGTCTTCAACACAAAAACAAAACATTTCTCAGTTTATTTTGGCCTCTGGGTTGAAACTTGAGGCTGTTTTCTTTGATAAATTCAAATCTGTGCATTTTGTTCTTAGATAAGAAGTTATCACTGATGCAAACTCGCCTCCAACGTTCCCCTTGTAGTTGTTGTAGATCTCTTTTAGCCGGCGGTAGCGAAAGGCCAGTTTCCTCATCCACTCCACGCCTCCCTGCACCCCCGTGGTGGCTCCTGCCGCCCCTCCGCCACTGGGACCGTTAAAACCATCCGCCAGGAAGTTATAGGTGCTAAAGGAGGAGGGAGAGAGAATCAGTCAGGACGATGAAGTGGGTTATAAGGCCAATGGGTAGGATAGCCTAGAGAAAGAGGGGTCGACCGGTAACTAGGAGGTTGCTGGTTGGATCCCTGGCACTGGACAGGAGGGTGTTAGTAGTAAAACTAGTGGTGGCTGGTATTACATCTACGGTGCCCACCATCTCTACCATTGTGTCCCTGAGCAAGACACTTAACCCCAAACTGCTCCAAAAGATAACTTGTGAGTGTGTGTGTGATAAGGTAGACATTGTGTTGTATTGTATAGTCTTTGTTACAGGAGTAACTCACCTCAGGTCCTGTCCGTTGTCATCAGAGGCAACATCTTCAACATGAACTTGATCACATTCCTAAAAAAAATAAAAAATAAAAAATTCTGTTAAAAAAACATTTTAATCGTGTATTTAAGATGACCACATCTCAATTTAAAAAAAAGTACCAGCTTTTAAGTTGAGAAGACCTAATGAAATATGCAAACGTGTGCTTGGAATAAAGTCACTCACAATCAACTTAGCTCCACCGCCATGTGTTGACTACATCAACAGAAGAACTGATACTGATCGTGTCACAAGGGAATCTTCAAAAGGCTGATTGTGTTTATTCCGATGCGGAAAAAACACTTTTAGTCAGTCAACCTGGTCCGTCATATCCCAGACCATATCAGACAATTAAACACATACAAGACTTTTACTAAGCAGCTAGAACAATGGATGGTCAATACATACACTTATCAGCACTAACACTATTTATCATGTATGTGCAATTAAAAGCTAGATGTATTTTATTTTGCCGTGCCTTGTTTTGTGCTGCACAGCATGTGTATAAAGTAAAGTTTTGGCTCATTCTGGAATTCTATCCCATATGTAATTATATGTTTTATTAATTTTGACTTTACCTTTCTTAAATGAACAAGTTTATTTTATTTTCAAATTCAAATATGTTTAAAATAGTGCTGTCAGTTTAATGCGTTATTAACGGCGTTAACGCAAACCCATTTTAACGGCGTACATTTTTTTATCGCGCGATTAACGCTCTTCATGGCCTAGCAAACGTTGTGGTTTTTTCACTAGTAATGTTAGAACAACTGAAACACCACAAACTATTCATATGGCTCACCATTAAGTTAGTGTCAATTCAAAAGGAACATGTCCTACAGCGTAACTTCACATTAAAAACATTTAACTGGCAAAACGGCTAAACGTCAAGTAAATTTTGACTTTTATTTTGAAGCAGAAACCGGAATCTAGCACTTCCTAGCTCAGCTGCGCGACCTTCACTAGTCTTTCGTGTGTGACTCGGGGACTACGCGGAAAAAGAACAGAAAATAAAGCTTTTCATTTGCAAAAGTCCTACTTATAACCCTGCGCCCCCACCAAAACCTCCATGAACGTTAGTGGCAGCTGCCAGTCATTAATTTTCACTAAAATTTTCGCTATCAAGGGTGACTCAGGGCGCACTCACACTAGTGCCGTTTGCCTGTTCCGTGCTCAGCACGATTCAGCACGATTCCCCCCCCTCCCCACTCCCCCCGCAGGCCCGTGCTCACACTGCTCGTGGCCTGGGCACACTTGCACCTTGCCTACGTCACCGTGCACGTTTAGGATTTGGAGCTTAGTCTACTTGTAGGCTATACGACTGTTTGTGAATATTTTCATCCGGCCAAATTTGCATCAAATATTCCACTTCCACATTAGAGCAACGAGAATCCTTAAGCTATTGTTTTTTTTTAAATGTAGTCTTGACGTAATAGGTCGCGGTGAACAGTCTCATATTTGTGCAGCACGCTGTTTATTATTAATATAACGGCCCGTCATCAGACCATATGTATCCGGATGGTTTTGTACACATCGATCGCTCCATCAAATCCAAGTCAGAACTTTTTGTATGGGCAGAGATCGTTTTTTTAAGTGTCTTTATAAAGTTTCTTGTTAAACCTTAGTGTAGGCTACTGTTTCCTTATCACCGGGCCGCGGTGTGTTGTTTTGGGTGCGTCTCCACCGCCATGCGTAAATGCAGTTATGACAGCTGACGGGAGGAAAAAGAAAAAAAATCATCTGACGAACGTGAGTAAACACGAAAACCTTTTTGCTGTGCTTTCTGAGCCGACCTAATTAGCTCTCTCCCTCTTTTATTAGCCCACACCTAGGCTTACACACACGTTAATTCTCACACATTATAGCTACAAGTCCAAGTGGTGGGCAATTCTGGTGCCGACTAGTAAGGCAGCGGACGTTAACGGACAATGCATCCTTAATAAATTCACGTCAGGAACGCCGCCTGTGCGCTTGCTTGTGCGCGTGTCATCTCATTAGCATCTGTACTTTGGCCACGGCACACCTCTCCCAGGTGTGCCGTGGCCAAGGGGCTGTTCCGTGCTGGAATACGGATGGCGTGGTCACACTAGCCAAACGTTCTAGACTTTAGTATGCTAATGAGCTTTGGCACGGGGCCGCGGCCCTAGTGTGAGTGGCCCCTTAAGCCTCGGCTGCAGCAGCGGCATACCAACCAACCACCAGCACACAAGTGTATGGTGTGTCCACTCCACAAACAGTCTGAAATAAGTTGTGGATGAACGACTCCCAAAACATTTAGGCAGCAACCAGTTTAATTTAGCCTTAATACTAATTTGTTTTATATAGGCTATAGCCTACGTTGTATTATGGTTTGGTTTTTAAATAAAAAAGGAAGTTCCAATTATGTTTGTGTATTCTGTTCTAGGGGTGGGGGGGGATCTACATTGTTGTCTATTTGCACTGAATTGGAAATTATGATATTTTAAAAAGAATACACTGAATTACAAGGGTGTAGAGAATGGGTGTGAAAAGAGCATTACAATGAGAAAAAATAATGGGACAAAAAGAAATCAAGGGACATTTAGGCTAGAATAGATAAAAATGTGCGATTAATCCCGAGTTAACTATGACATTAATGCGATTAATCGCGATTAAATATTTTAATCGATTGACAGCACTAAAAACTATTTAGTTACTCTTGTACATTTGAAAAAACACTTTTCTCATCATGCCTGGTACTTGCTGCAGTGACCGACAGACAGAGTTAATGAACGTCTCCACCAGTGTGATCGTATCTGTCTGACTTTACCTCCAGGTCATTGAAGAACAGGTGAGTGTCTGCCAGCTCAAAGATCAGCTCCTCCATCTGCAGCCCGAGGTTCAGCACCGTGGCCGGGTCCTGAACATCACAGGAGAAACACAATAGGGTTTTTCATTTGATGTTCGAAATGCTTAAGCAGTTTACATAATTACATTTTTGTTTTTGTTATTGTCAGTAAGAAAATTAAAGGGCCATTTGTACAAGAAGGTGTTATGTTCCACATATACATTCATTTAAAAAACACAAAACAGTTTAAATATTCACAGAAACAAACCTTTCCAAACTTCTGTGCGTACGAGCCAGTGAGCAGCGAGTGGAAAATAATGATGGTCTCGTCCAGATCCCACAGGAAAATGCGCTAAAAACAAAAGAATAATATTACAATTCACGCCGGCCCGTCACAGTCCTGTCAAACAGTCTCGACAGTAAAAAAGCTTATAAAAGTTATAGAATATTTATCTCCATTTATTTTCAATCAGATCTTTGTAAAGCGTATTGAGAAATCATATATTGAATTTTACTATTTTAGACTAGCTTTCTGGTTTAGCTTTTAGCTTTAAAATGCTGCTAAGCTAATGACAGAGCAATAAACATTTAGTGGTTTTATGTGCGTGCAATGCTTGGTCGGCTGCTGCTGCCTCTAGTTACCTCCAGGTCATTCTCAGTGGATTCAGAGTTCTCGCTCTTCTTTGCTTTTCCTTTAGATTTCCCCACAGAGTTCCTGCGTCCGACCTCGTCCTGATCTCGAGCTCCGGCGGGGAGCACCGCGCCGGCCGGGAGGTTCTCTGGTGGAGACGCATCTTAGGACAAAGAAAGGCTGGAGTTAGTACCGGAATAATACTTTTCTTATGTTATGACTGAAAGGGTTTATAGATTAATGTAGGGAATTCTGCAAAACAAATAATTGAAATGAATGTATAAATGATGTGATGACACAATGCTTTAAAGATGTAGTCAGCAATAGTGTAGAACGCTTGTTGACCAAAATCAGTGAATTTCTCCCCAGGACACTAAGCCTGAAAGTTCCTCGGAGCACCTTTAATTCAGTCGATATGAATGCTGCAAAAACCAAACTGAAAGCCCTGCTGTTACCTCTGGGGGGCAGTCCAGCTGAGGCGGCCTGCTCCGACTTCACCGCTGAATATCCGGCGACGCCCACCCCGGCGCCATGCTCCTCGCTGCTAGGCAACCCGGCCGGGATGTAGCTGGGAGGCAGAGTGTAGTACTGAGAGAACTGACTCTGGCCCAGAGAGTTGTAGCTGTTAAATTCCTGGAGGAAAAAATAAATTAAAATTAATAAAAATTGTGAGCAACAGAAGATCATAACTTTTATAACTGTGATAAATATTAACACAAACTACATTTTATATAAAATATTACAAACAATTAAAATATTTGAAAATAATATGGATTAAAAACGGTTTAATCTGCAAGTATCCAGGGTTCTCACATCTTCTTAAACATCAAATTTACTGGTAGGGACTTTTCACAAGCTGATAGTAAATAAATGACTATTTACAAATGTTTAGTTAAAAAATATATATACATATATATTCTTACTGAAAATATCTGAATCTAAAGCACTTGTCCATTCACAAAAACTTTAAAAAGGCCTCGATTTCAACACTCGTGCCAGCTCCGTTTTTTTTTCCAGGAGAAAATGAATGAGCGACAGAGGCGATGGAAGGTAATGAGACAGTAAACTGAGCTCAGAGTATCACGGACACATCCCAGCCGTACACACAGTCTGGACTAAACTACAATCAGACCCAAAGCTACTTAGCTAACGAACCGACGCAAATGTTTTGACTGCTTGTGGAAGATGCATTTCCATTCACTTCGCTACAGTACCGCGTGTTCCCAAACATCGCACATATGAAATCTATCTTGAAATCTATCGGTCTCTTATCCCCGGTAAACAGCGCATGAAACTAAGACGAGGAACCGGCTGAACTCAGATTGCATCAGCGGGTTCCCATGTCTTATTAAACTTCCACAAGCTTTTTATAGTTTCAGATTAGAATCGGTTTTATTTCAAGGTACGTTCTCACCAGGGCTTTATTTGTGCTGAATCCGGCCGGAATAAGATCCGGCAGTTCTCAGGTTGGGACCGCAAACCTATTTCATTTGGATCAGGCCGACCCGGCACCTCATGCGTCACCATGAAATGATATGTATCAATATTTGTCTAATATTTATTGTCATCTGTGTATTTAGTCTTTACTCCCCAATGAAGTTGCACACAAATCGCTTATTTGCCTTTTTTAGATGCATTTTAAATGGGATTTTGGAGGAGTGGGAAAGAGAGATTAAACTGGTGTAAAATGTCAAAAAGACGATCACATTTGTTGAATTTGTTCAAACCAGCAGGTCAGTTGGATCAGATTAAAGCAGCAGTTTATACAATAGGCGCGCGACGGCTGCGACACTATTTAGTTCACCAGTCTGGTCTTTTTTTAGCCAGACACACACGTCTCTCTGCTAAAATAGACAGACAGACAGAGAGAGACAGAGAGAGAGAGAGAAAGTTTATGTGGATTTTTGAACCAAATTCTTAGCACTATTCTGAAGTTTATTACAGAAGGATCTGTTCAAATGTTGTTAATCGTCTGATTTATGAAACATTTTCCTCTTGAAAAACGCATTGACCTGTAAATAGTATTTTTTTATTTCTAAACTGAAAAAGGTCTGTATCCAAAATGTGTTCTGTGAAAACTTTGGACTCCAATATGAAATAAAGATTTTAACTCCAGCTTTATCCATCATTTAGATTTTTGGGTTTTGAAAGAGGTACTGAATTACACTAGCCTGGAAATCCAGACCCTGATATCTTGAACGATAGAGGGTCTGGCCACGATCAACAGTAATTTCCAACTCAAGGGGTGGCTCCTACTCGTGCATTTCAAATGCCACTGCACGCACTTGGATAGCACTACAACCAATCAGAGTGATGCACAAGGTGACATAAGCCCCGTTCGTTTAGCGAACAGCTGTTAAACTGTTAAATTAAACGTTTGCCGTGGTCGGTCGGCAAAACAGAACATTCCACTTACTTGCTAATGAAATATTTGAGTGCCATCTTCCAAATCGTAAAGGGTCGAGGCCAAAGCAGTCTCAAACTCACACAACATATCCGCAGCCATCTTTGATGTTTACTATCACAGCTTCGACGTCGCATGCACGTCACTGTCGTCATCCGGTTACGTCCGCCCCAGAGTACCATACAAGGGGCTCTGGCGCGCCCATATTAGATAGAACCAATTGAAACGTGAGCCCAAATTTCTGGTCTTTTTTGAAAAAGCTTCAACGGAGAGTTTCCAGACCAACAGGCGCAGCAAATTTAATTTGCCAGAGCCTAGTTGCAGGTCTGGGAATGCCAGGCTACAATTACACATCATTTGGTCGATATTTGGCTTAAGTTTAAATTTAAGTATTAAACTGGCAAAGTTTCATGATGATATCTATAAGTTAAAAATGTAACCCTATTCACCTGCAGTGTCTCGCCTTAACACAGAGTTGTGTTCTTTGTTTAGACATTGTATTTGTACCTGCTGTGCCGTGGTGGGGGCGGCGGTGGTGGCGGCCGTAGCTGACGGGATGCTGGAGTAGACACTGGAGGTTGTAAAGCTTGAGCCTGGAGACACAAGGAGCTCGACTAAAACAAACAGCGCCAGAGGAGAAATAAAAGCATTTCTCTGCAAAGTATTTAAAGTGAGTAACAACAAGAGAGGAAAACAGAGCTGTGCAGGTTCTTAGTTGTATTGTCTGTGTTTGCAGAGAGAGTGTGGACAGCGTTATCTTGTGAGTAGTCGGGTCGCGGCTTGCCTTGGCTGGGGTATGAGTAGTGCAGATGGCCCGGCGCAGTGGAGGTGTATGCGGTGCTGAAGCTGAGAAACCCAGGCTGGCCAGCAGAGGGCGCCTCAGGCAGCCCTGTCTCTGTTTTAATGCCTGGCCACATAGCACCTGAAGAGCACAGGAGGAGAAGAAAAGGCAAATGGAAGCAGAATGAAGGAGGCAGCAAGAGGAGTGGGAGGGGCCAAAGTTAAAGGTGGAGTCTATGATTCTGGGGAACGCTTGTTGTCAACAAAAATGTTTTTGTCAAAATCAGGGAATATCTCCTCACGATCCGCTACATGTCCATACTGCGTGTGTGCTGAAAATAGATCTGTTGTTATAACACAGCATTGGCTCTGTAAAAAGGCATGTTGCAGGCCCCCTTTGTTTACATACCCTTTGTTTATATACCAGTCTAGTCTACATAGCTTAGGCTGTGTATTAACACTGGATTTCTTTCTTTTTCAACGCACATACAGTGAATATGAGGAGATATTCACTGATTTTGGCAATAACTTATTTTTGTCAACAAGCGATCCCCAGAATCGCTGACTCCACCTTTAAGAAACCAGGTCCTTCAGTCAAGATGTGGGACTTTGTGTTTAAGCAGAAGATCAAAAGCAAACTGATTTGCACGGCGCCGAAGCTCAGTGAGGCCTCTGAAGCAAAGTATTTAAAAAGGTTTGTGATGCTGCTGCCGGTGTTTTAGTGAGCAGACAGTGTTGAAACAGCCTGTTAGAGAGAGAGCTTGAATGGGACTAACCGAAGGGCGGGAGACCGTAGGCCTGTCCCGTCTGGGGGAAGCCTGAGTACACAGTGGACTGGGCCAGAGGGGGGAACGCCACCTGGCTGGGGTAGGACGTCACGGCTGGGCTGAGGAGAGCAAGAGAGAGAGAGAATCAGTACTATTTGTTATTATTTGTAATATTTTTTATGCTTTGGCAATACTGTTTTCTACATTCGTCATGCCAATAAAGCTTTTTTGAATAGAGAAGCAGTGCAGGCATGAAACGAAGGCATTGAAGCAGGTTATTCTAGAAAACCTTTTGAGAGATACTGTTCGGCAATTAATACAACCCATGAAGGAAACAAACTAAATAACTACATGTCATTTAAATATTTTAAGCTGCATTCTGGAGGATGTCACGCATGAGTATGAACGTGTCTTAATAGTTTGTTCTTTATTTGACAAATCAGGCTAACATAATAAGGAGTTCTGTCATTACTCTACACTGGAGATCTACTGTTCGGGCTCAAAACTATATATTTTTTTAACGTGAATTGGTTTGCGAAGTTTGCCTGACACCCAAGAACTTCCTGAACACAGAAATTACATTTAAACACAATTTGCTCAGCCATAAGATTTTGTATCAATGTTATGTGTTCCAAGCAACTGGGAAGTCGAGATATTTAGCCTCCACGGTGGGCGTACCGCTCCTATGTAGATATAAAACGCTCAGTCGAAGGTAATAAAAAAAATAATAATAATTTAAACATACTTGTCAATATATTAATCAATTTCTGTCTCTTCTGAAAAATGACAATTGCCTTCACACAGCACCTTAATGTGATAAATTGATGAGATTAACATTGTGTTACGCAGCGTACTCACTTGCTTCCTTGATAAACCTGTTGGGTGTATTCGGACGGGGCTGTTGCATCTGTTAAAAAGTGAAAAAAGGCTTCAGTTTGACAGAAAACGGCAGATTTTTCTTCTTTTCAGATCTTGATTGTGCATTGTTTAGAAGCCGAGGCTTTCCGAGTGTTTGTGTTCCTACCAGAATGTGCGTAAGAGTTCATGGAGTCAGCGCAGGCCTGAGGTGCTGCGCCTCGCTCTGCGCCCTCCTGATCATCTGCAATCAAACACAAATGATATTAGAAGAATGTGTTTATTGTTCGAAGGGGTTAACTTCAGTTTTGACAACCCTTCAAATTAGAATGACTATTTATTTATTTTAATATTGTGAAAACGTAAAATTACACTAAGAACTTCCGCTTTATTAGAAACGTTTGTTTTGATTTAGCACCTGAACTAGTAATGTCTAAAATAATAAGAATTTTATCAAAGGGTAAGATACGTTTTGAAATTTTTAAAGTATTTAGCTGTAGGTGGAGGCTTCAAAAAGCCTACTAGGTACTTTCCGTCTCACTGCACTGTATTGGTTTGTTATTTTTGTCATTCTGTACATTAGAAATTATGTAAATAATTATAAGAATTTAAAAATGAATAAAGCTTCAGCCTTCAGCTTTTTGTCCTTTTCTTTTTTTTTTTAAAGCTCTGTTTATTACATTTTTCTTTTTTTAAGACAAATGTACAAACACCACAATAAACAACAATAAACATACAACATTGCTACCAGACCGGTCCATATAGTAAAATATTAAAGATGATATTAATAGTTAAGCGAGATATGTTTTTGATACTTGTTTTAACAGTGACAGCAGTACAAGTACAATATGTGACAAAGCCATTTCCATTGTATCCATAACACATTTGTGATCATTATAAAACATTACTTCTATCTATTCAAATTCAAAATATAGTCCAGTCCCAAAAGTTCCAGTGGTTTCCTCCATTTTTGCAGAAAAAGCTGAGTCTTTCCATTAATGTAGTGTCTGAGTCTTTCCAGGGTCACAACATCCAAGATGAGGGATTTCCATGTGGAAACAGAGGGAGGGTCCTCACCGACCCATTTCACCATTATGGCTTTTCTCGCTAGCATTAAAAGCGACTGAATCACATCTTCATTATTTTTAAGAGAAACAGGGATATTTCCAAGCAGACAAAGAAGTGGGTCTAATGATACGTGCTGACCTATTGCTGTACTGATACCTGTGCATACTGCCTTCCAAAATATTTTAGTTTTTTCGCATTCCCACAAGCAATGCAACCTTGTACCTACATGAGATTTGCATTTTGGACAATTTGGAGAGGCTCCTGTTGTAAACTTGCTATAGATATAGGGCGATATGTAGACCTTATGTAAAATATTATATTGTGACTCTTTATATCTGTTACAAATTGAAATTTTGGAGGGCAGTCGCACGATCTTTTGTCCTTTTCTAAAAGTTTTTTTCCCTTTCCTTTGAAATCAAATGCCTTTTTTGATTGGTTGATTATTTTAAAGTGTATTTCTGATATTTTATGAACCGAAATAAATGCCTACTTCTGAAGAATGATATTAATTTAATCTGTTTTTAAGAACATTTCTTTGTCACATTTTCCACTGACCTGGATCTAGTTGTGCATTGGACAGAGCAGAGTAGGAGCTCCCCTCTGGAGCTGGACTCCTATCATCTCCTAGGTTACTGGAAAAGCATAAAATAATTCAGCCTAATTAAAAGGATTTCAGGAATTCTGCTGCCAGACTTCAAAATATGTAAAAAAAAATATGAGTTTAATGAAGCAAATAGACAGACATCAATCAAATAGTGTATTCAAAACTCATTCAGGTTTCCATTAGCATGTAGAAGCAGTCATTTGAAATATTTAAATTGTCAGAAATATCATTTTTTGAAGACCAACCTCGGCTCTTTCTCCAGTCCACTGTCGATGTCAAGCTTTGCCTTTTTCGCCTGCGCACACACGAACAAATCATTTATAAAAAAATAACTATAAAATCTGATTTAAAAAAATATATAATTTAAAACCCTGTCATAAAAACGGGCTGGAAGACATTTTCATGTTCAAAGCAAGTTGGCTCTATATTCTCACTAGGTTTCAGGCTTAACCATCAAATAACAACCAAACGTTAAACATAAAAGAGAGAAAAAATATTGATAACTGAATAATTATGGTAATTAAAAGGCAAGGCAAGTTTATATCTATAGCGAAATTCAGACACAAGGCCATTCAAAGTGCTTTACAGGGACATAAAAAAACATCAAGAATAAACATTAAAAATTGCATTTAAGAGATAATAAAAACAAAGAAAATACATCAAGATTCAAGACTAGACACATTAAACATTTAGACAGCGATGTAGAATGGCTGCAATTAAATTGACGTGACAGAAAATATACTAATTTTCCATATAGCCTATTTAATTTAATTACTCTTTCATAGTTTCAAACTAATTTAAAAATATTGGGCAATCTGTATTCAAAAAACAATTAGAATGTATTATGAAGCTATTTTTAGCCTACTTTAGAAATTATGTAAAAAATAATCATTATAAAGTGCTTGAGCTTGTCAAAAGTCTTTCTATAAACTCAATGACCTCTCAGAGGTGTCGGAGTTCAGTGGAAAATAAGGATACAAAATTAGTACAATACATTATATTAAATAAAATAGGACAAACAGCCATTATAAATAACTCCCTACTAGTCCATCCACTCTTTTAGATACTAACTTTGTACTAGCCTTCAATTGAAATAATCCCATTCTCTCCTTTCTACAATTTTTCTTCACTTGTATTTACAATAAATCTTTCCAATATACAGAACCTTTGAATAAACAGTTTGAATTGGTTGATTTTCAAGGATTTCTCTTTTTTTTTTTTTTGGCATTTTCAAGCTTTATTAGACAGTACAGAGTTGAAATGGGGAGACAGAGAGAGAGGGGGGATGACCTGCAGTAAAGGTCCACGGGTCGGATTTGAACCCGCGACCACTGCAACGAAGGCCGGAGCCAATATGGTACACGCTCTGTCCACTACACCACCGACACACACCAGCTTTAAAATGAAATATTTTCCCTAACAGAAATCAGAATAGCTATATAACTAACCTTTTCTCTGTTGACTCTTTGTTGAATAAAAATAAATAAAAACGCTCTTAGTCTTTCACAAATCACACCAGTAATTAAGGACTAATGGTTAATCAATTCAGAATTATGTTAAAAAAAATGCAATTGTTTGATATAATCACTTTTTAAATGTTTAGTTTTCAAAATTAACTTGACAAATTCAACCACGCTAATGCTTCATTTGATCTGAGATTAACTTCATTTAAAACAGAAAACAACTCACAATTAAAATCTGCAGCAAGAAACTAAACAGGAGATTTGAGAAGCATAAAATCTAATTATACATAACATAGTTGCAAAATACAATAAAAATACATACATTTAATAAAAGAAAAAAACAAGCTTAATATGAACAAAGATCTCTAGATTTTGTTCAACAGAAAACAACATACGTCGTCATAAAACCAGTTTGTAAACAGTAACCTAGGGCTGGGCAATTAATCGAATATGAATCGAAGCAGACATTCAGAACCTCTAACCGACATAATCTTTCCCATGTCAATTATTTTAGTTTGGGCCTTGTCCAAGTCCCTCTCTTGCTCTTTAACAGCAGTGTTTCATTGACTTTTTTGTACACGGAATAAATTGAAATATTTGTTTATAAGAGATGCAAGTTGTTTAATTACCTTTTTAACCAGCAATATTAAAAGATGATTTAATACAAAAATAATTAATTTAATTTGTTTGTTTCTACTGTTTTGGAAAGCTTGATTTTTACTTTATAACTAAAGTGTGACATTTTCATTTCAAGCGACACTTTGATTTCAGATAATAGTTGATCATATTATTATGAGAACAAATAAAAAAATAAAATATTCTCTCATTAATCGCAATCGTTGTAAAATGTTTAATTAACCGTGATATTGATTTGAGTTCAAATCGCCAAGCCCTGCATACGCCCACACCATGGTCTGTGTTGGCATTGTGCGTATAGATAGATGGATGGATGGATAGTAAAGGTATAGAGACTCACTGGCAGTTCAGGCAGCTCCTGCGAATCATCCATCTCTGCAGCGGCGCGGCCGGACATGTCTGCAGCTCGCTCAGCCTACTCTCTCAGCCTGCGCGGACCCTGCTTCACACAAACACAGAAACACACATTATAATAATGGCCCGGGACACATTGGCCTTATGTAGCCTCCCCTGCCCCTCCCAATGACCCGAAAACTGGTGATTAGTACGGAGGTGGTAAAGGAAGTGGGGCACCTTTGTCAAATCTACAGCACCGGACCCATACACAGGTGAGGCACGTGCAGACAGACGTTACGTGTCCCAATACCCACCAGCGCCGCTTATGTTCACGGTAGGATTAAGGAGGCGTGCCACTTTACATGTGACCGAACAGCCATTCAAACAATAAACATATTCCCCGGCAGCATTAGGTGTTCAGGTGCAAGCTGTCGCATCAATAGATTCCCCGCGCCGGATAAGATCTAACCTCCGCGTCCATGTGTCAGCCCATTGTTAACGGTGCACGTTACCGATTCCAAGTGTGACACGTGATTGTTATGAAAGAGTTATGAACGTGAAGTTAAAAAGAAAGAAAAATTGAGGCCACTGGATTATAAACTTAGGGTAAATTAACATTCACACTTAGATGTGAGATATTCAGACACAGCAGGGACGAGGCGGTAAAGTCACAAAGAATACTTTGAGAAAAAATGATGTTTCATGTTAAAATAAATAAATCGCGATTTCGAGTGGATTCATCATTTCCAAAACAATTGATTTATTTTTTCAACTGAGGTGCTACAACTACTCACTACAATTTCATTTTTTAAAGTGGCACGTTTGAGATAGGGCTGGCCCGAATTATTCGAATACTCGTTCGGAAAATTAGTATTCGGAGCTTCGTTTTTTTTTTATATATATATAGGGGAGAGTGGCCTAAGTTGTGCATTTTGGAAGTCGTGCCACCCCTTGTTTCTAGAAAACCGTGGAAGAAATTGGAAATGTGACCACATATTTAAGAAGAGCCATCCATTTGACTCATCCTGTAAAGAAGGGAGACACAAGGAATAAGATATAAGCACATTTAAGCTAAAAAAAACTGTGTTTTGCCTTTCAAAGTAAAATTTCCATGATCAAGGTTTTTTGATTATTGTGTCTGAACACTTATAGACAAGTTTGAAAACATTTGACACATGTTTTAGTGCTTTGGTATGCTACATTTTGAGTCTATACAGTTAGCACGATGTCAGCCCTAAATTGCGGCATCATGCTTATTATCCAAATTTCTGGGATTGGGGTGATTTGTGCCAAAGGGCCTAGGTGAGTTATAAGTAAGTAAGTAAGTAAAATTTATTTATAAAAGCACATGTATGACAGTTTTCACTGTCCAAAGTGCTGAACATAGTGCATTCAGTAGGTTAACAATGAAGGTAAAATAACAATAACCAAAATAAAAGATGTAAAGCCCATACATCCACATAAACGCAGATAGTAGTGCAGAGGTAAGATAGTTAATGGGGAGGAAACACCAGGGTGTATATGGGTTTTGAGCCTTGATTTAAAGGCAGAAATGTAGAGGGAATCACATTTGTCAGGTGGCAGTTGGTTCCACAAGCACGGAGCAACTAGTGCAAAGTACATTTCTGAGAGTTGTGCCAGTGGCATGGCTGTATACGCTGGTCACCAAAAGAAAGTGATTGTCTACAGTAGCTCAGAAGAGAGTGACATCTCAATTCCACTTAACGACACCACTGATGAGAGTTCAGATGGCCAGAAAGATGATGATGGTGACTTTGTCATTGTGAGCTTTGCAGGTAAAACCATTAGATCTGCTAGGCCTTGTTTAAGAAAATTGTCCTTCAATCTTTGTCAACTATTTACTTTATTTACTTTAAATACACCTTAAATAAGTGATTATCTAATGGATTTGTCTTGCATTACAGTTTATGTTTATGAGATATATAGCAATGGCACAATTTACCCCATGGTATTCTCTCCAACCGCACAACTTACACCACACCGGGGGCAAGTTGTGCAACAAGACAACTTTTTTTCCGAAAGCTATATTTCTTCAACAGTTTATTCCAGATCCAAAGTTTTTATTGCCAGGGATGCACAACTCCCTGAAATATATGTACATATTTGAGTTGGAGACTTTACTGTCAAGGCCCTTACTTTAAAGTCACTTTGAGTGAAAAGTTGCACAATTTAGGCCACTCTCCCCTATATATATATATATTTTTTTTTTTTCAAAAAAATGTTTTGCAAGAAGCTAGCACTGCAATAGAATGTCATCAAATAATTTTATATTTGGATATAAAAGTTAGTAATATTGTAGTAGTAGTAGTAGTATTGCTCATTTAGGAGGATATTACATCACTAAGTGTCATAGCGCATCCATTACTTCACCTCCGAGCGCGTAAATCTTCAACAAAATATGCAGATACTGTCAAAATCGGTTCCAGGGAGTATATAGGAATTATTAAAGTTTTTTAAATTTTTTAAAAAAAATTTA
The DNA here is from genome assembly GCF_949987685.1 of Ammodytes marinus. Classification (NCBI taxonomy): domain Eukaryota; kingdom Metazoa; phylum Chordata; class Actinopteri; order Uranoscopiformes; family Ammodytidae; genus Ammodytes; species Ammodytes marinus. The sequence continues at coordinate 7,019,616 of NC_137221.1, read as the reverse complement.
TGTTGTTTTTGATGGAACGAATATTCAAATATTCGCTCGGAAAAACCAACGAATATTCGAAGCCTGAAAAATGGCATTCGGGCCAGCCCTAGTTTGAGAACAGGAAACTATAATCCTTAGCATACAAATTTGAATTGTGTGACAGAATTGTTTTTTTTTTGTATAACTAATTTATTTTAATCTCTCTCTTATTTTACTAGCATGAATAAATGCTACCTTTTTGTTTTAGGATTTTCCTTTGTGTGTGTGTTTACATTCAGTTGATGAAACTTTTTCAACGGTTACATAGTCTAAATCAAAACCACGTCCCCTCCAGCTGTTGCCACTTCTAAAAGTCACATCTAGTCCGGACCAGCAGCCTCACAACAACAGGTTGAGTCGCAGTATCTCACCACCCGAGCACATCGGCCCGAAACATGATCCTTATAGTGATCGATGTCTGTTCTGGGTTTAGTATCACTTCTCGGGGACGAATCTGTTTGGCTGATTGGTGATTGATTTCATTGTATTTGTGTCATGTATAAACAATATGCCCAGCCCTAAAAAGCCTCATAAGACGCCATTAATAACACGAAATGTCCAGAAAAGTAGTCACAATACTATTAACAATGGTAATACTAACGAATAGGAGTGTAACAGTGAACAAAAGTCACGGTTCGGTACGTACCTCAGTTTTGAAGTCACGGTTCGGTAAGGTAAAGTACAGTTTTCAGTTAAGAGGGAAACCCCCCTCAGCAAGTTTTTCAAATGAAATAAAACATAAAAATTAAATTTATAGAAATATTTGAAAAATATATACTGTATATATAAAAAGAATACTGCTGAAAGTTCTCCAATAAATAAAAGACTTCTCAAAAAAAAAGTTCCGTACCGCAATCTAAAACAAGTCTGCAGAGAAATCTAGCATTGTCCGCCTGAAATAGACCGTAGGTTATACCCGCAATCAGCTTAAGAGCACCAACTGATCTTCACAGTATTCGATTTCCCTATGAATAATAACAAAGAAGTCTATTATTTTCCAGAAACCTTCCTAAGAATTTACAGAGCTCTATTTGTTCCTTTCTAGGAAATCATTTCAGAGAATATGGCACTGAAAAAGAAAATCTCTTCATATGACAGATGTGCGATAAGTTTCTACTAGGGATGGGACGATCCACTTTTTTTAGTTCCGATCCGATTCCGATACCTGGGGTTTGGATATCGGCCGATACCGATACTGACCGATACGATATCATAATTGTTATGCATTTTTTTGTTGGTGGTGATGTTATGTATTAGGCTAGGAAGGCTTAAGCAATTCTAATTTAAAAGAGCAATAAATATACACAAATGCATATAGGTTTATCTTAAAGGCAGAATTATAGAGTCACACAAAAAAAATCCTTCTCAATGATCACTTCTGCCCCACTAGAATATGTGGTGGTCTCTTTGTCTAAACAGTCTTCCTCTCTCTGGCTGTATTTTACATTGGCTGGATTTGTCAAGCCTCTCCACTTCCTTGACTTGGATTAGCTTTGGTTAGCTCACTGGCTAACAAACTGATATGTACTGTATGTCAAATTTTAAAGTGATGTCCTCTCTCCCTCCACCGAACGTCGGCACATGTTCGCTCTTACATAGTAAAAAAAAAAAAAAAAAAAAAAAAAAAGTATATAAAAAAAAAAAAAAAAAAAAAAAATCGGATTTTAATATCGGAGCTGTCAGTCCGATATCCGATACGCAGATTTCGGCCATATCGGACCCGATACCGATACTGGATCGGATCGGCCCCATCCCTAGTTTCTACAGCTTAAAGCAAGTTAGATTTAAGACTATATTTTGTTTAATGCCACAAAGAAATACGTTAAATACCAATTTTACAACAACTGTAGAGAAAAACATCAGGCATTTTTTGCTGGCATGCAACTTTTCTGTGTAATATTATTTTGTTGGAATTTCATATCAATTGTAGGCCTACGTTGTACATTTTTAGTTTAAACTACTTTTTCTAAGTAGCTTTAGTTAACCAAACTAGATTCTGTTGAGGGTAGATTTGCAAAAGTTCAATTATTTTCTTCCAGTGTGAAGGCATTGGTAGTTTGAAAAGCTATGTTTTTAAAGTAGCTTCCCAAACACTGGTAATGCCTGTGTGTGTGTATGGCCCCCAAACACACACACACACACACACACACACACACACACACACACACACACACACACACACACACACACACACACACACACACACACACACACACACACACACACACACACACACACACACACACACACACACACACACACACACACACACACACACACACACACACACACACACACACACACACACACACACACACACACACACACACACACACACACAGCATTGTTTGCCCTGCAACTCGACTCGGCATCAATTCAAAGGTAAAAGTCCCATCCAGGTCATTTGCAAATGTTCGCCCAATACCATTACATTAGCTGAATCCAGCACATAGCCATGTCGAGGACAGTCTGCTATGAAGGTGAAGCCTGATCTCAGATTGATTCCTGGAAAGCAGCAGCTCGCCATCTTTAATTTAAACTTTAAATGGGTTTGTAACACAACCTGCAAAGCCATATCGTAAAGGTAGATATAGACAGCTTACATATGTCTTATAAACTATCTATAAGACCAATTATAACTGTTAGTAAACCTTCTAGACGCGACCGTGCAAGCTCAACAACGTTAGCACACAGGACCGATAGCCTATATTGGGTCGACTACCAATAAAAACCACTGCATCATCCGCTGTCCCTTTCACATGCATGCTAGCCAACATGTCGAGGTAATTGAAGTTGAAAAACCAAGTTGGTTGCGATTTATTTAGTTTGGCCCGGCGTGAAAGTTTGGCTTCCAGGAATTAGTCTAGACCAGCAGCCATTGGAATGGCATCGTGTGAATTGTGAAAGCATCTCCCTCGCGTTACAACCAGACGGCCAAATAAAAAAATATTCTCATAAAAGACCAAACACAGTCTTACCATTAAAGAAGGGAGCGAGAAACGCCTCTATATAAGCGTATTCTACTGAATCCACAGTGTCAAGCTTTGTCTGTTGTTAGGGAGCACTATTTTGCAGGAAGTTACTAGATGCTGGGCGTACTGCGCATGCGCGGAGTGATGCATTCACAAGCGTTTTTTTCTTCTTTGGCGCGACCGGAGACGACAGGTGTGGCGCAGCGCAGGTGAGAGACACAAACAGCTGACGTTTGTTTATTTGAACAGACAAAGCGTTATATTAAATGATTTGGGCCTCCGCACTGCTTATGATATAATATAAGATATATGCAGTTTTTGTAGGTTGTGCGTATTAAGCATAGATAGTAGGCTATATAAAAGGTATTGGGCAAGGCCGTAGCCATGTAGTCAACATAAAGATTAATTGAAAGCTTAATTAATTGCTGATGGGCAGTCACAATTTTCTGTCATTTTATTGACTAAAAGTGTTTGGCAGATTAATAATAAAATAATAATGAAAATAAAATATTTCTCCTCCTATGATTAAATTATTAAGTAAAGTTGTAGGTAAGTTTATTAAAGCTCCATCCACAGCATAAAACAAAAACATCACATCTGATTCAAATTTAGATCTTTTATTCGCCGTTTCTGACACAGATTACAGTTCAATAATTCAGTTGATCATGTAAATAATTTCTTTTTCATACATTAGCAGGGGCATGAAAATAAATTACATAAAAAATACAAAACAGAAATAGTAATGCTTCCAAATATGGAAGAAAAGTATCTAGAACTGTGTGTTGCCTTATTTTTTTTTTGTTTTCAGCAGGCTTGAAGATTCTTTCCTTGTACAGTATGCAAATGCATAAAATGTGTAGAATCAATGGGGCAAAGTCGAGAATTGTCTCAGTTTGAGTTAATATTTATTTCTTAATATCTTAATGAATTGTCAGATCGTAAATTTAAACTTATACAAATTATTCTTTCCAATTTAACAATGTTTTTTTTGCATTTTCCAGAACCATATAATGCAGCGCCTACTCCACCTAGTGGTTCTTCTTCATGTTGATAAAAATCTATTTCTTCTTTTATATATATATATTTATATATTATTTTCTAGAAAAGGGATCCAGAGGTTGAGGGGAAAGAGATATGTACATACAGTATGGATCAGGCACAAGACATTCACAGTTCTTCTCTACTTGATGCATAAATACAAAATAAAACAAACATTTGTGAGCACAGATGATATAGTTAGTCCGGAGTGTTTGCAATAAAACAGCAATCACTTAAGTTTCAAAGACAACGGATATACAGTATGTGCTATTGATGACGTGTGACTGTTATTGCTGGTTGAATTCTCTCTCTCTCTCTCTCTCTCTCTCTCTCTCTCTCTCTCTCTATAAATAGCTCTTTCAACAGAAGATATAGGTTAACACAGTCACTAGTTGTATATGAAAAATAGTTGGATGAACCAAAAATAAAATATATTGCCATACTGGAAATTTAACTTATATATAAATAATATATATTTATATATGTATAGGCTATTACAAAACATTTATAATAAATGCAGAACTTTCTTAAACGTAAAGAGTTAATCTTTGTGGAAAAACCGTTCGGTTTTGAGATCAAATATATGTCACTTATTTCTCATCTACACAGTACAGTAAAACTTTGATCTTCAGTTTATGAGGACAAACCGGCCAAGAAAAAGTGTTTGTGTTAAAGCATAGTCCTACCATTAACCGTTTGGTCCAACAGTCACCATAAGTGTACAGTATCGAGATGCCTGTCTTTCTTTGTTCAAAGACAAATGGAAATTAAAAAAGTGGAAAAGATATGCAGACGGCTAACCCGATGTTGCTAATGCTTTAAGTCGAATGTTTCACTTTTCTTGACCCTCGTTTCCTCAAGTGCAATTGAGCATTTTTTACATTATAATGACAGTTTAAACATACAGTATGCAGACATGTAATGCAGGCAGCACCAGTATTGGTTAGCGCCCAGTCCAAAAAAAAACAAATGTTTTTTTGTTTCGTTTTAGTTTTTGTTGATAAAGCCAGCTCTTGCCAAACTGCCATGGCTGCCGTCCAAACTGCCTTTTGAACTTCAGGCACTTCTCTTCTTCGCGTCACGTCCCCGGTAGCTGTGCGGTCCGGGAGTTTTACAACCCTCGGAGTGCACCCATAACTTGGCACGCATTGTTTGTTTGTTTTAGTTTTTGGATGGTTGAGGCAGAAGCGTAGGGCGGGTGTTTTTGTAACATGAGAGTTCTCATATGTACACTTCATCATGCACAAGATGCCTCTAAGATCTGCCCACCTCACCCACTGGTATTCAAGTCCACTCTGCCAGTTAAATCCTCTTAACCTAACTGTGTAACGTCCCGCCAAAACAGGCTGCTCCGGTGTGGTCCCTCCAGTCCATATAGAAGAGTCTTAATCCAGAGCTTTTTTAACCCGCGTTTTTTTTCCTTGTGCGTTGCAGCAGGGCCTAGTAGGTAGACGTTGGCGTTCACATGAAGAGGTGGTCTGCTGGAGGCCCGTAGGAGAAGCCAGGGAAAGCTCCGGCCGCCTCCTTCACGCTGCTGGTGACGTGCATGTTGTCGGTGCAGAGGGACGACGACACGGGCATGTGGGTGAACTCTGGGTCAAAGTGTTGCAGGTCAGTGGGACCGGTCTGTGAAAACAAGCAGAGGGGGAGAGAGCAGTTAGACATGTAAAGTAAAGGGAGATGTTAATTGCAATGAGTTATACCACTGTAAATTGGTTAACTGATTGTTTAAGAAAATGATTTTGCAAATATAAGCCAAACTATCGCTGGCTCAAGCTGTATTATGTTGTATCTTTCCCTATTCTCATACAAAATGATGAATGGATAATAATGCAGTCAGTCAGTCAGTCAGTTGCAGCCCTTTAGTTTAAACTTACCACTGAGGGGATGAATGGCGGTGTGATCTTCTTGGCCATCAGATCCTCCCAGTTGATCGGGGAGAAGAAGGCGTGGTACTTCAGTTCAAGCTGGACGGGGGAAAAAATAAATTCTAGGTCAGTTTATTTATAGCAAGCAACAAGCTTAGTGGACATTTCAGATCTATATGTAAACTGGGTTTATGGGTAAGCTGAATGCACTTACAAAGTCATCCTTCACTCCCAGCCTCTTGGTGCGATCCTTCTGCAGTAGCCCCTCGAGCAGCTCCCGGCCGGAGTTGGACACGTTGGGCTTGAGCATCGGCGCTTTGTGCAGAATGTTGTTGTACATCTCCGCTGTGTTGCGACTGTAGAACGGTGGCTGTGACGCAAAAAAAAATAATAGAAATGAAGTTTATGCAACAACATGAACCAGCAGTAGAGCTTGCAGTAAGAGGCTTAAAAGTGCAGTGTGTTAATAGTAAGAGATTTTTTGCAGTGAGTGGTGAAAGTTCTAGATTGCAACGCTCCCTTGCTAATCCCTCCTGTTCGGAGAATTTACAGAAGCTACGATGGCATTCAAGGACACCAAGCTAGTTACTAAAAATGGCATCATCCACAATTAGATTTCTACCAAGTCTGTTATGTAAAACGCCAATTCCTTTTATATAATGCACTTTTAAAAAGTCACAGATTTCCACTCACCAGTCCATAGAGCATCTCATAGAGCACAGAGCCTAGACACCACCAGTCCACTGTGCGGTCGTACGCCTGCTTCTGGAGAACCTCAGGGGCCAAGTACTATAAGGAAAGCAACATGCAGGAGTCAGCACATGTAGTATGGACATTATAATGTGTCTGTGGGGTTTCTGTGTTGATTTTGTGGATGTATGAAAGTCTAGAGATTAGTTTTGTACCTCAGGCGTCCCACAGAAGGTTGTTGTTGTCCCGTTCCCTTCGACGCCTTCTTTGCAGAGGCCGAAGTCAGTCAGGACAATGTGGCCTGTTGAGTCTAGCAGGATGTTCTCGGGCTTCAGGTCCCTGCAAAGAAAAAAGATTTAACTAAAAGAAGAAAAACTCGTAGCTTTGAAGGTACTCCATGCTTCTGTTATTTCCATTAAAGTTCAACATTTTTTAATGTGAATTTAATATTATTTCATTTTATCTGTATTTTTTCAAAACAAAGTAAGACTTTAAGTTAAGAGCAGTATTTAAGTTTTGTGAGCCAGTGGAAAGAAATGTAATTCAAATGTGCAATACACAATAAAGTCCTTCAGTTCAGTTCAGCACAGATCATGTCAACCATTGACCACTGAGGGGCGATGTGTGATCAGTCATTACCTGTAGACAATGTGCAGGGAGTGGAGGTAGCCAAGTGCACTGGCGATTTCTGCTGCGTAGAATCGAGCTCTGGGTTCCAGGAAGACCCTCTCTCTCTGGAGATGGTAGAACAGCTGGGAACAGAAAAAAAAACACACACATCAGTCAACACCAATTTAAAACAGATTATGACCTGAGTTTTTATTTCTGGGTGTTGGTGAGATTTGAACCTACCTCTCCACCGTTGACATAATCAAGCACAAAGTAGAGCTTGTCAGTAGTCTGGAAGGAGTAGTGCAGCCCCACCAGGAAGGGATGCTTGATGTTCTTCATCAGAACGCTGCGCTCGGCCATGATATGCTTATGCTGGAAGGAAAATAAAGACATTTATATAAAGCTGCATTGTGAAAAAGAAGGAATATGGATGGAAGTTCATGTTTTGTAATTAGGACTGTGCAATTAATTGAATTTAATAACATTTTCATTTAGACTTCCGACTATTATGTAACTAATTATTAATGTCCTTAAATTCATGTGTTAAATAACAGCGATCTCAATATCAATGAAAAGATGTTGGCTATAATCGAGCAGCCCATTTGAATAATTCTAGAGGTAATAATATGGGATGAAAACAAGGGTAAATCTCTCACCTCTTTCTTCTTCATGATGATTTTCTTCTGTAGCACTTTGACTGCGTAATATTGGGAGGACTCCTTGTGTCGTGCCAGCAGAACCTGGAACAGAACAAATATTTGCATGGGTGACTGATGGTGTGAGGCGGCGATGATAGATATGAGCTTAAAAAGGGAAGTTGGTTATATAACAGGGAAGGTAAAGGGACTCACCTTTCCAAAGCTGCCTTTGCCGATAATTTTCAGGTAGTCAAAATCACAGGGTTTGATCCTAATGTAGAGAAGAAAATAATAATTTAGTTTGATGTTTCTATTCAAACAAAGTGAAGAAAAATATTATGAAGTTGTTCATTTATAATTAAAGAGATTTTATAAGGCTATACTTACGCAGTTTCTTCAGCTAGTGAACTTCGATGTAGGAACATCTGAAACATATAAAAATGAGGAAATGTATAAATACAAGTGTATAAATAAATACATTGCCATAGTTTGGAAAGACAGTGAGTCAGCTACAGACAGTAAACAGTTTCTGCTCACCGGATTTGTAGGACATTCACTTTCATCATCGTCGTTTTGATTATCATCAATCTTCAGGAAGTTGTTTACTTCGACGCTATAAAAAACAAACAAACATAGAATTGGTTAGAAGATGGCTTTTGGTATCAGCTATTACCCTGTTGCTATGTGGCTTTGTTTTATAGCGGTTTTTGTTTTATTTCTGTCGCTCGTAATACATTTACAATTTTATGTCACTTCCTCATGATCGTATTAGAGAAGTCTAGTCAGTCACATTTAAGTGGAATGGTTATTGTGGACACAATGCTGGTGAAAGAAAAATATAGCATAAAAAAATAACTACTCTTTTTTTAAATTGAAAATCTTACATAACACAACTTTAAGGGTTAAATATGAATGACTTTGTGGGAATTTTGAAGCGTAGTAAAAAATTCCAGGATTTGCCGCAGTTTGTGACAGTGAAACAATCTGAATGAACGCCCCCCTGCTGCTGCTAATGGTGTTTGAATGACCAGACAGGTCAAGGTTTGGCACCAGACCATCGGCGTTTAACAGCCTGACCTGTCTGACGAAAAGCTTAAGCCGTTGACCCACAATGAGAGGGGTTGAGCTGGCTCTGTGTGGGACTCTGCTGCCGGTCCATCTGAACGGACAGATGCACAGCAGGGTTTTTGGTTGTGTTTTTCCACAGCACCAGATCCCAAAGCTGGGAAATTTGGCACGGTATAGTTCATGACGCCATCCTGTATCGTGTAATATAACTGAATTACCGGGTTTATCCTGGTCTAGGGGACATAGGGGGATTTGACAGCAGGGTGATTAGGCAGTGGCTCGGGCCGCTTGTCATGTAAGGGACTATTCTTACCCTTACCCTTCATGGACCCAGATTATGCTTTTCACAGAATGTCCTGCCAAACTCTTGATTGGATTGGCACGGAGCACGCAGGGCAATAATGGGGCGGAATCGGATAGTCAGAAATAAATACTAAATCTGGGGAAGTAACCGATTCCAATAGATCCTCCTTAATTCGGCCAAATCCTCAAGGCCAATTTTCCATTCTAAACTTAACCCTTTTTTCTTTTTCTTTTTAAACTAACTATATATACATACATGCACACACTATGAAAAATACTCACTGTTGGCAGATATGTGGGGTAGACACCAGCTTCTGGATGAAGTCATTCAGCCCCATTTTCCTCTCCTTGATGAAAGCTGCACAAGGAGACAGAGGGAAACAACAGAAGTCAGTGGCTGAGAAAACATCATATACATGAAGTATCCTCCACAACAATAAGAGGTAGAAAGTATCCATTTTGAAAGATTTAACCCGCTGTTGTTTTTTAAGTTTCACATATCCTGTTATAGGCTCCAGTAGGCCTATATTTGCGTGTAGACCTCTAATGATGCGGGCTTATGAGTTATGCAACCTCTCGGGTCACTCATTCAGATACCAACAGTGGTGGCCAACAAAGACATTTTCCATCCTAGGTTATAGGCTACGTATGCTACAATGCAAACAGAACATTTATTTTTTGGGGCGGATTTCTTTAACAATAACACTGAATTCCGAGCCATAGATGTGATATTTCTATAGAAGTACACTTTCCAATCAAGCTCGTTCCTGTCTTGACTGATGAGGCTACTGATCATTTCAAACGTCTCATTTGTTCGCTAATCAATAATCAATGCAGCTTTAGTTGATTACAATAAAATTTCAATGATGGCACTGTATTGTAAAACAGCCAATCATATGGCTGACGGTCGCTCACCGGTGAGAACTGAGACAATCCCCCTCATTTTGCAGTAAGTTAGTTCACATTCAGCCTCGGTCACAGCCATGACGAGCGACAAAAACAGATATCCAATAAAAACAGGAAGAAAAGATGAATAAAAATCACATTAGGTCCTGTGAGATCTTCTTAAATGTCAGCTATCCTGTCCAATTCAAACGCGCGGGAGCTCAACTGTCCGTGCTCCTCCACTACAACACTGCGCAAGTCAATAGGCACTCATGTGTCTGGACGTTTATATAGACGCCAAGAAACCACGTGGTACCCACTAGGCGACGCCCACTTTTTTTATGTCACCTGCGTAACCACGGCAACTGACGTCACGGAATTCCACTGCAGCCTGCAGGAGACTGGTGGGCTCCCACTCCCACACCTCCTCTTCATTCATTTTCTCTCAATGGAAACCTACCACTGACTGTAATCACCGTGCGAGCACAAAGAGATTAAAGGCAGTCATAATAAAGAGAGGGAACAACCGCTGATACTTAAATGAGAAATTACACAAAAGAAATACAAAATAAAAGCCTTTATAAAAAAAATTTGGCCAGTACTGCAGTCGCTTTATTTTGAAAGGATGTGGAGAAATGTGTGTCACGATTGCTGCATTTCAGCTTCTACCTGCATTTCAGCTTCTACCTGTAGTCCACGTATAAAGGCTATAAAATGCCAAAATATACACAGATAATATATAACATAAGGCTTTTAAAAAATGCCTATATAAAATGGCTATAAAATGCAAAACTATATCAACAACCATCTCCTACTTAAATCCGCTCATTTCCAGAACAATCTCCATGTGCTTTACATCCTGGGTAATTAATTATTGGATCTGCGCTGTATTAAAAGGGCATAGAGTTGACTTCAGTCTATATGTGAATTCAGAGAAATCATGATGTTCTAAGCTGCAGCGGAGTTCTGTCCAGATGTGACAGATGTTGTCCACTAACCCTGCTGTGAGTTACATAACTGTGCCATAATGCAGAGGGCTATACTGCCCTCGGAGGACACAGCACACAGCCTAGAAACATTATGCAGTGAGTGATAGGGGTTTTGAAAGAGAGTTTATGTGGTGTCTGTCTGTTTATTAAAGGGTGGTTTGAGTTGTCAGAAATGTCTGTTATTGTTTCAAGGACGAAAACATTTCTGCCTCTTCCTGGTACAGTGCAGGAAAGTTTCATGCATCTCTCTCAGTATTTCCTTGTTGAGCAACTTACCATTCAACTTGTATTTTTGTTAGTCACTTTCCTAAATCAGGAGATCAATAATCAACACAAAGATGTATTTCTTTTAAAGCTAAAAGACAAATTGTTTAATCGATAATGTTAAGAACTATTCTGATAATCGATTAATAATTACATTTTTCAAGCACAAATTTTGACAAAATGCCAAATATTCTGGGTCTGCAGCTGTAAGGTGTGCGTGATTGACTTATTTTCTTTGTTTTAACTGAAAATATTAGGGTTTTGGATGACTAAAATATCATTATATTAATAACCTAACCTGACCACCTGCAACAGTAAAATGCATCAGTAATAATTATCCAAAATATTAAATAAAAGCACTTGTAGTGGAGATTTTCTATCTATAAAATGTCTGAAAATATAGAAACTGTCCAAAAACACATTAGAGAACCTCGAACCTGCAGATGCAATAATCAAAAATGGCCGACTATTTCGTTCCGATAGCTTCAGTTGAACTACTTTCACTCAAATTAAGTATCTTAGTAGCCTACTTGCGCCACAATTGTTCTTAATAAAAACACCTGCCTCAGTCCCCATAGGCTCATCCAGCTGAGCTCTGTCTGTGGGGAACTCCTGGCTTCATCCCGGGACTTTGACATATGACAGTCATGCACAATTTAATGGAAGTGAGAACCACCTGTTCTTGTACTGGTAAAAGAGGAAATTAGGCTTATCTTTGGCGTGGCTCCAAAATGAAACTAGCGGGCATAGAGTCAGTCACACAGCCAGCCACAAGCGTAAAAGAGTATTATATCCTTCCTAGGCTATATCTTTGAACAGAAACACCCCCGGTCGGATTGCATGACTCAGGCTTTTGTGTGAGGCTCTCCCCTCACCTCGTATAGTGTTTCTCTGCATTATTCAAACGTGCCGTGTTTTCATCTCTGGTAACATGTAGGAGAATAATACACATGACGAGAGCAGTTCCCTTGAAACTCGGCGGTATTTCTCCTCTGCGTGTTTCTTTAATTTGCATGTTTCTGTTTTGATGGTACAGAAAATGTCATGTGCTGTGGAGCAGAACACAGCTGGTCTCGGTGGCATTTCCCCTTTTTTTTCTAAATCATGTAAAAAAATAACACTGACGCATAAATCATGAGATATAAGAGGAATCTCACAGTCACATCAGTCTGATTATTAGACACTTTTCCTGTTGTGATGATAGACATAGCTCTATAGATTATCTGTAGAAGGATTCCGATCACTACAACATGCATCACTGATAGTATAGGATGAAGGCGAGACACAGCAGGCAAAACATTGTTTTTTTCAAGCACTGGTCAATTTTGAGATTTTTGGCTATTTTCTTTCTACATTCTGAACCTCAAATCTCAACTTCTAAAGCACTTACAACATCTAAACTTTCCTTAGCACTATTCTGAAGTGTTATTATGTTCTTAATTGTCTTACATTTAGCACCTCCACAAAATCTGCCCTGCTGTCCAATGGTGGGATTTATATTGGGCAGACTGGCAGGGCAGCCCTTCCGCTCACTGACAAGCTGCCCTGTTATTCACCTGCCAGCTGATCCATTGGAAGCCTTACCAACACTCAAATTGTGCCATCGATCATAACTCCCCCAGCCTCAGTGTGGTGTGACTGTAGCCCCCTTTCTCTGGCTGCAGGTCGGCGCTTGAGGAAAATAAACCCCATTGTTGTGCCTCTAGAGTAACATTGGCGATACAGACCTAAGGATCTGATTTTCAAAAATAAACACCACTATTTTCCCTAGTCTAATCTTGATGCATTGTTATGCCTCAAAGCACTTTGAATTGCCTTGTGTCTGAATTGTGCTGTATAAATAAACTTGCCTTGCCTTGCATAAACGAAATCCATAAATAGGTTGTTCTGAGGCCAACAAGTTAGCACATCATCGACACAAAATCCACTTTTGCATTAGTTTGTTAGCAAACAATTACTTATTTACACATCGATCAGCATTATCATTCATTTAAAAGCCAACTCAAAACTCACCTCTTCAAGAAAGCATATGACCCCTGACCCACCCACACCACACCTGACCATTCCAAACCCCATCTTAAATTTGTATCTTGCTTTCCGTTGCTTTTGTTTCTTTTTTGTTTTGTTTTTTGTTTATTTTCTTATGTAGGCCTATTGTATATTATATGTCATGTAAAGCGTCTTTGAGTGACCTCCAAAAAAGCGCTATATACATTTTATCAATTATTATTATTATTATTATTTAGAGTCATGTGTCTATACACTGTACATCTAGCTTTCAGCTCTGTTTTTGGTCTGCACCAGCTCCTGAGGCAAACATCGATATCTCTATAGTAACAGAACATGCAACTTTCACCAGCTGGTCTCTAACTGTGGCTGTTGTTTTGCTGAGCAGGAAGTTAACGGTTGTTTTTTCAAGCGTTTTGAAGCGTTTCCAACATTGGTCGGACGCCTAAACAATGAGCTTCTTTGTGGCTCCATCATGAAATTAAATTTATTGTTATTATGAAAATACTGATTATAACTTCTTTAAATAGTATTCAAACCTGCTTTTGGATAAAATAATATCTGGTGTCAACTATGGCACTGTGAGAAATATAAAAGAGGATTTTTGGACACTACAAAAAAATCAAAAAAATAAAATAAAAATCTAATTACAATATTTAAAACCTGAAAATGAGCAAAATATGTGACCTTTAAGGATTCTGGAAACACCTTCATAACAGTTGTAAGTTGATAAATGACCTTTTCAAAGACATTTATTAGTCAGAAATTCGTATGCTTAACTGCGTGACTCAAATATAATGGTAGACACCAGACTTGTACCGGCCTTTTGCTTCGGTGCAGCGGGTAGCTAGGCAGCAGACTGTGTACAAATGAGTCATAGGTCTTCGGTGACCAACTGCATGCTGGCAGAAAGGCTGTTGGCTGATGACGCTCCCTCCATCTCTGTTTACACCACAGGTCTTGTTGACCAGTTTTAAGGAACGTTCACGGCCTTGTATGTTTCACGCCCCACACAGTCTGAGCCTCTGCTGAAATCACCCCTGCCAAATCGCATACTCTCTCTTTTTTACTATTCTAAAGATGACAATGAAATCTATGTTTCATCCATTGCATTGCTGGTTCTTTTTACTTTCTTTTCTTCGATATGACGTACCGGTAACTTCGGGTGCGCAGTGGATTGTGGTGGGTCAGAATCCCCTAAAAATATGGGTATTTTTACTGTAAGCATGCTGCGTCAGACCACACACATTGGGATGTCCTAAATCTTTTTATAGCATGCTAAATAGCAGCAGGGAACTATGGGTATTGGAACACAGCCCACATCTAACCACCAGTTCCTATTTTTTCCTGTTTGAGCATCATTCTCTTATGTGCACTCATACATGGCAAACCAGAGATGGCGGTCCAATCTGGCGGTGTGGCAGTGCACACCTCTGGGTCCCAGTGTGTGGGAGCAGAGGATTTAGGCTCTCATGAAACTAGAGTTAAAATTATGCCATGTTTGTTTCCCTCTGGGGCTCCCAGGCAGAAGATGAGATGTATTTTCTCAATTCTCCATGGCGCGGATTAGCAGAATGGCTCCCTAAGATAAAAACTGAGGAGAGAAAGTCTTTCATCTCTTATGCAATGACTCAGAGTCTGATACTGCACACACACACACACACACACACACACACACACACACACACACACACACACACACACACACACACACACACACACACACACACACACACACACTCAAACTGCTGTCAAGTTATCACAAATGAAGCATTACTTTAATTTGCTGCCAATCGCAAGGGGGATGATCCTGTCTATTCTGAGCTGCAAAGCTTCTGTTAAACATTTTTATGTGACTGCTGTTACTGCTGTAATTGCTGTCATGCTTTGTCCTCATGCAGTCGGTTATTACCTCTAGTCTAGCATCATGTGTCCTCACCATTAAGAGGTTTCTCTGGTAATGCTGTAAGTGATTCTATATGTCATCACTGAAACCACAACAGTTCAGTAGAAATGAAGCAGATAGAAGAGCCATTTTCATTCAGAGCACCTGGTTCACATACTGCCTCTCCCCTGAAGGCCAGACCTAATGAATCAGTGGAACTTTCAGTATTGAATCCAGTTCCTGTTTCTCTCTCCATGGCCTGCATTGTGATAATATGAAATACGAAACTTTTTAACTCTAGTCTCTGTTGAACTACAAGCAAACAGCATAGAGCCTTAATAAAGGGGGAACTCATTTGCAGAGCCACCACTGAGTTATTAATACGATACGGTTTGCGGTCTAGTTGGTAAAGACAGCATCGCAAATCCAGCGTTAAATCTCATGAGGTCAGTTACCGCGGGGAGATATTCATCTAAAACATCCACTGAGAATCAATGGAGTGTGGTGGATGTAAACCAATGAATGTGTGTGAAGAGGTTTAGACGACTCAACACAAGCTTCATTGTCATTAACGAATTTCGACAATTTGTGCTCTAGCATCTCTGCAACCTTGGTAGAATGGCCTAGAGGAAAGAGGGACCAACCAGTAACCATGAGGTCGCTGGTTCGATCCCCGGCACCGGACAGGAGGGTGTTATTTGTAAAACTAGTGGTTGGTATTACATCTACAGTGCCCACCATCTCTACCATTGTGTTCTTGAGCAAGGCACTTAACCCTGAACTACTCAAAGGGCGCCATAATTGACTGACCCTTCGCTCTGACCCCCTTCGAAATGTGCGAATAATGACCCCCTTTGAAATTATTTGAATAACGAATAATGAATAATGTACCCTGTGTAAAAAAAAAACTTAAATTAACTTAACCTTGTCAACAAAAACAACATGTGGCTGATATAACACTTGGAATGTCTGTGCGACTGCGTTGCATATTCTATTCTCACTTCAAATTCTTATTGCGGTGTCGATATTTTCAGACGAATTATCGCCAACATGTTTTCTTATTCGAGTTTTGGACAATAACAGTTCAGATAGAGGTGCAGTCATTCAGTGTAATGTACCAGAGAGCCGTTAACAGTAATCTGTCCGTCTGTTAAAGTCAGATCCGATCACCTGCAAAGTCACCAGTATGCCACTAAGTATTTGGCAACAACAACAACAACCACTCTGTCTTCTTCTTCATCTTCCAACAAGGGCATTCCCGGCAGACGCCCACTATATTGAAAAAATGCGTAAGACTGTTAAAGGTGCTACGAGGAACTTTTAAATATTTCTGTAACAGCAAACGAGACCATCAGTGGGAAGAATGCTATTTTTATATAGTTATTCTTAATGCCTTTGTCATGGGTATGCACGCTCACCCAGGAACTACAGCGGGCATAGGAAAAACACTACTGCTTTTGTCCAAAGGGGGTGCAAGAATTAACAAAAACAAAAAAGTTCCTCGCAGCACCTTAAAGTTTGTCTATTCCGTGCTACTATAGAAAGATGGCGGTGCAACATGGTGGTGCGACCCGCTCCTATGTAGACATAAAACGCTAATCGTAAGGTAATGCAAACAACAACTTTTTATTTTCAAGTGATTACAGTAATCAAAACATATGAATAATGATAATAATACGGTTTAGAAAAGAGCAATCATGTTTTCCGAATTCGTCACTCTTAGCCCTTCTTTTCCTTCTGTGTCTGTGGGAACAAGACTTTTTTCTTTTCGGTCTATCAATGAATGCCAAGATCATGCAATCAGTCCTGGTTACAATGTCAAGGCCCCTAGCCCAAGCTTTTATCCTCTCAGATGACAAATGAGGTGAAAAGCAAGGAGGACGTGACAGGCTCCGCGTTACAAAATGAACCAGACACACACAGGACACAGGAGTGCTCTGCGACGCCTTTGAATTTGGCATCTGGTCTTTGTTTGTTTTTTTGCGAAGCCCAAAAAAGCAAATCTCAAGTAGTGCCAACGACATGAAAGCAGGCAGAGGAGGGAATGCATCAGGGAAAAGGGGATCGAATGGTTAATAAACGATTGTCTCACATAAACAAGAGTCACATGATTTGAAAAGGGACAGTATAGTGTTAAGATGTCTGAGCTTGTTGGAGCCAGACGAAAAGGTTAACAGCTAATAGAGAAAGTTGCAGACGTTTCAAGGTGCATTCTCCTCCTCTGCTATGGAGCTGTTAGGCTGCATATTATCCCCCCAGATAACCTCATCATAACTCAGACAGTGAAGCAAAGGAAAAGGAGCGCCTACGTACCTATGAAGGATTTCTTGCCCGTCTTCATGATGTCCTGCTTCCCAAGTGTTTGATTATTATTATTTTGGTCTCTGATAAACGGTCACGTCCGTCTGCTGCAGTCAGAGCCTCCAGGTGATGGGGTGCATGAGAAAGATGTAGCCCTCCTGTAGAATATTCCCCTCTCTCTCTCTCTCTCTCTCTCTCTCTCTCTCTCTCCCTCTCCCTGTCTCTCTCTCTCTCAGTCCTTTCTCTGTCCTTTTCTCAGTGGCTCTCGTCTCGCTGCATCTCTGCTCTGCAAAAAAAGTCTTCGATTCACAAATAACTTTCTCGGCTGCTGCACTTCCCTCTTCCCTATTCTGCAGTTTTCTTTCCTCTTGTTTATCGCCGTGGCTACGCTGACACCAAATAGCTGAAACCAAAGATCTGTGACGCACCTGCTTCTCCTCCTCTGTACACCCCCACTACTCCCCTCCACCACACAGACACACACACACACACACACACACACACACACACACACACACACACACACACACACACACCCTCATTTGTTCTTTTATCTACCTTGAGAGCCTGGAACCAAACAAAAAGCAGGTGTCTGATTACGAGCTCCCGTGAGTGTGGGAGTCCCGCAGGAGGGGAGGTAAACTAGTCTCCATGACAGGGGAAACCACCTGAGGAACACAAACGACAGACACGGAGCATTGTGAAAATCTGCTTTTTAATTGGTCTTAGCTGCACAAAGCAACGTGTTCACTGCTCATCACCAGTCTACTCTCTTTCACCGTCTCTGAGGAGTTTCAAGGGGTGAAATTATCCGGTTGGTTCGTGACACCGAAAGCCCTGGTTGCTTTGTAAGCTGTCTGCCTATAGGGCTGTAGTCCATCAACTACAATGAGCGTGTTGAATTATGATACACTATTTACTCAGACAATATGGTGTGATAATTCTCCAGAATCACTGACTCTCAACAAAAATCAACATAATGAGCCTCTGGAACAGCTTCGGTCATCAAAACATTTGGTCCGACACACCGAAAGTTACATAGTGCACCTATAGTCACTTCTTTTTTTTTTTTTTGGGGCATTTTTTCTTTTATTAGACAGATTTTGGAGAGACAGTTGAAATGTGGCAAAGAGGGGAAGAGGGGAAGACTGCTGCGGGGCCTAGGCTCGGGGGGCAATGCTTTGACCACTGCGCCATTAGTGCCCCCTTTAAGTCACTTTTAATGTTAATTAATCCAAAGTGTTTCAATCTTTTCTCTAATCTGTTGGTTCAATGGTTTAATTCAATCAATCAATCAAGATGTATTTATTTACAGAGCTTTACAGTCCTGGGGAAGAGGATGTTCCTCAGTCTGTTAGTCGGTTCAAGAATCTTCTGGGCACACGGTGCAGGTGGCTTCCACACTTAACTTCACCTGGCAGTAAGCAGGTGCAAAGTACGGAAGGTCTTAAAGTCAAGTTAGACTCATTACAAAGAGATTTCACTTTGGACAGACAGACAGACAGACAGACAGACAGACAGACAGACAGACAGACAGACAGACAGACAGACAGACAGACAGACAGACAGATACTTTATTCATCCTTCAAAGAGAAATTATCATTGCTTGAGAAACATTCAAATATAAAATGTTAAGCTTGCCAAGTCCTTTTCCTAAAACAATAGAAACAGGCACACTCCTTGAACATTTAATTGTCAGGTCCATGTATTAAATTAACTTAGTTTCAGTTATGTAAAAACACTTGTATCAAGACTTTGAAAGGAAAATTCCTTTATATTTTAATTGAGTTAGAAAAAGGAGCTAGAAGGACATATCCCTAAATAACATGGCACGTTACACAGACACGGAATCTTTGTTATTTACTACCCTTATTCTCTCACATAATGATGTTTTGTGTGCGAGCCGAGAACACATCTGAATTGCATATAAAGGCATATATTATACATAAACGCTGAGAAGACAACAATACGTTTTTTACAGCATTTGAGGTACAGATTCCTGCCCTGCTGCTGAACTCGCTAACTTCACACAGCAAACACAAACTGCTGCTCCCAACGCAGACTAACGAGCATTATTCAAATTTCAAATCCTCCAGGGGTCAAGGAGAGTTTGTTTGACGAATTCATCCAAAACCAAGCGTGAAAGAGAATTGGGCTTTTTTTTTCACTGAGTCATCTTATATCTGCAGGGCCTGTGTTGAAATGAAGCATCTTTGCCAACCAACACATTTGTTTTAGCCTTTTCATCACCCCTGACAACACTGCACGACACAGTTAACAGGGAAAGAGAAAATAAATAGACATTGATATCAGGAAACTTGAGCAAAAAAAAACTGCAGGGATTTTTTTTTTTTTGTGTGTGTTTTTTTAAATAGTAATACAGCATTTGGGTTTTCATGATGAGGCACATAAATGAGGTCACAAAAACACCTTGACTGGACAGATTTTTACAGGGTCGTGCAAGACGGATATGAGTTTTTGTTGTGCAGAAAACATCTGCATTGGTTGATTCAGAGACGTGATTGTTTGTTACTTTCGATCTCTGGCTTCCTCGTTGGGGAGTTGACACAAGAATGAAGGAAACTATTGTTTGCTGTCAAACTCAAAAAATCTAATATTTCTTGATGTTTGACTCACCCAAACTTCACCCCTGTTAACTGTGATGTGCTATGTGTGAAGGGAAAATTTCCTTCAGAATTCATTAAGATTCAGCTATGAGAGAAAGATTATGGTAAATGACTGCTTAATATGGAACGACTGCATCAGGATTTGATGATTAAATAGAAAAAGCCGCTATTCACTTTCTTTCTCATATTTAGATGAGGAGATCGAGGAGACAGCTTAGCTTAGCTTAGCTTGAAGACTGGAAATGGAGGGAAACTGCTAGCCTCGTTCCGTCCAAATTGTAAAAAAAAAAAAAAAAGTTTTTCCCGTCATATTGTTTGTTTAATGCTTGTTTAATGTGTATATACGAAACACGATTTGATATCATGATTAGATATTGTTGTTGTTGCAGCCCTAATATGGAACACAATTCAGTTTGGCTCCGCTGCGCCCCGGTATGGAAGGCAAACCAAAGAGAGGTTTACAGTCAAAAGGAAAAGCAATGTTTGTGTTTGCAGCCAGCGCCATTTCCATAAAGCTCACTTCTCCTGCTAAAAGCAGAGGGACTAAAACTGAATTAGTATGTGCTCGTCCCGTCCTGCTGACTGTTGCAGATCTGCACCTGTGTTTCTGCACTAGTTTCTTGCCGCAGCATTATTTAGACAATTCATGAGCACTCAGTTCCAGAGAACCCGTGCCCTGCTGTGCACACTGTGGATGGGACGGGGGCGAGCCAATGACCCGTGAGCATCGGGAGAGGGATTGAGACCGCTGTCTGTACAGTAGGTCACTCTGGGAACAGCTTCAGCTCACCTGCTGCTATCTTTATCCTGATTAGCAACAGGAAAGGTTAGAGAGAGCTCTCTCTGTGTGTGTGTGTGTGTGTGTGTGTGTGTGTGTGTGTGTGTGTGTGTGTGTGTGTGTGTGTGTGTGTGTGTGTGTGTGTGTGTGTGTGTGTGTGTGTCTGTGCGTGCGTGTGTGCGTGTGTGTCAAGGTCAAAGAGGCTGGTTCCCATGAAAATCTAATTTACCTGTCTTCTTTCTGCCGTGCAAGAGCCAGAGAAAACTGAGTTTGTTCAATTTCACGGATGTCAAAGAAAAAAACGTGAGGACATCTTTATACTGTATCCGTTTAAGTGGTCAGCCACAAGGTGAGGGTGGATTTAAAGGGATGCTCTCGGGGCATTGGAAGATATTGCCATCGCTGCCGGTGTATAGATAGAACCAGAGCCTCTGGAGCTTTAGTCGTCTTAAGAACCGTGTGATCTATAATGTGCAACGTTGAGTCACACAAACTCGGGACAGACAGAGAGGTGATGCAAAAGTTCTCCAAGCTCGTGGTCAATCATTGCCAGTTAATTTGCGTTGCTAAATTTACAACAAAAATAATGTAATGTGTGTACACTGTCTGCTGCTAAGTGATTGAAGTAATCTTTATCAGTCAATGTATACAAGGCACATTGAAATTTGTCTTTTTGTAGTTACCACACTTCGGAGGGGGTCAGAGCGTAGGGTCAGCCATAGTACAGCGCCCCTGGAGCAGTTTGGGGTTATGTGCTTTGCTCAAGGACACAATGGTAGAGATGGTGGGCACTGTAGATGTTAGACTAGCAACCACTGCTAACTTCTAGCCTTGCATTTGTGGCCGGGCTCAAATTTTTTGCCTCACACGTTCTGAATATGGGTACCTAGTTAGTTGGTTAATCAGTAATGGCAAATAAGCTTTTTTTTTTAGCTGCTTCAGTTTCAGGGTCCTGTATTATGCATCCTGGCCTGCTGCAACACTATTATGTATGTCAGACTATATCATGTGGTCCTTTGCGATTTATACTTGTTTACTTGGTATGCAAGTAAGATACGCATTGCTGGTAAATCCACGGATGCAGTATTTTTACCTGCAGACATAAGATGTTTTATGTTCTCTCCTCACCTCAACACTAACACACACACACACACACACACACACACACACACACACACACACACACACACACAAACCAGCCACTCAAAAGGGCCACTTGATACAGACAAGATAAGTGCATTTGTCACTTCATCACTTAAAGTAGTCAGTTGTCAACCATTTATCTCCTTTTTTTGGTTGGCATTTTTCCGTGTTTTATTAGACAGAGTGGAGAAACAGAGATGAAATGGCGTAGAAAGGGGGGATGAGCCGGTCTGGATTCTAACCCGGGTCTGCTGCTGCGATGAGGACTGAGCCTCTATGATACAGGCTCTAACTACACAACGAAGCGCCCCTCAACCATCGGGCTGGGGCTAAAAGAGGAAGGTCAAGGAAGGTTATAGCCAAAAAACTGTCCCACTTGGACCTGACATGAAGTGAGATTCAACCCCATGAAGGACGATAGGAGGGAAAGTTAGACCGACTGTGCCACCTTCACTAATAAAAACAAAGTGAGCGTTAATTTCTTTCATTAATGAAGACACCACACTTTACTTCTAGGATATCTGGCCAGTGTTCCCCCATCGCACGGAGCAGGATGGAAAATATAATGTGTAAAATGTAGTCAGCTCATGCTCTCACATTTAAATCTAATTCTCAGAAGTCCCATGGCTTAAAAACAGTAGGGAAAAAGATTACATCACACTATAAAAGGCCAGATCATCAATGTCACCGCTTCCTGTTGTTACACACTTATAATCTCTGGAATGAATTCCCCCATGATAGCTCATTGTGTAAGTGAATTAGAGGATGGATGTTTGTGTGTGTGTGTGTGTGTGTGTGTGTGTGTGTGTGTGTGTGTGTGTGCGTGCGTGCGTGTTTGTGTGTGTGTGTGTAATCATGCATTTCTAACTTTGTGTGTGTGCAGAGCTGTATAAAGCCGGATGAGTTTAAATGTCCGTCATTCATTTGCTGGCAAAGTTGCACAACACTTCAGAGTCTTACCTAACTGCTGCTGCCTTACTGGAGGATTACTGCGACGTGGTCTAGGATATACTGGGAATGATGGGAATGTGTATCTGTGTGTGGGAGAGTTCAAATGAATGTCACACACGCTAAAGCCAGGAGAATACAGACTTTTGACAGAAAGGCAGGATTTTCTTTCTTTACTTCTACTATTGGACAGCAGTTAAGCAAAGTACTAAAGGAGAATTGCGACGCTATTGTGAATGGGTGAATGAGACAAAAGCACTTTGAAAAAAAGCATCATATAAGTGCAGTCAATTCACCATTTGGCATCAACACAACTGCACAGCCATGCTAGCGGTGTTTGGTGTTATGTGCCCCTGACAGAGCCTTCAAGGCAGCGCTGGTTAAGGTTAGGGGATAGGAACCTTCCAGGCAGCGCTGCCTTGAAGGGGGCACAAAACAGCATCGAGCCATGCTAGCAGCTCTGTAAGGTGCAGCGGTGCTTTGAGGAAAATGCTAGCATCAATGTGCTAATGACAGGGTTAACAAAACTGATGTCTTTTGATGATGATTAAATGCTGCTTCAGGGGCTTTTTCACCCTTTCCAAATCAAAATTGTTGGTAAAATACTCATATTCCTCAAATATTTTTTTTTAAATATAATTGTAGTCCTTTATCTAGCAGAAATGCTACAAAAAATGTACTTCATTTTTAACAAGATTAGATTTTTTCTGTTTTATATTATTATATATTTATTATATTTGGATAATGGACTGTTGAAAGCCCAAAAACAAGAAACGTGCAGACTTTTTGGTCATGTAAAAAGTAAACAGCTTCATCACAGAATATATTTTCCAATGTTGTTTGACACCAGTGTAAGCCCAGTGTTGGGTAATGACAACACTGTATTGTGCCTGTGAGCTGCGGTTAAGCCCACTGGTATGTGGCAGGAATGTAAGAGTGAGAGTTTGTTGATGTGCGTAAATGGGTGTGTCCTCCCCTTTAACAAGTCACTTTTACTATGTTTTGACTGATGCAAAAAGAGCCTCTTTTCTTCACGTCAGTAAAGTTTAAACTGTGTGTATGTAGTAAATATTATATATTGCTTGTATGAAATATTATCACCACCAACATTCATTTTCCTAATCCTTCTCTGCCCGCTGTATAAACTCTGGAGGCGATTCTGCTTTGTCCGCTCGCATTGAGCCAAACACTGCAGAGACACTTTTAATATTTATCTTTCAAAAGCACAAAATATGTAAATGATTTCTTATTGTATGGCCTTGATATTAAATAAGCTAAAATACTTAGGCCATTACACAACAAATGACCTGTCCGATGATTATGACAGTAACAGATAATGTCAATAGTTGTGGGCACAAACAAACTTGCTGGCTTACAGTAGATTTAGTACATTTGATAAATGTAACAGAGATCAAGGAGATGTATTCTCATTGCTTGTTTTATCTGACAAAAAAAGTCCAAAAACACCAAAATACTTGAGTTTAATATACTGTAGTTACTGTCATAACCAAACCAAATGAATCATCAGCTAATAATGAAGTGGGAACCAGTGACAGTGTTGACATTTTTGTTTGACAAATTTGAATTAATCATCAAAACAGTAGCTAATTCATTGGCTAGTCTTATATCCAATGAGTATGGCTTATTTCTCCCTTTCCCCCAATGCAGTTGATGCTGGGCTGCAGACTTCCATCGGTCTTCCATAACATTGCCTGAGCCAGTTCTTCGACCTTTAGTTTGATTGATGCACCGAACACTCTGAGCAAACAGGAAGTACAAACCATCACTGCCAATAAACAAAGTCGCCCTGAGATGTTTTTCTCACAGGCTAAAAGTCAAACTAAAGAAGAGCTGCGTCAGTGTGGAGCAGCAGTTTGATCCAGATGTCGAGTTACATGTCCGCTGGGCATTATGTGACATCACTGTTGCCGCTGGCGACAGTTTGAAGGGATTAGATAATCCGTGATCCGTGTAGTTTAATATTAATGAGCCCGTCTGCAGCGACAGGGATTGTGGGAAAATCTCCGGAGGTGAGAAACAGGGAGCAGGTGCAAGCCCAAAAGGGTGATGAATCACTGTACATGTCCAGACTGTGTGTGTGTGTGTGTGTGTGTGTGTGTGTGTGTGTGTGTGTGTGTGTGTGTGTGTGTGTGTGTGTGTGTGTGTGTGTGTGTGTGTGTGTGTGTGGGTGGGTGTGCGTGTGTGTGTGTGTGTGTTTGTGTGTGTTTCAATGATGTCTCATGATATACAGCTACAGGAAGTAATAAAATGTGATCTTTGCCTCGAGACTTTTAGATCTGCTTTTTACTTTCACTGTTGTCACAAGTGACCGAGGTTGGGGAAATATTTTGGGGTTTTATCAAAAATGTGGTGTCATGATCAGGGATCAAAACTACTTTCTACTTGTTTTTTATTCAATGATTTTAACCAACAAAGGCTCAAAATAACCATTTATTGTGGTATCTTGATTAATCATGTTATTAGGTAATAGAGGCTTAAAGTGTAGCGGGATAATATTACATCATCTATAATTCCTGCTTCTAGATTTGCATCACATTTCAATACAAATTACAGGAAAATATGCAAATCCAGCAATGAAAAGGATCTGTGTATCATTAACCCATTTAATATTTAGGACGTTTCTATTGATGGTTTATCCCTTGGATAAAGGTTTGAGGTTCCTGTATTTTAACTGCTCTCCTCTCTCCCCCTCCCCCTCTGTCTGTCTGTCTGTCTGTATGTCTGTCTCTCTCTCTCTCGCTCTCTCTCTCTCTCAGTTCGTTATGTAACGTCCCGAGAGAGGAGAGTTTCCAGCGGGAGACCTGCAGGTGCATCTCTCTGGAGGACGGCACGTCTATGGCTACAGGACAGTGCACAAAGGTCTAGCCCCAAACATGTGTTTAAAATATACAGGATAACAGGAACAGGAATTAGTAGAAAATAATATTAAAGGTGGTATCAAAAACTTTAAAATATTTCTGAAACAGTCCAATTTTTCCTCTGGTGATCATAAATTACATGTTACAGCAAACAAGACCATCAGTGCAAAGAATGCTATCATTTTTATATAGTTTATCTTAATGCCTTTGTCATGGGTACACTCACCCAGGAACAACATCTGGCCTAAAAAAACCCCTACCGCTTTTGTCCAAAGGGGGTGCAAGAATGAACACAAACTGAAAGTTCCTCGGAGCATCTTTAAGTCCACCAGCACCAGTTTTGTTTTGAGAAGATTTGGGTTGAATCCTTGTGGGTAGAGACACTTTTCCTGCTGCAAACACTGATATTTGTCTTTGATTGACTTTTAGAGCTGAATAACTTAAAGTCCAAAAAAGGTTGATTGTGTAAATCCTGTTCAATAAAGCCGTGGTTTCTCAAGCTTTTTTACTTGTGTCCGATTGAAATGAAATAATGTCGTGACCCTGCATCACCTCATGACCTCAGTGTCGACATAAGCCGTGAACAATTGGAGCTTAGAGGGATTTTTACTTCTTGTATTGCTGCATTCGGAGGATTTGGAGGCCTGAGGAGGTGAGTGCATGCTGCTGTGTTTTGTTACGAGAACTGCAAAAAATGCAGTTTGTGCAACAGTAATGCTTTACCCTCTGCAATAAAGAAAATATGGATTTCCCAAAATGACAAACTATTCACATAAGGTTCAGCTCAACTAATAAGTTATTTTTTCAGACAAACCCTGTGTTTTCATAAAATGATGTGAGTCTAAACTGGAATCTGCCCCTCCTTACTCTATCCATGCAGCCTTATTCTGCCTGAGCAGATCAAAGATTTGAAGAGTACTTGACATTTTAAAAGGCGCACATGAACAAGTGCATTTCCATTTGATTTTGAAAGGATGTTCTAGAGCAGCAACAGTTAAACAAACGTTGGTTCATGAATTAGTCAGCCATCATGATCCTCTCCAGTACAAGCTAGAAGATAAGGAGTCTCTTACTGAAGCAAAGGCAGTGAATGAACATCCCATAGACTGACAAATTATTGTAAAAGGTTATCAGACAGGTCAGGTCAGAAAGTGCTGTATCACGGGAGTTAATTCATTCACATTGATCAATATGATTCATAAGGTGTCTTGTACCTTATGCATTTCAGCAACAATCAAGTGCAGACATATTTCATCCAAAATGTACTATTAAATCCATGAATAACCTGCATCATCATATCATATATACAGTATACATTTTTTTAACCAACTCTACTAAATTGAATACTGCAAAATGAAATGATATGTAGTTGGACATCCAGGTATTTTCAGCACTGCATTTTAAATTCATGTTGTGGGACATCTTAGATCTTTTTCTGACTACAGAGCATGGAACAATGGGCATTGGGAGACAGGGTAAGTATGTAGGCTATAGGCTACAGGTCTGTCCTTCAAGATAAACCAGAAGAACTCCTTCATTATACACAAAGGCTGGTCATCGGCCTGAGTCTGACACTGACCGTAGGCTATCAGTATCTCTGACCTCCTGCTTTTCTTCCGGTCTTAAAAAAGCAAAAAGCACACACACACACACACACACACACACACACACACACACACACACACACACAGTTCGTCTTCTGATCGCACGTGAAAAACCACACGGCTCATCTCATGTGGCGCTCGAGAGAGAGACGGCATGTGCACGTCGTTATGACTACCTTAGCTGAGCCTTTCGTGGAACAGACACAGTGTGCAGCAGCTGCAGAATGGGCCTTTTGTTTGACATGATCGTGATTTAAAAACCCATGATGTGGATGTAAAGGCCTGGGCACGTCATATAAAATGCTCGCGGGTTAGGACAGACCAACTAAGGGAAACTCAAAAATCTTCTAGGAAATCTTCAGTTTTCAAGGGATTTTATGTTTATGAAATTCTTGTTTATGTTGTTTGAACCACACACTGCTATAGGCTATTTCTGTCTCTATGTGATAAACAATAAAGTTTTTTTGAATTGATTTGAAGCCACTTTTATGTCCGAGGGTGTGATAAGTCAGTGATGTAAGTATTGAAATAACTCGCGTCGTCGGCTGCAGCTGCTGGATGTATAGAGTCAACAAACAAACCAGGTGAACCAGTATTCAAAGCGTCACGGCAGGATACATGCAAAGAGACGTTTGTGGGACGCTGACAGAAACGACAGAAACGAGTCATTTGAATATATCTGGACAGGAAAAGGGTGTGTGAGTCTTTTTTTTGTACATTATCTCAAACACAACTTTCATATTGAACATTATTCTTATTGTAAGGGAAATGTGTCTCACAAAATATACACTGGAACATAAGATCCATAAATCGTAATAGTTAAATAAATGAAATGTGCCAAACCCAAGAACATAGAGTAAGTTCACATAAAACACTGCTTGAAAAAGTGTCAAAATGACTGAAGCTACTTGTCTGAGTGAAGCATGTAAATGTTGCAGGTTTTATGATGATGCATATTTGCATAATAGGGCTCTTCATGGCAGTAACATTCTTCGGAAAGCCTTTGGGCAAGGCACGTCTAGTTATACAGCATAATTCAGACACAAGGCCATTCAAAGTGCTTTACAGGGGCAAGACATACATCAAGATTAGACATTAGAAATGTAATTTAAGATATAGTAAAAACACAAAAAATGCATCAAGATTAAAGATTAGACATTAAACATTTAGACAGCGATGTGTATAGAATGCATTGAATTTCTAAACGATAAAGAAACATATTTAGTTCTAGCATATTGAAACAAGGACTGGTGATGGAACCAAAGGCTGCAGATAGTGTGGGATACTGTAAACACTAGTTTTTTTCATTAGTGAAGCTGCAGTTTGTGTGCAGACAGTCTGAGCTTGTAAAGAGCTTTTTGTTGCCTCATGGTTCTGTGAAAACCTATCAAAGTCCTGACCTGTTTTATATCTGATAGAATCTGCTGATCAGCATCGACCTGGTTTGACCAAACATTTGTACAAGAGGTTTAAAGCCGTCTCAGATTGTTTTAATCCTTTTACGCAAGGTTTTCATGATACTCTGTGCAGCAGCTCTAGTATTTCACTGCCTACATTTCCATCGGACTTTTGAATTGGGTTTTTGGCGATAGACTGGTTTGCAAACAAATTTTTCATTCAAATATTGTCTGTTTTGATGTTTTTTAAAGAGGTCACAGGTCCAAAATAAGGTTCGGAAACGCTGGTTTTCATCTTAAACTCTTGCCTGTAGTGTATAAATCAATCATATGTTTTTTTTTTAATGTACATCTGACAACAAACAAGAACTAGATATCTGATATCTCCTTTTGAAATGTGGTGGAGCATTATGTATATAATAATAAATGTATATGTATACTGTATATACCCAAGTTGTGCAACCGGCCAGCTGTGGTGAATATGTAACACACAGATATGTCAACTAGGGATTAATAATGCTGTAATGTGGAGCATCTGCCCAACGCAGAGCCACTGGATCATTTATACAGGGCTGCAGGGTCAGGGGGTTTATCTGGAAAAATCTGCAATATCACTGTTTGCTTTCTCCTTGTAGTAAGAAGACCTCTTTAAAAGAGGAAGAAAATAACACCTTTTATGTTTATGGGAAAACGAGACACAATCAGATCCATAATCAAAGTTATGAATAAAAGCTAAATGCTAAAAGTGTTAGTTTTTCTATGACCAAACATACTGATGAAGCAGTTCAGTCGCCTTAAAGCTGGGGTATGTGATTTATTCTGACTGATCAAAGTTAACATGAGCTGTACACTTTGACCAATCAGAGCGAGGCTCCGATTCTCTGTTCTTATTGGCTGTTGGGACTGTCCATTCACTTTGGCACGACGTTGTTGGTGTAGAGCGTGTCAGGGAGGGACCAAAGAGAACAAATGGAGCGGTTGAGGTATTTGAATTCAAATCTCTATCCCAACTGCCATTTTCTCCCCAATTCCTCCACCCCAGCTTTAAGGACTTTGTCTACATACATTGTTGTTCTTTAATTTTGCTCTGTCTTCTGTTTAAATCAGTTTATCAGTCAAACACAAACTCATATGATTCTGTGTGATTGCCAGTATTTGTCTTAAACTACAAAGTGAGTGCAGTGGACCAACTTCAACCTTTTGTGGAAGAAAACGAAAGCTCTTTATTTTCTTTCAATGGAGTTGATGTACGGCACTCAGCCGCCGTTTGGCCCAGAGGAACCGAACAGCAATGAACGGCTGAATGGCTTTTACTTCCACACAACCTCCAGCTATTTTGTTTCCTTTACATCTCTATTGTGATGTTCCGTGTCCTTTAGTTTCTTTCCTGACTCCTGCACGCAGCACAGAATGGATGTTACCGCTGGCCATAGTGTCCCAGTTCACATGAGGATGGGGTAGCAGCGGTTGCATAAGAAGCCTTTTCTCTACAGGAACACGCGGCTGTGTATCTGGGTTAAAGCTGCTGCAGTGAGACTGGAGGGAACAAGTACAAAGTCATTCAGATGATGAGAAGAGAGCTGAGATGTCCTGATATAACCAGAGAGCGGATCTCATAACAGAAAGTAAAGCTGTCCTCAACAGATTTTATGTGACCCGGCTCTCATGTTAAGTTTTACTTGTTTCACTATGATATACGTTGAGGTAGAACTGAAATAATTTGACTATTTGAATCTAGAAATCAATCGTTTTTTGGTTCCAGAGCCTCAAATTAGATTTTTTTCAGCCTTTGATGTAGTTTAATACTAAAATTAATTGCTTTTATCATAAGTAGCCTATACAGTATCATAGCATATTTGAACAAGTGCATCATTTTAATGTTGCAGCTACTAAAGGTTAAGCTAAATATAACTTATTTATTTATGATTATAATGCACCATTTTGATATGGTATTACTCATGAAGGTTATGTGACATGCTGCTGCACTAATGTGACATTAGCTCACAGGACTGGTCGTGGCTCATGCTCATATTTACAGCATATAAATATCATTGAGACTGTAATAAGCCGGCTTGAGTTTGTGTCTAAAGTTCTTAAGACAACTAAAAATAACGAGTATGAAAACAACATCAATATACAGTGAATAGACAGTTTCTATATTTGGCATCTTGTTAAAATGTTTAAAGGCGCTGTGAGGAAATTTCAGTTTGTGTTAATTCTCGCACCCCCTTTGGACAAAAGCGGTTTTTACTACGCCAGCTGTAGATCCTGGGTGAGCGTACCCATGACAAAGGCATTAAGAAAAACTATATAAAGATAGCATTCTTTGCACCGAACGTCTTGTTTGCTGTTACTTCATTTATGATCAGCAGAGGAAAAATTAGACTGTTTGAGAAATATTTAAAAGTTCCTCATAGCACCTTTAATTTTGATTAACAAAATCCTGTCCTCACTCGTCTCTATGCAAAACTCTCCATCAGGAGATTACAGCATAAGATTTTGATTTTGGAAAGATTTTCCCAATTTAATTAAATTTTGTGAACTTTTTTTCTTTCTTTAATACAGACGTCATGAATCACCAGATAAAGAAGCCTGTCCAGGTCAGGTTCAGATTATGTCTCTCTCATGAATTCATCACATGAATTTTCTACACATGATTCTTTCATAATAACAATTCAACTGAATCATTTGAATTAGGACCACAACTGACCATTTAATAGCTTATAAGAAAGACGCATCATATGACATCTTCTTTTTTCATATTAAGTGAACAAAAACCCAAATATTTTTACCTAATTCATCCTTAAACAAATAAAATAGGTGTATTCCTTTTGGCAGGGATATCAAACCTTTGTGAGCATCATGTCAGCAGTCTGAGGAACCTAACTTGTACGTATCTGTATCTCTCTATACGTGCCAAATCTAGACAGTAAGCAGTTTCTTAGGCTAGCTGTGTTCACACTATAAAAGTGACAAAACGAGGTTTACTCAGTATGCAGTGGTGGTCATATACAGCTCCCAAAAACAAAAAAACAAGTATCAAATTTCGAGAAAGTAAATCAATATGTTTGTATTCTAACGGATAAAGCCGAGGGAAGATTAGTGTGCAGCATGTATTTGGGATACTGTCTGTTAAATCCTTTTGTCTTGACATGACAGGACTTTATTTTAAGATTGTTCAGTTACGTAAATGTAATGACATTTTTTTTTAAAGTCAGTCAAGAGTGACATGCTAGAAAGTGTTTTTTTTTAGAGATAAAATGATAATAGCAACAAAGCTGCTCTTATTCCAAAGTATTTTAGCCGGCGGTGTCCCAGTCAGACATAGATTGAGAGTGAGGGGCTCAGCTGCAGCGGGACGGAGGCAGGTGTAATGAGACGGCTTTAATCTGACGGAGAACGCAAAGTGTTATGAAACAGGGAACATCATCCTCAGGCCACTACAGCCAAGTGGATCTGTGTCGGAAACCACATCATGTCCCAAAGCGCCCCGTCGTCCTAACTGAGGATCACTGTGTGTAGGCGTTGAAAAACGCAGGAAATAAATCCACAAATAGGCACTGTTTAATCTAGATGGATAAAAGTATCCTAACTGAGACACTTCAGGCGAAAACATGCAAACACTTTTTTCAAGCACTGGTCACTTTTGAGATTTTGGGCTATCTGGCCTATACTTCTGCTCCAAGGCTGCGTTCACAACAAATCAGGCGGTGCGATGAATCGGCCACAGTGCGGTTTCCCTTAATGATAACATAACAACACACCTTTACAGCTCTATGTGTCATCCTGTTGGTCACTGTTTGTTTTTTAGGGGCGCAGACCTCTGCAGCTAAACAAGATATTTCTTATTTAAAACACTGAGAGAACCTGTGTTTTATCTGCACCGCCTAGTGCTGCCCAAGATCAGTCACTCTGTTCTTAGCAGAAACTTCAGATCATTTGCCACTTTGACACACTCCAGATGTACAAACTCAAAGATCCAAAGTGCTGCAGAATTACTTGATTGAATCTTCCTTTGCCAATTTTAGGGTTTAATTTGTCCCGAGTGAGAGCCACTCTGGAGGGGGGCTGCTCCACATCTCAGCCCCTGTCTCCTCATGTTCCCTCTTATGTAACCGTCCCAACGGAGTAATCAAATCATCTTTGTACTGTACTGTGCCGCGGGCCAAAAAGCTCCAGAGCCGAGTGTCTGCTAAGTGTCTGCTGCTCTCTCTGTAACCATGCACTGTCTGGTTTTGATGTACGACTGGTTATTCTAAGTGCGATGCTTAGACAAACGGGACATCCCTCCCATAACGTTTACACGTGTGTGTACATGTACACATGTGCTTAAGTGTTCCCGCTAAGTCATGGATGTTCCCCTTAAAAAGTTCACTGGAGGCTCAGTGTGTGGGCTAAGGCATGAGAGCAGGTTAAACAAATCTGAATGTCAATCTTAACCTGTAATTTCTCACTTGAAATTCAATGTAAATCTTGTTTTCCATAAGAAGGTAATTGGCAGTCACAGTCATCTTTTCTTATGTCTGTCCTGGAGGTAAACAGAACAATACAAAGGTTCTAAGAGGCTCTAAGATATCACTTTTCTTCCTTGAGATAATCATTTCTCAATGAACTGAAGAAATCACGCACTAAATGGACTGAAGTTTATTATATTTGTGAAGCAGCGATAGCCGTCATAAACAGCACTCTGCCCTGGGACATGGAAGTTACCAGCTCCGGAATTACCTTCAGATTGTTTACAAAATGTGGGCGATAAATTCTCTGTGGATCAAGTGGAGATTCACTCACAAGGTCGAGGATGAAGTGGGAATAGAAAGGTTGGAGGGTGTATGTGTGTGTGTGTGTGTGTGTGTGTGTGTGTGTGTGTGTGTGTGTGTGTGTGTGTGTTTGTGTGTGTTTGTGTGTGTGTTAATCATAGCGCCATCACTCAAGCAGTATTATGTAATGACCTCACTGAGTTTACTGGGTCATTGGAGCTATAGCAGTAAAAGAGGATCTAGGAACAGTAGTTTACAGATGTTGTTTTATTGATTATTCACACTTTGCTGCGTGTCCTAACCAATCCCCTCCTCTCTCAGATCTCTCCATTCTTTCTCTCAGTGGAATGTCATTGCTCTTATGCCGAGAAGTGGAGTGGCTTTCTGCAAGTCGACTCCCCCCCGTTTCCCTGCTATGCCCAGGGACTCTTCAGATAAGGCAGTTATTCTTCTGAACAATGCCAAGTTTGTCCAGGCGTCTTCGGGGCCCCCACGCTGTTTGTTTGGCCACTGGAGGAGGAATTTTCCACTCCGTGCCTTCCCCGGAGAGCGCCAGTCTCTTCCCCCGTCTTGTTTTATAGACACAGGTGGAAGTGGGTCACTGCAGTGCGTGTGACAATTGTCTTTTATGGAGAACGTATTGATGCATCTGTAAGGGGATGTTAAAGGTGGTATAAGAGATTCTGTTAGAATTCTAGTGAATGAATGAATGAATGAATTATATTTTTATTTTCGTGTCATGCCACACAAGTGGCCCATCCCACACAGGATTACAAGACATCGCTATAACTACACAAAGTGTGTAGTACAAACATGAAACAAACAAAAAAACACTAAACATAAAGACACATTCCTCCATGCCCACGCCTTTTCAATAAAGTCAGCAATTAAAAAAGTTCTGTATTGGAACAGCCAAGCTAACATATCAGTATCACACATATAATGAACTTCTTTTACATCGACTTTCTTGAATAAACTTAATCTCAAATCGTGGTAAAACGGACAATAAAAAATGAAATTAATTTAATTTTCAATTTCCTCAAGCTCACAAAAAGTACACAGCCTATTCTCCTCGCTAGTGCCCACCCACCGGCCTGACTCAATGTGTAAAGGGAGAATTCCTGACCTAATTTGTGCACACAGGGACCTCTTTCTTTTAGACAAATTATACAAAATATAGTTCTCTGTACCAAACAGATTTGACACAAAGTACGCAGTTTAGGCATACCTCTTACTTCAGAGATCCAGGTCTCTCTCTTTTCAAGTGAAAAGAGAGAGACCTGGACCAGTCTAGTTGTCTAAATCACTTTTGGTAAATAAAACAGTGAATATCTCCTCAAGATCCGCTACCTGTCTGTATTGTGTGTAGACTGAAAACAAAAATCCAATGCTAATTCACAGCCTTGTAAAACGGGCATGTTGCTATAGCTACAGTGGGTTCTTTTGTTTACATACACTTTGTTGACATACCAGTTTACAGAGCCTAAGGCTGTGTAATACACCAGCTATTCTTTTCAGCACCCACACAGTATGGATAGGTATCAAATCGTGAGGAGATTGTAGTGAATATAGACATGTATTTCATTCATTGGCCTTTGACACAGGAACACAGAGTGTTTTGTCAAAACCCCCCAGACATTCTTCTGGGTTTCAGATAAGTTACCCACTGGTTTGGTTTGTGTAACAAGATTGAGCTCTGTATAATCATAGGAGCCACAATGATTTAATCTCTCTGTTTAATCAAGAGCCCTCACAACTCCTCTTCCTGGGATTAATCAGAATTAATCTAAAAGACCCTGTAACCACTACAAGATATTCACTGATTTTGACAACAAGCGTTCTCTGGAATCGCTGACTCCACCTTTAATCACATAGGCCTACATAGTTTGTTTTCTCGTACAGTGCTTGACTGCAGGATGACTACAGCAAGTGCAAATGGTTTTATTGAACTGAAGCGTATATAGTTTTGCATGACAAGAGACAATGCTTCTGTAAACAGTCCCACAGCATATCTTTTGTCATTGACGTCAAATGGTGGTATCCTGATATACGACACAGTGGGATTAACAAAAGTTGTGCCTAAATTAACCTTCCATTCCTCCGCCCTGTCATTTGCACTGATCACGGCCTGTCATTGCCATTTAAAAATAGCACATTCACCACTTTGACGTAACAGTTGATTGTCTGACACGCCCAGACGCCCTCTGATGCTTCTGTGCAGACAATAGCAAAGAGAAAGTTATGAGCATGTTTGTTTTTACCATCACTCAAACATGTCTGCACGCTTTATGCATTCCTGACAAACAGAAGTGTGCGTCAGATTACATGCCATGCTGAGTGTTTTTAGAAGAGACACCAAATCACGCCACAGCAGGCCTTAATCCTTTTATACTGTACATTTCCTCGGGCCAATCTAAGTTTATCTGCTGTAGGCCGGACCTGATTTCTGACAAAGTAGTGGCTCAACAAGTGTTTGCTGTAGTATATAATCACACTTTTTGTCCATGTTAAAGAGTTGCTACGAGGAACTTTGACATATACTGTCACATTTTCCCTCTGATGATCACAGCAAACAAGTGCAACCATCAGTGCAAAGAATGCTATTTTTATATAGTTTTTATTAATGCCTTTGTCATGGGTACGCTCACCCAGGAACAACAGCTGGCGTAGTAAAAACACTACTGCTTTTGTCAAAAGGGGGTGCAAGAATTAACAAAAACTGAAAGTTCCTCGGTGCACCTTATTTTTAAATAATAAGAAATTCTAATTGCTTGGATTTCCAAATTTGCAATCAAAATTAACGGTGAGGGACTTTGCTTTAATTTTTCACTGATTTAACTTATAGCAGTTGGATAAATACGAAGCCCAAGCTAACAAGACTAGAAATCCTGTAAAAAAAACTCAATCTCAAACTAAATCACCTCATCCACTGGTTAACTCACTCATTCGTCTCTTTGAGGCTTTGATACACTGTTCATAGTGAGCGTCCTCCATTGCCTTCCAATCACCCTGACGATAGCAGCAGCTTCACTAAACAGCCAGGAGAGGAAGTGGGGATGCAGGTGGCCCCCGTTCTAGTTGCACTCGCTTCATTTAACCAGATCACACATCAAAGGCCCTCTGCTCTCTCAGCCTGATGCTCCCAAAGCCCTTTGAAGTTTGCAGTGTGCAGGATCAGTTTGGGATGATAGAGTATCTTGCATCTTTTACCATTTTTTTTAAACCTTAAAAAAAATAGATTTAATGAGTGAAATTGTACTGAAATATACTTTATTTTCTGCAATACGATACATTATTTGGCTAAATATGATTTCTTATGTAATTGTAAAGATTTTGTACATTTTGTAGGCGTATACAAAATATATATTTTTTATGTATATGTGTATTATGTTATGTTTATCTTTATTTGTGAAAAAGACAAAAAATTCTCTGCACACTTGATTTTACAGTTTGAAACACATCTTTGCTGTGTGTCCTGCTATCAGCTGTTGGATGGATACAACTGGGCCAGACTGTGTTTATTTAAAATGGGAAAGTTGAGTTGACCAGGTTCATGTAACTGTCTGTCCTATATCCAAGGAGACTCCAAACATAGCTCAAACTTCTGCATGCAACAGTGTGAAATAGCTACCATGGTCCTCTTGGCACAGTGTACTTCAAAGTATAAACATACTCAATTATGTAATGTGTACATGTGCAATCATCACTGTAAGAGCTGGAATACTCACAGCATTCATGTCTGGTGTGCATGACCCAGACAGTAGCACACTATGTTCCCTAGTACACAGGACCATTAAGTTTAAAGGGTGAGATGTTTTATGAGGGATTATTTCCTAGAAGACATGAAAAACATTTGTTGCTGTTGGGCATCAGGTGTCCGACCGAGCGATATCAAAGCAGTCGCATCAAACACTGTGTGAAGATTGAATCAAGACTCTTAATGTGACAGTTAAGATCATGTGTTATTGTGTTAAGAGAACATATTGGCTGCTTCTGAAATTTGTGGCTGTGTCGCTGTGAGATTTAATTGTCTGTTAAGCGAGTGATCCCATTATATATTTTTTGTGAAATAGTCCATTCTGCATGAATAGTACTTACGATTAATCAGTTTTAATCAACAAATAATTTCTTTTAAATACAAACAAACATGGTATATATAATTTTATAATTAGCTGGATGAAATATGTAATGTTGGTTGAGGACTTTACTATGATGCAACATGCAGAAATATTTCTTTTGAGCCAATATGAAATCAGTTGGAGATATTGTAGCTATTGGAGATTCCAATTCCACCTTTTCTCCAATTCACAACGATAGCTTGAAGGATGACTATACAGTACATTTATGTTAGCTGATGCTCGTAGTTACGGCCCTTATGTTGTGACTTGAAGGCAGCATTAAACCAGTCGTTCCAGGGTGAATCTATTGGCTCTCGCTTCGTGATTTTCTCTGATGAGACCAGTGGTGTAACCTGTCATAACCATCACAGCCTGTGACGTCCAAAGATGAAAAGCTTTTCCTGAGGTATTTGTTCTTAAACTCGGGTGAGCGATCGCCGAGGGCCCGCGTGCCTGGAGGCCTTTTTTAAACGTTTTGATCACGCAGCGCGCAGCGGGTGACTGAGCCGTATCATGGGAACCAGAGGCAGACTGGAAGCCTCGAGCGTCTCATCGGCTCCTAATGCATCATATGACAGAGGAGAGGCATGGCATGTAACAACTCACATTCCAGACCCTCACTTCATCCCCTTTTATATAATGCAGACCAGTGACGAATTAAAGGAAACACTTGGGTTGAGGTTAAACCAACACACTTAAAGATGCTACAAGGAACTTTTAAATATTTCTGAAACAGTCAAATTTTTCCTCTGATGATCGTAAATTACATGTCACAGCAAACGAGACCATCAGTGCAAAGAATTTGCACTGATGGTCTTATTTTTTCTTAATGCCTTTGTCATGGGTTAGCTCACCCAGGATCAGCTGGCATAGTGGAAAACAATACCGCTTTTGTCCAAAGAAGGTGCAAGAATGAACACAAACTGAAATGTTCTCGGAGCACCTTTAATTAAAACACTTGATGTGCGATTTCTGTTTGGAACACCTGTCAGTACAGTATTATGAGAATCCAAACCTTGAAGGGGTCATGTAGGAGGTTGTAGTGGTTATGGATGAGGTGCAAGGTGCAATGAGTTCTGGTGGCGCTGAGGAAGCTTAAGGTTTTCTTCAGGAGACTTTAGTATCCACTGACAATGACGTAGAGGACGTATGGTCATTGAGAAGGTTTTAACGGTTCTTTAAGAGATACAAGGGCTCATTCAGGAGGGTCTAGTGGTCAGCGAGGAGATTCTGGAGGTTGTTCAGTAGGTTTAAGATGGGGTTCTAGGGTCCTTAACATGTTTTTATTAGCTATATATAATACTCCAGAGATTCTTTAAGGGTTCTAGTGGCCATTGGTGTGTTGATGGGGATCCTTTTAGGAGATTATGGGGGTCATTCAGCAGATTACGGGTCATTTAAAATTAGATTGTTTAGTAGGCTATAGGTTTAAGTGGTTTCCTGGCCACCCATTTGTGTATACACGTATATCGACGCACACTTTTCTACTGATGTGCTCATGTGAACCGTTTAGCGAGTGCATTCCTTCACAGAGGCACATGAGGGGAGTTAGGCTAATGTCTGACTAGAGTTGTATAACCACTGTTACCAGTTTTTACTTTACTGACTGTAATGCAGCTGACCCATGGGACCACTAAGACCTCAGAACTAATCACTGTGTATCAAGCACAAGGCTCAAGAAAAGGGTTTAATTGTTGCGAGTGACTGTGTCATTGTAAGTGGTTACAACACATTACGTGATGTTTTTTGAAGCTTAGTTTTTCAACCTCAAGGGCGAGGGTCAAGAGGCCATCAAATTATTATATTTGTAATTAAAAATAATCCACAGAAAAAATAACTGAAAGCAATGACATTTATTTAGGAATAACAGCTCTGTAGCATTTACCAAACTTTACATTTACATTTTACTGCATATTGTCTTGTTCTTATGTCATTATGAGGGAGAAAGATCTGTGTTGATGACTATAGCCCTCTCTCTCAACAGCTGGGAGTGGGAGTTGGTTTGATTATTCATCTTCGGTGTGTGTAATTAAGTTTAGTTGAGCCTCTGTGCATGATGTAATTATCTCGACACAAAACCATTATTCTGAGAAACACACAAGGTTTAGACAGCAGATGTAGAGTGCACGCATGAAGCTGATTGGTGAGAATCGTGAGGATTTAAAGGGGCGGCGCGTTCATTTAATTTGACTTCATGAATGGATGAAGTTGAATGACTGACAGCAGTTTATTATCAGTGTGTGAAGAAGAAGAACATCATTATTTCTGGCCTCAGAGATGTACTTTTATATTTGCAGAATTCTTTTTCTATGAACTATTCATGTTTTTTTCGTCTTACTTAATCGTTGTATTGTGACCTCTAATAACATACACGGATAACACAGACACACTCACACACTCCCACTCGCTGTTAGTCACTTGGGGCGACTGACTGAACCCCACATTGAAACTGTCCTGAGCTGCTGCTTGTCTGTTTGATACCGGATCTCAACAAGCTGGAGCAGCACCCAGGACAACAACAAACATGATGACCCTGTCCCACCAGAGTTTAGGAGATTAAAATCAAAATGTTGTACTCACTGTACTGAGCAAACACACAGTCTGTACTGATGTTGCAGAATAATTTAAGCTGATGTCTTTGATGCACGGAAAGGCTTAATGCTGAAAACAAATGTCATCAAAATAAAGCTTTCTAAGGTGCACGCTTAAGGCCTGTGTGTGTTTCTGACAATGGTCGACGCACCCTCAGGGGCCAAGTGAGTATTTCTTTAAGGCCTTGTCCAGACTATCTATCTATTATATAATATCTATGGTCCAGACGTACACAAGTATTTTCGTAACCGTATCTTTTTCTGTGCGGTTTGGCCTTTTGTCCACACGCAAACGTCACAACCAGAAACTAAAACCAAAGCATTTTGTAAACTCTTTTTATTTTTATTGCTGGGGACAGGGAAACTGGAGGTCTTTAAGAAATGCTGCCGCTAAATGTTATTTTTATCTACTGAGCATGCGCCAACCTTGCTCACAATTTGCCAATTTGCATTTTTTTTTAAATATCCAGTTTTTAAGTATACGGTTGGTCATGGCGTCAATGTCTCAAGTGTTTCCTGCAGAGGCATCAAAGTGAGTGGAGGTTTTCCCGGCAGCACTGAGGATGATTTGGACTTTGCCTCCCGTAGCTATAGACCTTTCCTTGCCTCTGACTCAAGTGTTTCCATCTAATAATAGCAGCTGACCACCCGGCACGGCTTCACACATCTGGTGTTATGTCCATTTTGGTTTCTGACGGCGTCCCGCTGAAGAGACACCAACGTTTCAATCTGTGCTTTCTGCTGATTTCTATTATTTTTATTTTTTTTGCTTGTAACGTAGCAGAGGGTCACTCGGCTCAATTGTACTGTTAATTTATTGCTGTGAAATATCTCTTAAGTTGTCATGTTGTCTGTTTTACACGTGAATTTCAGCTATTGTGTTGCATTATGGGGGATGTAGGATAAGTGTTTTTGGAGTTTGGCCCATTTTTGGGACAAAGGGTCATAATATCTTTGCCTGTGCTGCTCTGTTTTTCATCATTCTGGGATATTTCCATTGAGAGACAAATTAGTGGACTGACCCACATTGACAAATGACAAAAAATAATCAACAACAAGAATAATCATGAGTTTTTGTGTTTTTTCCACGGTGGAAATGATAAAGTGATAAAAACTAGGTTTCTGGGTCATGAAAGTTTGCACAGAGCATATTCTGCATAATGCTGATGCTTGCAGATGATCTGGTGCAAATTACAAAGAGCCAAACAGCTGCATAAATAAAAACATATTTTCAGTATTTTATGCAGAATAAGCAAAGAACTGAAAGATGAGGTGCGTCAGAGCCTCTGGGAAGGGGGCAAGAACAAACATTTAAAAATAATATAAAAAATGAACATGAACAACAGTTTGCCAAAAGGTGAAACACATTAAAGAAAACTAGGCAATAAAAGGTGGAGTCAGCGATTCTGGAGAACGCTTGTTGTCAAAATCACTTTGTCAAAATCAGTGAATATCTCTTCCTTTACCTGTACGTACTGTGTGTGAAGTGAAAAATATCCAGTGTTAATACAGAGCCTATGTGTAAACAGGTATGTTGCTAGCTACGGTTGACCCCTTTGTTTACACATCAGTTTATAGAGCCTAGGCTGTGTATTAACGCTTGATTTGTTTTATTTATTTAAGAACCTATATTTTGGGGTGTTTGAACCTTTATTTGACAGCTGAAGATCAGAGAGTGCAGAGTGGAAATGGGGAGAGAGAGGGGGGGGGGGTGACATGCAGCAAACGGCCGTGGGTCAGATCCGAACCAGCGGCCCGCTGTGACAAGGACTGAGCTCACATTGCACACTCTCCCCCCACCACGCGACAGGAGCCCCCCCCCCTATTTTTTTTTCAGCGCACACAGTACGGACAGGAGACTGATGGTGAGGAGATATTCACAGATTTGGACACAAAGTGATTTTGACAACAAGCATTCTCCACAATCGCTGACTGCACCTTTAAGTGATGCGTGTTATTCCCGTGTATAGGTAACAAAGGGCAACCAAGTTCAGCTGGGACCAACATACGATCCTGTGGGATTTAAGCTTCAGATAATGGACTTAAAGACAGATCCCCGCGGCCTTGCCCATCTTTTCTCAACGAGAGCTGCTGGAACCACTGAGCTCATTGACGTGGAATCCTGCCACAGGATCAGCGTTCGGTTGAGAGCGTGCGCTGGACTGTGACGGTCACATTGAGCCGCTGTTGTTGGCCGATAAGGTCTGCGTCATTAAAGGCCTATACATCACCTGTACAGTCACTGGCACGGGATCAAGAACTCATCATCAAATTAAACAATTAAATCTGTATCTTAAATTTATCGTGCAATGACTGCCGCTCAGTCAAAAAGCAATCAGGATTTTAATAGATTTGATTATTTCGTCATAAACTGTGAACCATTTCAAATAAATCAAGTTATAGTGACGCCTAAAGGGTAATTTATCTTTTAATTAAAATGTGTATTTGTAGAGTTGGGCTCTGCTTCTTTGTTGGTGTTTGGCTACAGGTCACGAAATGTCACCACCAGAAACTAAACCTACACTAACAGGATGAATCACTGACCAAGAAGACTTAAAGTTAGTCATCTGTTAACTTATTAAAGCCAACCAATAACAAACTGTCAGGGGAACAAACTCAAGGATAAAATATAGGCTAATACACGCCTACCTTAGGAAACCTTATACAGTTAAAAGTTTTGTACTGTAAATGAAGGGGAAGGGAACAGCTATCTGATGAAGCCATTCATGCATTTAGACATGTGGAGTTATTTGGAGAGTTCCCCACAAATTTCCCTAAAAAAGGATTAAATCTAAAATTGGAAAAATACCTCTGTTGTCATTAGTCACTATTAATTCATTTACCTAGTGGAGCCCCTGTGTAGATTTAAAAAATAACAATTAATTCCTGCATGTGCACCATTTAAACCGTGCATAGCTTGACTCTGTGGCCTGGCCTGGACCGGCAACACCCACAGGTAAAGGCCGAGAAACAAACGACCAATTATGTCGGTCGGATCAACATGTTCCGTCCTCCCTCTAACCTGGCCGGCCGTCAAGCTGCTCGGCTCAGCCCCCCGCCACCCTCTGCCTCCTCACATCTACTTCACCATTACAGCCTGTCTGTCTGTCTGCGGGAGAGATTATACAGTGTAGCAATCAAATCAGGCTCCAAATCCGCTCCTGCGTTGTTGTGGTTTGTTCTGCAGTATCTTAGCAGGTTGTTGCTTTGATTAAAGGTGCAGTGTGTAGAATTTATTTGGTTTTTTTTTCAGAACAGACTTGGTAGAAATGTGATGTAATATTCGTGCATGTTTTAATTAGTGTATAATGGCTTGAAAATACATTTTATTTTTGCTTTTATTTCCTTGGAATGAGCCTTTAATATCTACATAGGAGCGGGTCGCCCTACGACGGAGGCCACCATTTTGCACTGCCATGATTCTACAGTAGCACAGAATGGACAAAAGTGGGTGTCCAGGGGAAATGCACCTGTTGGAAGACCAAGAAGAAGTGCTATAGAATAACTAAATACATCTTCACCTCATCACTTGATATCGTGTAAAGACTTGAGAGTGTGGTGCATAATGCCATCTATTTAAACTAGTTTCTTATCCTTGAAAGCCACTGTAGCTTCTGTCATTATTTGAAAATGAGGGGTTACCAAGGGAGCATTGCATTCTAGAAATGTTCCAACTAGATGCTACTAAATATTCAGATATCACACACTGCACCTCTAAGGGGACATGTGATCAAAATGGGAATAAAAAATCACAACAAATAAACAGGGGCTGTTTAAGTGTTCTCCTCCACGTGCACGGTGCCATGTCACTAAGGCTACAGCAGATAAGGATCACTGCAAAGGTTGAAACTTAAACCTTTGTGAGTGAGTGGCCGTCTCCAGTGGTGGAAGAAATACTCACATCCTTTGCTGTAAAATAGAAACACCTTAGTATCTTTACCTTGCTGTCATTCACTTTGATTTCTGTTTGTCTACAGTATGTATCGATTCTTTGTTCTTTATTGACATAAGCAATTTACAAAACAAGTCTATATATTGATCAGTGCTTTTGACTTGTAT
Source organism: Ammodytes marinus (assembly GCF_949987685.1). NCBI lineage: Eukaryota > Metazoa > Chordata > Actinopteri > Uranoscopiformes > Ammodytidae > Ammodytes > Ammodytes marinus. The sequence goes on along the minus strand of NC_137221.1, from coordinate 6,975,174 downwards.
CATTTTGGATGTTTTATGTGATTGGGGATGGGCGTCTGACGGCGGTCCAACAATTTTTAAAAATATTCTTTTAGAGTTTTTTTTAAAAGGATCTGCGTAAAGTTTTATGGAAAATTGGATCCAGTACAAGTAGTCCAGCACAATTTCCTCAGTGTTTTTCCGTCAGCCGAGCCCGAGTGTGCAATGGATAATGGATTAGATGAAGTGTTTGCATGAGTTCAACAGCAGACCAAAACAAAGGTGACGTGACAGAACAAACACCCATAAATCTTATTTGTGTCCCACTGACCGAAAGTAGGAAAAAACCCAAACACGATAAGATAACACGCATTGTAAATACTTGATGTGTCCTTGGTATTTTTATGGGCTATAGCAATAAAAATGTGTCAACAAAACAATAATCTCCTCTTCCCATTTAGGGGAAGAAACCCCTTGATCTGTTGCGAAAGAGTAGGCTGCATTAAATCATAAAAACACTCCCATTGATGGAAATACTTTGTTGTGTGCAACATGTTCTCGTTCCTGCTAACTTAAGAACACAACATTTTGATCCACTTGTATTGAAACACTTATCAGTAACAATATGACAATAGCACTGTACATAGGTTGTGAAATGCAAACTCAGCATACAGTCAGAGATACTTATTGCTGAGTAATGCTGCTGCTTGGAACAGAAAGACTTGCATGTGAAGGATGGAGTCATGAAGCCGGAACACTGTGTCATGTGATAAGGCAATTAATTAGTGAAGGATCTGGCCTCCTTAAATAACCTGGAGTTAAGCTTTCTGTGGTGCCATTGAGAGGGAAAGACACAGGGGAAGCTAGAGGCAGGTTTGGGTTCGAAGGAGGCATGCATGGGGTGATACGGTAACATGCAGGTGGAGGAGGGGGGGCTGGCTGACGGTAAAAATGAAAAGCTCAGACGCTGACTCAGAGAACGTCCTGAGCGGAGTGCTGTGCTTTAAGAGAATGACTCAGGCTGCAATCTGCATCGTACTGTTAGTTTTGTTACAAAGTTATTTTTATCAGTTTTCTTTCTCTACGCATTGTGACTTCGATGCTCCTTTTGTTCTTGTACATCCACACACACACACATATTTATTGTACATTTTTGTAGAAATCCCAGAACTTGGGAAACGTTGATTATTTTTTTACACATCCAGATGTTACAGAGAAACATTATCAATCATTTAGTCATCATAAGTCATTTTCTACAGTATGTTTATGAATTTTTGCTTCAATATTAGTCAGCTGGCAACGATAAAATGTCAGCCACAGACAGCGTGTTCAACAAACTGAGGCGACTAACATTAGCTTTATCAGCTCGCTGGCTACAAATCTATCTAATTTGGTTTTGTGATTTAAAAAAAAATTGGTCTAACTACTAGGTGTGTGTATGAAGCAAACAGGTGACATTTTTACACCAACGTCAAAACCTCGCATATATCATGTGATGTTCGTCCGCAGATGCAGTCAAAAATTAAAATGTTAGTGCATAAGTGTTTAGTGCAGCCATCAATTGACATAATTGACTAACTGCCTTATCTTGTTTCCCCCAATAGCCTACTTCTATTTCTGTTAAATTTGAATAAATTGCATTAAAATAAAATCCACCCAAAGTATGTACAAGTTCTTATTATGCAGAGTGGCCCAATTTACAATCAGATATATTTTATTAACACTTTAATGTTGTAGCTAGTAAAGATTGGGAGAATTTGAATTACTTTACATACTGTTGACTAGCTTAATCAACACAAACTGAAAGTTCCTTGGTGCACCTTCAACTATTGTAGGCTACTTGAGGAAGTGGTGAAAAGGAAAGGGCAGGTCATGACATTATGGCCTCGTGGAATGAAGTATTTCCCCTCATTTCTTTGGCCAGGGATCAGGTGAAAAGGATTATGTGCTGATTAAAACCAAGGTCTGAATCAAACCTCAATTACCTTCAAACTGCCACTGCACAAAGCCTTTGAGATCGCTATGTGGTTTTGTAAGAGCGTCCGGGAGGCAGGAGCGACTACTGTAACCCCGGATTTCCACTGGCTGCGGGTGCGGTGTCCAACGGTTTTGCTCCGTGCGCTCTCGTCCGGCAATACCCACCGGCTCCGTTTTCAAACCAGCACGGCCAGCTCCGCTGAACTGCTGGGGTCGCGAGACCGAGAAGTTCCCGCGGTAATAAAAGTGACGGGCGATCGCTCTTGATAATATGATTCTCCTATATGGTATTTACACAACAACGAACGCACGGAAGGTTATTGTTCCCATCCGAACGAGTAAAAGAAAAGTGGACATGCTTGTATGTGTCTCTGTTTTGAGAATGTCACCTGCAGTGAACACCGAGTGTCTTATTTTGAAAATTAACCGGACGTTTTATTGTTTTATCGGCGCTTGTGTTCCTGTCTATCTCGATGTGTTCTGTGCTAAATTGATGCGGTGAGCTCCGGCATCCGGCAGAAATAGAAGCAGTGTGTATTTCAGCGGAGAGCTGGAGCAGCAGCGGAGCAGAGAGACGGCGCAGCGGCCGTGGTGGAAACTCACCCACTGACTGCTCTTATTTCTATTTTTGTTTCTGCCGTGCTGGAGCGGAGAAGGACCGGAGATGCAGCCGGTGGAAATCGGCCTTAAGGGCGTAGGAGGTGGTGACTATTGGTAGCCTCTATTGAATCATAGCTCTCCGTTACTTGTTTGTCCAATATTACAGTAATGCAGCGACACAATCCTATAGGGCATAAGGTCAGGAAAGTCAAAATCAAGAAAAATCTTGCAGATTATTTGATCAGAATTGATGGCATAAAGTAAAACTCTTTCACTGTAACAATTCTTTTTGTAACAGACTCATGAAGTATTAACACCAGTGGTCTCTCTCCTGGAGCTTGGTGAGGTGAGGTGAGTCAGCTGACGGGAGGATACAGCAGCACACATTCACACAAAGGCATTATTCACATGAGGACTCGAAGTGGTGTAATGCTGCTTACATAACTCGAGTGAGTCTTAAGTTTTAGACCGTGTGTGTGTGTGTGTGTGTGTGTGTGTGTGTGTGTGTGTGTGTGTGTGTGTGTGTGTGTGTGTGTGTGTACGAGCACGAGAGAGCAGTGGTGAAACAAATGGAGGAGGATAGTGTATAAGCTCATCAGCTGGATTGAAGGTTTAGGTCTCTCAAAAGGTGGAGTTAGTTGCTATGGTAACTCTCTCAACTGGAGGTGATCTCACCTTGAGACTGATCAAGTGGTGACGACATTTGGAGCAGCATTCATTAGGTGACCTGCTGCTTTAGCCAAAAGAAAACGATTGGGAGCAAAACCCAGAGACATTACACCTTTTTTTGTTGGTCTCAAGATGTTGAAAATAAGGAATTAGCGTTGCTCTCATAGTCACACCATACAGTAGCCCTATGTAAAGGTTAGTGTTTCCATTACAGTATAACCACACATCCTAGTCTGACTCCCAAATCCTCCCCTACATTACAGAGGACATGACATCACTGTCCCACGTATGGCCCGGCCTTATTATGAAGTAACAACTGATATGAAAGTAAAATTAACTTTTGGGAAAGTACGGTAGTTTGGTCATTGAGCTAACTTGAGATCATACCCAGGGGCTGACTTGCAGCCTATTGGCAGAGCAGTGAGTGATCTGTGAAATCTTGCTTTAAAAAAAATCCTGTGTTAATATACACAGCCTAGGCTCTGTAAACGGGCATGTAGCTATAGTACTAGCTACGGGACAGCTTTTGTTTACATACCAGTTTACAGAGCCTAGGCTGTGTAGTTTTCCAACCAGCACACAAACACAGAGGCCTACGGACAGGTAGCTGATCGTGAAGAGATAATCACTGATTTTTGACATAAAATTATTTTGACAACAAGCATCATCCAGAATCGCTGACTGCACCTTTAAAACATCCAATGTTTACGTCTAAACACAGACTGAGCTGGTCAGTATTGGGTCTTCAGTGGACCTACTATGCAAACCACGTCAGCTGAGCGAGGGGTCAGCATCATGGCAGAGTAAACAAACAAAGCTGAAATTCATAGCCTAGCCTCGTGTGTGTGTGCTGATGGTGCGTTAGCGACAGAAGGCTGCTACTCTATGGGTCGTATTGTTGTTCGGCTATGCAGTGAGTCATCCACCACGAGTGTTCACCTCGTGCCAACAACACCCACCAGCAACGGCTGTCCTTTGATGGGAGCCCTCACCGCCCACATATAGAAAAGGTTTGTCGTGGCTATAAGGCAGTTTTCAAATCACTAGATAGGCCTAAAGTGTGGATGCTGTCATTCTGAAAGCCTATTTGAATTTGGACAAGTTTTGCCAAATAGAAACCTGTCAAAAATATGAATTCATGTCATCAGTCAACATAGTAAAATGTTTTTTTTTTTAATGGTTTCATCATAATACAAAGAATGACTATTCTGTAGGCTATCTTGTTTTAGATTACATACCAAAGGTGAAGATAGTTGTTTCTGTTTGCTATTATTGTGAGCTTTCCATCATTTGGGAGTGAGCCAGACTCATTTTGTAATTATGTTCTAATCTTTTATTATTTTACTATATTACATGTTTAACCGTTCAACAAATACATTCTGAACTTCCTGTGGCCATCTTTGGTACGTTACTGCCCCCTGCTGGGCGTCCTAACCTTAAACCGAATGCCTTGAAAACATCACCAAAAAAATATCTATATTCTATATAATAACGCAATTTTTCTTATATAAATTTATTCTGCAATGTTTTAATAAAATATATTAGCTCATACTTTTTTAAACTTTTATTTTCAAAGTTTCCAACAGAACAAAAATAGCATTGCAACAATATCCATTAGAAATGAGACTTGAAGAAAACTGAAAAAAAAAAAAAAAAAAACATAGAAGCCCTACAATACTTCACCACTATACAGACTATCATGGTATTTTTCAAGCTGTGTGCGGTGCCAAGTCATCTCTGTGTACAACAATAATCAAAATAAAACATTAACTCAATGAACATTTCCTTTTAAAACCATCTCTTTGGCTAGAAAACACCAACATGATGATATTCTGGAACAGGTTATACATTATGTCCTAATGTCCACCTCCCACGCTTTAGCTGCCATCCTTTGTCTTTAAGCAAACCAATGAATTCACCAAACTGCAAAGCACACGTGAAAAAACACACTACCGTAGTGTTTATGCAACCTCCAGTTCTACCCCTCAACCCTGTTGAGAGATAGACTGAAACACATGACAGAGGCTATAAGTTTATATTATTAACACTCGCCTTCTCAGGAACCTTCGCAAGATAATTTTTCCTCACAGTACTTGGTGCAGGCAGAGCCATTTTGAATTTCTCTCTGACGATTTCATATGCCCTTGGAGAGTCCTCGAACAGAGTGGCAGAGAATCGACGTAACTTCTCAGAAAACAACCTAGTTTTCCTTGCCATTCCCTTGAAGATTTCCAGAGGGATAGCGTCACCGTTGTTTACAAGCGATGTGTAAATGTCGGCGCACTGATTTGAAATCATGAGTTTCTTCTTCAGCAATTTGACTTCTTGTTCCAAGCCTGTCAGTAGAGGTTTTAGTCTCTGTATGGACTTGTTTCGCGACCTCAGCTGTCGGCGAGCAGTAAAAACCCGGTCCTTCAGTTTCTCACATTTGCTTTTCATTGATACTGGAGACTCGGTCATAACGTAGTTGTGGTCACTGACGCGGGTAAAAGGTTCCTCCGACAATGGGCAACAATGATCTGATGGTTTTCCACCAGGGTTTTCTGCTTGAATCGTGCGATCCACGTCAACATTAGCGCACATGTTGACCGTCACAGCAGTGTCATGTTGTTGGTCAGCCTGTTCCAGTGTGCTTTCTGTATCCGTGTCAACAGTCTGCGTGCTCTTGTGTGAATATCTTTTCCTTGGTTTTGGTTCGAAGCGCGTGTGGTAGAAGATTGTAGGCACAGCCGTTTTCTTAAGTTTCCGTGACTTTCCCTAATAAATAAAGAAGTGTAAGTAAGGAGTGGGTTTTTCATGGAAGACCAAAGAAAGAAGTTCACTTTGTACTTTAATGTGTTCATTTGAACAATAATCAGTTCATTAGTTTTGCTATTAAAAGTAATATTAATACCAATATTTAATTTGTGTAAAATCTTTGTAACACTGTTTTAATCCTTCTTGGTTGGCTCTAAAAATGTAGTTATTGTCAATCTATAATTAAAGGTTAAAAGGGAAACATTTAAAATAGTGTCATGTTGCTTTAATATTTCTGGCATTAAGAGTGAAGGTGGGGTAAGCGATTGTGGAGAATGTTTGTTGACAAATCACTTATTGTCAAAATCAGTGAATATCTCTACTCACAATCTGCTAACTGTCCTTACTGCTGGTGTCTGGTGTCAAACAGCCTAGGCTTTGTAAACTGATATGTAAACAAAGAGAATGTTTGTTTATATTCCCTTTGTTTACAGACACCAGATTTTTTCAGTGCACACAGTAAGGACAGGTAGCAGATTGCAGAATCGCTTACCCCACCTTTGACATCAAAAAGTAAGCTGTTCCCTACTGGAGTATTTATAACATTATGTGATGTATTTTTCCTTACCAGGGGGATAGTGGTGAAACAGTCACGCTCGAAATGTTCGCTGCACAGTCGAGACGACTTGTTGGGCTTCCAGTGCCGTTGTCTCCTCATGTTGTTCAACCATTGCTTCAGCCGGCGTCGATCCTTTATAGGAAATCTTTTGACAGACAAATATGTATTTACACTCACACACTCATTGCATTATTATTGCTTTAAACATTGCTCTCACAATTCAGAGGAAAACAATTTCTTGACCAGTCAAATACATGCGTCTCTGTAATTTGTTAAGTTAAAAATGTGTTATTAATAATTCAAATACCGGTTGTGGCTTTTACCCGCCAATAAACAAAAAGAAGAAGAAGAATGCTGGGTTTATATGACTTGAGACCTTTATAGGTCCATGCTTGAGACCTTCTTGAAGTAGGATCTCCGACTTTTAGCGACATTTCTGTTATGTTTTTAAAATAATTCTTGACCGCATAATAATAAACACAAATAATTAATTAATACAACTTTACTCACACAAAAAACTGGAGACCTGAATTCTTCCTATGTCTGTTCGTGCAGTTAATAGCAGTGCAACCACCCATTGTCACGTTACTCAAACACACCACAAGCACATCAAAAGGTCAAGTTTAGCGACTCTATCTGATGTATAGTTTATGGAGTTAATGTCCTCCTCTGGGCCTAGCTAGCTGATAGCTGTTGTGCTAGCTGTTTTGCTAGCTGCATGCAGCTGCATGAAGCCATGCGGAAGTGCTAAAAAAAAAAGACTTCTTCTTCTCTTATTTTTCAGCGGTTGGCAAGAATGTTTTGGCGCATTACCGCCACCAACTGGTAGCCTATGCAGTGTGGATCAAATGACAACTTAATAACTAATATCAACCCTTTATTTACATTTTTTTTTCTTTTTACATGTTTAGACAAAATACAAACAACACAAAGAACAATTCTGGAGAATGCATGTTGTCAAAATTAATTGTCAAAATCAGTAAATATCTCCTCATGATTCTCTACCTGTCCGTGGACTCTGTACATACAAAGGCATGTTGCCCCATTTGTTTACATACTCTGTTTACATACCAGGTTACAGAGCCTAGGCAGTGTGTTAACACCAGATTTTTTTTTCAGCGCACACACAGTACGGATCATGAGGAGATATCCACTGATGAAAACTTTGAGAAAAATATATTTTGACAACAAGCATTTTCCAGAATCACCTTTAAATGTCCTTTTATTGTCCACAGATATTCACAGTGAAGTGATTTTCTCAAATCAGCTGCAGACCCACAATAAGGTTGTCCATATTATACTTATCCATTACAGAAGGCTTAATACAACAAATGATGCTGTGTTGTTAGTTGTATGTGTGTATCTTTGGCGCTCCGTGCTGGAGCTTCAGAGAAGTTATCACACTGTCCAACTCCTCCATGAAGCCCTCGTCCACAGACTCACTGTCCCCCTCCTCGCCTGCAGCCTCCGTGGGCAGGAACACGTGCAGCTGAGGGCGAGATGGACCCACGGCCGCACCCATAGCCGAGCGCTGACTGCAGTTTGGAAAACAAGGCGTCCCGACGACAGACAGAGGCTCTCCCTGTGAGGAGGGGCTCCGAGGAGGTCTGAGGTCACTGCTGGGCGTCCTAACCTGAAACCAACTGCCTTGAAAACATCAACAACAAAAAAATCGACATTCTATAATAGCATCATTTTCTTATATAAATGAATTCTGCAATGTCTTAATAAACTATTGGCGTATACTTTTTAAAACTTTTATTTTCAAAGTTTCCAACAGAACAAAAATAGCATTGCAACAATATCCATTAGAAATGAGACTTGAAGAAAACTGAAAAAACAAAAACATAGAAGCCCTACAATACTTCTCCACTGTACAGACTATCATGGTATTTTTCAAGCTGTGTGCTGTGCCAAGTCATCTCTGTCTACAAAAATAATCAATATAAAACAATAATTCAATGAACATTTCCTTTTAAAACCATCTCTTTGGCTAGAAAACACCAACATGATGATATTCTGGAACAGGTTATACATTATGTCCCAATTAGGGTTGCAACTAACGATTATTTTGATAATCGATTAATCTGTCGATTATTTTCTCGATTAATCGATTATTAATTGATTAGTGTTTTGGTCTGTAAAATGTCAGAAAATGGTGAAAAATTTTCATAAATTTTCCAAAGCCCATGTTGACGTCCTCAAATGTATTGTTATGTCCAAAACACACAGATATTTCAGTTTACTGTCATAATAGGATTAAAGAAACCAGAAAATAATCACATTTGAGAAGCTGAAATCAGAGAATTTGGAAAAAATTTATTAAAAAAATCACTCAAAATGATTAATAGATTATCAAAATAATTGGCAATTATTTTAATAATCGATTCGTCGATTAATCGTTGCAGCTCTAGTCATAATGTCCACCTCCCACGCTTTAGCTGCCATCCTTTGTCTTTAAGCATACCACTGAATTCACCAAACTGCAAAGCACACGTGAAAAAACACACTAGTGTTTATGCAACCTCCAATTCTACCCCTCAACCCTGTTGAGAGATAGACTGAAACACATGACAGAGGCTATAAGTTTATATTATTAACACTCGCCTTCTCAGGAACCTTCGCAAGATAATTTCTCCTCACAGCACTTGGTGCAGGCAGAGCCATTTTGAATTTCTCTCTGACGATTTCATATGCCCTTGGAGAGTCCTCGAACAGAGTGGCAGAGAATCGACGTAACTTCTCAGAAAACAACCTAGTTTTCCTTGCCATTCCCTTGAAGATTTCTAGAGGAATAGCGTCACCGTTGTTTACAAGCGATGTGTAAATGTCGGCGCACTGATTTGAAATCATGAGTCTCTTCTTCAGCAATTTGACTTCTTGTTTCAAGCCTGTCAGTAGAGGTTTTAGTCTCTGCATGGACTTGTCTCGCGACCTCAGCTGTCGGCGAGCAGTAAAAACCCGGTCCTTCAGTTTCTCACATTTGCTTTTCATTGATGCTGGAGACTCGGTCATAACGTAGTTGTGGTCACTGACGCGGGTAAAAGGTTCCTCCGACAATGGGCAACAATGATCTGATGGTTTTCCACCAGGGTTTTCTGCTTGAATCGTGCGATCCACGTCAACATTAGCGCACATGTTGACCGTCACAGCAGTGTCATGTTGTTGGTCAGCCTGTTCCAGTGTGCTTTCTGTATCCGTGGCAATAGTCTGTGTGCTCTTGTGTGAATATCGCTTCCTAGGTTTTGGTTTGAAGCGCGTGTGGTAGAAGATTGTAGGCACAGCCGTTTTCTTAAGTCTCCGTGACTGTCCCTAATAAATAAAGAAGTGTAAGTAAGGAGTGGGTTTTTCATGGAAGACCAAAGAAAGAAGTTCACTTTGTACTTTAATGTATTCATTTGAACAATAATCAGTCAATTACTTTTGCTATTAAAAATAGGCTGTATTTAATTTGTGTAAAATCTTTGTAACACTGTTTTAATCCTTCTTGGTTGGCTCTAAAAATGTAGTTATTGTTAATCTATGATTAAAGGTTAAAAACGGAAACATTTCAAATATTGGCATGTTGCTTTAATATTTCTGGCATTATAGCTATTCCAGTTTAAAAGGTGGGGTAAGCGAATGTGGAGAATGTTTGTTGACAAATCACTTATTGTCAAAATCAGTGAATATCTCTACTCACAATCTGCTAACTGTCCTTACTGCTGGTGTCTGGTGTCAAACAGCCTAGGCTTTGTAAACTGATATGTAAACAAAGAGAATGTTTGTTTATATTCCCTTTGTTTACGGACACCAGATTGTTTCAGTGCACACAGTAAGGACAGGTAGCAGATTGCAGAATCGCTTACCCCACCCTTGACATCAAAAAGTAAGCTGTTCCCTACTGGAGTATTTATAAGATTATGTGATGTATTTTTCCTTACCAGGGGGACAGTGGTGAAACAGTCACGCTCGAAATGTTCGCTGCACAGTCGATCACACTTGTAGGGCGTCCAGTTACATCTCCTCATGTTGTTCTCCCATTGCTTCAGCCGGTGTGGATCATTGAGAGGAAATCTTTTGACAGACAAATATTTATTTAAACTCAAGATGTCATAGATTTTATAACGGTAACTGGATTGTTTCTTTATAGGCCCATAAGTGTTCCTATGGACATTGGATAATGGGAGTATATTTGGTGGGAGGCACCACTGTGCCGTAAAGGCATCCAGTCTGCCGAAAATCAAAAGAAGAAGAAGATGAGCGTCTTGCCAATGCTAACGAAATGCTGAATGCTGGCTTGTGACCATAGGCTTGTGACTCGAGACCATTGTATACAAGCCTGATAACTTCTTGAAGTAGGATCTCCGACTTTAAGCGACATTTCTGTTATTTTTTTAAAAGCAGGTAAAATAATTCTTGGCCGCATAATAATAAACACAAATAATTAATTAATACAACTTTACTCACCGAAAAAACTGGAGACCTGAATTCTTACTATGTCTGTTCTTGCAGTTAACAGCAGTGCAACCCATTGTCACGTTACTCAAACACAACACAAGCACATCAAAAGGTCAAGTTTAGCGACTCTATCTGATGTATAGTTTATGGAGTTAATGTCCTCCTCTGTGCCAAGCTAGCTGATTTATTATACTATCTATGGCTGATAGCTGTTGTGCTAGCTCAGTGCTAGCTGCATGAAGCCTATGCGGAAGTAGCCTACTAAAAAAACTTCTTCTTCTCTTATTTTTCGGCGGTTGGCAAGAAAGTTTTGGTGCATTACCGCCGCCAACTGGTAGCCTATGCAGTGTGGATCAAATAACAACTTAATAATAACTAATATTAACTCTTTATTTAAAGTATTTTTGTACATGTTTAGACAAAATACAAGCAACACAAACAACACAGTGTGTGGCTCCCCAGACGAGTATATTCAGGATTCCGTGTGTTAAAGGTGCAGTCCGCGATTCTGGAGAATGCATTATGTCAAAATGAATTGTTGTCAAAATCAGTAAATATCCCCTCATGATCCTCTACCTGTCCGTACTGTGTGCGCTGAAGAAAAATCTGGTATTAATACACATCCTAGGCTCTGTATACACATGCATGTTGCCCCATTTGTTTACATACTCTGTTTACATACCAGGTTACAGAGCCTAGGCAGTGTGTTAACACCAGATTTTTATTTCAGCGCACACACAGTACGGATCATGAGGAGATATCCACTGATGAAAACTTTGAGAAAAATATATTTTGACAACAAGCATTTTCCAGAATCACTGACTCCACCTTTAAATGTCCTTTTATTGTCCACAGATATTCACAGTGAAGTGAACCTCAAATCAGCTGCAGACCCACAATAAGGTTGTCCATATTATACTTATCCATTACAGAAGGCTTAATACAACAAATGATGCTGTGTTGTTAGTTGTATGTGTGTATCTTTGGCGCTCCGTGCTGGAGCTTCAGAGAAGTTATCACACTGTCCAACTCCTCCATGAAGCCCTCGTCCACAGACTCACTGTCCCCCTCCTCGCCTGCAGCCTCCGTGGGCAGGAACACGTGCAGCTGAGGGCGAGATGGACCCACGGCCGCACCCATAGCCGAGCGCTGACTGCAGTTTGGAAAACAAGGCGTCCCGACGACAGACAGAGGCTCTCCCTGTGAGGAGGGGTCCCGAGGAGGTCTGAGGTCAATCTGGTGCGTCTTGTGTGTTTGCGGCCTCGCTGTACACAAAGCATAAATGTATATTCAGAATGTAGGTGTGCGTAATCAGTTTTATAACAATTTTGGGAAAACAATTGGGCTGCTGAGTTTAAGGGGGTTGTAAAGTACTGTATACTGTTGATTTTTAACCTGCATTTTCCAATTCAGTTTTATTTATTGTTTTCCATAATATTCTGCCCCTGACCCCTGGAAACTCTGTGTAGGGCTATTAATATATGGACAAATATTACACTGTCTCAATTCAGAATCCAATCTATAACCTTCTACAGTGTATTTGTGAGTCAGATAAAAACCATACCCCGTCTAGGCTTGGAGCTGGGCTGGATGGGTTGGGAGAAGTGGATAAAGGCTGTTTTATTCTGGGTCGGGCCGGTCCCGGATGGGTGGCAGCTCTTGCAGGGGAACGGGACTGAGGACTTTGAATATGGAGGAGGAGGAGGGGGTGGTGGAGGGGGCGGTCGCTGCTTCTGTAAAACACTGAGGCCACGGCTGCCGGAGAATCCCTCCAATGGGACGTTTGCATTCGGGGTGAAGAGGGACGGCTCACTGAGGCTGTGCAGTGAGAAGAGTTAGACAGACAGATATTTAGGATTTGAAAGAAAAATTATTTTGAGTGTCATGTTACAGTTTTTCTTTAATTGTTTGAAGGCATTTGTCCATTCTGAATTGAAGTTTTCCAAAAGGTTGACATATAGGACTACAGTTAAGTTACGTTAAGTTTATTTGTCAATTTACACAAAGTACATCGAAATTCGTCACCACACTTCGGAGGGGGTCAGGGCGCAGGGTCAGCCATAGTACAGCGCCCCTGGAGCAGTTCGGGGTTAAGTGTCTTGCTCAAGGACACAATGGTAGAGATGATGGGCACCGTAGATGTAATAGCAGCCACCACTAGTTTAACAAATAACAACGTCCTGTCCGGTGCAGTGAAACTCTGTGTACAAACTCTCATTAAAACACATCAAATAGATAGTGAAATACTGGACTCTGGAATAGTCGGACTCTGGACCACAGTGATGGACGTGCTGACTCCCTCTTCCTCCTCATTTGAGTGAGTGGAGGCCAACAGACAGAGAGCAGTGTGTGTGTGTGTGTGTGTGTGTTTAAAAGCTTAAAGTGTGTTTGTGTGTGAACTTCACTCAGGTTTCTCCCTCCTCTGAGTGAGTCTGTGCTGCATCACGTGATGGATCAACTTCCACCACACCTGAGATTTATAACACACTGGGCTCCAGTACTCAACTTAAAACGTGTGTGTGTGTGTGTGTGTGTGTGTGTGTGTGTGTGTGTGTGTGTGTGTGTGTGTGTGTGTGTGTGTGTAAAGAGGCTACCCCTCTACACACATGGAGGTCCCAGAGACTAAGTTTTAAGTTTTGAGACGAGAGACACTGCATGTAAGGTCAACTCAACTGTTATACTTACAGATATTATATCATGAAACTTTGCCAGTTGATTACTTAAATGTTTTATTTTTTTTATTGCAGATTTTTTTTGTTGCAAATATACAAAGTTGGCAATATCCAACTAATTATTTGCATTTGTATTTCTCTACCAAAAATGTGGATGTTGGATAAAGTCAGATTTCAAATGATAAGAATGAATGAATGATAAGTTTAGTTTATGTAACCTAAGTGCTTTAGAAGGTGAGATTTTTGGTTCAGTTTGTTGAAAAAAAAAAACTTCTGTTGAGATATAGGCCTTTAAAGATGGTTGTATGTAGGATAAAGATAACCTACAGACACAAATAGACAAGGTTAAATTAAAATTATCACCTAAATGTACAGTTCTGACCTTTTATTGATAGAAGACATGTTATGGAAGCAAATAAAACAAAACTATCCAAATTGACCAGTTCTTGAAAAAACAATGTTTTTTCGTCGCCTAAAGTCTTAAAAAATGTTTACCTGAGACGAGCCATGCTGCTTTTCCTATGCGGTCCTTTGGGCGCAGAGACCAGCGAGGGCAGCCGGAGAGGGGCCCGGGCGGTCCGTCCCGCTGCGGGCGGGGGGAGCACGGAGCTGGGGAGGTGAAAGTGCGTCTGAACCAAAGATCTGCTGGTCCGGACGGCTCGCTGGTGCCACGGGACATCCAGGTCCAAAGATCCAGCGGTGCCAGTTCCACTCATCTGGTCTCAAATACAGTGTCTCAACTGGGGGAGAAATGTAGCCTACCTGAATCCACTCTCTGATGGTTTAACAAACTGGTCTCTCTTGAAAATGGGACCATGTGTCTGTGAGATTACCTGTAGGCCTATAGGCTACAATAAGATAAATGTAGGCCTACATATAAATAAATAAAAGAAACTACATGTGTTTAATGACGATAAATTCACTTAAATGATAGATAAGAAGTTGGCTGAGACCTGTATCTGTCTGTGTCGCAGAGTGCGGGTCGTGCACGGTGTTTGAATGGAGAGGGATGTACCGCTCCACCTGTGGCCAGCGGACGCCATCAATGATGCATGGACATGAAAGATGCATGGTTGGTCTGCAGGTCAGGTGGACTCTTCTCCCTCCCTTTGTCTCTCACTCTCTCCCCATCTATCTCTCTTCTGTCTCCCCCTCTCTCTCTCTATCTCCCCATCTATCTCTTTCTCTCCCTCTCTCCCAGGTCGGCTTACGCAAGGAGCAGGTGGTGAACGCACAGGAAATAAATGTAGCCTACACGACACGAGGAAGTTGGGAAGTTCACATAAAAAACAAACCAAACCACGTGATGTTGGATACTGTCTCACAGCTGCTCAAGAAAACTTCAACTAGGCCTATTAAATATTATGTTTTGTTTTTTTAACATAAGGACGTCTTCTCCACTTTCTTCTCTTTTTCCTGGCTCTTGTATGTTCACCCATAGTACAGGTGGTAACACTTTACAATAAGGTACACAAAAAAAGAGTAGTTACCCTTTTAAAAAGGGTAATTTACCCTTTTAAAAGGTTAGTTTACCTTTCAAAAAAGGTTAGTTTACCTTTCAAAAAAGGTAAACTTTTTAAAAGGTAAACTACCCTTTTTAAAGGGTAAACTGGGTAACTACTCTTTTTTTGTGTACCTTATTGTAAAGTGTTACCGTACAGGTCAGGATTACGGTTTTATTTAACATCAATTTTTGGAAACTTTATTTCCAGTTGAATCATTTGAAAGTGTACTGAAATAACTACTGTAGTTGGATGCTGGGGTAGAATTACTTTAGTCTGAACTATTTAAACCAAAGTAGAAATGTATTTATTTTATTCAACACTTTTTGTTCATATAGCCCATGTTGGATTGTATGCTTCCCTTTTGGTCAAGTGCAATTCTCCACATGCTATGCAGCAAACTAACTTACTTTAAAGATGTACCAACTCAGTATCCCAACCTCAGGTGCTTGTACCTGATACTCTCATCTGATATTAAATCCAATTATGATATCCTTAGTCTGGATTTTTTTCTCAAGTGATTTTATACTTCTGTAGGCATGAAAAGAAAAAATATAACTTAATTTTTTTTAAACACAGATTTTTCAGAGTTTTACACATGTCCACTCGGGTGGACTCCATGCGTTTTGACTTCTCAAATTTGCACTTATTTATTCAACAAAACAGTGAAAAAAATTATATATCGGAAAACTATAAAATGATATATATTTTCAATGCCTGTTCACATATATAAACATATTCCAATACTTCAATCTAATGCAAAAGCGTGGAATACTTTTTTCAATCAATTTTCTATGAAAATAGCAGACAACTTTTTCCTTGGTTCTCCAATTACTCTTTTTCAGGTGTAATTCAGTAGTACAGCCTACTGACTTGTACATCACTTTATCAAAGCTATTTTAATATGAAAATTGGCATCATAGTGACACCAACTGTTTTACACATAATGGAATAATCTGGAAAAAATGATTTTTTTTTTTACACAAATACTTCAAGTTGCATTCTAATAACATAAATCAATTGATTTAAAACCAAAAAGTTACAGCAAAGTAAGCTTTTTCAAGTAAAACACATCTGCAGTCATAGTATTTATTGAAGTCGGTGATGCATGATGTCCAATTTAGTGGACAGGTGATTAAACATAATTTCCTCCCAATGTAAAATCAATAATTGGACATTTTAACAACTATATGACTCCTAAGATGTTACTTGATGTTGCCATATTTTCTTCCCCTGCCAGGCTCTCCTATTTTCGAAGTATTTACAGGATATTCCTGAGCTACACAACTTTTCTGCTCCCTGTCGGCCATCTTGGTTTTGACTAATTGTGGCTGCTCTTACAATGGTTGGCCACTGGTTGGCAATGCATTGGATGACACACAAGAGTCCACTGTAGTGGCTGATATGCAACTAGGCGATCTACACCCATGCATATTCAAGAAAACAGCATTTGAATAGCTGTCCACTGTAGTGACCACTATGCGTGAAAGGGTTAAACATTGATGTGTCTGATATGTCAGAGGTCGGAGTCAAATCCAAACAATATGAGTCAGCTGTTCTCATTCTCAAAAATTAATTAGTTGTAGCCCAACAGAAAATGTACAAATTAATGAATGCATAGAGTAAATTCTCTTACATCATAAGTTAGCCTTTATTTTTCTGCATTGGATATTTACTTTTGATAGCCTACTTTAAAATTGTTTCTCATTATACTGAAACACTATCAATGTGTACGTTTATAATGTGGAGTTGGTTCTTTTACTTCAAGGATTTTAATACTTCTTTCCTCCTCCTCCAGTCACTCAAACTCAAACTGTTCTGCCTGGAAGAATCGGCATTGGTTTTGTTGGTCTTCTCCGGTGTCGCTCTTGTTGTGCGTTTGGGTGCTAACTCAGTGTGCTACAGGGTTCACAGCTCGGGTTAGGAGACGAGACACCAAACTGACCCACATTCAACCTTCTCTCAGCCGTCTCGTGCCTTCGTATCGCCTTCTCCCGCCGGGCTCCGCTGCCAAAAACCTCAGGATGCAAGCGTGATGGAGCAGCGGTAACGTCACACCTTTACCCTTAACTAACTGGACTGGACTTCAGATCGGGTCGGGGCACTGTGGCAGGGCAGCAGACCGCCGGGCGAGAGTGATAAAAAAAAATGCTCAGTGTGTATGAGTTTTAACTCTACAAAAATCTTAATTTGATAACATTTTTGACTTTTCCCACACAGGATAGTTTCCTTAACAAGAAACACGAACAACAAAACTCTGGTTTACATCATTTATTATTAAAGGTTCAATGTAAACAAACAAGCAGCGCATCCCTCCTCTGGACCGCAGGCTGCTCGTCCTCCCACTGGCAGATCCTGGTACTGCAGCGCTGTAAGGAAGGAGCAACAGAAAACTATTAGATTATTAAACTGAAAGGTTTGTTTTAAGGCTCAAACTCAGTTGCCAAACTCTGCCATGCCAAGGACCAGCATATAGCATAAGCCTTAGGTGGGGACCAACTGATTGAACATTTAAAAAAAAATTTAATTAGGTGTACATTTTGGTGGCAAATCAATAAATCATACATAATTATCAGTCTTTTATGTCTTAATAGTCAACAGTAAAATTAAAATGTTAGTCACATTTGTCACATTTCAAAGTTTTCCACGACCCCCACTTTGAAATACAGTGGTCTTAATTACAACATACATCAAAGCTAAAGTCTCTTTTCACAGCATTAGTTCTCTAGATGTCTTTAATTTGGATGTTGTTTTAACAAGCTATTGTTGTAACAGTCATAACAACAGGGGAACTTACAGAGGTCGTCATGGCGTCACCACGGTGCAGTCGTCTCTGGTTCCTGCAGCTCTGGCATTTTATCACTCAGTCTTCAGTTTATCTACAAACCAGGAACAAACAAGAGAAAAGACTTAATTCAATCCTACAATTAACCCCCAGTTGAGTCTGTGGCCTCCTATGTAGATATAAACGGTTCATTCTAAAAAAGTAATTAAAAAAATAATCTTTAAGAAAATACACGCATTAAAACATCTTAATGATTAGTATATTCCATTTCAACAAAGTCTGTTCAGGAAAAACGGCAATAAATTCCACACACTGAACCTTTAGTATATATAAAACAGATATGGTTCTTCGAGATAACATACTCTTTGGAAATATGAAAATGTATAGCATGTCAAATACAACACTGGATCTTACCATGTGGGTTAAACGGCGCGGGTCGTCAGCCTCCATCGACCGGTCGAGGCTCCTGTGGCGAGAAACAAACAATGAGAACATGGAACTGTACTAGCCAACAGGTCTCTGTACCGTCACCTTTTACATGTTTTAAATACCATTGTTATTTTGGAGGTTGCCAACCTTAAAAAAAAGACAAAAATGACATGTATGAAGTGTGTGTGTGTGTTAATGTGTTTGTGTGTGCAGTGACTGGAGAAAAAACTGAATAGGTTATGTTGTTATATTGTGAACATGCATCACAAACTTAGTGTGTGTTGATGTGTGTGTCATTGTGAGGAGAAATGTGTTGTATGAAGTGTGATAGTTAAAATGCAGGTCAGAGTTTTAGAAAGACACTTCAGAAACCTTAAGTAGGTTCACTCGTTTAGGAACTGCAGAGGGGACGAGACAACGTTTAGAAATCCTCGGTCGTTATGTCACAAATACTTCGTAGCGACACATTTGATGCTTAAACCCCAAACAGAGCTGGGAGCAGCACCGTCACCTCCAACAGAAGTGACTTTTTCTTTGGGCCAGTCGAGGCCAAAAGGGTTTTTCTGGCATCACACTCAAGAGGCGGGACATGGAGAAGATTTTCGGCCAATCAGAACAGAGGATTTATTTTGAAAATGGCTCACAGTGCAGACAGATAGACAGACAGCCTCCCTGGGCTCGTTTCATGGAAGTGAAGTTTATTCTCATGAGAACCATAAACCGCAGGACACACCACTGTCCTTTTACAGCTTCAAGACAACTCCTATGTACAAGCAACAAAAAAGGAAAAATGCCAGTGTCCTGATATACTGTACTTCTTCAGAAAATGTCTGGCTGGTCACTGGCATGACAATAGCAAGAATGACAATATGGAGAAGTTAGAGATACTGAGAGAAAGGTATTGTGTCCAGCATTACTGAAGAGGTTTGTTCTCAAAGATGAAATACACATTTTATTTTTCCAAAAACTCATCGCTTTAAAAGATGTGAAACCAGCAACAACTAAATGTGATATTTAAATACCTTCAACCTAAAACCAACAACTATCACCTAGATCAGGTGTGTTTAAAAAGTTTAGATATTCGTTTCAATGATTATTTAAAAATGTATTGAATATATTTGCATTATTCAGTGATTCTATTGTTGTTAAGTCATTGGTATTGTTTATCAGTATAGAGAATATTTATAGTGGTTCCCTGTTAAAAGGGAAACTAGTTTTCTTGAAGAGAATTGTCCTATTAAGCAAAAACAATAATTAATCACTAAAATGATTTAAGAACTTCTATTTTGAAAAATGATCTCCATGATTTGGAACTAAAGTTCCCATGGTGCAGAGCTTTTCTTTATCATTTCTAAGTGGATCTATGGACATTTAATAATGATGCACATCAGAGAAGTGGCATCCTTGGGAATTCTACGGCATACCAAATGCAATTTTTATTTTTTTTGGTGGCTCCAACAAATTCAGATTATAACACAAACTGCATTCATAAAGCAGAGTGAACACTTCAGGTAATGCAGTAAATCAAAACGTATTGCCTTTCACTTGATACACAAGGTTGTACTGAGAGTGAAGAATGAACTTCAATTGGACTCAGGAAATGAGTCATTTAGTTTGAATTAAAATATTTGCATTTAAAAAAGAAACTTACAAAAATCCATCTACACAAACAGTCACAATGGTTTTGGTGTTAGGATCAAAGATTTTCATTTAGTACAGTCCCACCCAGAGCAACCCGAGCAGCACGTGACACGATTCACTACCAAACTGCAACAACGTCCCAACCCCGTACCACAAAGCTCTGACAAAGTCAATCCAACGTTCACACAAGTGACTATGGTATTATATAAATGGTTTGAATGATTTTAAATAATTCACCATGTTTCAGTGATCCACACATACTTTCTACCGTTTGTTTTTAAATTCAAGTGAAAAAGATTGGATTGTGCACCATTGATCACTGAAGGGGCTAACGCCTATCTAATGTAGTTAGAATTTTAATAAATGTATTTAAAAAAAGTACCAAACTAGAAATTAGGGATGAGACCGATCCATAACAATATCGGGTCCGATACGGCTGCAATGTCCTCATAGAATAACAGACTGACGTCATCTATCCAACTTCCATAGTTGTTTTAAATGTAATTAATTTAAAAAAAATATATATATTTTATGCTGTTTGTTAAGCGTTATGTATTTTTGTTTTGTGGACATTTTACACTTCAATTGAAAAAATGTCTTTACAGTTTCAAAACATTGTGAAGGTGTTGTAGTTCTGATATACTTATGTATAGAGACCGTTCAAACTTAGAACTGAAAAATAGCAGATTGGGACATCTATGATTTTTTTTTATATCACAGAGCCCATTTTACTTTAAGAGTTTGCAAAAGTTTGTCACAGCATTGAGTTAGAAACTTTCATCCAAATAACCTGACTTTGTGTTTGACACACTTTTTAGTTTTGTTTATTGGTGCCAACAACCTGCCTACGTTCACCTGAAAAAGAAGAAATCAGCAGAGGCTGAAAGCAGAAAATATAAACATCTTGTCGAGTTGGACAAGACTCAAGCTTTCGATGCTCAGAGTTCATTTCACAACACACATCTGTGGTTACAAACTGTGGCGTTGAACCAGTGACTCAGCAGTCGCAACATCGTTCCTTTCACACATACATACAGAGAAGCCAAAGTACTACGACCACACACACACTGCACGGGCTATAATGGATTGCCACAGACACACAAAAAGTTTGAACAGAGATCTGCACTGTGAAGCCATTGTTTGTAAGTGTGATGCCAGAATCCCTGTGAACGTCACTGAGCAGCGACGTGTAATAAAGAAAACAGAGTTATGGGACACGGTTCATCTTTTATTATAAACATGGATGGGACACTTACCTTACTCTTCAGCTGATCTGTAAGCATACCTCAGGCTGCAGTGCAAACATGTCCCGGCTTTACTGTCCACTCACTTCTACTCATCGTCAATGTGTAACCCAACTGCAGAGAGGAGCTTCTACTGTGGACTGGGGAGCCCGTCTTTAACACACACCGCTCATTTACCCAATCACATGAAACACACACACGACCACACAAGCACGACACGTCATCCTCTCTTCAAACGGAAGGTGCATGGGACTTCCTGCCTCAGGTACGTTGCTCAATAGGATGGACATCTGGTCAACTAGTGCAGTTCCTGCCAACAGCTTTTCAGTTCAGGAATTTCACAAAATAAATTATCTATAAATCCTGGTTGAGAACTTTTCTTTAGGACTTTGGTTCTAATTTTTACTCAAATGTCACAATGTGCAGCAATAGATATTCCTGCTCTGAACCTACATAACATACGTTACGGTCTCGTGACTATGGATGGGAAGATATGAGATTGTCGCTAATCGTGATCGTTGTGAATTTTAATTATTGGGATGATTGTGACTTGAAAAAGCCGCCTGTCTCGCTAAAGTTCAGTATATAAATATAGATTTCCTGATTTATATGAAATTCCTAAAGAATGCCCATTACATCACCAGCAAAAATTGATTTTAACAGTTTTATTTTCAAAAGGGACGTGTGGCCTATCTGTGATGCAATAAAAATATGCATTTGTTTTTGTTATGAATCCTGTAGGGGAATTTTGAATTTGGCTGCCGCCTGTTGATAACCGCTAGCCTGGCATTTGTGACGCCCCTTTTTGGCTGGGATGATGTGTAAAGTAGACTATTGCCACACTCTTTCGGAAGATAAGAACCAATTTCGGTGATGATTGGATAGTTGGTCGAACTCTGCCCTTAAGAAGATGTTTTGGTCAATGTCGGCCATATTTCTTGACTGATGTTGCTGAAATTGTGTAGGTCAGTCTCCCAAGGCTGTATACCAAATTTGGTGTATGGTTAAAAATCCATTATGTAGTTACATACTTAAACTTCAATTTATAAAAATTAGATAAAATCCATCCACATGTGGCTTTTTCTGTAAATAATATTGAGCTGGAATTGTGTGTACATTTTCAGGCTAATTATACTTACAGGGCGAGGGGCGTGGCCTTTCAAACATTGCGTGTTGAGATGTTTCTGTTTTTGTGGCGCCCTGTATGAGTTGGGCTCAACATGCTTTGGGAATCTTCAAAGCTGGATGATGAATGGACTTATGGTGAATGAGTTGTGGATAATAAGCTGCTAAACCCCGTTCCTGCAAAGTAATTTGTCAATTGCGGCCATGTTTTTCAAGCTATTGCCTTTTTTCACCAAGGATGTTTATCTTGGGACTTATGGTGCGAGGGTCGTGGCCTCTCAAAAAAGAATTCCATAGGGGCTTAATAAGAGTGCCACCGCGTTTAGCGGATTGCTTAAAAAAAGTAGTAGCACACTTTTCCCAGTCGTGAAGCACATCCTGATAAATGTTAGCATTTCTGCTGGCAACTGTAGGGAGAAGCTGAAAAAGTGAATAAGAATAAAAAGAGGTCCAATGTGGGACAATAAAATGTGCTGCCCTTCTAGCAAGCACATCATTTAGCACATTTAATGTAATAATTGCTTAATAATTAAGTTTTCTTGGCGCAACTTTCAAACAAATCCCATGACTAGACTGAACTGCTCTAAAATATGTCGGTACAAAAGTGAGATTACCATTTATACTCCAATGATACAAAGACAAGATGTGCTCCAATAGGGGAGATTTAGTGTTTGATCCTGTGTACTTCAAAGTCAGATATTAAAATCTCTATGTTCCAAATTCACAAGCTGCAGTCCAAGGTAAAGAGCCTACAGCTATCGTGATCAATAACTTATTTAATTGCGAGAGCGTTAGCTTATCATGAACAAAACCGCTCAACACCAACAGATGCTACTGACTTTGAATTTCTTGGTTCGGAAAGTTCCTTTTCATAGTCCAACACCTTTTAAGAGGGGTACACCTGTTAAAGAAAAACAAATTGCACACAACACCAACACACAGACATAACATTACAACTTTTAAAGTTTAAACTTTGGTAAAGTCAATGAGAGCTTGTGCTATTGTGAAGAATGTTCAGATGCTGCATAGGATAATGTCTATGATCATATAGTTTCTTCTACTAGCGAAGCCCTAAATTCATAAATACTTGTCCAATATATAGAAAATATTCAACCACAACTTACTGTACACGGACATTAGTAACTCAAGTTGTGTTAGCAGCATATTAGCACTTTCGGTGAATACCTAATTCTCCTAAAGACGAAGTATTGACCAAAGTGGTAAATTGAGTTTTGCTCAATGTGACAAAATAATCTCTTCCATGGCTTTGCTTTGCTTTAGGGAACTCAGTTCAGAGGTCTGTGGCTGGAGATGTTTGGGCTAAACTGTGAAGCCAAACACACCGTTTGGAGATACAAAGCATCAAAACTTCAGCTTAACAGTATCCTTTTAATATGAAGATTCATGATTTTTAGAAGAACATTAGAAGTTAAACATATATAACTCCCTGTGGAAAAATCAACTAAATATAAAAGCCAATCTTATGTTGCTTTAATTTCATTTTAAGCTGTGAAAGAAACTCACCAGCATTGGTTTTACAAACCAAATGGTCAACTCTACAGAAAATCTGATTTAACCAACAAACACCAATCTGGTGTTGTGGACTATAAAAGGCACTAGAATTCCAAATGGATTTCCATTCCCACAACAGAAGTGCAAAGAGTAATTACAGCACGTCTTCAAAGTCTGAAGTGAGATTTATTTTTTTAAAGAAAATGTTTGGGCATTTTCAAGCTTTTATTGATAGTACAGAGTTGAAATGGGGAGACAGAGAGAGAGGGGGGGGGGATGACCTGCAGTAAAGGTCCACAGGTCAGATTTGAACCTGCGACGACTGCAACGAAGGCCGGAGCCAATATGGTACGCGCTCTATCCACTACGCCACCGGAGCGCCCCTGAAGTGAGATTTCTAATCAAATGTAGGAATCTACATTGCTAATGTTAAAAGTTCCTTGAAAATATTTTCCAAAATCCTTTCAGTGGTAACTTCATGTTACTTTGTTGTTGAAAAATAATCTTCATCTATGGTGGAGGAATGCCATAAGGCTAGATCGGCTTGGATAGACAGTTGGGCAAAGGTTAATGTTGACAACGTCATTTCAGTCCTCTATTAAATCTGACTAAAGGCCAATTCCAGTGTTTTTAGCTTTCTTTGCTAAAAGAGTCCACGCTATAGAGCCACACATTCCTCCACAGTCCATAATCTTTAAAGCCGGTCAAACCTGTTAAAGAAAAAATGTACACAACACACGTAACATTGTAGATGAACACTCCATTATATCAAATTTTATTACAAAATCCATCTAAGTATCTGTAGGCGTCTGATTGCACCATTTCATATGTTTTTGCAGTTTCTTGAATGCCACATGGAAGATTTTCTTGGGATACGTTTTATAGCCAAGAAAAAATGTTAGTTATTTTGTATGGTGCATCATCATACTCGGCACAAAAGAATGCTTTAAAAAAAATTAGTGTTTCTTATGCATTACATACTCTCATATCTTGGTAGCCTTTGGCTATATATCATCATATATAAGTCATCCAGTGCTGTCAAAATGATGTCCCTAGTCCGAAATTGGACAGACACTGCTTAGAAAAAAACACTATATTCAAAATCTCCAAAACTAAGGCAGAAAGCCACTTATTGAGATTCATCTCGACATCTTCTGCATTAGAAAAATAAGAAAGTTGATGTAATTTGAATACACCTTCGATAGTTCGGTGTCCAGCTAGTGCCAGGTAATAATTACTAAAGTGTCCTGCTTCAAATGCAAAAGTTACTCAAGATATTAAATGGAATATGATCAATCTCAAAAAGCAAAAGTTGGTATTAATACAAGAATACTTACACACAACTTTGAGAAAAGCTCGCTGAGGCAAGCCAGTCGACCTGGATTATTTGCCCTATTTACAGGATTATTAGGGCGTGGCCGTAGTAGGCAGCAGTGGGAGTGAAGGTGTGAATATCAACTGCTAAAGTGATGAGGGTTTCTTTGATAGATTAATATGCAATGCTAATAGTTTGACAGTTACTTTATTAGCAGGCATTATGTAGGTAACCTACTTGGTTCCAATCGGTCATATAAACTTTTACAAAATGGTAGCCCACATCTAGAATCCAAATTCTAAATGGATGAGCTAATTCAATTATCTTCAGGTAAATATGAACAAGCACTATGACTAAATTGTTCCTACTTTTGAAGGTGCTGCATTCAGTGTAGAGGGAAGTGAACCTGCTGGTCAATGGGAACTGATTAATGTGACCAATTACTGAAGTGAGGCCTATGAGAAGAGGTTCCTGTTGTCAAAAGGTTAAACCCTCCAGCAGTAAAAATAAAACATAAACCAGATCTACAAAATGAAAGCACTGGCCCATGACATATAAAACATAACGTGTCATACCATTCAAGATTATGAAACCAATAATACTGGTTCTTTCTGTGAAGTGACCGGATGTAAGAAAGCTGGAGAATATGAAATAAGCAACTCTTTGTTAGCAACATGAAGTTGCAACGGTTTAGTAGAGAAAGGCCACACATTCCACTGCAGTCAGCCATAATCGAAGCAGTTTTCTTGCTTAAAACTGGATTTCTTGTCTTCTTATAGGTCCATCACAATGCACAATGAATGAATATCCATTTTCTGAGCCCAAAATCTGACATCTCTCATGTAGTCATGTCACTCAATAAAAATCAAATTCATTAATATATTTGACAGAACTGACAAGTCATTTTGACTTTAGTTTAAAGGTAAATAACCCCGTTCTTCAAAGTGTTTTTTTTTTTTTTAGGGGTCGAAGGTTTCATCTTATGAACAAATGTAATTTATTATGAAAGGTTTGTTGGTAATCATGCTTTCATATATCATCATGATGCATGTTTGGTCCTTGCCAGTCACACAAAGGCAGATTTACTCATGCCAACTATGGGCTTTGATTCAGGTAAAATTTTATATCACTTAGTTCAGTGAAATTGTTTAAAACAAATTGTTAACCTCTGTTGTAAGATCTAATCGAAAGAGGACTACGTCTACATGCAGGTTTGTAAATTACAGCCCGTCTCATTAACACAGACACTTGGTTGGAAAAAGCAGTTAACATGTTTATACTGTCGTCACCTATGGGGAATGAGGCAACAGGCTTCTTGTTTACTCAACTACAAGAGAAATTTTCCATAATGATGAGGCACCTTTGCACTGGTGCTTTAGTTGTGTGCTAATCTCACCGTCAACTGCATCATTTAATGTCAAATCTAAATGAGGTTAAGAGAAACAGAAATCAGGTCACCATTAATCAAAGTCAGTGGCAACTCTGTTAATGCTTTTATAACTAGATGAGATCTTATCACAACTCTAAAAAATAATAATTCATGAATCCATCTTCCCAGTGGACAGCACCACTAACTGGTGAAGGTTTTATCTCACTTCTGTTTCCTAAAAGTTAAACATTGTGAGCGCAGTGAATTATCACTTATCTTTATATACATTGTCCTGCATGTAAACGTAGTCCAATCCTCCAAACATGCACACAAGACACACTAATGTGTGGTCAGAATGTATTCGGAAGACAACACTTGGTTACACACACACACGTGTCCAATTGGTTACACACACACACACACAGACACACACACACACACACACACACACACTACACCACAGGCTCTCTTAAAGGTTCTATGTGTTGTATTTCTGCTTTCTGGAAGGCATGGCTGTAAAAAAAAAAAAAGAATGCCAATGGATGAAACATGTTTAACGACTTCCACTGCACCCACTTCAAATACAAATAACTAGCCTAAAAGTTTCAGAGCGTTTGTGGCTACAAAGATGTGAGTCTCCCGATTAATAAGTTCATAAGTTAAGGTGCAGTCGAGTCTATTGAAAATCTATTGATAAGTACCATCTCACACTGCCCATGTTAACTTATTTGTCAGCTAGTAATCTGAATATGTGTGAGAAAATAAAAACAGGGATGGGGCATCTCTTCAGGCCAGGCCGAGCGGTTTGTTTTGATAATTGTGTGATGCACGTCGCTGAACAAAATAGCTCAGGACTCTAGCAGAGGCAACACATAGAGCCTTTAAGAGCTAGCTTATATTTGTGTAAACAACCAATTGTTGCTTTTTACTCTACTGCATGTTCTGACTTTAAGGAATAAATGTTAAAAGTTGTCCTGATAGAACGAATGTCTCTTTATTATAATACATGCTTTGAATCCAAATGTATGGCACAAAACACAGCCATAGAAAGTTGAGAAAAATGTTACAATTATCACTTCACGGCGACTCACAGAGCATCATAATACATCTAGAAAAGGAAAATTATACATGTTCAGAAAGAACTACTGGCTCACACTGTGGCGACCTCTTTCCACACTACTGACAATAATAAAAAATGAAAATATTGACTCAGTCATAAAATGAGTAAATTGTCAGGCTAAAATGTAGCAACAATTTAAACTTAAATACAAAAAATTAAGGTTTGTTTTGGAGAATCTGTACAAGTGGTGCTGCTGGGAGCATCAGAGAGCGTTTAAAAACGTGGTTTCTTAGCAGGACCGTCAAACTCCTCACGGACCCTGCCGAAACCAGGGTTACCAGGACCCATTCCTCCCCTGCCGCCTTGGGCAAAGCGCTCGTTGCGCTGTGGGGGTCAATTTGCAGATAGGCAAAGGTAGGGAATAAGGTATGGGATGGATTCAGTGCACAAGCACACAGTTCATGTCCATATGGAAGTAAAAAAAAAAAATATGGCGAGGTGATTTGTTTTTATATTGTGAGCAGATTTACAACACAACCAGCAGGAGACACATCCGAAGAAACGGTTCGTTCCAATATGAAGGTCCACAGGTGCCACAGGTTACATACGGAAAAGGAAGAGAGGGTAATGCTTTCGTTAGTCAGTGCCTACCTACTACGGGCTCTCCAGTGCATGCCAAGACTAGCCTGTAGTTCTTACTAGTTAGATAGGAAAATCTAACTAGTTTTTATCTCATAAAAAAGGTCCAGCCTTCTGTAAATGCTGACCTGATCTCTTTATGACCATTTTTTAAATGGCTACAGAAACATCTAAGCTTTTTTGAAGGAAGTTAAAAAATATTTATACTTATGTATTCTATAATATAAGTTATAAATTAAACCCAAACACTATTCCTTTTGTTGCAGGCATTGCCTTGGGGTGTGCGATATTTTTGCGGGATTATTTCCAGAACGATAGTTGACGGTATTTTGCACACCCGTCAAATGTGTAAAAAACAAGAGAACCGTGTTCTGTACCAGCTCTGGTATTAATATTAAAAGTTATTATTCATTGACTTAAAATTGAGGGTGGTGGGGGTTATCCTACAGTACCGGTGTACTTTACTGACTTAAGGCACACAACATGAATTGTGATTAGTAACAATCTTAATTTTTTTTATTAATAAAGAGCTGCTTCAATTTAAGAAAAAACACCTTAAATAAAAAGTCCGGTTAATTAGGTTTCACATTAGGCCCGTGAGCAGCCGAGCTGACAGCAGCGGAGCGAGAGAAAAAAAATCAAAAATCAAAAATGGAAAGGTCTCTTCCTGTCTCCCTGCCCATCTCAGCTTTTACTGCAATCTATCTTCGACTATGTCATCTTAAATAAAATATATACATATTGCAGATCAACCCTTCAAATCGGCGCTAAGAAATGTTTCGATTGTTTTTTGAATAATATGCGATACACTTGATAGTCATTTCACACATTGTTAAAACAATTAAGATATCGTAAACTATGTATATATATCGCACACCCCTAAAATAGCCCAACAAATAATGACTGAATATTCCTTAATATTTATACTTCATTATAGTGTATAAATCTGCTGTCCAGCTATCACAGCTCCTCTGATAAAATGTAGACTAATTTTCGCAACCCACAGAGTGATCAGAATCTGAAGTACAGGGACTGTACCAGAAATACATGTGTAGAGAAACAAGCCTTGGGAACAAAATCAGAATGTAAACTTTGCACAAGATATTCAGCAAAACCATATTTCCAACAACAAAAGCAGTTTGTTCATCAATATGCACTTTACATGCCAATTCAGACAAGTCCTGTGAAGCTAGAACAGTTTGAGAAAGGAGTGAATGTCTCAAACAGCGGATATCCGAAAGAGAGGTGAGGCTTTGGTTTACAACAAAAAGGATCCAGTGGAATAAAGTAGGAAGAAGATGAATGTAGTGTTGTAAGAATGTAGAATATTCATCTTAAAACTAGATCTACCGAACATCTTTATGTACAGCCTACCAACTTACGAAAGACTAACTGAGCTTTAGATGCTACTATAAATCTATAGTGTCAAGGTGAACACTTTGTCCAACTTCATGGATTGTAAAACTACTAAAATCGGCAACAAGCTTCTATTAAAATGCTTTAAAGGCAAATGTTGCTTTAAATATAAAGCAAATTTGACTAATTAGGAAAATGAGCACAAATTAACTATCAAAAAGCGACAAGTTAAGCGCAGCGGTCGGTAAATACAAAATAAGTTAAATATTTGATGTGTATGCCGTACAGCAAATCCACATTATATATAGAACTGCAATGCTCGTTTGAAAAGTGAAGTATTTTGAAAGCGCATTTTTACTAGAGTGAGAAGGAACATCAGTTTCTGTTGACTCTAGTGGCCCCTTTGGACAAAAGCAGTAGTGTTTCTACGACACCAGCGGCTGATGTCCCCATCTTGGACAGCGTGTCGGCAGGGCTTGCATTTGTTTTGAGATCGATTGAAAGATGGCAGAAAACACTGCCATGAGGTAGTGTCTTTATATGTGATTATGTCTGATTAATAATGGCAATATGATGATGGTGAAGCAAAGTTAACTTTGATATAGTACCATTCATCGGTCCAGAGCAAAGGCCTTAATAGTATTTATATAGAACCAAGTTGTCCAGTTGTATGTCATTCATACTCTGTATGTGTGTGCCAATTGGTAAATTGACAACTCAAATAAAAATATGAATAATTTTAAAGCATTATTTTTGCTTACGATTTATTACAGGTAATTTATGATCATCCGAGGGAAATATCAGTCATGAACATTCAAAAGTTTCTCATAGTCACTTTAAGTTCTACAATGTTAACAAATATTAGGCCGTTACTACAGTCAACTATTATCCAGAAAAACTAAACATTGGAACCAAAATTCTTCCAGAAGCATTGATCACAAGCATAGTCCAGTGTTCAGTATCATGGTAAACCAAAGTGGTCATGGGGCTTTGCCTGCCCCCATCAGTTAATCCTGCTTTATTATTACTTCATGTTTAATACCATAAGCCGTCAGCCTGCACTAAAAGCATTTTAAATGCTCGCTTACGAATAATAAAAAGTAGTTGAAAAGGTAAAGGATGCTGGTCGAGAATATGAACTACACCCCTACTTCAGGGCTCATATTTGCTCATCCAACAAGAGATTTCAAACTGCCACCCAAAAAAATACAAGTTGTCTGTTCATAAACACCCTTGTTTCTTCTCATGAGAAAAGAGGACACATGGAAATGATAAACATGAAAAAGTGATTTAAAACTAGATAAGCACAATGTCGACAGTTATGGGAAAAACACTGGTAGATGCCATTCTGAAGAGTGCCTGTCCAGCTCACGAGACAGGGCTTGCAATAGCAGTCCACTACACAGACGGTGTGATAAGAGAGTGAGCAGAGCCACTGAAGTCTGTCTACAGCTGAGAGAGCGGAGAGCAGGTTCTTATGATTTAGTGCAGGCTGACGGTTTGGTAGCAGGAGGCAGAAAGACAGTAAGGGGACGGTAACTGAGGGGGGGGCTTGGCTCACCATTAAGACCTTACCAGGCAGGCAGCATACCTGTCCCACTCAACAAACAGCAAACCATCTGAAGACAGTTGGGAACTCAAATCATTCATATTGTCCCGTCCTGCTCGGCCAGCAGGCCGTCTGTTCTACAATCCGCTGGAGTCTCCAACAAAAAGGAAAGCCAAATAAAAACTACATCAACTACTGAGCTTCCAAAAAGTGGGATACATTACCATTTCGTTGCCCATCAAGCCGCCTGCAGCTGGTCCCATCCCCTGTTGGCCCATTCCACCCATGGGGAACTTCTGGTTGCCTGCACAAGAAGACATATCTATCAAACATCGATGGAATCGTTTATCAGGGATTGAAGGCTGATTCAATTATGTATAGTTTAGAGCTGCAACGATTAATCGATTATTAAAATAATCGCCAACTATTTTGATAATCGATTAATCGTTTTGAGTAATTTTTTAATTAAATTTTTTTCTAAATTCTCTGATTTCAGCTTCTCAAATGTGAATATTTTCTGGTTTCTTTAATCTTATTATGCCAGTAAACTGAAATATCTGTGTGTTTTGGACATAATACATTTGAGGACATCAACATGGGCTTTGGAAAATTTATTAACATTTTACCATTTTCTGACATTTTACGGACCAAAACACTAATCAATTAATCGAGAAAATAATCGACAGATTAATCGATTATCAAAATAATCGTTTGTTGCAGCCCTAGTATAGTTAGAAGTGTTCTTTCTTTCCTCTGATAACTCGAACAAACAATGAAAACCCCAGTGAGTATGATTTTTACAGTGCATAAGAGTCATTTTAGAGTCATTAATACTGTTATATGGTGGTGAATATTACAGCAGATGATTTCTGCATCACAACAACTAAATGTAAATGTTCCTTCTTTTACCCTAGCCTCTTGTGACAAACACAGGAGACGTAGTGAATAAAAGCAGGGAGGTTGCTGTGCCACGCCTAGGAAGGGAGACTGTCATTTAAACACAGCTCCCATGGTAACGTGGACAGAAAGAGGTTCTTGATACGCATGTCGATGTTCTTTTTAAAACAAGTAATCTTCATTTAAAAACATTGAAATATAACTTACCACCCATGCCCATAGCTCCAGCGGCACCCATTCTCATATCTCTGTCCCTCTGTGATAATTAGAAAAGGAAAACATCCGTTATATTATGCCAGGGATGAATGAATAAATGAATATATACAAAAAATTGGGTTTTACTCACATCCATGAAGTTGCCCATTCTGCAGTTCTCCTCACGCTTGCGACGCATCTGTTCTTCCAGCTCCCTCTTGCGAAGCATTTCCTCCTCCCGCATGCGACGCTCTTCCTCCTGTCTGTTTACCAAGAGAGAAACACATTAGATGTGA
The DNA here is from genome assembly GCF_949987685.1 of Ammodytes marinus. NCBI lineage: Eukaryota > Metazoa > Chordata > Actinopteri > Uranoscopiformes > Ammodytidae > Ammodytes > Ammodytes marinus. Next base: position 6,942,589 of record NC_137221.1, on the reverse strand, counting down.
TCCAAGTTTAGCATTAACATTCAATTCTTATTACAGTGCAACATTTGTAATGTACCATAGCCGTCAGTAAAAGAGGAGTATTGTATTTCAAAAGGAACCCAGATAAATAAATTCCACACACATTAAGATACACCCATCAATCAGTTGTGTAAAGTAAGAGGTGTTCTTTTTTTTTCCTCTCATAACTCCAACAAACAATGAATGATGATTTTTAGAGTGCATACTTTGTCATTAATATCGTTATATGGTGGTGAATATTACAGCAGACAATTTCTACATCATAACAACTAAATGTACATTTTAACAAAAGAAATGTTCCTTCTTTTACCCTAGCCTCTTGTGACAAACACAGGAGACGTAGTGAATAAGAGCAGGGAGGTTGCTGTGCCACGCCTAGGAAGGGAGACTGTCATTTAAAACACAGCTCCCATGGTAACGTGGACAGAAAGAGGTTTATTCAATCAGTTGGCAGATTCATGGCATTTTGAGATAATTGGACGATAACTGCACTCGCAAAGCCTTTTTAAGACTTATGGCAATATTTTACTGAGCACCAGAAAAAAAATATATAAAAAATTATGATATTGGTATTAGATAATCTGCCAACCTGCTCTAAATATCAGTATTGGCCTCTGTCATTGAAAACCCCATATCAGTCGACCAATACACACAACCAACACACCCACCCACCTATCAATCCATGTGTTCTTACCTGATCTGCATCTCCTTCCTCTTCTGCATCTCCTGACTGTGCACCTCCTCCATGCGTCTGAGCTCCTCCTGTCGCCTCAGCAGATCTGAAAGATAACGTGAAACCAACACATTTAACTGCAGCCCTCCCAACAGTAGTGTAACATATTTTCTATAACATATAGTGGTGAATAGCACTGCAGTAAATCCCAACTAAATGTAAATGTTTACTAAAGAAATGTTCCTTCTTTTACCCTAGCCTCTTGTGACAAACACAGGAGACGTAGTGAATAAGAGCAGGGAGGTTGCTGTGCCACGCCTAGGAAGGGAGACTGTCATTTAAACACAGCTCCCATGGTAACGTGGACAGAAAGACGTTGTTTTTTTCATTATTAAATCCGACACCATTTAAATCGTCCCTATAATGAATTTTATTTGAAAGCGCCTTTCAAGTCACTGAAGAAGGACAGTTCAGAGGCAGAGACTTGCCTTGTCGGAGCATGTTGGCCTGGTGCTCGTGGAAGGCGTCCTCCATCTCGCTCTCCAGCTTCTCTCGCGCCTCCTGCATGTTCCTCTCCACCTGCTGCCGCTGCTGCTTCTCCATCTCATCCAGAGACTTCCAGCGCTTTGAGTACTCAAACTCAAATGTGCCCGGACGAGCGAAACGAGGAGGCTCCTCTCGCTCTCTGTAGACACAATAGACATGTATACAGTATGTTAGGTTTACACGGTCATGTCTGCACCTTAGACCAGTTCTAGTAATACTTAAACCCTCTCACGATAAGTTTAAGTTTAATTATGATGAATGAACAGGCTAAATTCTCTATGGGAAAGTGTTAAAATAGTTTGAGTAAGTGGGAAACAGAATGCCTGAACGGCGGCTTTAAATATACTGTTAATAGCAGCGTTTTTTTTTAAACAGTATTTTATTGTTGTAAATCTAAATCTTTATTTTACTTTTATTTCAGCTTCTCGTGAGGAATTATCTGTAACTTTATACAGTTAGTATGGTATCTGTGGTTGTTGCCAGTGTGGGGGTTTTGATGGCTGCAGGAAACATCCTTTCTTCTTTTATTGATTTGCATATGTTAACGAGGATTGACTTTCAACAGCTGTTGGTCGTAACCCCCCCCCCCCCCCCCCCATCATGCAAACCCCCACACTTCTACATCACACCATCTGCAGTCCACAAATGAATGACTCTGCAGTATTTGCACACGAAAGACGACTACATCAGAGACTAAAATAAGTGAACATTAGCAAATCAAACTCAAAAACAAATCCACTTCTCCACAAAGGGGATTATATGGTGTGAACAGTGATGTCCTTACGCTTGATATCTGGGGTTCTTCTGTGCCAATTTCTCTGGAAGACCGTCTTCATCATCAAACTGCTCCAGAGGCTCCACGACAACAGGCCGGGGAGACCTGAAAGGGGTGAAACAGTATAATAAGGAAGGGTTTCAAGCATGTCTTAGAAGTGCATTGACTCATGTAACACAAAACTTTAGTGTGTTTATTTAAACTTGACTGCACGTACGTGGTGAGAAGGAACACGCCCTCGTTGCACCGATCCAAGGCCTTTCTAGCAGCTGGTTTGGAGGCAAACTCGACAATGCCTCTGCCCGTTGAGCGCCCGCGGTCATCTACAATGACGATGGAGCGCTCCACCATCCCGAACTGTGAGAAAGCTTCTTCCAGGAGCTCGTTGGACACAAACGGCGACAGGTTCTTAATAGACAACGCTGCTGAGTGTGTGGCGAATCGGACACGGAGGGGTCTGCCTTTCATAGGTGTGTCGTCCAACTCTGCTTTTGCTATTTCAGCAAGTGCACGGGACTCCTGCACAAAAAATAAATAATCAATTATAGGCCCTGTCCAAATCACTTATTTTTTTCTTTCTTTTTTAGCTGCAACCCAACACTAAATATATACTATGCATAGACTATTCTCTATCACAATAAGCATTGACCTCTACAACTTGTAGTAATCTTAACTCAAACCAAACAACTGATCATTTAGGAATTGAACGACTTACCAATCGGATGAAACCAAAGCCTTTGTTTTTGTTGATGAAGACTTCACTGGGCTCCCCATATTTAGCGAACAGCCTCTTGAAATCGTCCTCGTTGAGGTCGTTGGGCAGGTTGCCGATGAACAGACGGCAGCGCTGAGTGTAAGTTTTCTCTCCGGGTTTCAGTAGCATGGACAGTGTTGCCTTGAACTCCTGTCGATTGAAAAAAATAGTAATGTGAATTTAAACTTATATCCATAATTTAAAGAAGGGTTCCAAAAGCTTAAGGCAAATTAGATTAAAGTCTTGTTTTAATGACAAGTTATGAAATTAAATAACAATTTTACAAACTAAAGCTGTAGACTTAAACGACAATTACTTTTGGTCAGGGATAATTCTGCATAAACATGACTTGTTTGGTCAAGGGAAAAAAAAATCTACCATAGTTCAAAAATTTGAAAAATATTTTTAATTGGTATGTTGTTATTCTATTTCAGTAAGATATTTCAAAATGCCACTAATAGCCAATGATAATCAGTCACTTAAAATATCTAAAACCATGATATCAGATCATAAAATGCTGATATATGTACTATAAATTAGGTATTTATAAAATATTATAATTCTACAAATTATTTTAAGATTAAAAGGCAACCAAATTATTTTATTTTATTAGAATCCTAAAAATCAATTAAAGGTTAATTGAAAACGTTTTAGTACTCAGGCCTTAATGTTAGATTTAATTATTCAATGGCCGTTAACACTTCCTAATGATCTACAGTTTCATCGGAAAATAAATAATATACTTGAAGTCAAACACACAAAAGAATATTCATAAACATAGGAGTCATCGAGGAACACAAATGTTGCAATCTCAATTTATTTGTCAAGTGTCGTCTGTCCAGTCATGTCTATTCGTCTTAACCGCCCATCCCCCCCTCACGCTGTAGTGCGCAAGGCAAAAGCAAACATGACCTATATTTTAAATCAATACGGTAATTACAGAAGAATAACGACATGGACATCTGTTAATCGGTGTAAACCAAATAAATAAGAGAAAAATATCATATGTAATGCTCTTTGTTTTACCAGAACACGTTTGGTTTAGGATAAAATGGCGGATGGCCGAGGCGAGCAAACTAGGGTGTGCTTGATTTTCGTCACAGTATGTACCGCAATGAGCTGCGCTAAACAACGAGTAGCAGTTGAGACTACATTCAATGCGTTGAGAGAATGCATAACAAGTGGTCCGCCCGCTCGAGCTGTGCGGAGTTACGAATCGAGCGTACTGTCAGAATTAGCAACGGTTAGCTAACAGCAACGTCCGTCGACGCCATTTACGAAAAAAAGTATTTTTCTATATACAAATTAAACATTTAAAATTACACACCTTTGACGGCCCGTCTGTCTCCATTGCATTCATTTCAGGCATTTTCTCTGGCTCTGGTCGATCGAATCTGGACTTTGAAGGTGGTCCAGACCTCTGGTTCTGGTATGGCCTCTGGTTGTGTTGAGGCCCTGATCTCGGGCCTTGGTGCGGCCCTGTCCTGGGACTCTGCTGCGGCCCTGTCCTGGGACTCTGCTGCGGTCCTGTCCTGGGACTCTGCTGCGGCCCTGGCTTTGGGCTCTGCTGTGGGCTCTGCTGTGGAGGGGGCTTCGGCCCTCCGTTAGCATTTCCTGGGGGTGATTTTAGCTGGTTTTCGTTCTGGTTCTTGTTGGCCTGGTTCGGAGTCGGAGGCGGGGAAGTTATGATGGGTTTGGCCGGAGGTGGTGACTGGATTTTCGGCTCTGGCGTCGCTACTGCGGGGGTAGCGGCTGGTGTTGCAGGTTTAGCTGGCTCAGGCGTAGCTGGTTTCTGCTGCTGCATCGGGCCTTTCATAGTGAGAGCGGGGCCGGGGCTCGGCGGAGGCATTATTGGTTTCTGGGGGGTCGCTGGTCCCTGGTTCGGCTGTCTGTTGAAGTTGGGGTTTTGTCCCCTCCGATTCTGGTTCTGATTCTGATTCTGGAAGGGGTGGCTTCTGAAATTCGGGTTTCCCATTAACCCACCGCGCATCGGCCCGCCGGGCCCACCGCCTCTGCGTTGGTTGAAATTATTCATCCCCATCCCACCGCGATTATTGTTAAACCGAGACATGATTCTTATATCAGTGGAAACAACTTAAAATCCTTAAAACGTTACGATTTGCTGCGTAACAACTGCCTCCTACCAGTGTTAGCAGGCGACAAAATGGCGACAAACCGTTGTGCAGAATGTCTTTCTTTCACCGATCCGCTGAGACGCCCAGTGAGGGAGGACCAATAAGAATCGACCAATGGAAGCTGAGCATTGAGAGCCGACCAATCAGAACATCCCAATTACAATCGCCCAACGCCGCTCATTGGTCCGCAGGATTGAGGCTTTTGAAGAAGCAAGTTCATCTGCCGAGACCATCAATGCAGCATTCAAACCACCTGATTCAATAGGTCTGAATACAGTTAAAAAGGTTTGTAGCCATTTGATACCTTAAAACGATGTGGTTTTAATAAAGGGTGTTTCCATATAGCCAACCTGATGGAACAGGTATGGAATAAACTTCAAAGTAATTAGCACAAATTGAATTGTATTGTCCTGGTTCAAATAAATCTTTAGCTATTAGGCACAAAAACAGATTGATTTGTTTAGAATGCAAACTTATAAATGAACGACTGGATGCCATTACTTCAGACTTATATTTGTGATTTACAAAACAATCACTTGTTCATACTACCGCCATTTCAAGGCTCAAAAACATATATTTTCAAGCATTGATTAGTCTTTTCCTCCTAAAGTGGACATACATAATCACTCACTCTTCTGATATATACCCAAATGTGTTGAATGATAAATTAACTCAAAATTTATTTTTATTTTTTTAATTTATTTTGCATACAGGTGTATTGGAAACCAAAAAAGTGGAGAGACCAACAGTCTCGCCGCAACATGTTTTTTTCTTAACGCTTATAATTATAAACAGACAAAACAAAAAAAAGGATGAGATGACAACAGTGACAAAAACACAACAAAGTTCAATAAAAACAAAAAACACATTTAGGAAGTTAAGCTTATGAAACCATACAACCCAAGAGAATAAAACACACAAGACAGAAATGTTGGAATAATATTTGAAAAAAAAAAAATAGAAGTAGAAGGAAGATTCAGAGATTCAAAGCGCCAGGAAAAGTATATAAAAGGACTCGGAGAGAAGAGAGACATTCATTGATTAGTGATCGACAATGAAAACAGACGTCTTTCCTCCTTTTTGCTATTTTAAAACCAGGTTTGACAACAACAATAACAGAGAACAGGTAATCATGAGGAGAGCTAAATTAACATTCACAAAGGAAAAATGCAGAACACCTGATATAAATATATATAGATATTAATATCTATATGTATTTAAAATTTAAGCACACACAACTTCTCAAGAGTGCCACTCTCATGTCCAAGGACAAGTTGTTCAAGGTTTTTTTTTGTTGCAAAATCACCCTTCAATCACATTGGAGCTGCTTCTTGCCGAAGCTCTCCCTGCCTTTATACTTTTAAAAGAAGTTAACTACAATAGTGTCGGGTTTAACATTACATCTGACCTTTCAATGTTCTATTAGTGGGTTACAGTAATATGGAAAAGGTAGGGGAATATTTTTCTTGCATTTTCTTGTGAATAAATAGTCTGCCCCAGTTTTAAACTCAGAACTGTTTTGGTGTTGTGGAAGAGGGTTTTGGATGAAGTAGTTTTTGAACAGTAAATAGGATTTACAGAGCCCAGGTTGCTTGAATGGAGAGAATGCAAACCGTTTTAAGAGGAAAAGTCGGTGGGAGGAACAGTGAAACGACTGGTGATGTGCAGTCTGTGCGGGCCTGCAACCGTCTGGAGTGATGTGTTATTTCATGCAGCTCATACTGTGGTCAGTCATTCGCCCTTAAGCCTAAAATTTTATTTAGAAAGACAAATGTTATTCAGTTGAGGTAATTTTGCATAAAGGATAATTGCATAAAGGAGAAAGCGGTTGCTCACATGCAAGTGTAGACGTTTTGAAATAAACAGAACAGTGTGGCAAAATTATAGATTGGTTTGTTTTCTTTTATTTCAATTGGATTTTCTTCACATAGTTCAAGATATTTTATCACATAAAAAAAATAAAAATTAGGCAAAATGTGACGCCCCCATGGATGTTGGCGCTGTAATAAGAATGGCACCCATAGAGTAAATGGTCAAGATTTCAGATGCGAGACTCAGACAAGCTGCAGAGCGTTGGGATGAGAAACCAGCTGCTCAATGCAACTGAGTGAGAATCTGTGGGAATCCAACACAGGAGAGAAGCCGCAGTCAAGACTGAATTTCACCTAAAAGGAAATAAGCCTGAGCAGGGTTGTTAACAAACTGCCCCCTTACAAGAGAAGTCTATACAATTGTAAATTGTAAATTTAAGCGTTTTATTTAATATTTCTCTGTCCGTAATCTCTATCATTGTGGCCAAAAAAGGCATCCATTCTTCTCTGCTGCAGTTTGGAAGAAAGCAGTATTTCCTAATGAGTAATCAATCCCAACTTTTCTCTCAAACTTGCTGGACTGTGGATGGCCTCAAGATGTCCCAGGTCAAACTTACATCAATTTGAATTACAGTAGGTAGGTTGAATTTGCATCTACAATTAAATGTGTTTCTGCCTGTTCAACATAGAAATGAATGCAAAGCCAAACCCGGTCTGAATGCACCTCAGTTTGATCACTGATTGTTATCAAGTAGGTGTTAACCTGCTCATCTGAATCAATCCCTGTGTTGATTTTTCCCACTTAATCTCTCACAAATGTTCTCAGGAATGAAAGAAGGAAGGGCGTGGCAGTGAATGTAGCAAAGTAGGTTAAGACGATGAAGCCAAATGAGGTAAAAAGTGGTGAAAAACTGAGGCAACAGACATAAAAGTTGTTAAAATAGAAACCGATGGGAATGTGTTGTTTGAGTCAGTGTTTCTCCCTCCGAAAAGCTAAGACTTGAGAGTGCGAGGAATTGTTTTTTTGTTTTCTAAATCAGTGTATTTGAAAAATTGGTTTGGATCTGCACGGAAATGTATAATAATCACTGTCAAATGTATATGTCTAATTTCATGCGTGCGTTTGTCATCTTTAGTGGAGGTGGGTGGGTGGGAGCTCATGGCTGTTTCCTTTGGGAGAATGGCAGATCTTGGGGGTGAGAGGTCAGTGTCTCGGGGGTCTCACAGTGGGGGATGAGGTGAGGTCAGATTCGGGGCAAATACTTCTCGATAAATTCCTTTACAGCCGCCATTTCCTGCAAGAGAGAGAATAGATGTTGGTTTGGATAATGCTGTAATCTGAGGGAGAGTACAAAAATACTAAGCATACGTTAAACACATTTTTCTTTAGCGGAACAATTTAATTTGCAATAGCTCAGGAAACCATAACCATCTCACCCATACTTTGAACAATACGTTTTAGATTCTCATAACATTAGCAATCAGTGCGTTTCCATGGCACAACTAGATTGGATTATCACATATATCGAACAAGACACTCGAACGGACCGTGTCACTTGTCTGAGTATACATGGCCTTTCAGAAATCGGATAAATGTCCGATGCATGGCTGTCTCCACTATGCTAGGTGGCGCTGTAGCCCTTTCAACCATGCTTTCAACAAGTGGTTTTAGAGCCACGTCCGGTTCCCTTCCGTCAATAACCCTATCACGCGCAGCATAGACATATAATGCCTATCACGCGCAGGCACACAAGCACAGAACGAGAAGTCCGATATGCGATGTCCGATCCCTGTATACATGCAGAGAGAAAGCCGACAATGAACGAGTTATCTAGGTGTTCTTATCCGACTTCTCTTGTCCGTTATTGTGCCGATTTGTGTCCGAGGTAGATCGGATAAAGGTGTTTACATGCAGTTTAAAAGTCCTGTTGAGGTCTTATTCGTTTAGTTACCCGATTATGAGTCTGCATGTAAACGCACTGACAGATACCAAACACACACGGCCACACACACACACACACACACACACACACACACACACCCATACAGACCATGGGGGTACAGTACCTCAGAACTGGAGCAATGAGTGAGCCCTGGGTAGGTTTTAAAGGTGATCATCTGAGGGTTGACTACTAATTTGAGTTTCTCTGATGTCATGGCACCAAACTGCACCGGGATCATGTTGTCCATCTCACCGTGGCACTGCAGAATCGGGACGTTCTTGTGGCCGCTTGACGCCTGCAGGACAGACGAGACACAGAACAAGACTAAGTAAATTGATAACGTAAAGCTAACAACAAATGTAATATCATACAGAAAAAATTGTGTCCCATTTATTTATTTTTCCATGTTTGTCCCCAATATTTTTCAAGTATTCTTAGCGCTTTTTCTAAATGTTTTATTTTTAACTAAACTCGGGCTTGTGAAATTAAATAAGATAACATAACTAACTGTTACTATCTCTATGAATGTGTTGACAGTCAAAAAAAAAAAAAATTATTATAAATTGAAAATGTTAACAAGAGGCAGAAGGAACCATGTAACTCCTCTGTAGTGAAACTGGGAGTTTACCGATGGGAAGGTCTTGTGAAGTGGAAGCCAGCAGCTGAGGGCCACGACGCCAGCCAACTGATGCTGGCAGGTCAAGGCAGTGTACAAGGACAAGGCCCCACCCTGAGGAGGGAGAGAGAGAGAGAGAGAGAGAGAGAGAGAGAGACACACACTTTTTAAATGCATTCTATCTCATTTTGTTACAAATATCCATTTTATACAATGGTAAGATTTGAAGTCCTACCTGAGAGAAGCCACCGATCATTATACGGTGTGGGGGGATCCCGTTTTTAGCCTCGTGTTCGATTATGGCCTTGACTGGAGGGAAGCGAAGACAGAGATGTGTTAGTCAACTTGGCAGTAGACGTATAGTAAGGCCCATTTTCTTCAGTGGCCGAATCAAACCAAGTAATGCCCTTTATTTTAAATGGTCATTCAATGTAAGAGTGTGCATTTTACATGTTGTGTATGTCCTTGTGTAAGGTTTGGTATAGGTTCATTTAAGATAGGACAAACAATACTAATCAAATTGACTACACCATCTTATATGTCAGGAGAGAGACCTGGTCTAATTAACCTAACCCTCACAAAGTAAAGGATCTGAATGCTTCCTCCATCACAGTCAAACATAGATAAACTATTTGACCTTGTCCCCATCTGACTCCCGGTCACTTTTAGGATTTGTATAAATGTTTTCCTCTGAGCTAAAAGGAGCTATTTTCCTCTCTGGCCACTGGGAGGAGCCTTATACATTCAATACAAAATCTGTCCATTACAGAAACTAAATGCCTCAGTATATTCAGAAGTGAATAAATGTGTATAAAATGTCAACTGAAGACAGGCAGAGATCTGTTCGTAAAGGCAAGACAAAACATTTGCTACTCAAAAAGTTACAGCCATAGTGAAACCAGTTCAGGTGCTGCCTCTGAAAGGCCCGGTGCACGACTGCGTCAATGACACAGGTCTGACTTTAATAGATGATCGCACTTTTTATTCCATGCCTGAGGTTTTTTTTAATGGAAGTATTATTAAGGGACAAGCACGAAACATGCATGAACAGTAAGTACGCTATCATTAACAACAGGTCGTGAGAACACATGGCACTTTCTCTTTGAGTCGCATTACCAGGAAGTATCCGCTTCAAATTGCACCATACGACACTGGTCCCCTTCCATTTAAATGAATTGGGCGCCATTTTTCGATTCAGTGTCCTTCTTATAATATGTCCATGATGCGTAGCCGAGACAGGGGGCATAGCTATGGACCAGCATTAAAACACTCACTGTTTTCCGCTGCCTTCTTGATCCCAGGCTCGTCCTCTGGGAAGTTGGGGCTGAGACCCATGAGGTCAAACCTGCGCACATCCAGAGGCAAAGCGTTGGAAAGAGGAAATCAACACATACAATCGGCGTATTGTCAATGCCAGTATGGGCGCCTATTGTGGTTTCCAGGGAAACAAACAATAGCAGCCAGTGTGGAGCTATAAAGAGCGTTTCTTTCTTTCACGGCGCCAACTCACCACGCGGGCATGACCGTCTTCATGTTGAGAGTGACGGGGATTGGCGGCCTGCGGAGGGAGATGGAAACATGTGAGATCACCAGCCATCAGATGATTTATTCACCCAACAAGATACAGGGTTCCTACACATTTTACAGTTCAAGATTCCATCCTTTTCAGACTCAAATTTCCAGACTTTTCAGCAGATTTTTCAGTCCATATTTGACTTCTGATAACAAATATGCCCTTATTATGTAAATAAATCGTTCTAAAAATCCAACTGTTAATATGTGTGTTAAATCTTGACTATATTTGCCATTATGAGTCTACAGCTAGATGCAGACGAGGATGCTTTGACAAGGGGACAGTGCTTTTGCCTCTGCATGTGGCTTAACATTGCCACCTCATTGTCACACAATTTCAAACACAATTTACACCTAGCTTTATTTTCCCATTTAGAATATTTAACCAACCATCATATAAACTTCTCATTCTAAAGCCATCCCTCGGAAAACATTTCTATATTTCAGAGAGTTGGGGCAATAGTCTGAAATCCATGCTGAAAATGACAAAAATGTAATTCCATACGTAGGAACCCTGAAGACAGGATGCAAGAAAAGCTATTGTTCACAGTAATAATAGTAACGTTGTACTTCGCTCCACGCAAAAGATGTTATCAAGGCGTTTCATATGACAGAGAAGAGACTTACGCGTTGGGGCAAATGAACTTGACATGAGGCAGATTGATCCCCGACAGGGTCTCGGCCCAGCCATGCCTACCAGGAAACAGAGAGAGAAAGAAGCCCTTTGTTTATCATTCAGTCCCAATCCCAGCCAAACAACTCATATGCAAAACATCAGACTCAGAACAATGTGTAACACTTGGTTTTGTAGCAACGTATTTGGCCGACCTAATAAATAAAATTAGTTTCTACACATGTTCATATCATTTGCAATTGAGATACGATTAGCTTAACTTAAAAGAGAAATACGGCACAATTCACTATGTTGTTTAATTTTTTATAATTTTTTTTTAAAACAATATTAGGAACAAATTGAAGCTGGTCCCAGAAAATGACTTGCAATAATCTGTTGTCATATCTGAAGCAGGAAATAAAGTGAAACATTACGTGGAAAGTAGAGGTGCACCTCTACTTTGATATTGGCCATATATAGGTTATAAAAAATGACGATAAATTAATATTTCTAATTTAATTTTTCATTTAACCTTTATTTCTACTCGAGAGTCTCGAGAAAACATAGAAAACAGAAAAACAGGCTCATTAAATCTTTCACATTAGCATAAGAACAGATTTTTTTTTAAATCACTCACCCTGAGTCTCCCAGTCCATGGAGGAAAATCACCTGCAACACAGATTTAAAAATAAATACAGCTGTTAGGATTCATAAATACTCACAGAACCTCCCAAAAAAGGTCAAGTCAACTTTATTGCCAATTTTTGCAATATGTGCCAGACATACAGAGGAAAAAATACATTTCTCTCTGAACCCAAGGTGAGATAAGTACAAAGAATAAAAACTATTATAAACAATAATACAGACACAAGGAGATTTAGGAGCTTAAGATGGTTATTTTATCACAAGGAAAGAATAAACCATTTGAGCAACATTATTTTACACTGTGTGCTACTGGTATGTGTGTGAACTTGTTCCAAAACAAGAGAGAAACAGGTGCCAATCGCCCAAACCCTTTGCCAAGTTCGAGCTCTCTCTCTCTGCCAGTTTTCACACTCGCCCCTACCCGTGGAGAGAAACCATGGAGATTCTCTGCTTTGCTGGCGAGTGTTTTTAACAAATCCCTGCACTGTTCACCACAACGGCTAGGTTTGTTTTTACACATTCAGATGAAGCTGGACATCAACACAGCCTTCTGTCCACTCACTGTTTCCCGGACCTGTTACATTTACTGCTACAAGTGTGGCATCTTGTTATGAACGGTGAATATCATGAAGCTGGTGTTTAAAAGAGGAACAATCTGTATTTTTTATTTGACCGAGTAATTAACATTTATATATCGGAAATTAATAAAATAGAAGAGTTTAACTCCACTTGGTTTTTATTTTATAATTTTTTCTGTGTGTGTGTGTGTCCGTGTGTTATGGTTGTCATGGTTGATGTTGATTTTATTCATCGTGTGTGTTATGTTCTGTTGGCTGATGGCTGTGTGGCAAAGTCTTGTCTGTAGTTTGTATGTTTGTATTTAAAAAAATATATTTTAAAAAATAAACCCAAGTTAATGCTTTTACTGCTGCTTTTACAAAGAATACTCATAAAAACACATTATCACAATAAGAAGCGTTAATAAAAGGCAAACTGAGTTTTGTTTCGGGAGAAATCATCAAAATTCAATCCAGGAAGTTAATATTTATCTTCAGATCTTTGAGTTTGAAAACTTATCAGACACCAAAACACTATCAGATAAGATTTTACAACTAAGTCAAGGTGACGATCTCTCTTAGCAACAATCACCAGATAAACATTGCTATTGTCATTCTGAAAGTAGCTTTAGTTTAACTTATGCATGAAAACCCTTCAATACAATAAATTGTTGTGGTGCGACATGCTTCCATTATGCCTTTACGTGAATGCTAATGGTATCTCTTGAAATTGCAGTAGTACTGTCAGCACTCAGCACCAGTAACTACCCATTTCGATTTCTTATTTCCCGGAATATTTTCTAGAAGTTTCTAATACCAAAACAAATTGTATTGAATAAAAGGAGACAACGTTTTTTTTAAGTAAAACATAGAGTATTCTGGATCTGAAAGGAATGCCCTTATTGTTACAGTGTGGCTTCACTTTCACAGAATATGTTCATGTCAAGGTCTTATTTTGTGTATCAAATCATGTTGGTATCAATCAAGACCATCCTTATAATACACATCCATTCTGCCCAGCGACTAAGATGCTCTGAATTAGGAGCATTGATCACATTGACGATGAATAAAAGGATTTGTTTATTTGTGGTTCTACTCACGGCCGCAGTCTCCTTATCCTTCCCGGACACCGTCACAGCCTCGGTGAGCAGCGGCACAGACATGTTGTTGCCACACATACACTGTAGAAGGTGCTGCAGAGGGGAACCACAGGTCAGACATGAGGTGACATACATGTGCAAACAGTTTGTGCATTAGATTGACTTAATTTACAGAGTTTCCTGCACCTTCACATGAATTGTGAGACGTTTAAACTGCACATCTGTACCCCCTGTGATCATAGAGACTGTTCTGACTCTGTTCTAGTGTTGCGTTCATTGGAGTTTGTCATGTAGATGTTTGTTTTTTACATTAGCGATGACAATGAGCAGCTCGCTCCAACAGCTCCAGACTGTAAGAACAAAGCTGTGTGTGTGTGTGTGTGTGTGTGTGTGTGTGTGTGTGTGTGTGTGTGTGTGTGTGTGTGTGTGTGTGTGTGTGTGTGTGTGTATTGTCTGCAGTCAGCGTAGTGGCGGAGAAACTCATTAACCAAGTGAACCTGACCCACTCTCTCTCTGCACTGTGAGTCAGACATCGATAACAGCCATGAGATCAGGTTGTAGTTTTACAGTAAAGTCAGTGCAGTAAAAACTCCTCAATGCCTCTTTAACTATCGGGTGATGTGGTAGTGTGGGGCGAGCGGTGACGGGACGGGTGTGGCCCATGGCGCGCTGCCTGATTGGTAAACAGACAATGAGGAGACGAGGGTGAGACGTCTCAAACAAACTCAAAGGTTAATGTGTAAACCTTCAGCGGGATTATTCTCCGCGGGTGTTGAAATTCCACCGCTGTTACTGCTGAGCTGCTAAACGCTCCTCAGCTTTTGCCTGTGGCCTGTGTGTGTGTGTGTGTGTGTGTGTGTGTGTGTGTGTGTGTGTGTGTGTGTGTGTGTGTGTGTGTGTGTGTGTGTGTGTGTCTTTGTATCATCTGAAGGTTACTTTCACAGCTCAAAAATACATGGAAGTGTATGGTAAATAGGGCTGGCCCGAATGCCATTTTTCAGGCTTCGAATATTCGTTGGTTTTTCCGAGCGAGTATTCGAATAATTCGGGCCGGCCCTAATGGTAAACAGGCCTGCCTTAACCTGCCCCTAGGCCCCTGGGCTGAGAGGTTTCGTAGGCCCCCCCGGGCGGCGGTCTTACAATACAGATGCGTAAAAGCCATGTTTGTCTACACCACAATATCTCTATTGATGAAATACAAAACACTTAAGGTAACATGTACATAAACCCCCTCCTGGTATAATGACTTTTAATAACCAAACACACATGGTTGGTTACAGTGTTTTTCCTCATGATAGGCCCCTGATCTCCGTACGCCACCCCTACGAAGATCAGGGGCCTATATTGAGCCAGTACATTTTTTTTTTTTTTTTTTTTTTTTTTTTTTAATAGGCCCCTGATCTACATAGGCCCTGGGGCTTCAGCCCAGGTAAGCCCCTTCATTAAGGCGGCCCTGATGGTAAAATGTGTTATTTAACAACCCAGAGTGTGGACAAAATAAGGTTGTTTTTAACCTGACCCCTGATAAATGAGTAATAGTTGAATAATGACTAGACACACATGGTTAAGCACATAAGTATCTTCCAGTGCTGTCCAAAGGTCTGCTACAAATGTTCCAGTGTCAAACTGCACCAGAAGGAACATTTATTTTTACCTTACTAAATCTATCTAACAGCTACTATTGATATAAGGCTAATTAAGTAACATTTATTTAGCTTTAATCGATTGATAGTTACTATCTCTACTCTTCAATGCCATTTCCACATTTTCAAAAACATACACGTTTACAGATAATAAAAAATTTAGAGAAGTAAAAAATACACAAATTGCAGTTTTGACTCCAAATAATCATTTCACTATGATTGAGATTTGTCTGGTGTCCCTTTGGGGGGTCCCGACCCCCAGACTGGAAACCTCTGGACCAAAGTATCAAACTGTATACGAACTGAAAATAATCCCCGACTTGATTCACAATCTAATAATGTCATATCACAGCGGACATTTTCACTGCAGAGCCAGAAGCACATTTTGCTCACGTTACTCACCGGGCGGTAGGATTTTTAATCACACTTGTAACTGGATAATTGAGTATGAAACTTAAAATGAAATATGTGAAAACTTAATTCTTCCCTTCATTCACCGCTGAGGCTGAGCCCGACAGCTCGGCGTGACTCTCTCTGAACAAACGACTGGAACAAAATGTGATGCGATTAAAATGTGCATCACAAGATGTTCTTTCACCGTGACCCACTTCTGATTCAGTGTTAAAACCCTCAAATGTAATTTAGCTGCTCTCAAGAGGGAACAGCCAGTGAGTGCCTCTCGCAGGAGACTACAGGCAAACGGCACCAGGAGAGAGACGTTAAATTAAGATAAGAAGAAAAGATTTAGAGCATGAGTGAGGTGACATCGGACGATTTCTGGAAGTAGGACAAACTGCCAAAATTGGTAGCATATGCAGAGAGGCGATTAATCCCTTTTATACCCCTGGCCCACACCTGTTATTGTTTGGCAGATTAACACTGACCTGTGCTGCCTGCACAATGAATGCACCATGTGGGGTTTTTTGAGTCTCGCTCTAAGTAACAATGGTTCACTCTCTCTGGTCTTTCTGGAGGAGGCCGCTGGTTTAAAAATTGTGTCAAGGCGCTGTGTGAAAGCCTTGATTCAAACCACTGAAAACAGGATTTGATTTAGTTGCACAAATTGAATAGAATCTATGTTTTATCTGATTTTAACTTGACTCCTTGAAAAACCTTAATATCAACGTTCCCCATATTATCCACAACTCTTTGCAAGTGAAAGTAAATATTTAAGCCGTTGATGGCAATGCACCAACGATTCCATTCACCTGCGGGGGAAGCCCTCAAGAGTTATGGCTAACTTACTATCACAGATAAGAGCTGATTGGAGTTCTGTCTTGGGGCCAAAGAGATTTGAGAAGCTATCAGTTGGCAATGGAGAAAGGAAACACCACCACCAACAACAACAACAAAAAAAGAGGCTGCCGATTGTCGAAAAAATCTGTTCTATGGAAAAGGTGACACTCAAAATGAGACTTCCAAAAGCACAAAATGGAAAAATGGGCGTTGACTCAAAATGATGACATTGGACTGGAGCAAAAGGTCAAAGATACATTCATCAGGCTGTAATAATACGAAGGCACTGACTTCACATTCACAAGGCTTTTTTGTAATACTAGTTTCTGTTTTGCAAGCTTTTGTTAGTTGATTATTTACTATGTTGTTGTAACTGGCATATTAATGTCATAAATATTGTGTAAAAGAAATTAAGTGGACATTTTTGGGGGAGATACATCTGGTTTTATTTACTTTTAGAGGCATGACATAAAGTGTGTACTGTCCATATTTGCAACATTGTTTTTTGGAAACTTTCATACTAAGACCAATTGAATTGATAAGTACCATCTCTCTCTCTCTCTATTTCAAAGGCTGTGTTGTAGTCCTAACAAATCAGAGATACTACAAATATTATCATGTTTCAAATTAAACAGCAGTGTCCCTGTCTCAGTATTTATTTAAGTTACACATCAAGAAAGAAAAGAAAGACGCCGCCTGTGTTGCAGTAGAACTTAAAGCCCATCACGAGTCTCCATCCTGCATGACTCCAATTACATTTAAGTCTAACAGGAACAAATAGAGGCGTGCTGCAGTCTCTCTCTCACACACACACACACACACACACACACACACACACACACACACACACACACACACACACACACACACACACACACACACACACACACACACACACACACACACACACACACACACACACACACACACACACACACACACCTCTTTGCTCAATGTCTACGGTACGGATGGTTGGCAAACAACAGAATAATATGCGGCAGTGAGTGACAGGCTTCCCTACACACACACTCCTCCCATACACACATACTGTACATCCACCATCCAGCGGTAGCTAGCCCTGCTCGCTCGCTCTCTCTCTCTCTCTCTCTGCTGATGAAGGCTGGCACACTGCAGTCAAACGAAGAAGCCGATAATAGTGAAGTCAAATAGGTTAAATATCATAAAATAAATATACTGAGTGTCGGAGGTCGCGGGTTGTGGTGGGGGGAAGGAGACAATGAATGAGTTTAGCTCTGTCACACGACCCATCATCATCCTCAGTGGGACAAAGCAGCGGTGATGTTTAATCCCGGTTTAGCGGCCCCACTCACTCACTCACTCACTCACTCACTCACTCACTCACTCACTCACACACACACACACACACACAAGTATATTTATTTATATATCCTCACAATTACCGGAGCTAGTGGTAGTAACGGATAGCAGCTAGCTAACGTCGCACACACACATTCATTGTATTGTCTTCAGCCGGTGCCTCAGAGTAATGTTTCCATTCAGAATTCGGACCTCTGACACGGGCCGTTTTTTAAAGAAACCCCTTAAGCACAAAATGAGCTCGATTAAATACTGAGTTGGTGTCGGGGTGAGGTGGTAAAAGCTTGTATTTATAGATTCATACACTCACCAATTTGCTGTCCCAGCTCTCGACGGAACGGAACTTCCGCTAGTAGCGCGTCAAGCGCGGGCGTCACACAGGCACGCGCACGGGGGGCAGAGCGCAGTGACGTCATAGCCTAGCAACGCCCTGCCGTGATGATAGTAGTCTATGATTTATTATGAGTTTATTATCTTATCTCTTATTCGTGTTTTCCCTATTACAAACATAGGCTACCTACATACATATATATACAAAATCTTCACAATTACATTAGAAATCCTTTATACCCAAATTCAGATTAAGTAGGCCTTGGCTTATTCTTATTTTATTGCAGGAAATAAAGTAGCTATAAGGAAGAGTAGGCTCATCTTTACTCATATGAAGAAAATCACAACTCAGTAGCCCATATTTTTGTTATCTCCATTTGTTTATATCTAAAAAAAAAAGTGCTCTACCTTTCAAAATGATTTTTCCCCTGTACAATAATGCCAATAATAATGGTCCCTTTAGGCTACTGAATGTCCTCACTCTCTCTCTCCCCCCATTTCAACTATATCCTGAACTATCAAATAAAGGTGAAAAAACAGCTAAAGAAATAAAATGCCTAATCTAAGAGATAAATTACCTCGATGTGTTAAAGTGTTACTGCAGAGGAAACACAGCTCTCAGCAGAAAGACTTGGATCTGCTCCAAGAGTCTCCACACCTTGGTACACTCACTGGCCTGAGTGGCCTTCCTATTAATGACTGGACTCCACTGACCTCACTCGCTCTCCTTCAGGTGACACCGTACCGCAAATTTACTCTTCACTGCGTCAGCACATCATGCAGTCGTTTAGGAATTCATCTCATTACAGAGATAAAGGAAGGACAGACACTAAATAAGAGTTAAAACCCTACTGCTGCAGCAAGACACCAGAGACCAAACGAACCACTAGGTGGCAGGAATCATCCAGCACTGGTTAGTGAACAATGTGTTTGCTTTAAAAAAGGGAAAGTATGTAGGTTAGTTTATTTTAAGGTAGGCTACTATAAGCACTTTTTAAATGTACCCACCCATTTATTCAGAGTAGCTAAAATGTGTATTTTGTGAGCTGTGCATCTTCTTTATTTACATATTTTTTTAAATTACCAAATACATTTAATTAGAGATGTCATAAACACGTGTTACACAAAATACTTAAACAAGTACATTTACAGAGTCAAACTGAGCACTGCTAGAATAGATTGAGAAAGAAAAAAGAGCTCCGGTTTTGAAGTCATGCTATACATGCTGTCCATATTGGTATCTAATAAGGTTTTTACTGTATACCTAAAACTCATAGTGTGAAGATTATAATCAAGGTTGTAGAAAAAGGAGGAAAAAGTGCCCACGCTTGCTTTATTAAACAGTAGCTGTGACTTGAATCAGAGTATGCGGGTTATAGCTTATGACAACAGACTTTAGCTGAATGTTTCATGCATTTATTATTAAGCGTTCACTCTTAATTGCCATTGAAAACAAAGCAACAACTCTTCCAGCCATTCCAGACACACCTAAAGCTCTCTGGTCTTCAGGTTTATGCGCTCAGAATCAGATCATTCCATTTGTCGAGCTCAAACAACGCAGACGGTAACGCAGCGTTTAATTCAATGAAGCAGACGCCTCTAAAATATCTTCATCGTTCTCATTGGTGATTCTCTGAAAGGTTCAGGAAATGAAGTTGGTTTGTGGGATGATGCTCTCCACTTTGTGATCGGCGGGGTTCGCAGAGGCCTCGTAGTTACAGATCGTCACTTCATGTCTGTAAGCCTAGAGAGACAGACAGAGGGAGAGACAGAGAGAGACAGAGAGAGACAGGGGGAGAGAGAGACAGAGACAGAGACAGAGTGAGACAGACAGAGGGAGAGAGAGAGAGAGACAGAGAGAGACAGAGACACAGAGAGAGAGAGACAGAGGGAGACAGAGACAGAGAGAGAGACAGAGGGAGACAGAGACGGAGAGAGAGACAGTGAGACAGAGACAGAGAGAGAGAGACAGAGGGAGACAGAGACAGAGAGAGAGAGACAGAGAGAGACACACAGAGACAGAGAGAGAGAGACAGAGGGAGACAGAGACAGAGAGAGAGACAGTGAGACAGAGATACAGAGAGAGAGACAGAGGGAGACACAGAGACAGAGAGAGAGAGACAGAGGGAGAGACAGAGAGAGACACAGAGAGAGAGACACAGACAGAGAGAGAGAGAGACAGACAGAGGGAGAGACAGAGAGAAAGAGAGAGAGAGAGAGAGGTCCAGTTACTTCAGCGATACAGTGTTTGAGTTTATAGCTATTATCTATTTGAACTGCTACACCTACAGTAGGCATATTATTTTGACATCCCAAAAAGCCTTAAGTGTGATGTATGGCATTAGAAAATGTCTAAAGACTATTATTATGTGTTGATTCAACTGTGTGGTTACTATCAAGGTATTGTTGATGGTTTAGGTCCTTGCTAAAGGTTTCTTTCTAAAGGCTGACCTCAGAGAACTCTCCCCTCAGGCCGATGTAGTAGACCCTGGTGCTCTCGGCCCCAAAGTTCTTGGAGATGTGGATGGAGAGGTGCTGAACGTTGGAGAAACGAGCGATCCTGGAACGTCACGAGAAGAGGTTAGACAACAGGATCATGGGAGGAATTAAATCTAAATCACAGTGTGTGTGTGTGTGTGTGTGTGTGTGTGTGTGTGTGTGTGTGTGTGTGTGTGTGTGTGTGTGTGTGTGTGTGTGTGTGTGTGTGTGTGTGTGTGTGTGTGTGTGTGTGTGTGTGTGTGTGTGTGTGTGTGTGTGTGTGAATAAAAGAAGCCTATACACGTGTTGAGTTGTAAACAAGCGGAGACATTAAGAGAAACAGAAAGTTGGTTCCGCTTGTGTTTCGCACGCTTCGTCACAAAGATTGGATTTCACCTCATCAGGGTTTTCAACAACTGAACAAGTACACACCGACACACCAACTAAAATCATCAGGAAAGGACAGAATGAGCTTGCCGTGCAGTGGGGGTCATAAAGCAAAAGAATATATATGATATGATATATCGGTAGTTCGATCCCCCGCCTCCCCGCCACAAGTGTCCCTGGGCAAGACACTGAACCCTGAATTGATCCCGATAGTTAGCTTGAACCCTGCGTGGTAGCTACTGCTATCGGTGTACAAATGTGTGTGTGAATGGGTGAATGTGTACAAAACAATGTAAGGCGCTTTGGGTCTGTGAAAGCTTGTGTGAAGAGCTTTATAAGTGGAGTCCATTTACCATTTATCATAGACTAGTTGAGTAGTCTAAATTGAAACTTCTGTTTAAACGTTGGGGAAATGAGTTGCTAATATGAGTACGTATTACTGCTCATGCTCTCACTTTGTGGGGTACTCCAGCTCGGCGGTTGGGTCTCTGTTCAGTCTGAAGGCTTGCTCCGGTTCTCTGCCGGTGTCATCGAAGGACATTTGAGGGATGTTCTTGTACCTGGAGTGAAAAAAATAAAGTCAACCCCATGAAATCAGTCAGACACTTCTGTTTTGTATAATGTAATTTCTCTATATACATTTTGTATCTATTCAAAATATTTTATATTCATATAAAACAAACCTCCAAACAAATGCATTTCATCTAAAAAAAACACTTTGTTTAGTTCAAAATTAAAATACTGTATGTATTGCATTATGTTTATTTCTGTTTCACCACTCAGTGCCAAATCACAGGCCTAAATGTCAGCCTGTAACAGAAAATAAAGCCGTGGAGAAGTCACAAACGTTGGGTTTTTGAAATTGTTTCATAGGCTACATTATTAGCACAGCTTTTTTGATTCCAAGATTCAGGTCTTTCATAAAATATCATAGAGGGAAGTTCTTGATTTAAAAAAAAATAATCTTAATGTAGGAACTGCTTTAGGAATATCCTGCTGGGCCAAAGGATCTGTCACAGGATCTTTGTACTTTTACAAACCCAGATCGATATGTCTTTACGCCCCCTTGTGCCTCGAAAGTGAATTTAGAAAACAAAGATTTAAATATTTCCCGGTGCGTTTCCTAACTTCTCCCACTAATCAAAGAAGCATCGACCGACACTCACAATCGTATCTCGGCCGGGTGAGAGTCGTCATTTTCTCCGGAGATGATGAGGCCTTTCAGCTTCACGTTGCCGGTAAAACTGAAAGAGAAAAGCACAATTGTTCCTTAATATTAACCGTCTGCTTTCTTTGAAACCGAATCACAAACAAGCTGGACACGGTTGAAAGACAAGACGAAAGCAGAAGCTGTCACAATAGACAAATGAGTTGAACTTATTAATATTGGTGTAGAGGAACCTCTTCATCAACTGACATATCAGCACATTTCATGAGGATGAAAAGTAATGTCAGACTATCCTCCTGCATAGTGATTAGTTTGTGTGTTGTTGTCTATGAATACACTTTTTTAATAAGTGTGTATATGGTTTACATGCAGCAAAGCAGTGAAGTTGTTCATACAAGACGAAATGTTCAGTATAGGCTAACTTAAAGGGACACTGTGTAATATGACATCATCAAGAAAGTTCTAGAATGCAACGCTCCCTGGGTAACCCCAACCCTTTAGAATAATAACAGAAGCTACAGTGGCCTTCAAGGACAAGAACAATTCTAAATTTTAAACAATGCACCTGATGACATTCCAAAAACATGGATTCCTCCATAAGACTTGCCTGCTCAATGTACAAAATGTAATATTAATATTTGTAATTCTCCGCTCAGAAGGATAATTCAGATTGTTGGCAGAGGTGATTTTACACCAATGAGGACATATTTATGAATGAGGATATTGATTTTAGCTAATACATTACTTAGAATGTTACACAGTGTCCCTTTAAGTATTAGGATGATGATGATTTAATAACTTACGGGATGTTGAACAGCAGCTCTTCATCTGCGTCGCTCTCAACATACTAAAGAAACAAAACAAAAAAAGTTCAAACTGTGTCTTGGGCTCTTAACAATTTTAACATGGCAACTCAGGCATGCTCCACACATTCTTTTTTTTATACATGTATGTGATCATTTTGTTTGGTTAATACTTAGGCAAAGGAAATGCTCTACATTTAGTTTTTTGATTCTCATTTAAAAAAAGGTTTTAAATTTGAATGTCACCTCAGACATTTTTCAATTTTTTACAGATTTTTTTAATAACTTTGGAGTTTAGCAAAGTTAATGTTTTATATTTGGGGTTTTCGGATTTTAATTTAATAATTTTTGTATGTCAACTTGGGTATTATTTATTTCATGACTTTATTTACTAGTTATAGGCAAAGGTAAATACTCTATATTGAGGGTTTTTGACTTAAAAAGTATTAAAAAATAAACTATTTTAATGTCACATTTTCCACAAGTTATAGGCCTATACATTTAGCCTATTTGATAACGTTGGTTACTAGTTAGGCTACTTACCTTGCAGGTAGGCCTACTTTCAGTATATTTTGGTGCAAATACTTTTGTATTGCTACTGAAGTAAGACTGAGTATATGTACACTTTACTGTTGTAGCCTCAGGTGATATGTCAGACACATTTAGTTAGTTATAATAACTGTGGAGCTCCACTCCACAGCAGGACTGAGCAACAGAAGCCCCGCGGACCTTCACTCTCCCTGGGCAAACATAACAAGAAGTCCCCGTGCAGCTATGTTCACACGGAGCTCCACACAGCGGGCACATGCTGGTCAACTAGCCGGGCAATAGGTTCTGTGCTGCGGTTACCTTGTCCCTGTCGTTCCGCTGATCCCACGGTTTGAACACCAGCTTCCCGTCGCCGTCTCTGCTCTCGTTCAGACACTGGAGCTTCTCCGTGTCGATCCGCTGGTACAGTCCGTACTCCAGGCCCCTCTCTGCGGGCTCGTGCTCCGCCTCACAGCAGCCATGCCCATGTCCATGGCCGTGTCCGGACATAGTAGTAGTGGGGCTGAAATATCGCTGCTTTCAGTTAAGAAATATAGTTCGGAAATAAGGGACGATAGTGACAGACGCTGCTGCTTGGCTGGTTTGTTTTCAGAGAGAGACGCACGCGATGAGCAAGTTTCACTTCGCGGCCAGAAGCCAACTGAGATACAAACGTACATCCGGTTATAGATTTTCGAAATAAAACAAGTTTGTAAAAACTAAATACATGGACAAACAGTACTTTGTCAGGATTTAACAATGTTGGGGATAATTAGTTAACTGTTTTTAATTAAAGAAGTCAAACAGCAGGAACTTGCTGTTAGTTCAACTACAAAAAGAAACGTCAATACATTTCTTGTAATATTGTCCGTGTGAAAAAGGTTTTTCACCTTCCAGGATTTGAATTGAAAATGTTTTTATTTCGAACAAGTAAATAATAAAAAATAAAAAAGCAATAATAAACAATAAAATAAATGAAACAAGTGGACAGTTACAATAAAGTAATATTTACACACAATGAAAACCACAAATGAAAATAAACTGTCTTACACTTGCTTTACCTGTTCGAAAAGGGATGAGAAGAAGAAAACTTATTTAATCTCACCCCTTCTCCCCGATTTATATATCTATAATGACTATTGGCTTCCTTATTAATGATATAATAATAATTGAAAAATAATAATAATACATATTAATATATATTAGTTTTCAATATGATATAATTTGTTACCAATTGCATATTTATCTAATAATATCGTCGTATTTATCTAATAATATTGTCAAGTAATCTTATAATAATAATAATATCTAATTAAACATTCAATATTATATAAATACCGGATTTGCACTTACATGTTGGACAGATGAGTGCAACATGTACATGCAATTTGTTTTATTTCTTAATATCCATAATCATCGACAATGTGGCAGAAGATGTGTAGACTTTCAGTTGCCCTGATGTCAATGTGAAGTGTCTTCCACTATTTGGGCTGGACAGAAAACAGACAGGATTTTGTTGAGTGACTGTCCATGGCAGTGAGAGAGCAGCAAGCAAGCAGATGGGCGATGCATTTGGAGGGAACTAATAACAATGTTATCAAATATTCTGAGCTAAAATTGTTTTTTTACGATGCATACGAAATATAACACCTTTACGAAAGGTGTTATATATTATATATTTTGTTTTGAAAGAAGAACAGTGCCTTACAGGAAGTAATTCTGTAGAAAAATGTAACAACTTTACCTTCATGAGCAACAAAACACCAACCATGTGATGTGCTTCTGATTGGCTCGTATCTCTTACCACCAATCGTCAACACTGTCGCAAACCATTTAGAAGTGTCGTGATTTCTGGCTTCTATCCTATGCGTTTGGTTTTACACTATGGTTTTACATATTATCTATGTGTTAGTTAAATGAAACTAAGTACTAGTACTATGGTTTCAACACATTTTAAGTACTTGTTATATAGTACATTTCAGAGGGAAATATTGATTGTTTACCACATATTTTGATAGCTTTAGTTACTTTAAAAATTAAGATGTTGCGAACAAAACATACAAAGAGCTTATAAAATATGTTTATTGTATCAATAAAACTCAGAATTTAGTGAAAGTCAGGATAAAGTATTTATAATTGTAACCAAAGTACTTTTTATATCTCAAACTTTTAATTGTGTTGTGATCCCTCAATTATGAAGATACAAATGACTTGAATTGAATGGAAACTGTCATCACTCAAAGCTATAGCATCTATTAAACTATGTACGTTATTGATAAGAGAGATTTGAAACAAAGGCAAAACACCAAACTTCGCAAAATGCAAAACTTTAGGTTTAATTGGAAACAAATGCCACATTACATGATTTAAAAGGAAACATCTTATGTAAACAATATTCTAATAACTATTTATTAAAGCCTACTAGGACAGACGGGCCTTTAAAAACATATCCATTCACATTCTCCAGTGACAATTTTTCCATTTTACTGTACCGACAGTTTGAATGTGTTCAGTAATTGAGAGATAGAATAAATACAGTGATACTCAGATATCTGTGATGCTTGATAAAACACAACCACACAAATATAGATTCAAGGGCAAAAAGTCAATTTTAATAAAAATGACCCATAGAACATTTATTAAAATCTAATAAAATTACAATTTTTAATCTACTTCCTTTCAGGCCCGTGTTGTGGGGTGCCAGGTCCCAGTGTTGAAAATAAATACATCTCATCAATCATTGTTGTCGACTGAAACTGCAGACGTCCTATAAAACTCAACTTCCTTATTGTTATTTTTCCTTTTCGTTCGTTCTTCTGCTGCAGTCTTTTCAGCGCTGCACTCGAGCTATTTGTCACAGTGAAGCAGATACAAACAGGGACAAACACATTCGACAGCAAGAAAACATGATCTGAAAGCCACAATAGGGTTAAAATAAGTCTACAATCTGTGTGTGTGTGTGTGTGTGTGTGTGTATGTATGTGTGTGTGTGTGTATGTAGTTTGACTGATATCATACCTTTTAAAAATCGCACAAGGCAAAAAAATTAAATAAACATGTTTCAATATGCATGTGTTTTGATGTTTTTTAAAAAGCAGCCAGTTGACGTCTTAGTACCTTAGCTGCGGACGTGCACCATGCATGCCGTTAAAAGATTCAAACAATCAAAAAGGTTTTCCTGATGTAGTGTATCATTTGATCGAGATGAAGATAAACAAACAACCATTCTTTAAATTAAAAATAATTTAGGATATTTTTTTCCTGTTCCGTGATGTAAAACGTTTTTTGAAGAAATCAAAAAATTGTTTCGCTTTCTTGCCAGACACCACTCGCATGTCTTTACGCTAATAATGAAAATATAGCCATTAGCCAGCTGACTTAGTTTAGCTTAGCATACACACTAGAAAGAGTGTCATGAAGCTAGCCTGGAGCTAAATCAGCCTCCCAACACATGTAAAGCTTACTAAATAAAATGCGGTGTCTAATTTGTTTAACATGATTAAAAAACATATAGATTGGCGGGTAAAAATGACAATTTATAGTCTTATGAAAGGAGCCTGCGCTTGTCCTGTTCACATAAAACTACAAATTGTCATTTTCAAAACTTAACAGGTTAATTAATGAAGTTCAGAGATACTGGTCCAGGTGGATAGGATCGTTCATTCTTCATGTTCAAATCTTTATGCTAAACTGAGCTAAGCTAACTGGCTGTAGCTTCGCACACAGACATTACAATCAATTCATCCATCAATAAGCATCCAAATTCATTTCCCAAAAAGGTCCAAAAAGCTTTAAAAAACGTCTGCTAGATAACAATAAAAAGTAACAGACTTGTGTATATGTGTTTGTGTGTGTCCTCTGCATATTGTAAAACGTTGGCGACTTCATTCTCTCAGCCATTGACCGTCATTTCATGATTTAAATAATAATTTATACCCCCCCCCCCCCCGAAAAAAAAATGAAAATAAATCGACCCTTTTTTCAGATATACTGAAAAGTTGATGTGATATGTCTAGTGTGTGTGTGTGTGTGTGTGTGTGTGTGTGTGTGTGTGTGTGTGTGTGTGTAGGGATGAGCGATCTCAGGTAAAATTTAGCTAAACTTAAATTAAAAACACAGTTGGAATTGATAAAATACATTGAGTCTCTTTCACACTATCGGCGGGAGAATCTGTTCTTGAAAGCTTTGATAGTTTTGGCCATCATGGGGGCGATTTCTGCCAGAGGACGAAACACAGAAAGAACAAAACGGTTTGTGAGAATTAGTAGAACTCAAAACACATTTCTGGTTCATGAATCTAAAAGCAGGACTGTTAAAAGGTGCAGTCAGCGATTCCGAGAACGCTTGTTATCAAGATCAGTGAATATCTCCTCAAGACCTGTACGTACTGTGTGTGTGATGGAAAAAACAAAACAGAGATAATACACAGCCTAGGCTCTGTGAACTTATATGTGAACAAAAACGGTCCACCGTAGCAACAACATGTCTGTTTACAGAGCCTTGGCTGTGTATTAACACTGGATTTTTTTCAGCGCGCACACAGTACAGGGAGGGGATCATGAGGAGATATTCAGTGATTTTGACAAAAAGTGATTTGGACAACACATTCTCCAGCACACACACAACACACTTACTTTTGACTTGTGGCTTGTCCCGGGCGGCTTGTGCTGCGGCGGCCTCTCGTGCCCCGCCCCCGCCCCCTCCCCCTACGCTCAGGGCCGAGGAGCGGGACGAGCCCGGAGAAGCGTCACTTTGGGAGAAGGAGGAGTGACTCGTTTCTCCAGTGTAATTTATGGTCGCTGGTCTTATTCTGAAATACACAGGAAGAGACAAACGGTCAGTGACTGTGCTGAAGCTAAAAAAAAAAGCTAAAGTAAATAATATTTATCAACCTTGATGATTTTTAAAATGACTAAAATATGACCATCACATTTACTGTAAACTAAACGTTTATCCTTTATGAATGATTTGTGTTCATCAAACTTCAAGTCATTCATGTCACATAAACATAAACAGAGAAAAACCAGTCCTGCCAGTATTTAGTATTTCTGCTATCTCTGCTACAGTCCCCAGAGTTAGGACTAAATAACGGGAAGCAGCTTTTAGTTTTTATGCACCAAATCTCTGGAACAAACTCCCAGACAACTTGAGGTCTGCTGCAACTCTCAGCTCTTTTAAATCAAGTCTGAACTGAAGACTTTTCTGTTTCCATTTTAACCTGTAATTTTTGTTCTATTTCTATTCATTCGCTTTTAAATGTTTTATTAATTCGCTTTTCTAATGTGTATTGTGTATTTTAATCTTGCCCCTGTAAAGCACTTTGAATGGCCTTGTGTTTGAATTGTGCTATATAAATAAACTTGCCTTGCCTTGCCTTGCTTCATAGACAGATTAAACAAATGTATGAATTATCAAAATTGTTAAATTTAAATTGGATTAAGTTTCTGTTGATTGAAATGTGCCATAGATTATGTTTATGTTAATGTTAGTATGTTCACTAGATAGAGCCGTTACATGTCAAATATACCGTAATAGAAATAATAATCATTTCACTTTATTTCCGAAATGACAATGATTCCACATCGATAACTAACTTTGAATATTTTTTATAATCAATGAACAACAGAAGAATCCTGATTAGATGATTAAATAAAAAAACAACCGCCTTCTCTCCAAAAACATTATTTGATCAATAACTTGGTATTTCTCAAGCTTACAAAATAACACTATTTGTAATAAAAACTTACATTATATTATATGAATATTTAAGTACACTACAAACACCACCAGGTGGCGATAGTGAATGTGTTTGAGTAACTTCACCTACTATGTTGCATTTGGGAATTAAAACTCATTATCTGTGTTAAACTTGTGTTGAAGGTCAGAGAGATCAAACTGACTTTGAGTAAACATGTTGTGCATGATGTTGATGTGTGGATGACGTTGATGTATGGACAGAGTAAATAAGATGTTGAATGATCAAATATAACCAAGGTTGCTAACCAAAGGCCATTTTGGTTTACGTAGCAAGAAGTTCTACTTTTGGACCCGTCCAATGAAAAATTATCATAACCAATGAGCTATAGACAAATTGAAATCTAATTTTCATTACCAATGGCCAAAAGGAGAAAATGAGGATGAAACCAGACAGGAGAGAATTCTGGAAAAGTATTGGATGTGCTGACTTTCAACCCCTTTAGAGAACTGTATGAAAAAACTAAATCCTGAATGTAAAATTCTGTTCGTCTGTACAACAGCTCCAGCGTTATTGCGTCCTTCAATAAAGTTGAGTGTTGCTCTGATTTCATCGCTTCCTTGCCTCCATTTATTTAACTAGTGCGAAGTGGTTACTGCTGCGACATGATTTGACCCAGATGTGGTTCCAGGTTGTTGGCTTCAAGCACAGACAGGCGGCCGCGCTAACAAAGGTAACCTTTTACATTTCATTGAAAGTGTCTATAAATTGCTCCTGCTTGCATTCAATAACTCTGCTATACAGCTTCAGCCCTTCTCCTAACACTCACTCTGCTTCTGTACGCTCTCAAACTGTCTGATCAGGGTTTTTTTTGTGACAACCCCTCTGTTGACTTCATCTACAGCGACGTCTCTCCCAAACTCTTTAAAGTACCTGCACTGATCGCCATCTCCATGATAACAGACTTACTATGCATAAGTTCCTCATACAACCCAACTTTTAAAAATCTGATCTATCCCTTTAGTATTTAAAGCCAGAACACCCTGATAAATGCTGTATTTTTGTTTTTAATTTGATCATTTCTAAACAAACATAATTGTATGTTTTGTGAGAAGTTGGCGTTTTTTCCAGTGAGTACTGACTTGATTGGAGCTGCGGCGGCCGTGGAGGCGGCTGTTGAATTACTAATGGTGCCGAACTTCTCCTGGCGGCGCCGGACGTCACGCGGCGGTTTGGCGACAGAATTCACAAACGCCATTTTAACCTGTCGACCTGCGAGTACAAACACAGAGAGGGAAAGGGTTGTCACGCTAAACATCACAAAGCAGTTACTGTAGATCCAACATCTTAAAAGGTGGAGTCAGCGATTCTGTAGAACCCTTGATGTCAAAATCAATTTGTCAATATCAGTGAATATTTCCTCATGATCAGCTACCTGTCCGTACTGTGTTTGCACTAAAAAGAAACAACGCAGTGTTAATACACAGCCTTGACTCTCTAAACCGGCATATTGCTAGCTACGATGGGCCCTCTTTGTTAACATACCCTTACTTTACATACACGTTTACAGAGCCTAGGTTGTGTATCAACATCAGATTTTTTTTCAGCACGCAAACACATTGCATACAGGTAGCGGATTGTGAGGAGAAATTCACTGATTTTGACATAAACTGATTTTGACAACAAGCATTCTGCAGAATCGCTGACACCACCTGTCAGTCAGTAGCACAGCCTCTCTCTAACCTTTGGGCTTGTTAGCGTGTGCGGAGGAGATGTTCACTGTGAGCAGCCGGAGCCGCTCCTCGCGCTCGTCGTGCAGCCGTAGATACATCTCCCTCCACGACTCGTACTCCTGGGGAGACGCACGCTTAAAGTCCCGCTGACAGTGACGATTCCACAGCTCATCTGACTCCTCCGTGAACCACTGGAAGAAAATATATGACTTCAGTCCTACAGGAGATTTACCACTCAAAGTTCTTTTCCCCATTTTTTTTTTTTTGCAGATTTTTTGTTTTGTGTTCCATGTGAAGTGGTAGAGGAAGTATCTAGTTCAAAAGTTAAGTAAAAGTCCCGAATAAAAAACGGTTAAAAATACTTTATCCTTTGAAAATGTTCAAGTGTAATCAGGAAAATGGACAATTGTCGAACCAAAACCATGGCTGTCACATGAGAAGCAGGAAAATGGTTCAGATCTCCAGGATTTTACAACTTAAGTGAATTTACTCCTGTTAAAGGTGCTATGAGGAACTTTTAAATGTTTTGAAACAGTCTCATTTTTCATCTGATGATGATGAATTTTATGTAACAGCAAATGAGACCAAGCGTGCGTGCGTGTTTGTGTGTGCGTGCGGTGTGTGAGCTTGTGTGTGTGTGTGCATGCAAGTGTGTGTGTGTGTGTGTGTGTGTGTGTGTGTGTGTGTGTGTGTGTGTGTGTGTGTGTGTGTGTGTACCTGGTTGCTCTGTTCGATGCGGTACAGCTGCTCTGGCGTGCACCGCTCCAGCACCGGCTCGAGGATCTCAAATGGAACGCCCCCCACCTCGTCGATGGCTGAAAGAACACACAAGCAGTCACACCTGTGCACCCGTGTTTATTTGCTTAATCCACCTTGAGATAGCAGGTGGGTGGGGTCAGCTAATGACTCAAGGATTAGTGCAGGCTTTCTGTTTTCTTTTATTGTGTATGGTGAGCCCTGCCTCTTTCTCCTCTGCTCTACTAAAGAACATTGAAAGGTGGAGTCAGCGATTGTGGAAACAGTTGCTGTCAAAATTGCTTTTTGTCAAAATCAGTGAATATCTCCTCACCATCCACTACCAGTCTGTACTGTGTGTGCACTGAAAACAATCCAGTGTTAAAATACAGCCTAGGCTCTATATACTTGTATGTAAACAAAGGGGGTCCAGTTGGCAACATGACCGTCTACAGAGCCTGGGCTGTGTATTAACTCCAGATTTTTTCCAGGACAGGTGGCGGATCGTGAGGTGAAATTCATTGATTTTGA
Source organism: Ammodytes marinus (assembly GCF_949987685.1). Classification (NCBI taxonomy): domain Eukaryota; kingdom Metazoa; phylum Chordata; class Actinopteri; order Uranoscopiformes; family Ammodytidae; genus Ammodytes; species Ammodytes marinus. Next base: position 6,910,226 of record NC_137221.1, on the reverse strand, counting down.
TGTTCTCCAGAATCACTGATTCCACCTTTAATGCATCATAAAGAAAAAACATATCAATAAAAGTTATAAAAGTTGTATTGTCTATAAGTCACTGCCTTTGACTACAGACTGGTTGTGTGTTTGAACAATAGAATTATGTGCAGCGATATCTTCCAGGTGAACTTGTATACAACCACATGTTTTGTTTTAAGTTGATGTTTGTTCTGTTTACATTGTTTATTTTCAATGTTGTCAATTATTTTTTTATTTCTTCTCTTTCTTGTACTTCTGGACATATTCTCCAGTTGACTTGATTAGATACGTAAGAGCGTAGGAATGTTATGACCCCTTGTTACAGATATTGTTTCTAAGTGAAAGTAATTGCTGTAAAAGGAGATCTGAAGAATATTCTAAATAAAAAATAAGTATTAAAAAAAGAATAATATGCAGCGGCTCCACTCACAGTCGATGTTGTTCTGCAGCACGCGGATGCACTGATCGTACAGCGACATCATCTTGGGCAGGTAGGCCGTCTTTGATCCCGAGTAGACGACCATCTTAGAATTGAACCGTTTCCCCGTGAAGCCGGAGTCCTCTTCCTCGTTGTTGGAGACAGGAACTGAGAGTAAAAGGAGGGAGAGAGAGTCAGGACAGTGTGACACAGAGCAGGAACAGGTCAATATGACATTTAAAAAAGTAAAGGGGAACGACCTGGGCCAGTGCAAATAATTAAATATAGTCTCTTGAGATGGCTTCTCCTTACAGTCGAATGTTCAGCAAGTGAGTGAGTGAGTGAGTGAGTGAGTGAGTGAGTGAGTGAGTGAGTGAGTGAGTGAGTGAGTGAGTGTGTGCGTGCATGCGTTTCTATGATGATAATAGATAAAATAATAATAAAAGAAAAACATAATATGAGGATTGTGTTTATTTCATGGTCATCGTGGTTTAGAAGAATGAGCTTTGATGTTTCTCAGTGTGTGAGGCATCGTTACCTTTCCGTCTCTGCGGGGACAGTGGTGTGACGTCCAGCGAGGGCAGAGGTCTGTAGTTGGGCTGAATCGCTGGCAGAGGGATTTCAGGAAGAGGGGGAACGGCTTCAACCACCTACAAACAACAAAACATTAACACACATCATATCTATAAACAAGGTTAGAGTTAAAATAGATTATTAATGCTTTCTATGAAACAGATCTTTAATTAATGATCGCAAATAAAAAGTTAGGAATAGTTTGGAGGAATATGCTTATTGCCTTCTTTCTAAAATGAAAAGATTGATGACACTCTCATGTCGGTCAGTTAAAGATGATGTTACAACCAGGAGACAGGTAGCTTAGCATAAAGGCTGTCCACACGGGTTTTCACAATTTTCTGACTCAATAGAACAAACGATTTAACTTCTGAAGCGAGGCAGATTGACTCTACTACTCATTTATTGAAAATAATCTAGTTGCTGTCGTATTTAATAAATTATAACAAAATATAAAGCAAATACCTGGCCTAACTGATTTAAAAACAAGAACGAAAATACATTATTAACAGAAATTCTGTATAGTATTTTATAAACATCTATATATATAGTGCAGAAATTCTCAATTAAGAATGGCCCGTGGTCATTCTCTGCATGTCATCCCCCTCTCTGCCCCATTTAATTTCTGTGTCTTCAACCTATCTAATAAAGCATAATAATTCCCCCCCAAATTTTTTTATAATAATCAGTAAATGAGCCCCATCTCTGCTGCTCTTCTTCTTCTTCTTACCCTCTTGCGTTTCTGTGGCGTGGCTGTAGCCGGGCTGGAGCCTGAGTGTTGCCTCTTGCTGCTCTGGTTGCCATTAGCTTTGCTGGGTTTGTGGGAGGGGGGTGCAGAGGGGGGTGCGGAGAGGGGTGCAGAGAGCGGGGGGCTGCGTGACCGATGGCCGGAGGAGGAGGAGTGAGGCGCTCGACTGTGTGACGAAGATGACGATGATGATGAGGGTTTCTTCTTCTTCTTGATCGGCGTCGGAGCGTCGTACGTCAGGAACGACTCGAAGGACATGGTGGGCGTCTCAAAGTCCTCCTCCTCTTTGGGCAGAGGGGGAGGGGGGGGAGAGTCCTTAGGAACCCGCGGTCGCCCTGGAGACATGGAGACAAATGGGAATGTTTAAGATAAGATAAGATAAGAAATTTACTTTATTGTCTCATATAGGAACATTTGTCTTGGGCTTCAAGCAGCCACTGCTTCACTAAAATACACTTGCCACAATACACCTCAACACATAGAACATGCAAATGGGTTAAAGGTCTGGAAACACAAACGTTGCAGTGCATCATGGGAAATTAGCAGCCAAAGTGAAAACAGTATGAACATTAGCTCATGTTAAACTGTCAAGCTTTCCAAGGACAGATCTTTGAGTAACTGCTCTTAAGGAAACTTTGCATTTCGCTGATATTATTATAGTTTGTCATTTCCTGTGAGCAGAGTTGCTACATCAGTCGGTACAGGATGTCGCTCTCTGTTGTGGCCAAACGTCGTTGGCTGATTCTGGTGCACACAGACAGCTGCACAACTAATCATCTAATAAGCATCTAATCTTTGGTTTGGCTTCCATGATAATACCCAGTAGACAGTTATTTATTAAACCCATTTTTTTCACGAAAGACAATGTACGGGAATCTAAAGAGTCTGATCTAATGTTTTTTGTTGATGTGTATGTTATCTAATAAAAACGACTCTTGCTTTAAACCCATGGTATATTTATGTGAAATGTATTGTCACAATAAAAACTGCAGGACCCCAGGAAGGAAATCTTTTGGCTTATGCTGACGCTAATGGGGATCCAAATAAAAACAACCTACCAACTGTGAAACTCTTCCATCAAACCCAAACACACTCACATATTTACAAAATATAAATATTATAACAGCAAAGGATTCTAGTTTAAATGTAGGGTACATTTATATATAAATATATATAGTTTGCAATTGGTTCAATAAAACAAAATTTCTTTCTTATAAAAATGATTTCACAAACACACTCACCGTCATCTCCTCCTTTCTTCTTCTCCTCCCTCTTGCCGTCCTGCGCGGTGGATTTCTTGCTGCTGTGTTTAACAGACTTCTGAACGGGACTCTGTTGTCGTTCTCTCTCTCTCTCTCCCTCCACGCTGCGTTTCTTCCCTTCTCCTCCTCTTTCTCGATCGCCGCTCATCTGCACTTTTTGCCGCCGTTCGTCGTCTCTGTCCCTGCTTCTGTCGCCGTGGTGATTTCTACTGGGTTCTTTGATTGGTTTGGAGTAGCGGACTTCTTTGCGAGGCGGACTAGGTTCTGGTTCAGGTTCCGGTTCTGGTTCGGGGCTTTCGTACTCGTCGGACTGGTACCCGCCTCCCCGCTGTGGAGAGCTGCTGTACTGCTGGTGTGGCGGCGATGGCGAGTAGTTTGTGTGATAGCCTCTCTCTTCTTTCTCCTCTTCTTCTTCTTCTTCTGGCTCTTCTTCCATATATGGCGGCTCCTCGTCGTCAGGGGAACGCTCTCGGGTCCGTCGGTGGCCCCCGCCATCGCCGCCCCCTGCCTCTGGGCCACGGGGGTGACCGTGTGAACGCACCGCCTCTTTGGTGTGACCGTGGGGGGGTCTGAGGAAGAACAATGGCAAAAATTAAATTGAACAAAATTATTGTTTTTGGAGTTGGGGGTTGAAATTGCAATGTCAGAAAAGAAAAAACAATTGATAAAATCCTATTGCCCATGACTCAGCATTTTAAGAATTTACAGTAACTTATTCAATGACTTTGACTTTTTAAAGGTGTAGTCAGCAATTTGAGAGAATGCTTATTGTCAAAATCAGTTTTTGTCTAAAACAGTGAATATCTCCTCACGATCCAAAACTTGTCCATAGTGTATGTGCTCTGAAAAAAATATCCAGAGTTAATACACAGCCAAGGCTGTGTAAACAACTAGACTGAGTCAAGTTGAGTTCAAAACACCCCTGATACAAACAACCGATGTAAGAGTGTACATGTCTGGGCACAGGTGACGCGTGCAGAACTTACTTTTCCGCAGACTGAGGAACCAGTTTCTTCCATTTGGCTACGAGGCTTTTCGCCAGCTCTCCAACGACTTCATTTTTCCTAAAAGAATTCACAGTCTTTCCCACTCCAGTTTCCTACGAACACAAAGTGAAAACAGGGACACAGAAATCACTCTTTATTCTATCATCCAGAAGCTCAGATTTACTTTGAGTGTCTAGAAAAGCGCTATAGAAACCCTTTAACCCTCATTTATTATTCTTATTATATATCAATAACACAAGGAGAAGTAAATATGAAATATTTTGTATGGTAAGTGTTTCCACCTAGTCGAATACGTGTGTAATGTAAACATTTAGACCAAATACATTTAAACCAATCACGATTCTAAATCTAAATAAATCTTGCGGTGACTAGATTATTTTCATAGAAATTAAATCTTATCTGCTTTTTAGTGCGTAATGTGGTGTAGATCTGTATTGTGTGAATTTGTTTGGTGTGATCAATGATTAGCCAAGATAAGGGCATAACCAAAGCTGTTGCTGTGATGTGTTTTTTTGGTGTAAATTTGTGCCCTTACGCAATGCTCTTGGTCATGCTGTTGTTTACCGATGTTTGTGCCGCCACACACACAATGTAATTTTGAAAATGTGTTTTGCTTGTTTCTGTATATTTGTGCTTTTTTGCGAGCTGCGTGTGTCTTTGGGCAATGTAGTTTTTATGCCACAACGCACACTGTTGCATTTGTGTTGTGTGTGCACCTGTCATCAGCATTTTGCCGGGCCCTCTGATTTGCTCTGGCGCCGGGCATTGATATCATAGGAGAAGTGTGACGCCCTGTTATATTTTTTGTATCTGTATGTCATGTGTCACAGGCTACAGCTGTTATCAAATCTTTGGCAGCTCCAGCCGAGCGATCTGATTGGTCGAGAACATGTCGAGGCCGTGCTGCTGATATAATTGCCATAAATTGAAACTGACAAGAGAATAAAAAATCTGTCTGAGTGACTCCTTCACTGCAACACTGTCTTATATTGATTTATTTTACTGGAGGATTAAAGGTTTCAGGAGTCAGGGCTTCTTGTCAAAATCACTTTTTGAGTCAAAATCAGGGAATATCTCCTCACAATCCGCTACCTGTCCATACTTGCACTGTACTTTGTGTGTGCTGAAAAAAAATCCAGTGTCAATTGACAGCCTAGGCTATGTTAACAGGCATTTTGCTAGCTATCGGTGGGCCCCATTTGAACACCCTCTGTTTACATGCAAGTTTACAGAGCCTAGGCTGTGTACTAACACTGCATTTTCTTTCAGCGCACACACAGTACAGACATGTAGCAGATCATGAGATACTCCCTGATTTGACAAAAAGTAATTTTGATAACAAGCATTCTCAAGAATCACTGACTGCATCCTTTAAAGGCTTGTTACAACTGTAAGCACACCTTCCCCTAACAACTGGTCATCTACTGATCCTATCTGTCTGAGCTTGAAAAATTTCACTAATGCATTTTTTTTATAGCCCAACAACAACAACAAATCCTTACCACCAGTATGTCCACGGTCATTGGCAGCTCTCCCAGCCTTTTGAAGTACTTCAGGAGCTGGAAAAACAAGAAATGCTAGTATTAATATCTGCATAACTTTACTTGAAGTCTTTTTTATGCAAATATTTTATCAGTTATGATCTAAATTCTTCCTCCAGAAATGGACTCACTGACATCACGACATCACTGAGAACAGCTCTTGTGTGATGTAAGTTCATTAATTATTAAATCCAATGCAAAGTCACACATATATCTGTTTGTGTACGAGAGTGGTTTGTGCACAGTTTCAATTTCTCTGCTCTCTCTTCAGGAGGATTTACATGAAAATATTCTCATACGAGGTCGAACTGTACACCTGGTTTGATCCTGTTAGTCTGTGTGGAGTCTCTTTTATTTGACCTTTTACTTAAATTTTTAAAAATAAATAAAAAAATACCTAGGCTAGACTTTGATTCCGTTGTACTCAATTTAAACGCTATTTCACTGTTATTGTCAATAGTTTTTTTTTCTCATTTTTGCTTATTTTCTTATTATGTCATAATATGGCTATGTAGGTTACACTAGACTTGGCTTTATATGTTCATTCCGATGTCACACCCTCTTCCCATGTAATTTCTGTATTGAAAAGTAATTTGACCTGCTGCATTTCTTGTATGAAAGGTGCAATACAAATAAAGTTTAGTTATCATTACACACCCCTGCATCGTGCTAACAGTGTGTCGTGGCCTAGTAACGAAGCATGTCTTCAGCTAAACCACAAATGTGTTATTTCACTATTTTCTTCAAAAATAACATTAGAACCTCTGCAAACTGTAGACTGATATAATAAATATTTATTTTCACAAAACCCATAACACTGATCACGGTCCGCTTTGTTTTGAGACGCACAGTTTCCTTGGAACAGTGAAAGTAAACAAAGGGGAGGTCGGACATAAATCATTTATCATATATCCACTTCTACAGTATCCACGTGTTCTTAGCAGACGGCAGTACAGTAATGTTCATATTTATGAATGAGTTGAAACAAAGTAAATCAGTGTAACATCACAGGCCCGGAGTCGCTCACTACGTTTAGTTAGCTCAAAGGCTAACGGCTACTCTATAATATACGATCAGTTACATTGTGGTTATTGTTATTATATTGAATAACCGATTAACGATCAATGAACAGGTGTTGCACCGAGATGACAGGTGTTTATATAAGATAACAGGTTAAAGAAGTAATTTTGTAACAAGTTAAAACCCATTAATTGTCGTGACGTCGGACACGGCGCCTTCACGGACAGTCGGAAAAAATACGAGCCACATCCAAAACTATTCAATTAAACATCTTAAATCGAAATAGCCTATAAACACTGAAAACGATTTTTTTACACAAGGTTAAACATGACCAAAAGTTAAAAAATTAAATAGTTATGGTTAATTATTCCAGTAAAATGTAATTTCTTATTATTTATAGCAATTTTCGTGATGATGCTTTAAATGTTTTATTTGATTTTTATAGGCTATGCTATATATTGGAAGCAAATATAATGTGTGTTTTTCAATGAAATCAAATAAGTAGTTAACTCCAGTCAGTCATATAAATAATGTATAGATTAGTAATGAAGACATTACTGGAACTTTTTACTGATAATTGATATTGATATTGAATATTGAATATTGATATTAGGCTACATAGGCCTTTAATTCGTTGGGTCGGGTTTTAACATGTAGCCTACAAACTTGCAAATACTTTTCCGAATAGTTTATACATGTTAAATAGGCTACTGTGCCTAAGCAATACATTACTGATTCTAATAGGATAAAGTGTATTCATCACAGTAGCCTAGGCTTCTATTTCTAATCAGTCATTTGAGGGCTATTATGATTTTTACTTTACTGTGCCGTTTGTTTATCCTTCAGTTGCCACATCTTAACCCACTCGACTTTTAGCACCACAACCACTACAGAAAACTACTGTTCGGCCCGTTAGTAGGCTATTTTGCCCCCCAAAATAAGCAGCTGAACTCTCCTCTACGTGTCGGATTGTCAGATGGCGGATCCAGACCGTGGGCCTCAAACACCTCATTTAAAAACCGTTGCTACTTTAGGGAAACCTGCCGAGGCTCCAGACTTCGCCTCGCGCCCCGCAGACCAACCGTAGCGTGTCCCGGGACGGTCGGTGCTAAAAGGCCAGAATCTTCGCGTGTACACCGGCCCCGGTCGTTACCTTTCTGGGCTCCGGATTCTCCAGGAGCCGAGCCTGAAGTCTATCCACTGCGTCCAGCAGCTCCTCCGCCATGTTTACTGCTGGCAGCCTGTCGCCCGGAAGCTGATTCATCCTGCCCTGAAACCAGAACAAGAGTTTCCGCTTGTAAAATCACCGTTTAGAAATAACAACGACATCTTTTAAATATAAATAACACAGAACTGTATATTAAGAATAAAAACATATGTATTTGGAGTGATTATTATTTTTTTCATTATAGAGAACAGTCGTGATAGACGGAACTACGTCACGGCCCAGCTGACAGAGCACGCACGGGAGGAACACCTGTCATCTGACGTCAGTGAAAGCGCTGTTAAAGGCCCATACGTAAAACTATGGTCATATCATATAGGCCTAATGTTTCACCTGTAACATAGAAAACATCCGAAACATAAAACACTAAACCTGAAATATTGTATCTGCTTTTATTATGATAACGGCAATGCTCATATGTAGCCTATAGACCCGCCTACCCTACTCAAGGGAATAATAAATGAACTATTTAAAACCCTCCGTGGATTAGCTAGAAAATACATAATCACAGAGCTGAAACTGAAAATAGCTGTTTTTCTTTCCCTTTTTTTAGATACATGGTTCTCAGGACAGCCTCTCTACAAATATTATATGATGTTCTTATATGACGCATAAAGTTGTTTGAATTAAAATGAGCTAAATCTTAAATATCTAAAGCAAGGAAATTTAGCAGGAATATTCATCCACAAACACCAGATATAAAAGGAAAACACTGGCAGGAATATTTTATTGCATTAAGAGGACTTTCACTTGTTATAGAATCTCCATGTGAATAGGGAAACGTTTTTAACTTATAGATATCATCATGAAACTTTGCCAGTTGATTAATTACATTAAAACAATAATTTTTTGTATCACAATGTTTTCAGATATGTTTGAATAAGTATGCAAATTTGGCAATATCTTACTTATAATATGTAAATTTGAATCTCTTTAAAACTAGAGTCTCAGCATGTTTAAAAAAAAGAAAATGTATCATAAATCAGACAATTCTTCCGTGATAACCTTCATAATCGTGCTAAGAATTATTGAGGGAAGTTGACTTTATGTAAGTGCTTTAGAAGTATATATTTTCGGAGTATTTAAAAAGCTAATGTTGAGATGATGGTTGTTAAAGATGGTTGTTTAGGAGAAGTTTTGAGTGCAGGACTTTTACTTGTTGTGTATTTTTACAGCTATTAGTACTTTTCTTCCTTGACAGATCCAAATACTTCTTCCTATTCCTGGGAATGAGTGAGACTAAAGCTATAGTGCGTCATTTATGTCGTCCCCATGAGGAATTCTGAGTAATTACAACAACACTGTCTGTGAATCTACATGAGCTAAGCCTTCGGTGATCGTGCATGGATTTTATACCATCTGCTGTGGATTTTTGTTGTCAACTCATTCGGCGATTGCTTGAATGTAACCGACATTAATTTATATGAAAATGTTACGCGCTATAGCTTTAACAGTCACACAAAGCAGATACACAACACTGCAGCTATGTCTAATCTAAAACCGGACACCCAAAGGCCATGCCTATGGTGGGGTATTTTTGGTATGGAGGGCAACAAACCCGGGGGGGGAGTGACTGTATTTGGAAATGTAGGTGGATGCTGGAGTTGATTGGGAAGGAGTGGCTCACACCCGTCACCGCTTCGGTTTAGACTCTGGTTTCCCCTGTGAAAATGAAATACACACACAGACTTAAACACACACACACACACAGCACAGTGACGGACTGACACAGAGGGACTGAGAGACGAAAGAGAGGACAGCAAAAAGGAACCAGAAAGATAAACGTTAAAGACGTTAAAGAGAGAAACAGGAAGAGAAGAAGAGAAAGAACCAGGAGGGAGAAAGAGGTAAAATACTTCTTAACTGATGCACTTTTGAATCCAAAAGCTTTACTCACATTTTTATTTTTGCATTTAAGTTCCATGTACGTCAAGGAAAAACTCATCAAACTGTCTAGGTCCTAATAGACAGAAACAGCCAGTGGAGAGAAGTATAGATTTACTCTACAACTGTGAGTTATCAGTGGTGCAACATACTCAGATATTTTACTTTAAGTTAAAGTAGCAATTCCACGGTGCAAAATTTCTGCATTTCAAACTTTGACTCAAGTAAAAGTATTAGTATATTAACTTCAAAATAAAGTACCAAAGGTCAGAGCAGAATGGCCCATCACAGAATAATGTATAATACTGCATCATAAGTATTGATGTTTCACCATTTTAAAGGAGCATATATTTACTGCAGGTTTTTGAATTTACCCCGAGGCTAAATTAACTTTCACCTTAATAATACTTCATAAAGTATCATAAATATTATGTTTTTTTTGATAATCTAAATCTGCTAATTTAATATCAAGGCTCAATATTTGAGTGGAGTAGATTTATGCCCAACTATTTTACTTTTAAATACATAAATGAGTTAGTTCATCTTGCTGATAATACCTAAAATACTTGAGTGCCTCTTTCACCACTGTACATCGAATGATCATGTAATGACATCACAGTATTAATTTGTAATTTATACTGATATTTATATTTAACTGGGTGGAAACAATGTGACGCAGCTGTCGTGCACCACAGCGGGTTGTCAGTTCAGTTTCCAGTCGTTAGAAGTGAAACACACACACACACACACACACACACACACACACACATACATACATGTTGTGTTGGTCAGCTCCTATAAATACCCTCCTGAGATAGCAAAAAGGAATTCAGCTATCTATTGGAGTGGCTCGCACAGTCTGTGTGTGTGTGTGTGTGTGTGTGTGTGTGTGTGTGTGTGTGTGTGTGTGTGTGTGTGTGTGTGTGTGTGTGTGTGTGTGTGTGTGTGTGTGTGTGTGTGTGTGTGTGTGTGTGTTAGTGTGCAAAGGTAACGCTGCAAGGCCACGCTTGCAAAGATCTTTAGGGACAGCGGGTGTCGTAACAACACTAACACTTTTTATCTGAAAGTGCTTGTTACTAGGGACAAACCCAAAGAATATTATCAGTCTCTGCAGTTCCCCTAATGGTGATTTGAGTTTGTGTTAATTCTTGCGCCCCCTTTGGACAACAGCGGTAGTGTTTTTACTACGCCAGCTGTAGTTCCTGGGTGAGCTTACCCATGACAAAGGCATTAAGAAAAACTAGATAAAACTAGAATTCTTTGCACTCGTTTGCTGTTACATGTAATTCATGACCATCAGAGAAAATATTAGACTGTTTCAGAAATATTTAAGAGTTCCTCGTAGCACCTTTAACTCTTGAGCGTCTGGTTTTTAAGCTTTTTTTAGTCCTTGTTTTTGTATCTTCACTGTTTTGGTTGACTCTCTGGGCTCTCATGGCATTGTTTTTTTTCGGCTTCAGCCCAATGTACACAAACCGGCTCAGCACCTAGTAGCTTAGCATACAGACTGGAAACAGCAACAACTCCTGGCTCTAATACAAGCTTTAAACAAATACTATAAGATTCTCGTCATACCAGAACTATGAACGTCAGAGTGTGTTGAATAGAGCAACAGGTCTCATTGTTTATATTTATTTCCTCAGAAGTGACTTCACTGATGTCTGGTTGTTGACACGTTTCACTAAACGTCTAGTCTTTACAAATTAGTGCTTCTTTGCTCTTTTCAAACACAGCTTCACTCCGAGGCCCAAGTTTAAAAATAGAAATGCCTGGACCAAAGCAGATATTTCTGTTTCAATTATCACACATCACCACCTGCCAAATACAAATTACTGTATGTTTAGCCTCATGACGATAACATACACCACGGTTCCTCTCTCGACAAGACACAAAACAGCTTTAAGTTTACGGAGTAGACTCTGTATTGGAATTTAAACGTAGCAGTTAATATGAATTTTGTCGAAAATAAAAGAAGAGTCACAACTGGGTTTCAAATTGATCCAGTTAAAGGTGCTACCAAGAGGAACTTTTAAATGTTTTTGAAACAGTCAAATTTTTCCACTGATGATCATGAATGAAATGTAACAGCAGAAATAGACCATCAATGCAAAGAATGCTATTTTTATATAGTTTTTCTTAATGCCTTTGTCATGGGTACGCTCACCCGGGAACTACAGCTGTCGTAGTAAAAACACTACCGCTTTTGTCCAAAGGGGGCGCAAGAATAACAACAAACTGAAATTTCCTTTAAGGGTGTAAATAGATGTTTTTTAGTAACGAGAAGCACACATGTTGTGATCCGCCATCAGGGTCTTGCGTATATTGCATGCTACCATAACATTATATTGACCTTATTCAATAAGGACAGATTTAACCAACTAAATCTCCACTGTATGTATAATTAGAGCCAGATCATAAAGTTCTTCCAGGAACCTGTAAAATAAAGCATCACGAATTGGTGTTTTGATTTACAATCAGTTTATTGTTTTTCCAGTGAGGAAAGTGCTGTGCTGTTGTTTTGAAAGGAGATTCTGTTGTTATTTACAGTCCCTGTGTTAGTGATGGGGTAGGTGTGTGTGTGTGTGTGTGTGTGTGTGTGTGTGTGTGTGTGTGTGTGTGTGTGTGTGTGTGTGTGTGGGTAGTAGGGGGTTCGGAGGTGATGAGGTCTGTTGCTCTCCACGGCCGATGAAAGAGCAGCTGCTTCGCTCCGACCTTGGTCCAGATATTTCCGAAGGCTGATCTCTCTCATGCCACAGAATCACTGAGCGAGTGATTTGTTTGTCTGATGCGTCGTAGAGGTTTTGACTTTACACTTCATGGACATGCTGTACTTTAGTTAACTTACTTGAGTGTTTACATATCATATTACTTTGTAATTCTACTCCACTACATTTCAGAGGGAAATATTGTACTTTTACCCCACTGCATTGAAATATAGTCGATATTAACTTAACAGATCAAGATTTTACTTTAAAAAACATATGAAGATCTTAATTAATACTTTAAAGTGACTATGAGGAACTTTCAGTTTTCGTTGATTTTAGTGGCTCTCTTGGACAAAAACTGTAGTGTTTTCACGACACCAGCGCCTGCTGTCCTAAACATCTTTGTGAGGGTTAGGAGGGAGTGAAAGAAAAGACCCAAACGATGAGGTGATGTATTTTTATATGTGACTACATCAGATTAATAATGGTAACATGACGATGGTGAAGCAAAGTAAAAGACAGGGTGTTCTGGTCTGCCTGCCGTAAATCGTTTTGTCTGAGTTGTCGGATTCATTACCGAGTAAAGGCAAATAATAATAACTATACAAAATAATTATTATTTTACAGATAGTCTCGTTTGCTGTTACAGTACATTTATAATCATCAGAGAAAAAATTTGACAGTTTTATAAAAATGTAAAAGTTCCTCATAGTCTCTTTAAACATTAAACAAGGAGTTTACATTTTCTGGCACAGGATGTAAAATCCTCTATTCCAGACTCAAACACTGAACAACAACCACAAAATAATACCTATAATATACAAGTTAGAAGTCACAACATTTTAAAAAATCATGTGAATTTTATGAATAAAAAAATTGCATACATTTCATATATAAATTACAAAGCAGCTTTATTCATCCAACATATTCTTGTCTAGTCACAGGCCTGCATATCTTTTGAAGTCTACACAACTTGTGCTTATTTACACCATTTAGGATATCATCTTTATCTTCCACTTTGTTGTTTTTGAATCAATGAAGAACGTGTTTGTCATCATCCTATCTGAATTTATCACCTCCCCACTTGTTCTTCACATTCTCAAGTTCACAGGCTTCTGATAAACTAACACAAACCTTGAAGCCCAAAGGTTTTGAGTGTCTTCACTTAGCAGCATCTTGTATCGTCAACACTACTCAACCCTATTAGCTATTAACTACATAATAATAGTGTATAACCAGAGCAGACTGTATAACCAAACAGTCTATGTGTGTATCTGGTACTGCTGAACGCTGCTGTTCCGACATCCCAAATAGCCCCAACACTGTAACTCTGAGCCTTTCCTCTACATATGACACCCCACAACAGCTGCGTTAAGATCCTGTCTCCGTCCGTCTATGGCCTGTCCATGTGCCGGGCCAGTTAACCAGCCAACCAATGGCTACTATTTAAAACAAGTGCCAAGTTCAGACATACACAGGCATAGCGAATGGGACGAGAGGGTGAAAGTCATGTGCACGTGTGTGTTAGTGTGATGGTGGTTCACTGTAGTCGTGTAAGTTTACTCAAGTTAGCATCGGGCTGGCGTTCAGGTTAGAGAAGCAGGGACACTAGTAGCAGCTTAAATTGTTTGTCAAGGGTTTTCCCAATATTCCAAGGGCACAATGTTCCCTGGATGTAGAAGTCATCAAATGGGACATTAATTTAATCAGTGGAATTGAAAGTTGAATATAGTTTTGTAACAATATTCAGAATGATATTCAGTCAGTGATTCTGGAGAACATCTTTTGTCAAAGTCACTTTTTGTAAAAATTAGTGAATATCTCCTCACAATCCGCTAACTGCTGTATGTACTTTGTGGGCACTGAATTTAAAACCAAAAAAAAAAATGGTATGTTGCTAGCTATGGTCTGCCCTCCTTTGTTTACATACCCGTTTACAGAGCCTAGGATAAACAAGGATGGAAAGTCATGATAGGAAAGTAGATGAAAATTGAATAAAATAAAGTAAGTAATTCTCCACATTTTGCTTATTCGTCTTACTACAGTGGTGAACTCAAGAGGGCTCTTCGCCTTGTGTAAACAATATACAATGGCTGCCTTGACCTCTTATAAGTATACAGTTCATCTACCCAACGCTGACCCAAGACATACTTCAGTGGTGTCAAATTAATATATATAAGTACACAGCTAGTGTAGAGGTGATCTCTGGGGGTTACTTTTCATTTCCATCCTGACACAGCACTGAAGGATATCTCTGCTCTCGACAATAACAACAAACCAGGACCCAGGAGGAAAGACCATCACAGCAGGGAGACTTCATAACATATCACTCACTTAGTACCAGAACTTCATGAGCTACTTTTTAGCTCTTTGACATTTGTAGCTGCAATGGCCGTTTTTGACATTTGAATTATTTTTTTGCACATGTAAAAAAGTTTTATTTTTCCCTTCAACCAATATAAACATTATATTGCCATCTATCACATCCTCTCATCACTGTGCCAAGAGAAAACAATATTTTGGATATAAAATTGGAATTTGGTATTTTGTGGTGATCCAATTATTATACAAAAGGTATCATAGTTTCAGTCTTGGCTTGTATTGTTCCTATGTGAAACCTTTTTCAAGCTTTCACATATGAATTTTGGTCTGGTCTTATCTTGCAAAAAATTACTTTTAATCTTTTCCTATTATTGATTTTCAAATGAAATTACAAGAATCACAAACAAAACAGAAGCAATTCCTTCCAGCAATGCAATGTGTCCACAGAAGTTGAGATGTACAGTATGCCTCTACTTGGCTAACTCCATGTTGTTTATGTCAGACAGACATGTCTCCTCTCTTCGCATCAACACCCAAACATGATCCCTACATTCTCCCTTACAGTCAACACTGATCTGATGCTTTCTGCAGACCGCTGCTCTTTGCCATCATGAGTAAGATTCCTAAGTTGCGTTATGGATGAAATACACAGCATGTAAAGTGTAGCACTGAATGTTGTATGTGTGTGTGTGGGGGGGGGGGGTGAGGAGCTGCTGTAAACCACAAACACGACCCTGCTCTTAATTTCTGGACAGTCACTCGCACCTGTCATTCCCTCGGCGACCGGCCCATAGCGACAGAGTTCGTTGGTGGATTTAGAGAAAGGTTTTGGCTCTTGGTCTGTGTTGTGTTCAGAGATTATCAGAGTTATGAGCATCTGTCATTGTTGTGTCCTCCAGCGACCATGTTTTCAAGTTCAACAATAGAACAGAGTCCAGCCCGCGCAGCATTTAAATACACAACAATAAAAGAAAAGATGAGAATAAAATCTAAGGACAGATACAGGTCTACTTAGAAAAAGTCGAGTACAAGATTTAGGCCTATAGTTACTTACTGAAGTCAAAAATAACAAGGTGACCAGTTTAAAATGTTCACATACTGTAGTAGGCCAGCCCTATATTTAAGAAACTAAACTTAATTTTGTACATTTTGCCATTATTATAAATCTCATAACACTTAGGCTTCCATTGGGCTACTGATGATTCAAATCTTTTTATTATGAACAGGTTTTTAAGTGTGATTTCACTAGGCTACCAACACCATGTCCAGACAGTTTAATCTTGCTTTTGCTATCTAATCCATTACTGTGAACATCATGTTTGATTGACATTAGAAAATGATAATAACATCTTTGTCTTTCTGTTATTTCTGTTCCAGGGGCTGTGCTGTGTGAAACCACCAAACAAAATCCTACACCAGTCGTTCCATTTAACAACATCAAGCCGAAAGGAGTTGTCTTTTATTAAGTAAGTAAATTTAGGCTAAAAAACCTACAAGGAAAAAACCCAAGATGGCCCCTAAGAAGAAGGCCTCCCGTACTAAGAAACCAAGCATAGAAACCATCGATGAGGTTGCTGTGGAGACGGCCCCAGTCCCCTTAAAGGTGGAGAGCCGCGGTGACGGAGTGGTCGTCGTGGAGACCTGCGTGAAGAAGATCGAGCAGATGGCGGCGCTGGACATCGCTCAGCTGAACAGCATGAACCTGCCGCTGCCGCCGCCCGTCATCAAGCCCGGAGAGAGAGGCCTCGGGCTGGGCAGCGAGCTCACACGGCCCCTGCACGGCAACGCCATGCTGGAAGAGCTCAGCAAGATGCGCCAGGAGAAGTAGGTTCTGATATCTATGTGTTATATATTGTGTTTTAGGAAATCACGATAAAAATATGCCACGGTACAATTATGATGCAAAATTGTACGATACGAAACACTTACCATACCGTGTACCATTCTGTTACGGTGCAATTTTTAGATGCGATACAATATCAATCAGATACAGTAAAGTTTGGATACAATATTATTATGATGCTATTGCAACACATTACCAGTGCAATGCAATAGAGTTATGATACAATAAAATAATGATAAAATGTATACATACAGCAAAATACAATCCAAAATACAATACAGTTAGGCCATAATACAATTAAATTCCGATACAATTAAATTACAAAAGTGAACAATATAATTTCAATAGGCCTACGATTAATTTATGATGTTGTAGCCTGAAGTTACAATTCTGTGAATCACAAATATGCTTAATACAATACAATGCTAATATTCTACTGTAGTGTCACAAATATAGTATTATATGATCCATTGTTCTACTTGTGTTAATTATGTTATAATATACCATCCCCCTCTCCTCATCAGGTTCCTGACTGACCTGGAGTTGGCCTGTAAGACTAAAGCCTTCGACGTGCACAAGCTGGTCATCTCCTCCGTCAGTCAGTACTTCAGGGAGATTCTGGCCAAAGAACCCGGCATGAAGCGCCTGGAGCTCCCCTCCATCTCACCCCTAGGTAGGACGTCCCACTGTACATCTACAGCATTGGTATGAATGTTGGTTTAATGTTGTATGTGGATGTCTGTTTTTTTTATGCACCTTAAAGGTGCTCCGAGGAACTTTCAGTTTGTGTTCATTCTTACACCCACTTTGGACAAAAGTGGTAGTGTTTTTACCACGCCAGCTGTTGTTCCTGGGTGAGCATACCCATGACAAAGGCATTAAGAAAAACTTTATACAAATAGCATTCTTAAGACTGATGGTCTTGTTTGCTTTTGTTTCATGTCATTTATGATCATCAGAGGAAAAATTTGGCTGTTTCAGAAATATTTCAAAATTCCTCGTGGCACCTTTAAATCAAATGTGTGCCTCCCTCTGTCCCCCTCTCTCTCCAGGCCTGGCCAATGTGATCACCTTTGCCTACCTGGGCCGTGTGCACATGTCCCTCTACACCATCGGCTGCACGGCCTCGGCCGCGGCCACGCTGCAGATCCCGCAGCTGCTGAAGATGTGCATGGACTTCCTGCTGGCGGAGCTCAACGTGCAGACCTGCGTTTACATCTGGAACATCGCGGCCGCCTACGGCTTGGTGCCGGTGCGCGACGCCGCCAGACGCTACGTCCTGGATAACTTTGTGCAGTTTGCCGACACGCCGCTGTTCACCCAGCTGACCCTGGAGCAGATCACCGCCTTCCTGCAGGACGACTCGCTGCTGCTGCCCTCTGAGGTCACCGCATTCCAGGTCAGAGGTCAAACTTTGTCATATATTATTATTTTAATGTTCAAAATTGTAATTTGGGTTTTTACTAGAAACTTTTTTAATGGTGTAATGTCCAAAATACCCCTAAAGATTTCTCACAGAGGAATGAATGTCCTCTTTTAAGCCTCTGTCTGAAACGCACCGTTTTAGAGCCTGTGTCTTTTAGCTACGCCTTCATAAAGGGGGCATAGTTTTTCCACTTATGACTTCAAAAGAGATAAATCCGACTCCAGTTTTTGAACAGAGGTTTTCAGAAAGGTGGAAATGGAGTAAAAGAGAGGGTTATTTTTTCCTCATTCTTTGGGAGTCTGTTGGGACTCATATTAATGGTGAAAAAGTGCATTTTGCATAAAAGATGGAGAACCCTAACAGGTCCTCTTTAAAGGTGAAAGGTTGTCATGTGTTTCTAGGTAACGCGGTCAGGGGACCCAGAACAGGAATGCCTTCAGGTCTTCTAAGAGGCGATCGCTGCCTCTTCAGCATTAACTCGTCGACCCTCCAGACCTTCCTGCTATTTTCACTCCATCCTAAAAACAGACCCCAGACCAGCTGTTCAGAGCAATACGCAGATCCATGAATCAAAGCATTGACTGAGAGCAGAAAGTTAAACTCACTGCACGCAAGACGGGAGTTTGTTTATTAATATAACAACTTATTTATAATAATTCCATGAAAGTTAAACGAGGAAACAGCTGAGAGGAGCAGCGATCGTTGTATTTATAAACTGGACTAAATGTGAGTCTGTGAATACCAGACTAAATAAAAGTTAACTTAATTTAAGGGTTCAAGTGTGTGAAGGGCATTGGCGTAATTCTGAACAAACTTGGTAGAAAAATGGCCGATAATACTCATACATTTATTTTAATTAGCTGTTTTATTACCTTCGAATGAGCCTTTTATATCTACAAAGGAAGCCGCCATGTTTCTACAGTAGCACAGAACGGACAAACTTAACGGCCTTACACATTTTTATATATAGTGGGTGTCTGACGGAAAAACACCTGTTGGAAGACGAAGAATAACTTCTATAGAAAAATAACTAAATACGTTATACCTCATCACTTTATATTGTGGAAAGACTTGAGGCAGTGGTGGACGATGCCATGTTAAGTAGCTTAACTAGCTTCTTGTCCTTGAAGGCCACTGTAGCTTCTGTTTTTTTTCCCGAGAGGGACAGGTTAGCAAGGGAGTATCTAAAACTTTCACCAGATTATGCCAAAGTAGGATGATCGATTACTACACACTGCACCTTTAAATGATTAAGAATAAACTCTACAGCTCTGTAAGAAGAAAGCTGTGCTGTACAGTAGGCTTTCTTTACATATGAATCACATTTTGTATTTAAAGGTGCTCTATAAAGATAATAATATTAAATAACTAAAAATCTCTCTCTCTCTCTCCAGCTGGCTATGAAGTGGCTTGACTTTGACGCCTCCCGCCAGTCTCACTCCGCGGAGCTCCTGTCTCACATTCGCTTCGAGACGATCCCGGCGAGCGAGCTGGTGAGCCAGATCCAGCCGGTCCCGCGCATGATGATGGACCCGCAATGCCACCGCCTGCTGGTCGACGCCATGAACTACCACCTGCTGCCTCACCAGCAGAACACGCTGCAGTCCCGCCGCACGCAGGTCCGCGCCGGGCAGCAGACTCTGCTCACCATCGGGGGACGACCATCGCTCACCGAGAGAGCCCTCAGCCGCGAGGTGAGGGGTTTGTGTGTGTGTTGGGTTTAGGGACGGTTAGAAATTTAAAAAAGTTAGGCTAGGAAAAACTCAATATTTCAAACTAAATGTCACACTTAATTTGATTTTTTAGGTCAACTAAAACTCTTTAAAGTTATAAGGGAAACTGCCTTAATTTGAGCCAACACATTATCGTTTGTTGAGATAACATAATAACATTTATATGAATTGTAACTTCACATTTTGAGTTCAAGACTATTTCCTTAAAATTTAGATTTACCTAACTTTTTCAATTTCTACAGTGATCTCTATGTGTTCACTACTTTAAACAAGGCCCTCACTGACCATTGACCCTTAACCCTTAACCCAGGTGCTGTGGCGGGACCCCCGTGAGGGAGGGGCCGCCTGGCGTCACCTCACACAGCTGCCGGCGAAAAGCTTCAACCAGTGTGTGGCGGTGATGGACGGATTCCTGTACGTTGCCGGGGGAGAGGATCAGAACGACGCACGCAACCAGGCCAAGCACGCAGTCAGCACCCTGAGCAGGTGGGAGCGGCTACACTCTGATATAGTCACCTTCTAAATGTACTGTGCATGCGTAATAGGCCTGAGGGGTTGGCAGGGACCTACATACATAATACATGGGTCAAGATATGATAGTTATCACGATACATTGTGATACGATGCATTTTACGATGTATTGCGATATTCCACATACATACTAAAATACAAATTGATATGTATTGTCACCCAGGAACTAAAGTAGTAAAACATTACAGCTTTAGTCCAAAGGGGGCGCTAGAATAAATACACCCTGAAAGTTCCTCGGAGCACCTTTAAACCACATGTCAGTCAGTACTCAGGCCCTTTTGACCTGTCGGTGATCCCTCCCTAACTCTTCCCACTCCCCAGATACGACCCTCGCTTCAACACCTGGCTGCACCTGGCCTCCATGCGTCAGCGCCGCACACACTTCTCTCTGGCGGCGAGTGGCGGCCGCCTGTTCGCCATCGGAGGCCGGAACGTTGAGGGTCTCCTAGCAACCATCGAGAGCTACCTGCCGTCCGCCAATGCATGGCACATGCGTGCACCCATGGAGGTCAGTAGGCCTTAAGTCATTTTTTTTCGCTCCATGATAACAAAGCAGAGTGTATACATTGTAGGGATAAATGGTGTGGGCTGAAGCCGTAGCTTATTTTACCTTTTACCCTTTCAACATTTTATTCAAATTGTTAATTGAACAAAACAAAACATTGGACTAAACATAAATTATAGAATATAGTTTGGATTAAAGTAATCATATTATTGTATAGCATAGATTATACTTACTATACATTTATATACCACATATCATATATCCCAATCTTACCATATAATTATATTTCATAATCAGGCGCCGCGCTGCTGCCACTCCAGCGCCACCCTCCCGTCCGGAGACCTGCTGGTTACCGGCGGTTACATCAACTGTGCCTACTCTCGCTCGGTGGCGCTGTACAACGTAGAGACCGACACCTGGAGCGAGCAGGCGTCCATGGAAACGCCCCGCGGCTGGCACTGCTCCGCCACACTCGGAGGAAAGGTGTGCACTTTATATTTAATTATTTCTTGTATAGCATCTTTCTTAAAGCTTTAGTGCAGAACTTTTTCACAAAGTTGATCAAGCCTATCAGCTACACAACACTCTCTCTGTATTAAAGTATGGCAGTGTTTAGAAACTGGTTTCGCCCCCTGACACTGGCGCAGGAGCTAAAGTAGTTAGTAAGTTGTAATTACTCAGAATTCCTCATGGGGGCGACAAAAATAACGCACTATAGCTTTAAAGGAAGTTACTGACTTACAGTCTGTCTGATAGGAGTCTGCAGATAGTTCCAGGGTGTCTGGGCTCTAACAGATATCTCTCCCCCAGGTTTACGTGGTGGGAGGCAGCCAGCTTGGGCCGGGCGGAGAGCGTGTGGATGTGCGCTCCGTGGAGGTCTTCTCCCCGGAGACTAGCGCGTGGACCCGGGCCGCCCCCCTCCCTCTCGGGGTGAGCACGGCGGGCCTGTCCCCCATGGCCGACAAGCTGTTCCTGCTGGGCGGCTGGAACGAGGCGGAGAAGCGCTACAAGGCGGCGGTGCAGAGGTACGACCCGGCCACAGACAGCTGGTCCCTGGCCGAGGATCTGCCCGAGCCCACCGTGGGAGTGTCCTGCTGCACGCTCACTCTGCCCCCGAGACACGCCCCCCGACGATCACAGCACCGCAACATGCCTAGCAACGAAGAGCAGATACAGCAAGCGGCCAAGAACCGGAGCAGAGAGAGCAGCGTGGCACCGTCACAGATCATCGCCGTGTAGCAAGAGAGAGACGGGAGAGACTAGAAGTTTAACCTCCAGAGAATACATCTGGATCATGTCTGCTATATGGGGGAAATGCAACTATTAAAACTGATATTTAAATAGTTTTTTGTTTATGATTAGGCCTATAGAATTTTGGACGTGGTAAACAAAAAAGAGGACAAATAATAACAGTCGTTAGGTGACAATGCAACTACATATTAGGTTATATAAATAAAACGGATTTGATTATATTTAGATATGTTTGTCCTTCATAGTATTATTTACTATATTTATAAATAAAAAAATATATTACATTTGTATGAATGTAAAAGAGACAATGAGAACTTTAAAATGTTTATGAAACAGTTGAATTTTTCCTCTGATGATCAAATGCCCTGTAACAGCGAACGAGACCATCAGTGAAAACGACGCTATTTTTACATACATACATTTCTTTGCTCTGGTACAATACCCACCAACTCAGGCAAAACGATTTACGGCAGGCAGACTAGAGAACTTTAGGACAGCAGACGATGGTGTTTGAAAAACACTACCGCCTTTGTCCAAAGGGGGCGCTAGAATCAACAAAAACTGAAAGTTTCTCATAGTCACTTTAAATAAATTATTGGTCCTCAAGTAAAACAACTTTACTTGACATCTGGCCTACAAAATTATAGTAACAAAAGAAATACGTTTATTTTTAAACACAACCAGATTAAGACCCATGAAATGTCCATGCATGTGCTGGTTTTGCAAAGTTGAACTTGCATCATCCAAAGTCCCGGGAGGTTTTACAAAAGTGGGAACGGAGAAGAAAATGTTTTAAAGGGTTGAATCGTAGAGTAGAGCAGGAGGAGGTGAACGGAGGAGGAAGATGGTTAAAGATGGCGGCTGTGTGTTGGAGCGGCTTCGGGTAGAACAAAAAACGTCACTGTGAATCCACTGGCAGTGTGTGTATAAAGATGTATCTAGGCAGAGTGTGTGAAAACAAAGTGTGAATGTGTGTGTGTGTGTGACAGAGATGAGTGAAATGAAACAAGGAAATGAGCAAAAAATAATAATAGGCTACTGCAAAAATCAAGATTTCTCACAAGGACCGAAGCAGAACGACAATAAACAAAGTTTATCGATTATTTATTTCATGGATGTGTGAGAAGTAGAGTAGCTTAATTATTACAAATGATATAAATAAAAATATGTAGAAGTAGTCCTTAAAAAAATTATTTTATAAGTGCAATGGAGCAGAGAGGAGTGAGAGGTGAACACAAGAGGAAGGCAAGGTGGGCACAACACAGGTGAAATTTACATGGAAAATAACAGACAATGTATAAGAGTGACACTGTTCAAGAGACTATACAGAAAGAAATGCCTAGAATATGAAAAAATAAATAAAAAAATTGTAAAAAATATATAAAAACGTAATATATTAAGAATTAATATATTAACATATAAAAATGTAGGCTAGGTAAAGCTCACCTTTGTTTGTGTGTCAAACGTTTGCCACCCTCACGAAAGATCCTCAATTTTTACCGAAACTATAAGACGAAATGAAAGACTGAAGAACCAGTGAGGCCAGCAGGTGGAAAGAAGGCAATTAATAGTTATATATAAAATATATATAAATATAAATATTGTTTCTGACGAGGTACAATGGGGCTAATGCGGCTCTTTTGATTGGCTGAATCCCTCTGTATTGGTGGACGAGAGGCTGGTCACTGAATAAAAACCAAAATGATCAAAACAAACGGATTGTCTCGTTTTTGATTCTTTTATTTACAGACGGAGCTGCTGGGAAATGTACACAAACCCAAAGGAATGAACCAGCATAGACTTCATGTGCTGCAAGAAACATGGTTCACATACAACCGAGCATTACATTCAGTCATAAAAGCGATTATGTCCAACTGAAGGAGTTTGTTACACTTTTTAAGATGCAGGGTTAAATAAAAATCCTGCATTAAAGCAGTTAACCCTTTCATGCATAGTGGTCACAACAGTGGATTATTCTGAAGTCTTAAACTACAAGGTAAACAAGTGTCAAAGAATACAATATTTCCCTGTGAAATGTAGTTAAGTAGAGTGGAGTAGACAGTTCAAACACTATTATATATTCATAATGCAGCTGCCTTTTATATTGGTGGCAAGAATCTGTAAATATTACTAGAATTTAGTTAAAAAAAGTTATAACATAAGCAGCTGGATGCTTCTTGAATCAGGACACATTAAAGGATTTATAGTTATGCAGCAAGAACTTTGAACAGGATGAAATAACCAAATAAATTACATATTTAAAAAAAAAAGACGTATTGGGATTGGTAGATGGAATAAACTAGCTATTTGATCAGTCCCAACCCCTACTAGTTTGTTCCCCTCTTCTTCCCAGGTTCTGATAGGAAGTCATTTTACTTTTCTGGAATCAGTTCATGTTGTGAGCGTTCTCACATTCTTGCGTCTTGGGACAAGGCCACGCATTTCAAAGTGAGACGATTCAAGTACGGAGCAAGGTCAAATGTTTAACACATACACACCACTGCCCACATGTGGTTACAACTCATCCTACCATCAGCTGGACAGGCTAACATCTATCAGGGCACCTATCTATCTCATCTGTAAGACCAGAGCCACCAATAGTTTTATAAATAACACCCTGCTGTCCGGTTCCAGGGATCGAACCAGCAACCTCAAGGTTACTGGACTAGGCATCCTACCAACGTCTACTATACATTACTCAACTACATGTGAAATATTAACCGGAGGCTTGACACTGGTAGTGTTGTGTACTCAAATACCACAGTAATGACAGAAGACACAAAAAAGTTGATTTTTTTTGACAATTTTATTTTTTTCTTTGTTACAAAGAACAGCAAAAGGAAGTCCTTTACTTGCCGGGGAGGATGATACCGTCATACTGAAAAGAGAAAGACAAATATTAGATTACCATTGACCATATGTAAGGAGACCTGCAGGTTTCAAAATAAAAGGTGCATCTCAAAAATCATTGTTAAGTAAAATATTTGTATAATTAAATTAGTGAAATTAATCTAAAATAGACACTTTTCAGAAGGTTGACATTTCTGTCATTCTCATATTTATTCCATGATCTGTAATCATCCAAATTAAAACGAAAGAAATGCCCGACATATTTCACTGTGTGATGAATTTAGAATATTTGAAAGTTTACTTTTTAAAGACTTTTCCATTTTATTCAAATGTTCCCAGAGAGTGAACAGGAAGCTAGCACAAGACGTGCTTTGCTCCCTGCCCCTCTGGCAGTTCAATATGGCACTGGAATGGAACCCAAAGTTCATACTAAAGAGTGAACCAGGTTACGTACAGTGCAGGGGGTTAATACATATAAATAATCGAACACGGGTCTGCTGTGATGAGGACTGAGCCTCTATGGTACGCGCTCTAACCATTACACTATGTAGCGCACGTTAATATTTCAGTTGATTTATTCTGCAGTAATTCCAAGAAAAGTATTAAAATTAGAAAATTTACCACATTCAGATAGATCAGAATAAAAATACTTTTTGCAGAATGGTTTACACACACACTAGTTTAACAGCAGTAAATGCATTGCAAAATGTGGCAAATGAATAAAAATGCAGCGATAACTCCAGTGGGAATAGAGTGTGATTAAGGTGTATACGTAGTACGTACAACATGCCTCAATGATGCAACAATAATAATAGACATGAGAAAAAAAAAACATGAACACTCACTTTCTGCTGGAACCAGCGCATTGCCTCCTCTTTGCGGATGCGGTGCCTGAATCCGATGCGTCCCGTTCTCCGCTTCTTGTCAGCGATGCTGAAGCCGGGTCTGCCCATAACCTGAACACAAGGAAACACAGCGGGTCAGAAAAGCTTCAACAGATTAAAATATAGTTTCTACAGGACACACGAATGGTGCAGTAAGCCATCTAATAAATCTGTTGTGTGGCCTCAACATTGGCTGAATATAATGTGGGAAAATGTAAGACCTAATTGTTAGGCTTTGTATGTGTCCAATCTGAATGGAGAACCTGGACATGTCACCTTGGTGCAAAACACCGGGAAAATTAAAGTTTAAAAAAATATTGACAATATGTAAAGAAACCTGCAGGTGAATATTTTTTCTCCAGTGTTCCCAGAGAGTGAACAGGGAACTAGCACAATACAGACGCTGTTCCCCTGCCTCACTGGCAGATCAATATGGCACAGAATGGATCACCACAGTTCATACTGAAGAGTGAACCAGGTTACATACAGTGCGGGGTTATAATATATCTAAAGATTTTTTTGGGGGCATTTTTCCATGTTGTTTGGTTTGACAGTTTGAGAGAGGAGACAAGAAGATGAAATAGGGTAGAGGGGGACATGCAGAGGAAGACCCGGACCGATATCGGACCCGGTTCTGCTGTGAGGACTGAGCATCTATGGTACACACTCTAACCACTACACCATGGAGCACCAACAAAAATAAATGAACTGTATACTTGTTATTTTCACCCCTAGCATAATCAAAAAGTTACTTAATGAGTTTCAAAAATGATTTCCTTTTAACAGACATGATTTGCATGTTGACCAGCAACAGAGAAACAATGTTATTTTATCAATCACCCTTTTCCCTCAGGTGGCTTGAACTACATAAAATAAATTACAAATCCTCCAAATACAGACACCATTAACTGAGCTGCAGCAGCTAAACCTCAAATCATGTCACAAAAAACCCTTTGAGTTAGTAATTTACAGAACTTTACTAATCAGCCATAATTACAACTTATGCAATGAACCATTTCAGTTCAAAAATTATGGAAACGCCTTAAAATATCTGAAATTTGGTCGCTATAACTTTAAGCATAACCGCATGCGACGTCATTACCCACAGGTTTTAATTTGCTTGAAAGCCTTCCAATGGAAAGTGTCACTGGCTTTATTTGCATGAATGTTTTAGCGAACTTCAGATAGTTAAACTGACAAGTGGATGGAAACACTCAATTCATAACATATACCATAAGGTCTAAAAAGCATTCTCCCACTTACAAAAACAAAGACAAGATTGTATATATTAAATTGACCCTAGCAGCTTAAACCAACTCTCCTAACGCATCACCTGACCTCACAACCAAACAACATTTAAAAACATTCTTTAGTGGTCACTTACAACGTAGAAGTCGAGTCCGTAGATGCCGATGCTGGGGTCGTACTTGATGCCCAGATCGATGTGCTCCTGGATACCGAAGCCGAAGTTTCCGGTATCTGAGAAGTTGTTCTTTCTCAGCTCGTACTCACGCACCTGGAGGGAAAAGAGAAATCCTCTTTATCAGAAATATGTTTTTATCGTAATGTCAGCAGTTACTAAATGCCTAAGACAGGAACAGTCCAAAAGTATTTAGAGAGCGCATTCACATGACAGAACTAAAGCTAAATGTCAACTGTACTACAATCCAGCATGATGAGCACATTTACTTTATTCAAAACATATTGTTCACTTCAAAAATGTTTTACTTGAACACAAATAGCTTTATTTAATTTCCTGATACAACACTTATTTTAAAATGCAGTATTTGAACATATGTCCAATATTATTTGTGTTCCCAGAGAGTGAACAGGGAACTAGCACAATACAGACGCTGTTCCCCTGCCTCACTGGCAGATCAATATGGCACCGGAATGAATCACCACAGTTCATACTGAAGAGTGAACCAGGTTACATACAGTGCGAGTTAATTTAATATATATTGTTCATTCGTGATTAGATATTCAGCGATTTTAACAAAGTTATTGACAAATCCACCATCAAACACAAAGGACAGATACAATGTTGTTTAACTACTTCATGAGCATCTGCAACCTGCTATTAACAGTCTTAAGAGCCATGAATAGAGGAACAAATATTCATACCTTGAGTCCCTTCTCCAGGATCTCCTCTGCTTTGGCTCCACGGACGGTGCAGTGGACAGCAATCTTTTCATTCCTACGGATACCGAATGATCGCACAGTGTAGCGGGCTGCGATAAGAAAGAACAAATAAAGTTAAATACAGCACGATTATAAACACATTAGGACTGAACTATTAGTTGATATGAAATCAAAATGTTTAACTATGCAATTAACATAAATTATGATCTCGCCACTAACAGAAGCAGTTCTTAAATCTTAGCCATCAACAAGTTGGTGTCGCTTCTGATGCAGTTATCCTGCATAGAGCAATTCGTTTTACTTTTGAAACATAAATAACTAGTTTGATTTGAATTTAGACACTGGCTCTACAAACAGCACTCAATCAGCTTCAGTGGAAAAGAGGTTAAGTTAGACCAAGTGTGAACCGTCAATAGCACCAGCCAAGACCAAGTTAACATAAGTGGAAATGAGGTTTAAGTCTTAGTTACACAAACAGACACTGACCCTTAGAGAAGACGGGGGTCTGGCCGGTGAGCTGCTCCAGCACCTTGGCGGCACGGGTCAGTCTGTCTCCAGACTCGCCGACGCAAATGTTCAGGCAGAGCTTGCGGATGCGAAGCTCTCGCATTGGGTTCGCCTTCTTCTCGGCCTGTTCCTGGAGGGGGCAAAGGGGAAAGGGGCTTTAGGATATTTGCCATAAAAACTTCATAGCACAGATAGGCTGGGATATGCACTCAGCGCTAAAAACAGATACGAACGCTACACCTTGACACCTGATTCCGAAGAAGCTATGACACCTTCACCTGCTGCTAACACGTAGTTCACACAGTTCACCTTTAGCGAAGATTACATTTTTCCAAATTAATAATTATAAATGAGCCATTCCCTCTGAATCAATGACACTGATCCTGTCTCCCAAACAACATGCGCCGGCCGGAGGACATGTCCGCACATATCCCGACTACTAGCATTGTCACGTCACATACACATCCGGAAATTTAACAATAACTTCTTAACAACCAAACAAACTCGTAAATAAAAACGAAGCGACACTCTTGCTGTGTGTTCGCAGTGTCACCTAATGGTTATTTCACTTATAGCAGTTAGTGGTGTTTTACTAGACAAACGGAGGAATGGTTTTCCTTGGAGCTAGTTCGTTAGCATCACTCGGTGTTTATAAGTTTAACGGTCTTCTGTGAAATTTTTAAAAGAAATAAGACTCGATTTTAATCATTCATAATGCATTCTAAGTCTCTGCACATCAAACGGCCGTTAGGATGGTCCCAGAGAGCGGATGATTGAGGATTATAACTTCCACTTCACATTCACTCGGTGTGAGAATGTACTCACCGCCATGTTGGATCACTTGAAGAGGACGTTACGTTTCCGGCGAAAGGTTTTTATAGTGGTGTGTTCACCGCTAAGGAGCCCGGGGGAGACGTTGCCATGTAGCACAAGAGTTCCGTTTTTAGAGAATATTAGCATAAAGAAACAAAACATACAAAGTAACTAAATCATTTAATCTTCTGCAGGAAACACGCATCTTTCAGTTTGTTTAGGATTGAGTAAGAAATGGCATGTCACTCAATGAATTAATTAATCAAGAGACAGTTATTCAGCAACCGTTTTGATCTCAATCTAAAATTAATTTAAAAAACATTTTATAGCATTAACACATAATATCCCTTTTCTACTGTTTCAAATTCTAAAATATGATGGCTTGCTGATGTTAAATAACCATCGTAAATGTAATATCTATTTGATAATCATTGTGAATTTCATATTTTTTTTTAATAATCAACGTAATGTATGGGGATGTTTCTAATTTTTTGTAAAATAAATAATTATGACATTAAACCTGCAGTGTGTAGAATTTTGGGTTTTATTTCCTAGCAGATTTTGTAGAAAGTAATTATAATATCCATAAGTACATTTCATTTAGTGCATAATAGCTGAAAAAAATGTTTTGAATTATTATTTTTTCCCTTAGAAAGGGTCTCATATATGTCCATATTTCTGCATATTTTGGACCAAGGCCTAGTGCCGCCATCTTGAAAGTGTCATAGTTGGAATGTCATCAGGTGCATTGTTTAAAATTTAGAATTGTTCTTGTCCTTGAAGGCCACTGTAACTTCTATTATTATTCGAAAGGGTTGGGGTTACCCTGGGAGTGTTGCATTCTAGAACTTTGTAGAACTTTCTTGATGATGTCATATTACACACTGCACCTTTAAATATAAATGTCAATAAAAACTGTATATGCATTAGCTTTTTACTAAATGTGCTTTTTAAATACAGTATATTTATCTTTTACATTGTTTATCCGGCTGTTACACTGAAAAGACAAGAAGCTGCTTTTAATTTAAGACTTTTATTTTAGTTAGAACTTGAACACTTGAATACACACATCAAACCATTTTATTTATAGATAGATAGATAGATAGATAGATAGATAGATAGATAGATAGATAGATAGATAGATAGATAGATAGATAGATAGATAGATAGATAGATAGATAGATAGATAGATAGATAGATAGATAGATAGATAGATAGATAGATAGAGAGAGATAGATATATAGATAGATAAATAGATAGATAGATATAGATTGAAGCAGTAATTGAAATAATTGACATATGACAGTGACACACAATGATATTACTAAGAAACTCAGACCATAACTACATATAAACTACTACACTGCGGTAGATAAAGAAATATAAAATAAAATAAGAACAATTATTAAACCATTTATGCATTAAAGGCAAACTTTAGATAATTATTTTCCTTTTACGTTGCGAGTTATTAAAATGTAGTTTATTCATTTGGAAAATATATTTCATATAGTTGGATGAATTTTGTCATTGTTATAGTCACTGACAAATGAGAATTTAAATATACTATAATGGATTTCATAAAACTGTGTTGTTAATCCTTTTTGCATAGGTCTTATCTGGCTTTATCTAATTCATAATAGTAAATGGACTGCACTTAAATAGCGCTTTTATCCAAAGTGCTTTACACAATAGTTGGTCTCATTCACCAATTCACACAAACATACACACAAATATACATCGCTACCATCTGGAGCACTTTGGGGTTTAGTGTCTTGCCCAGGGACACTTCAATTTGTGGAAGGAGGTCGGGGATCGAACCACCAACCCTGCAATCCAGTGGACGAATGCGGTACCTGCTTAGCCACAGCCAATTTGGATCGTCTGTGAAATTCGTCTTTTCCCATTACTTATTTAAGAAATATGACAAAAAAGCAGCAAACGAAAGCTGCAGCAATGGTCAGGAACAGTTTGTATGTAAATACAGTTTGCTGAGGGTTCTCTACAGTCAGTGAGTCATCGAGCTCGGTGCAGGCCTCCGCTGAGAGAGTGACCGGTCTCAGTGACGGGGCGAGGGGTCCCGGGGGCTTCAGCAGGGGCAGGTTCTCCCTCCGCTGCTCCTCCAGGGCGCTGGCGAGGAACTTCAGTGCTCTGCTGGGGAACACGGCCGCGGAGAAGAGGTTACAGGTTGGGACGAAGAAGTGAGGGAGGTCTGCCCTGCGCGTGTGGTTCTCCAGTTCCCCGAGGAGGTCCATGAAGCGCACAGGAAGCAGATGAGGAGCCCACATGGCGTCGTTGTACCTGACAGACCACACAGGGGAGAGAAGAAGAATAGATGTTATGATACTCACCCAATGTCTTAGGGCTGTCAGTATGCACGGGCCTCCCAAGCCCAGATGGGCCCAACGTTTGTTCACACAGAGTAGGTGCCTTTTAAAAAATTTTATTATGCCCCTCTGAGAGTTTTTTAAATTTTTTTTAACCTTTATTTATACAGGTAAATCCCATTGAGACCGGAGACACTTTTTGCAAGGGAGACCTGTTCCCATTTACACGTTATCATTCATACATACATTCATACACCGATAGCAGGCTAACTATCGACATTCACACGAGGCAAGGTGGGTGAAGTGTCTTGCCCAAGGGCACAACAACCATGACACAAGTGGCAGGGCGGGGATCAAACCTCCAACCAATCGATCATCGTCTGACCCGCTCTACCACCTGAGCCACAGTCGCCCCAAAGTGTGCATACCACTGACTGTGATTATAAATATGTTTGGATGCTTATGCTCAGTACCTCTTTGACAGCATGTGGAGGAAGGCGGTTTTCCCGTGGTACGAGCAGAGGTCTTCCAGCTCTTTGGGGAAACGTTGTTTCAGTCCTTCGATCAGAGACTTGAGCAACATCAGACACTGTTTACTGCCGGAGAGAAGAGGAAAGAAATGTATTTATTATTTATATCTCATCCTTGTTTAAAGATCATGACACTTGTCCATTTAAAAACATTAGGATTGGAATGTTTTCCTGTTGTCATTCTATGAAGTTAATGTTGACTTTAAAAACAGTTAAACCAAATAAATAATTATTATTTAATGAGGTAAATTTACGCGAAAAAAATTGGAAATTTAAGAGAAAAAAACTTGAATATTCTCTGGGATTAAAGTCAGAAATGTAGGAGTAATAAACTGCTTGACGCCTTTTAAATAACAGCAACAGTCGGATGCACAGACCAAGAAGAAGATTAGTTTAACAGATTCATTCATGATGTGAATATAAAGTCCACTAAAGTATATAGTGAGTTTCACCGGCAGCACTTGGTGGCATTGCTCTCGCAGCAGGTCTTTGTGTTTCCGTGGATCGTGATCATTTTCTTCTCGATGAGAGAGAAAGAAATCCTCCAACTTTCTGTAAAACACACAAAACATCCACGCAGGATGATGCCAACATTCACACATACAAACATATACAAGCGTTGGAGTAAATCTCACTTAAATAGACAAAAGTAAAGTACTACATGTAAAGACAAGAACAAAAGTAAAAGATTACTAGCCTGGTGAGACCAGCCATATATTGTGCAAGCTTCACATTTGTTTCTCTCCTGCAGATCAGTCTGGCCTTTCTCTAATCTCCGTAGGGAGAAGCCGGGCGCCGTCTGTTAGTGGAAGGTAGCGTATGATTGGTTCATGTAGTCGTCAATTCAGCCTTGTGAGACCAGCCATATCCCACAAGCTTCACATTCGTCGATCCATGTTGACGTCAACGACTACAGGAACCAATCATTGGCTGCCTTCCACCAACGGACAGACAGGGGGAGGGGCCCGGTTTGACTGGAGGCTATAGTGACGACGACTGTCCTAAATCGACTTGAGTGAATCTAAATCTCTGGTGTTTGCACTTTGCAGCCAAATCAGGGATTGTCAGGCCGACGTCTTACTCACCTTTGGCTTTGTCGCCAACGTTTCGTCCTTTCAGCCTCTTTGGGACGAAGAAAATTGGCAAATTCGTGATTTCTCTGCGAACTTTCTTTCCCAGCCAGTTGTCGACATCTGGACCGTTACGAACAGCGAGCGGCCAACCCTGAGTGGGGTGAACCTGCACACAGGGACAACGAAACCTTAGGTCTGGAAGTACAAAACTACTGTCAATATAAATACCTCGATATTAACATCCTTCTCATACTATTTTTCATTACATCACAGATGTAGGACACACGTCTTTATTAGTGAAAAACAATCAAACTTAAAAAATAAAAGTTTTTTGTGGGGGTCCAATGAACAAGTTGAGCATTTAGCCATGGTGATTGGTTTAGGATTTAGGAATGACTGGAAATATGCAGCGCCCCCCAGCGAGAAGACATGACGCATGTAAGGAAATTCATAACTATCCTGTTAATGGAAAATCACCCCGATCAACATATTTGGAGTGGGTTTTTTTTTTAGATCGCATCTGACATCTTAAATCCTCCCATCCCTGGTCTTTTCATTTGTCTCTGTCTCTGGTACCTCTAGAGAAGGAACCACGTCCACAGAGATCAGCTCGTCACCGTGGGATTCCGTTCCCAACAGAGATAGAGTCACAGCCGGAGAGTTCGGTCGCTTCCTGTTCACCTCCCATCGGCAGCATCCATCAGGCACTGCACACAATAAGACAGACACAATCTAGCCTGGTTCAGATTACAAGATTGTCACCATGATTTTCGACTCCCTGACAGTTTTGGGACATCGCCAACTGGAGACCGAGATCAGAGGTAAATCTGTGAACAAACTACTTGAAAAGAAGAAAATTTGCGTTTGCGTCTGGCACATCATATTATGTTTTTTCCTGTGTCGCATGTCACGTGTGTTTTTGTGACTAAACGTAGTTTGAAGACCAGACGGACTTGTCAGGTATGCGTCCTTGTAATTATGTTTGACCCCTTGTCGCCAATCAGTCATGTACGTAGTGGTTAAACCACAGCAACACTGGGCTAGGGATCTCATTTCTGCCTGATTGGTACAAACTAATACCCACAGATGACAGTGTAAAGGTGACGTTCAGACCTTTGTAGGTCTTGAGGAACTTGCGGACCAGGCGAAACATCTCGGTCATGATCTTGGTGGATGAGATGGTGAGACTGTTGTCCAGGAGCAGAGCTTGCATGGGGTTCTTGGTGGGACGTTCCAGATCGAGCCGGTAGAAGAGGCCGCCGTCCAGCTTGGTCATGATGAGGCGGTTTGGAGCCTGAAGCTTCAGCATCATGTCAAACTCATCAGCGTTGTGGATCTGAAGCAGAAGAACAAGAGATTAGACACAATATAGAAACGTCCATGAACTGCCAATGTCGTTACTCTCTGGTGGAGTAGAATTAATGATTTACAGTGACTTGATTCAATTGTGGCAAGAGGTTAAATAAGCTGGTTATATGTGATATATCATAGATAGGCCCACAAGCTCAGTGGCCACTTTATTAGGTATACCTGTACAATACAACTATTCTGCATAAGATAATATATGTTTATGATCCATAAAATGTTCTGATTTTGTCAACACAGTCATAGAAAGGTTAAAGGTACAGTGTGTAATATTACAATGTAGTATTTAGTGGCATCTACTGGTGAGATTCTAGATTGCAACGCTCCCATGCTTACCCCTCCCTTTGGGAGAATTTACAGAGGCTAGGGTGGCCTTCAAGGACAATAAGCTATAGTTACTAAATATGGCATCATCCACCACTGCCTCAAATATTTTCACAATATCAGGTTATGAGGTGAAGATGTCTTTAGTTCTTTATTCTATAGTACTTCTTCTTCGTTTTCCAACAGGTGGATTTCCCCAGGACGCCCACTTTATATTAAAACGCGTAAATGTGTCCGTTCTGCTCTATCACCTTCACTCCCTCGAAGTAGCTGCCGGTGGTGAGGAAGTCCACCGACTGGCAGAGTTCGCTGTTGCTGCGCAGGAACTTCAGCAGATTCTCTCTGAAGTCGTTGACGATCTCTGCGGCCCAGCGACGGTCCGTCTGGCGGATCTTGAGGTCCTGAGCGTTGTGTTTGATCCAGGTGGCTAGTTTAGGGGACACGCCTACAGACTCTTCTACCCCTCCGGATCCCTCCTCTGCAGATTGGAGAGAAAATATTTAACTTTTTTTTAAAGGCATTGTTCATGGTCAATTTTGAGATTTTTTTGTCAATTTTGCTTCAATAACATGACTTCTTACACACTAGTATAAAGAAAAGGTTGAACGTGTACATTCAGGTGTTTATTTGAGTACTTGTTTGCATGTGTTTCTTTCTACTATACAACTGTCTTTAACGGCCATTATCTCATCATAGGTTTTTTCCAATACTCTGAACTAAAAATCTTAACCGTTTAAAAACTTACATAAACTACACTTTTCTTTAAAAAATGCTGAAAATGTATTTTTAAGACCTGTACATATGCATTGATTTATACATGAAAAAAGGCTGTCTAAAATCTGTATTGTAAAATGAACCCTATTCACCTGCAGTGCTTACCCTTCATAAGCAGATATTTACATACGGAAGGAGAACTATTAAGCAAATATCAAAAAGTAAGTTGGCATCACCTGATACTTGCTGTTTGGCTGGTGTGCGGCGTACAGCCCTTTCTGGTTTGGGGCAAACAGGACTCTGCTTTTCTCTGGCATCCTCTTTACGCAGCTTTGCCTCAGGCGGAGAGCCCACTTTGACATTCACATATTTGTCTTCACCTTCCATAATTAAGAACTATATGCATGGAGAAAATAAGCCTATTATTGAACATCAAAGACTGTTACCCATGTTTTGGTTTACAGGGTTTGAGTGAGAAATGTTGTGCATTGATGAGTTTTTGTTTGTTTTAGATAGATAGATAGATAGATAGATAGATAGATAGATAGATAGATAGATAGATAGATAGATAGATAGATACTGATGTCGGTAGAGTCTTTTAATTATATTTTAAAGCTTTAACTCACCTATGTTTGAGGAGCTTCTGCTTGAGACGGAGGTGGATTTTAAACTGACTGTCCTTCAACCACGATTTACTTTCACTCTCGATTCCCACGAAATGCTGTTCCAGGAAAACACGCCTTTTCCTCTTGGATTTTGAGCTAAGGAAATTGTTCACAGCTTGTGCATCTAGTTCAATGGCTGACTGTCATTAGACTCGTTCGACCTAACTTTCAGCTCGTCTGGAAAGTAGACGAGAGTAGCCGAGTGCAGTCGGGGGAGTGACGAAAATGCCTGACTGAAGCCGGACAGCTCCGAGTCGGAAGTAGCGTCCTTGTTGCGGATGCAGTTCGTTTTCTAGTTTTATTTTGAAGGCCTATTAGAAACATATTCGCAGGAGAGTCACACATGCTACAACCGATTAGAAGCAGAACACAACACAAAGACGAGTAAACACTTTAAAAGCGAGGGGCATTTTCAAAACAAGAAACGAGATATAATATCCCCATTCCCCACACATCTTTATCTTTCTTGTTACTTTACTAGAAAACCTACTTTTAAGTGATAAAGAATAATTTACAAGAATAATTTACAAATCCAAATAAAGGAGGTTTAGTATTTCTCCCTTCACATAACGAATATGATCGGCCTAAATAAAGAAGGTCTAAGAAAAGATCCCTTATTATTATTGTAGAGATGGATATGATGAACTGTATTATGATGTGTAACAAACAAACTACTTGTTGTAGTTTTGGTCTGGCTTTGCGACACTACATGTAAAATACAATTCCCAGACCATTTAGATCACTTGAAATAAGCCTATGATTTAATCTTAATGGTATAAAAATCACTTCACCAAGATATTATGTGACTCAAGTTTGTGTTCACTTTTAAATATATCTATACAGGAGAGTTACACATCCAAATTATTTCTATGTCAAGGGTTCAGAGGTTCAACTCTGATTAAGTACATTTCTGCTTAAATGCATATTGTGGCGGCCTAATGATTAAACATAAATTAAAATCAAAAAGAATGGATCGTAATTTAATTTTGAGCGGTGATGTCAGACTTTTGCCTAACCAATTGGGGAAACGCATCAAAGGCACGAGGTTTAAACTCCCAATTAGCGCTCAGCTCCGCCTGTCAGCAAGACGTTTCCCATCAGACATTTCGCTCCCGCAGCCCGTGGGGAGCAAGAGCAACTGCAGCGACTTGCTCCAGTGTCTGTGTCCGTCTTGATACCGCGGGACTTCAAAGTCTCAAGCAGCCGAGCCGCAGCCAGCCACGGGTGCAAGTGGGACAAAAAGTCTAACCATAATGCAGTGCGCTCAGCAAGACGAGCGTCATAATTGCGCAGGTCTTAGCAAGACGGCGACAGGTCGAACGAGCCTATTATTTCTACGTCAGATTATCACACCAAGACACACCTTGTCAATTCTTCTAAACTTGGTTATGAGGGTTTCATAAGATTTGGGGCCCAATAGGATTTGATTTTGATGACCCCTTATTCTTCACATGGCTCTAAATCAACTTGTGCATTATTTACAAATAATCATGTAGACTTCTAAATCCGTTATTGCTATTCCTTGTGATTTCTTCTGAGGAACTTGTACATTTCACATAGATTTACATCTTGACATTTTACCTGTACCTGTATTTGTTTCAATGTAAGCAGCTGTATAAAAATGGCAGCACTACTGTACCAAGCATAGGCAGTTCCTACAGCATATATCGGCGTCATTTTGTGTTTGGAGGAATTTAATTCTTTTTATGTCCATGGCCTGAACCCCAAAGAGCTTTATGTCCAGTAAAGCCCTTGGTCTTCAACATGTTTTATGGAACAATCTGCTTCTTTACCTTAAAGTATATAATACTGAATGGCAGAGTAGGACCATCAAAGATTTGAAATACAAACATTGTCTTAAGTGAAGGTGGAGTAAACTATTCTGCAGACACTTGGTCTCAGTTAATATCTCCTCACAATACGCTACCAGTTCGTACTGTATGTGCAAAACATTTGGGGAGGGGGGGTGTTAATACATACACAGCCTAGGCTCTGTAACCTGGTATGTAAACAAAGGGTGTGTACTGTAAACAAAGGGGGCCCAAGTTGCAAGCATCTTCCTCATTTACAGAGCCTAGGCTTTGTATTCAGTGAATTTTTTTCGGCACAGCGCAGACATGTAGCTGATCATGAGGAGATATTCACTGATTTTGGAAAGGCCACTCAGAAGAACATCTTTTCAGTAAAACACATCTGAAGCTTGTATTAAGCCACATACAAATGAAGAAATAATGCTTTCATAGAAACAGAATCAAACCGCTCATAAAAAGTAACAAAACAAGAAACATTCATTTTGTATGTTTAAGGTTTTTATTAATTTGTTCCAGCCTAATTCTCAATATTAACAATCTCTAAAACACACAAGCCTTCCTTTCCGGCGGAAACTTTTACGATGACTTCTAATAAGCATGAGCCGGAACACAGCGTTGGAGGATTGATGCTCCGATGTGAATCCGGTTGGGACGTCCCGCATTGTATTTCATTTCTTCTTGGCTGCGATCTTCTGTGCAGACTTGGTGACCTTTGCATCAGCGGCGGACTTATCCACGGACTTGATGACACCCACGGCAACGGTCTGCCTCATGTCACGCACGGCAAAACGCCCTGAGAAAAGAACAGATGGAGGAGTTAACGAGAGGTCAAATACATACATGGCACCGATATAATTATGGAGCATAAACGCACGTATGAAAATAAAATGAGAAAGATTGAATGAAGGTTAAAGTAATATTCAAAAGTACAGAATATACCAATGAAAATAAATGATAATGAAGGTGAATATTCATCAGAAGCTGCCTGCCACTATAAAAAGATTATTTCTGAACGCTGGTCCCGATTCCAACACTTTTTGACCGGACCAAAAGAGATTGGAGCAAGGCCAGCCTGATCAGCGGTAGAGAAACAAATGTGAAGCTTGGAAATCAGGCTGGTCTCACCAGGCTAGTCGTGATTATGTGTGAAAAAGTTCTTGTGTTTTTCCACTTAGCAGTCCAATAGCAACTAAAATGCTGAACTGAAAGCTTCACAACCTGCTGGATATTTAATTTGCCGTACATGAAGAGAAAAGCATTTAACTCACCCAGTGGAGCGTAGTCAGAGAAGCTCTCAACACACATCGGCTTGGAAGGTTGCATTTTGACGATGGCGGCGTCTCCAGACTTGACGAACTTGGGGTTGTCCTCCATCTTCTTGCCTGAACGACGGTCGACCTTCTCCAGGAGTTCCTCAAACTTGCAGGCGATGTGAGCTGTGTGGCAATCCAGCACGGGGGCATATCCAGCGCTGATCTGGCCGGGGTGGTTCAGGATGATGACCTGAAATACAAAAGTTTAAGTTAACGCAAATCTACAAAATCCTTCCAACTATATAATTTTAGGAGATAGTTGCATGATAGTAAGCATCTGAAAAGAGTTACTTTAAAAAGAAATGTGGTTTACACGAGACAGGCTATGCTCTGGTTCTCATGACACTGGTTCAAAAGTAATTTGAAACAATCATGGCAGATCTCTGCCCGAATATTCTATAAAACAATGACATGCCATGTTTTAAAAAAAGTTTTAATATTTATTTTCAATCAGATTTTTGTAAAAGCTTATTCAGACACTCAACTTTGATATCATATTTAGATTTTTACCATTTTAGACCAGGTTTAGAGGCTTTAAGAGCCTTCAAAAATTTTGAAAACTGTCAATCACCCGTCAGCTCCTGCTTGCAGCCAGCAGGGGGCGTAATTTGTTCACATTTACCTCATCTGGAATCACTCATGCCACTGTTTCAGGTACAACAAAGTGACATTTTGGATTTTGAGATCATCATTGCAGTTAAGCTCATTTGAAGATGATTTAATTACATGATTGGTGTACTGTTTTGGTGTTCACCCACATGGTTGATTGACGTATTGTAAATGTAATAACTAATGCAATGTGATGAGTGGCCATTAAGTTTGTGAGCAGTTTCATTCATTGAAAGAATAGTGATGCAAGAGCGTCAAGTAAGATGAAATACTTTCTCTGGGGCAGCCCAGTGGCTTGTTGCAGCAGGCCAGTTGACTCCAGTCTGGGTCGTTTGCTCCCATGTCTTTACCCTAACCAACACCAACTTTTTCTGACTGCATTTTTATTAATTCATTACATGCAAGACTGAAGCAAAATGTCTAACATCTTGAACTTTTGATTAAAAAGAAGAAATAAAAAAAAGGCAGAAGTCTTTAAACAAGTTATGAAGTGGTTCCTGCATCTATGGTCAGTTTATTTAACAAATTGTACATAAACAAAACACATATGCACAGATTCCTTTTTAATCTCTGTTTTCGCTTCATTTGCTCAGACTCACCTGGGCGTTGAAGGTCTTAGCCCCCTGGGGCGGGTCGTTCTTGCTGTCTCCGGCCACGTTTCCTCTGCGGATATCTTTGACCGACACGTTCTTGACGTTGAAACCGACATTGTCTCCGGGCGTGGCCTCTGCCAGAGACTCGTGGTGCATCTCAACAGACTTCACCTCAGTGCACAGAGCCGTGGGAGCGAAGATGACCACCATGCCGGGCTTAATGATCCCGGTCTCAACTCGGCCCACTGGTACTGTTCCAATACCTGAGAGGGGACGAAAGGTAATGAGTTTATTGTACACTCTTTGGTGAACTTCAAAATAATAAGATCAATTAAAAAGGTGCACTATGTAACTTTGTCAGAGATATGTCTAAGGTATATTCTCAAAAATGAATAAACAACTTTCTTCCATGAAAATTGGATATATCTGAAACACTGTTGTAAGTGAGAAAGTTTCCTGAAAAGTTACTTGTTTCACTGTTTACAGCAGCAGGGCCCAGAGTATACTTCATATACTAGTGTT
Organism: Ammodytes marinus; assembly: GCF_949987685.1. Lineage (NCBI taxonomy): Eukaryota > Metazoa > Chordata > Actinopteri > Uranoscopiformes > Ammodytidae > Ammodytes > Ammodytes marinus. The sequence goes on along the minus strand of NC_137221.1, from coordinate 6,869,181 downwards.
ATACGTTTGGCTCCAGGTGCCTCAAAATAATTAAGTTTCAATACTAAGAATTACACGTCGAGAAAATAGGTTTGTAAACTAACTTCAGGTTCAGCATTTGTATACAAATCCCCAGGGCAGAACATGTTCACCAAACGCTACATGTTGTGACGCCATGTCAAAAGGTGGAGTCAGCGATTCTGTATAACGCTTGTTGTCAAAATAACTTTTTGTGAAAAGGAGGGTACCGTATGTTAACAAAGGGGGGCCACTGTACCCAACAACATACCAGTTAACAGAGCTTGTGCTGTGTGTGAACACTGCATTTTTAGTTTTTTACAGCCCACACTTAATACAGATAGGTAGCGAATCATGAGGAGAGATATTCACTGATTTTGACAATTTGTGATTTGTTAACAAGCATTCTCCAGAATCTCTGACTCCACCTTAAAGTGAAGTGTTGTCCCTTACCTCCAATCTTGTAGACGTCCTGGAGGGGCAGACGCAGGGCCTTGTCTGTGGGGCGGGACGGGGGCAGGATGGCGTCCAGAGCCTCCAGCAGAGTGACTCCGGTGGCATTGCCCTCCTTACGGGTAACAGCCCATCCCTTGTACCACTTCATCTATAGTTGGATTCAAGATGAGAAATCAGTGTCCGTGCCAATTATCTGGTTTCATTTAACATTATTAATTATTTTGACTTAAGGTGAAGTAAGCGGTTTATTTATGTTAATATAGGTGTTAAATCACTCTTCATACAGTGATCACTTTCATAAAGCCGATTTCTCAGTCAGCTGCTCTGCATGTAATCGGCTACTAAACTTATTAATATCCAATCACAAGAGAGAACGCTACAAACCGACACCCGTCTCACTCATGGTCTCACTGCCGGTGCACGCCAGAGCGACAGATGGGTGAATGTTTATGCGCCTACAATGGCGGAGCAGATAAAAATCCTTCCCAATGTCTGTTTTGATGAGTTTTTAGTCACACTTATGGATCTGAGATGATGCTAGATAACTCCCTGCTTGAAGACCGCAGTGCATTAATGTGGTGACGTATGGACGAGCGAGGGGACTGTCAACTGCAATAACTGACAGGAAGTTAGCTAAAATAACCATTCCGCTTACAGCACCTTTAAGGCAGAAGGCACCACCTCCAAGATTAACAGAAAACATGAACACAGTATTTGACGTAATGCCTGGTTCATGGCACCATCTTCGCTTACTTTAGAGCCAGCAGTGATCTCATTCACATATTCTCGCTGGTATATGCAAACATACAGCTATAGTGCGTAACTTTTTCATATGAATGTCGGTTACATTCAAGCCATCACCAAACTAAGTGAAACTAATTTGATTTACCAAAAAACCCTCTGTGTTACTCAGTATGGCAGCGTTTACAAAACTGGTGTCAGCCCCTGACACTGGCACAGGAAGCTCAAAAAGCCCCCATGAAATGTTTCAGTTGTTGACTCTACAGCTAAGAAATAAACCTGGACCTGCAGCAGTAGACATTAAATCCAAGCGTGATCACCGAAGGCTCATGAAGATGTGCTGTGTTGTACAATGTTGTTGTAAATACTCCAAATTCCTGGTGGGGGCGACAGAAGTTACACACTGTAGTATGTAACTTAGCTTTAAAAATGTCCTCACCTTCTCACTGGGCTCCAGCATGTTGTCTCCGTGCCATCCGGAGATGGGGACGAAGGGCACGGTGGCAGGGTTGTAGCCGATCTTCTTGATGTAAGTGCTCACTTCCTTCTGGATCTCCTCGAAACGGGCCTGGCTGTAGTTTGGTTCGGTGGAGTCCATCTTGTTGACTCCAACAATGAGCTGCTTCACTCCGAGGGTGAAGGCCAGAAGAGCGTGCTCACGGGTCTGGCCGTTCTTGGAGATACCAGCCTCGAACTCACCAACACCAGCAGCGACAATCAGCACGGCGCAGTCAGCCTAAACAGGGAGAGACATTTCCTTTAATTGTGCAAAAATTATGGTTGTCATTATGCTCTGCGTGTTGTGTTTTGAACATGTCCATATCAGAAAATTCAGTGAAGGTAAAAACATTGATTGAGACTGGATCTTCAATGACTCTTCATTCGAGACACTGGAGCAGGAAATAAATAGTATAATAGCAATAGATTCGAGAGTTGATTTAGATGTAGCAGGTTCACGCCTTGGGTCAGCTGAGAGTACGGGAGGTTTGCGCCAACTTAATTAACTGTAAAAAAAGGGAACCTCCTCTATGTAAAAACAAACAGGAGGCCCATGCGTGCTAACAGCCCTTCAGATATTGGAGTGGAGTGAATATTAGTTTTGGATAAATGAGATTACACTGGTTTAAATAAAGATGTTAAAAAGCACTTGAGCTCTCCAGGCAACAGGGGGCACTGTGTAAAGATAAGCATTTGTCATTTAAACTTTTGAATCCCAACCCTACCTAAAAGCATCAGCCAAAAAACATTACAACTACTAGTGTTATAAAGTATATTGTAATGTTAAAACAGCTTTACCTGAGAGGTTCCAGTGATCATGTTCTTGATGAAATCCCTGTGTCCGGGGGCATCAATGATGGTCACATAGTACTTGCCGGTTTCAAACTTCCACAGAGCAATGTCGATGGTGATACCACGCTCACGCTCGGCCTTCAGTTTGTCCAGCACCCAGGCGTACTTGAAGGAGCCCTTGCCCATCTGTCGTGGTTGAGACAACATGAACAAAGCAGGAAATCAGAGAGAATAAATGAATCAGTGATTTCAGTTTAAGACAAAATAAAACTACTAACCTTATATTCTATAAACTTTGTATATGTTTTATGCTCCTTTAAAATGCCTTATGTAGATGAACTGGTGAAATTGTAGTAGAATCGGTTTTAATAACAAGGACATATTGTATACATATATGTGTGAGGAAGTGACTTCATACTCCAAATACAGAATTAATAAAAACACATTTCTCGTTAAATGTGCACTATTTAACTTTGAGTGTGTCAGAGTAGTGAACATTTTCTAAGGTATAGTATTCTCATAACTGAATAAACAAACTCCTCGCAGGACAATTCGACCCCTGGAATACCGTTTGAATTCAGAAAGCTACCTTTATAGGTTGTTTCACCGTTTACAGCAGCAGGGCCCACAGTTTGGTTTGCAAACATATTCTAGTCTTACATTTTGTTCCAGGTGCCTTAAAATGATCTTATATTGATTTATGATGATAGAATTATTCAATAGTAAGAATTGCATGTTTTGTAAACCGTTTTGCAGGCTCTGCAAATGTAAACAAATCCCCATTCCTTGAAACTGCTTGGTGCACCTTTAATTTGGAAAAAATATTTTCTTTGTTCGTTTCATTATAACAGGCGTATTTGCAGTGTGACTATCTCAATAAAGTCAGTACACATATTTTTCAACAGTAGGTGGAAGTTCTAACCAAGAGAATCTAGGAAACAGGCCAGCAGTGGCATCAAAGCCACACCTGATTCCAACACCTCATCATTATACCTCCTGGCGCCATGACCTCGTGGTGACTCTGAGTGCGACTTTTTTTTTTTTTTTTAAATGTGTCAAGTCTCCATTACTAACCTCAGCGGCTTCCTTCTCGAACTTCTCGATGGTTCTCTTGTCGATCCCACCGCACTTGTAGATCAAGTGACCGGTGGAGGTGGACTTGCCGGAGTCGACATGGCCAATAACCACGATGTTGATGTGGAGCTTTTCCTTTCCCATTTTTGGTTTTGCTAGTTGCTACAAAAAAAAAATTAAAAATTAAAAAAAATAAGTTAAGTCTGTAAAATTAAGTTAAATATTGTTGAGGATTAAATACAGTCTAAAAAACGAAAGTTAGGACCAACATTTAAAGCGAGAATAACTCCTGAAGATATGTTGAGCTAATGTTAGCCACCAAACTGCAAATAAAGACCAAGCTAGCAGCTAGCTAGCAAATTAGTTTTTATCGAGTAACTTTGTTTGGTCACAAAAGAAGCAAAAAACAAACTATAACCTTAACTTACTATATAACCAGTAAAACGCTGAGTTAAAGAATAAAATGTATATAAGCATTTAACATTGTACAGAACTCTGCTAACGGGCTAACACGAACCTTTTTAAAATGAGCTGCTATCCAGTATCTCGTAGAGGAAGAGACTATCGTGTTAAGACACGTGGGCTGGGGGTGAGGCCCTCTTTATACTAGGTCCGTGGTGACGAGGCCACAGCTGGTTGAGCCCGTTTGTTTTGAGCATATCAAGCTAGCCTATTGCCTATCACTACAAATACATGGAAACTGGGTCATCCTCATCCTACATCAATAACTCACTTTATATTACAAAGAAGAGCAGCCACTGATAAGTCACCATCTGAAGCTTAAACCAGCATATTTTAAAGCCCTTTTTCAAGTCTTATTTTAGATTTTTTTTTGCTATTTGAAACGTTTTGAGTGCTTGTATTAAGTAATAAAAGATCAATATAATCGGTTCATATGCGAGAAATAAAGATATTAATGATGTAACTCACCTTGTTCACAAGCTAAATGGAGGTTTTGGACGTCTGTCTTCTCCGGCAAAGTCTTACCTCAAAAGAACGTTCACATCCTGATTATTCGGTGATATGTCCTCCAACGGCAACGCCCACTTCTACCATCCCCCGGTCCCTGGCTTCATTTCAACTTTGTCAAGACGTTTCCACCCCATGATTATTATGCTGAATGCGATGCCAAGTGCGCACATAGACGCATAGCTGGTTAACTAGTTCAACCAGTCAGCTCTTGTTCGTTTCATTTAATAGGACACTCCTTGTCAAAACGCGTCTGCTTCATCCTTTGTACCTGTAGTGTCTCATTTCAAACACATCAGAAATTAACTTTATGAGTATCAAAGCCCTTGTAAACACAAATCCACAAAATCCTTCTATGCAATTTTCGGGAGTAAGTTGCATGATAGTACTTATCTGAAAACAGTTAGGCATGTGTATCAGTCCAAATTAAAGATATTATCATTTAAGTTTGATAAACTTTACAGAAATTGGGTTTAGATGAGCTGGACTATGCTCTGGTTCTTATGACACAATAAGTATTGAAGTTCTCTGCCTGAACATTCTATAAAAACAATGATTAACTGATGAGTAATCAAAGTGTGTTTACCCTACTGTACTGACCAATCGGAATTGAAATGCAATCATTACTGTATTGTAATGAAACACAAAAACAAACATAGTTATTTGGCAATGTTTATGGTTTTTATTATTTTGGTTTCAACTTTAATCATGATCATAGTTTCTCCTACAAGGCACGAGCCTTCCTTTCCTGCGGAAACTTTTCCGATGGGTTTTAATCAGCATAAGCCAGTCCTTGAGTAGATAGCTCTGCCTCAGAGAAGACGGCGCTGGGTGGAGGGGGAAATGAGGGGATGGGGCGGCCCGATGCTGCTGGCAAGTGACTGTTTGTGGGACCTCCTGCATGAGAATTCATTTCTTGGCCTTCTCGACCTTCTGTGCGGACTTGGTGACCTTTCCACTGGAGGGAAGCTTCTTATCCACGGACTTGATGACGCCGACGGCAACGGTCTGCCTCATGTCGCGCACGGCAAAGCGACCTGAGAACAGAATAGAGGAGGTTTAAAAGATGCTTCTGACGGTCTTTTCTGTGTTTAAGGTGCAAATGATAAACTTTTTTTTTTTTACATAAAGATAAATACTTTTAAGTAAGTTACTGAGAACATAAAATACTACAAAAAAAAATTCTACAGTATAGAGTATTATGGTGTCCTAAACTTTTATTATGTATCAAAATAAAACAATATTATCAAGATGCTAGACTATAAGATTAGTGACAATCAATAAATATGACTGGTCATCTGTTCTTGCACTAGGAAATGAGCTATTCCTAAATTAACATGTTTAAAGGATGCTTTTGACATCAATCTTTTCTGTGAATGAGGCAGTGAATATACGGTATACATTATTATACCTAAAGATAAAGATCAATACCCTTTAAATAACTAACTGAGCCCATAAAATACCAGTAGTCAAACAGTTAAAATAGTTTTATATAGTAGATAACAAGGGGAGAAATCACCAGGTGCTCACAGTTACTGATTAATCCAGTTGAATGCAACGTGCTCTTGATATTAGAAAGTCAATAAAAAAAGGGAAGCACTGAGGCTTACTTCAAGCACACTCGCACTGGCCCAAGGATAGTTTAAAAGACTTTAGTAGTTAGGGCATATCAGGTTAAAAATAGACCAAAAGCCGACCAGGTTCGACCCACACTGGGTCCTCTTCACAGCTTGATTAAGTTTGATTTATTGGCAATAAAATATCACACTTCCATGATGAGATTTACCCTTTCTACTGAAACTAATTTAATAACTTACATTATGGGCAAAAAGTTGTTATGTTATTGGTTCCGAAATGTTTTACGTTATTGACAAGATACTACATTATACAACATTACACTTCTAGAAAAAAAATTGCTGAAAAAAAAACTTAAACACAAAGTAAGGTAGTCTCAAACCTAATCATTCATCCATTCTTTACATACAAATAAGTGCATCATTTAAATAAACCTTTTTCAACAGCAGACATAGCAATCGGCTTGTCACTCGACTCACCCAGTGGGGGATAGGCGGAGAAGCTCTCCACACACATGGGTTTTCCGGGGATCATGGTGATGATGGCGGCGTCTCCGGACTTGAGGGCCTTGGGGTTGTCCTCAATCTTCTTGCCGGAACGTCGGTCGATCTTCTCCTTGAGCTCGCTGAACTTACAGGCGATGTGAGCGGTGTGGCAATCCAGCACGGGCGCGTAACCCTGGGAGATCTGCCCGGGGTGGTTCAGGATGATGACCTATGAGAGAGAGAGAATACTGTTTACTGTCCGAATATTTGGGCAAATTGTATTTTGATGCTTCTTTGGCCACGTTATTGAAATATTGAATTGAGAGAGAGAGAGACAGATGGAGGTTGAAAGAGCAACATCCAAGATCTAAGTTGCCTTGTTAATTCACTGAGCTGTACAATTCGGTTTGGTATGGAACGACAATGCTAGATCTAGCTTGTTTGGTTTCGACTGCCAAACGTACCGTTACTTGGTAGGCCGGGTTTGTGCCAGACGGGGATAGATAGCAAAGTCCAGCCAGCCAATTTATTCAATGAAGAGGAAACAATGCCACAAAGTAAACAAAGAGCTGTGTGCCGTAATTTTTCTCCAAACACAAGGCTCCCCACTCATTCCAAGGTTATTACTCGACGGTTTATCTTCGCAAATATTGTTTAGGCTATTGAGCACACAGTATTATTGCATGATTGAATTTCAAAAAGGTTTCAATAAAACCACAAGGTCCAGTATGTTGTGTAGCTTTGTGTCTACTGCATGTAGAATTGTTGCGGTTACAAATGAATATGAATGTGTTTTATGCAACAAAAAAATTAAGAAAGCCCTAAAAGCACCCAAGACAAGTTCCTTATTACTCATTCCGTCTTTTTATCTTTATTTCCTTTTAAACATACCTGGGCGGCGAAGCTGCCAGCGGCCATGGGCGGGTCGTTCTTGCTGTCACCAGCGACGTTGCCACGGCGAATTTCCTTGACGGAGACGTTCTTGATGTTGAAACCAACGTTGTCTCCGGGCAGAGCTTCAGTCAGAGACTCGTGATGCATCTCAACGGACTTAACCTCAGTGGTCAAGTTAGGGGGAGCGAAGGTAACGACCATACCGGGCTTCAGAACGCCAGTCTCAACACGGCCCACGGGTACTGTTCCAATACCTGAAAGGGAAATGGGAGGCAATGAGTTAAAAGGACGTTCTTTGGTTAAATTCAAGATAAAAGATCTTGTAAAGCATGAACTGTAATTTTTCTTAAAATCTTTATTTTATGAAGAATTATTGAAGCTGTAAGATACAGGGCACTGCACACTACACATGTTGCCAGTGTTTCTCTGCAGCCATCTGTAGAATTTGATCATTTGTGTTTTCCAAGTGTGAATCATAGTTTTAAAACATTTCAGGTGTAGGTACAGCAGACAGTGGTTCAAATACACCAAATCTCTATTCAAATTAAACTGCAAAATATAGCAACAAAGCAAGGATTCAAGATATAGTAGGGGAGAGTGGACTGAGTTGTGCCAGTGGGGAAGTTGTACCACCCCTTGTTTCTAGAAAACCGTGGAAGAAATTGGAAATGTGACCACATATTTAAGAAGAGCCATCCATTTGACTCATCCTGTAAAGAAGGGAGACACAAGGAATACGATATAAGCACATTTAAGCTAAAAAACTGTGTTTTGCCTTTCAAAGTAAAATTTCCATGGTCAAGGTTTTTTGATTATTGTGTCTGAAAAATTATAGACAAGTTTGAAAACATTTGACACATGTTTTAGTGCTTTAGTATGCTACACTTTGAGTCTATACAGTTAGCACGATGTCAGCCCTAAACTGCTGCATCATGCTAATTATCCAAAATTCTGGGGTTGGGATGATTTGTGCCAAAGGGCCTAGGTGAGTTATAAGTAAGTAAGTAAGTAAAATATAATTATAAAAGCACATTTATAACAGTTTGCACCGTCCAAAGTGCTGTACATAGTGCATTCAGTAGGTTAACAATGAAAGTAAAATAACACAAACAAAAATAAAAGACATAAAGCCCATACATCCACATAAACAAAGATAGTAGTGCAGAGGTAAGATAGTTAATGGGGAGGAAAAGCCAGGGTGTACATATGGTTTTTGAGCCTTGATTTAAAGGCAGAAATGGAGGGGGAAACACATTTGTCAGGTGGCAGTTGGTTCCACAAGCATAGAGCAACTAGTACATTTCTGAGAGTTGTGCCAGTGGCATAGCTGTATACGCTGGTCACCAAAAAGAAAGTGATCATCTACAGTAGCTCAGAAGAGACTGACATCTACATTCCACTTAACGACACCACTGACAAGAGTTCAGATGGCCAGAAAGATGATGATGGTGATCATTGTGAGCTTTGCAGGTAAAACCACCTAGATCTGCTAGGCCTTGTTTAAGAAAAATGACCTTCAATCTTTGTAAAATATTTACTTTAAATAAACCTTAAATAAGTAATTGTCTTATGGATTTGTCTTGCATTACAGTTTATGAGATATATATCAATGGCACAATTTACCCCATGGTATTCTTTCCAAAGGCCCAACTTACACCACACCGGGCAAGTAGTGCCACAAGACAACTTTTTTTCCGAAAGCTATATTTCTTAAACTGTTTATTCCAGATCCAAGTTTTTATTGCCAGGGATGCACAACATTGTGAAATATATGTACATATTTGAGACACTTTAAATTCACTTTGAGTAAAATGTGGCACATCTCACCCCACTCTCCCCTATATATATATATATTTGAAAAAAAATACAATTTCTAAACAAACCTCCACTCTAAATACATTAGGCCTGTCTCATCTATTCTTTCATCAGCTGACATGTACGTTAGGCCAACTGCCAATGATGTTTATATATATATGTATTGTCAACATACATAGTTTTAAATGCGGATAGTATTGTTTTAGTACTTTGGAGACACAAAATGGCATAACACTTAAATGCTTCAGTGTACACATAAAGTTCCCAGTACTCTCAGTTCCACTTCAGTGATTTGCCCGTCAGGTTGACTTTAAGAAGCCGGATTTGGAAACAGTCCCAGAATTTGACATCACCCTCTGAATCTACGATATGACGCATCTATAAAGAGTCTCCGATTTCACTACGAACTGTTGTTACTTTTGGTGCAGCTTTCAGGATCACAGGTGAGCAACTCCACGTTTTGTTTTGTTTCATTTCAGATATTTTATGACTTTTGGTCCAGATTTAGCTAAATGAGTATGAACTTGTAAGTAAAAGGGATGTTTGGCACCAATTGTTTTCATTTGATAGGTATATTAAATAATGTTTAGACCTTCAAGAGACCTTCAGGCAGTTTTCATCCGTCTGTTCAAGTAATGGCTTCTTGTCATTCCGCTGTAGGTATCTTTTGTTGTCCATAAATGAACATAAATAATCCTTAAAGCCAAATTCAGACATTACAAGACAGTTAAGGCCTCAAAGCATCGCAGCTTTGGTGCAGGACTAGGAGCAGCAGCAACACTACGAGATCTGCAGTGAGCTGGAAAGTAAAACACGACGGAGGAGGGGCCCTTCCTGTTCTGTTATAAGCTGCATCAGCGACTTTTTTATAGCTTAATTTGATCCTTGGGGCCTTAATTTATCACCCTGCATTTGACAGTAAGACTAGTAGAAATTTGTAATTAATTGAATTCATTAAATATAGAACTATAATGCTTATTAATGTCTGACATGTCTCACATACAGTGTAAACGTTTTAAGACTTAGATTTAATTTAGTATTTTCTTGCGTTCTACATGCACATACTACTTAAAGCATTTGGCTTTATATTCATAAAAAAAAAGAGGGAGTGCGAGTTGGCTTATTGTGGTTCAAGTTGTTTTGTCCTCACACTGAGAGGAAAACAATTAATTTTCAAAAACGGATCTGACATGAAGATTCTGCAAAATACAAAATACAATTTAATTGGTTATGACGATGCTCTTAATCATGCCGAAAAGCGGCTGCACTCAATACCTCTGTGCTTGTTTGAACTTGCACTTTTATGATAAACTGACTTTTGCTGGAAGTTATAAGGAAATGATTTCCATTGTGATATTACATAAAAGTTATTTTAGCATTATATTATTAGGGCATCTGGGTATTTAAGACATATTTCTGGCATACTTAAAAGAATGGAATTATGGGTATTGGAACACAGGGAATATTTTGGCTTGTGGTGTTAAGAGGTGACATGAGCCCTTCAGTCCTTACCGCCGATTTTGTAGACGTCCTGGAGGGGCAGACGCAGGGCCTTGTCTGTGGGGCGGGACGGGGCCAGGATGGAGTCCAGAGCCTCCAGGAGGGTAACGCCTGATGCACTGCCCTCCTTACGCTCAACCTTCCATCCCTTGAACCAGCTCATCTAAAGTGGAACGAGACAGGGAAAGAAATGGGATATGAGAAAGAAAAATTATTAGTTCAGTAGGATTACTTGACGTGATAATCGAAGACTGTGTGATTTAGGGAAACTGAGATATCATAAAATAATGTATTGGCTGTTACAGATATGAGATGGACTAAGACTTAAACAACGACCACTACAGTTGAGGAGAGCCTCACCTTGGCACTGGCCTCCAGCATGTTGTCTCCGTGCCAACCGGAGATGGGGACGAAGGCCACGGTGGCGGGGTTGTAGCCGATCTTCTTGATGTAAGTGCTCACTTCCTTGGTGATCTCCTCATAACGCTTCTGGCTGTAAGGGGGCTCGGTGGAGTCCATCTTGTTGACTCCAACAATGAGCTGCTTCACTCCCAGAGTGTAGGCGAGCAGGGCGTGCTCACGGGTCTGGCCGTTCTTGGAGATACCAGCCTCGAACTCACCAACACCGGCAGCGACAACCAGCACAGCGCAGTCAGCCTGAATGGGGAAGATTTCATAGAGAAAATTAATTTTGTATTATATTAATCTAAAAACAGATTTGAAGAGAAGAGAACAGAATCAGAGTAAAACGGCTTTACCTGAGAGGTTCCAGTGATCATGTTCTTGATGAAATCCCTGTGTCCGGGGGCATCAATGATGGTCACATAGTACTTTGCGGTCTCAAACTTCCACAGAGCAATGTCGATGGTGATACCACGCTCACGCTCGGCCTTCAGTTTGTCCAGCACCCAGGCGTACTTGAAGGAGCCCTTGCCCATCTGTCGTGGTTAAGACAAAACAAATTTAAATTAAATCCTGCCTCTTCCGTGTGGAAAAACAACAAACTTCCTCTTTAAGGTATCCATCTGAAAATGATTTTCTAGACAGAACTGAGAATTTAAGTTTCAATGAATTACAATGAGATTTAGGAAATATAACTGTTACTATCCCGTCCTCTTATTATCCAGTTTCTAAATATGTGCTCACAGTAAATACTACAAAGACAGTTGCATCCATTTGCATGGAGTATTGCACAGCTCAGTGTAACTATAAACATCTCAGTTAATCCTTTAGGCTGACTGTACCATATCAATATTTATATTTTAGATACCTTAGTTTGGGACCAATAAACATGTTATAGTATTTTCTATTGAACAAAATATGACAAATTACTTAATGCATTAGTGTTCAATTATTATATTTTATCTAAATAAAATGTTATGCTGTTCATTTTCATCAGATCTGGCACTTTGGGCTGCATATTTGGATAACATTTGCTATACAAATAAAAGTAGGCCGTTATTATTATTATTAGGGAACTCTTGAAGTTATGGAAGTAATTGATTCACATGTTTGTGGATGGTTTCCACCTTTGTACTTGCTGTTCTAACCACTGACATATCGGATTTAATTTTTAGTTTTATTTGTTGGCTATTTAAAAATATAAAGATTTCAAGAGGGATATGGGCCTGTATCAGTCAGTGTTAAGGACACAGTAGCCTACACATCTTCAACAGTAGGTGGCAGTTCTGGTTCTGACCGAGCAATATCACCACACCCGATGAAACTACTGTCTGCTGCCTTCATGTGTTTGTATGCTGTAGTGAAGTGCGTTCAATGAAATCTCTAACATAGCCATCTTTTTGTAAACAAACCTCAGCGGCTTCCTTCTCGAACTTCTCGATGGTTCTCTTGTCGATTCCACCGCACTTGTAGATCAAGTGACCGGTGGTGGTGGACTTGCCGGAGTCGACATGGCCAATAACCACGATGTTGATGTGGATCTTTTCCTTTCCCATTTTGGTTTACTGCTTATAAACATGATGAAAATGGTCATGATTTATATCTTGAAATAAAAAATAGTTTGATTTCGACGCGAGCTCAGTTGAACCACCGATGATGTCATAATGACTCAGTTGCCAGCTAACCTGCGCAACCTGCTGGCTGTTGAAATACAAAATAACTTTATAAACATGACAATTTAGGGGGCTTAAAATGTATTAGTCGAAATGTCGTGAAATCTTAATGACAGTAATTGAACGAAACATCAGCTGATAACCACGTTACTATGAGCGTCTCCTCGTTTATTTCAAATGTGTCACATTTATATACTATCTATGGTCACAACTGCCGCATAAGCAGCAGTTTGCTAACGTTCGCCCGCGGACCGTTCATTTTAAAACCACACAGCTGTTGTAACGGTCGCACATCTTATGTCGTATTACCGAATTCAGATGGATTTTTTAGTTAATAAATATGACTTATTGGAAACTTTACGATCTTTCCTTATAATCATTCTGTGCTCGTGCCCGCCACCAGAAAGGCGACACCGGTGAGTCACGCGCCATGTGCTCGACACCGGCTACTGTCTCCTATCCTCCATGTTGCTGCCCCGCCGCCATGTTACCAACGGACACAGGCACGCGCATATTGACGCTGCGCTGCACAGACAGCATAGGGATGGAAGGACGCGCGTTCACGAGGGTAGAAAATAACTACCATGACTGGCAGAAAGAAAAATCTAGCAATTCATTTTACACTGCAAGCTCTGCTTAAGCTTCACAACAATGACCTTTTTTTCTCCCATTGAAACCTACAGCCTGTTACACGCCCTATTATAGACAAAACTGAATACATCACATGCAATACAAAGGCAGGGACAGGGAATTCAAGGTGAGCACATGCATGTTCACTGTTTAGCTTTTTCAAAACCCTTTTTCAAATTACAGCCATGAGAAATCTGATTTTATAGTCTGGATTCCAACAGCGGTGTTCTGTCTCATCCAAATTATAACAGATTCCCAAATTCCCTGCCCCAAATACCATCTCAGCTGTGTTGTATAACATGCATCTTATTTTAGCTCGAAGCGATGATATTGAATAAGGACATTTCACCAACCTGTGCCCAGCGACTAACAAGACAAAGACGTCCCCTGATTTAGAGCGGAAGGTAAAAAAGGACAGTGTGATATCCGAGCAGAGTTTTTATACTGAACCAGAGGAGAGGGAGGGCTGTGCATGCTCTTGCTGCTGTCAGACTCGAGTAAGGGGCGCTATTGGCTGGGTTGGCATAACTCCTATCGAAATGATTGGACGTCAAGTGTATCACTGGACACAGATAGCAAGATCAAAAACAGCTGCAGCGCAGTCAGTCCCCTGAGACAGCCAAAACCTACCAACTCAAACAGTGAAGGATAAAAACAAGCCAATTTCAATTTTTTCAAAGACATTTATTTTATTATTAGTTACCAGCAGCTTTCTTTCCAATTAAATTTGTGGCATTTAACATCAAGTTATGGTTTTAAACCATTTCCAACTTAAAACTTAACTGAGAAGAAGCAGTGTCATGGGATTCAGGTAAGTGACAATGCCACAGTGTTTTTTCCTGCGGAAACTTTTGCGATGGGTTTTAATCAGCATAAGCCAGTCCTTTAGTAGAGAACATTGCCTCATTGAAGATGATTCAGGGTGGGGGCAAGATAGTTGGGGAGGTGTAGCCCGCTGCTGCCGGCACACATCTTGTTGCTGGATGTCCTGCACGACCATTCATTTCTTCTTGATGGCCTTCTCTGCAGCCTTGGTGGTCTTTCCGGATACATCCTTGGTCTCAACAGACTTGATGACACCGACAGCCACCGTCTGCCTCATGTCACGCACAGCAAAGCGACCTGAGAGTAGAAGAGGAGTGAGTTAGTAAATGCATGTGTTCACCGTACCACAATATTAAGCGTGTGAAAAGTATAAGTGCAGACTTCCAGGTTCATAACATACCGAGGGGAGGGTAGGCGGAGAAGGGCTCCACAACCATGGGCTTCTGTGGGATCAGGTTGACGATGGCGGCATCTCCAGACTTGACGAATTTGGGCGCATCCTCAATCTTCTTGCCGGAACGACGATCGATCTTCTCGATGAGCTCCCTGAACTTGCAGGCGATGTGAGCTGTGTGGCAATCCAGCACGGGCGCATATCCAGCGCAGATCTGGCCGGGGTGGTTCAGGATGATGACCTGTGGACAAAGTATCAATTAGAATCTACCAATGGCATCTTCACACCAAACAGTAAGCCTTTTTCCAAATCACAAAACATACCTGGGCGTTGAAGTTGTCAGCTCCCTTGGGTGGGTCGTTCTTGCTGTCGCCAGCAACGTATCCACGACGGATTTCCTTGACGGAGACGTTCTTGATGTTGAAACCGACGTTGTCACCGGGCACGGCCTCGGGCAGAGACTCGTGGTGCATCTCAACGGACTTCACCTCAGTGGTCAGGCCGACGGGAGCGAAGGTGACGAGGGTACCGGGCTTGATAATGCCAGTCTCCACACGACCGACGGGTACTGTTCCAATGCCTGGAGGAAAAACATTATTAAATCGATTGTAGTTCAAGGAACTGCTGGATAACTTCTAATTAAAAACAAACTATTAATAAAACATAAATAATGTCTCATGTCTTACCGCCGATTTTGTAGACGTCCTGGAGGGGCAGACGAAGGGCCTTGTCTGTGGGACGGGATGGGGGAAGGATGGCATCGAGAGCCTCCAGCAGAGTGGTTCCACTGGCATTGCCCTCCTTGCGCTCAACCTTCCATCCCTTGAACCAGCCCATCTTCTCACTGGCCTCCAGCATGTTGTCTCCGTGCCATCCGGAGATGGGGACGAAGGCCACGTTGAGGGGGTTGTAGCCGATCTTCTTGATGTAAGTGCTCACTTCCTTCTGGATCTCCTCGAAACGGGCCTGGCTGTAAGGGGGCTCGGTGGAGTCCATCTTGTTGACTCCAACAATGAGCTGCTTCACTCCGAGGGTGAAGGCGAGCAGGGCGTGCTCACGGGTCTGGCCGTTCTTGGAGATGCCAGCCTCGAACTCACCAACACCGGCAGCGACAATCAGCACGGCGCAGTCAGCCTGTGAATAAGGGAAAACGAGTTACATGCAGTTCAGTTTAATAGTCTAAAAACAAAATGTGTGGTATAAACATGGTATTTACCTGAGAGGTTCCAGTGATCATGTTCTTGATGAAATCCCTGTGTCCGGGGGCATCAATGATGGTCACGTAGTACCTGGCGGTCTCAAACTTCCACAGAGCAATGTCGATGGTGATACCACGCTCACGCTCGGCCTTCAGTTTGTCCAGCACCCAGGCGTACTTGAAGGAGCCCTTGCCCATCTGTGGAGGAATAAATTAAGTTTAGATTTTCTGCATTTAGAAATACAGCAAGGCCTTTTTAAAATAAAATATCTCCTAAAGAAAGCACACGCATACTGTCAAATTGGTATTCAAAAATAAGTTCTTAAATTCCTTGTATATTAAGGGATTTATCATTTTCAAATTATACTATTGCCAATTAGTCACACATACAGAATTGTATGTGTGTCATGTCTGAGGGGCATAAAATACACCTAAATTTAACAAAGCAAATTGCATTTCAAATAACACAAGTAGAAATTGACAACAATTTGTGAAAACTTGGCAATTATCTAGGTGAAGTGGCTGTACAATGGGCAGGAGTGATCGGGATACAACTTTAGCAAAATGATTTTTAAGGGGATTTACTGAAACAATGTTATCATAACCATTTTTTTGTTTTATAAAAAAACACAACAGTAGAGCATTGTGAAATACATATTCTGTCCCTATACAACAGCCAGAGGCCTCAGAATTTAGTGCAGTGTCACTTTCAGCGCTGCTTGTGCTAAGCCCCACCCCCGCGTGCGCGCTCCCGGCTGCTACACCCTCATGCCGGTCAGCAGTGCTCAGAAGGGACACGCTGACGCCGCCATCTTGATTCTATCAAAAAGATAAAGACAGAAACATAACAGCTCACCTCAGCGGCTTCCTTCTCGAACTTCTCGATGGTTCTCTTGTCGATTCCACCGCACTTGTAGATCAAGTGACCGGTGGAGGTGGACTTGCCGGAGTCGACATGGCCAATGACCACGATGTTGATGTGGACCTTTTCCTTTCCCATTGTTGTAGTTTCTGTAAAGGAAAAAATATGAAATCCCGTTAGTTTTTACTCTGAAGCGAAACGTTAAATCACAAACTATCGAGAACGAGTGACGTAATTTAACCCTTCTAATCATGGTGGTTAGGCGTCGGTTGAGCAGTTCTCAGACGGTAGTTCGTTTTTAAATGAAAAGCTTACATTTCGGGGGGAAATAAGGTCGCCAACCAATATATAATTAATGTATATATATATTTTTTTCAATAGTTTTATTTAAAAAATAACGGTAAAGTGGAGGAAGGGGGGGGGGGGGTTGAGCTTCGCTACTAGGCCTCACTCGGCCACAGGCCAGTCGAGACACGTGTTACTCCGGGGGCCACGTCGTGTAAAGTTTCAAAGATTGCGGTATATCCCAGGGCTATTTCGTCCGGACTCTGGCACCTGTCGCTGGGTTGACGAACAGTTGTCTCCCCCTCGGAGGAGGAGGAGAAAAAAAATGCCATTCCAGCATCCTCGGGAGCTCGGCTTTCGCAGTCCCCTCTTTGTTCCCCCTCGCCAAGTCCTTTCCTCCATTAACATTCTACTGTTTAAATACAGTTCAATATTAAAAAAGTACAACTATCTTATAAAACAGGAGCCGCCGTTAACCAAGTGAGCAAAATATACGCGATAGCTAACCTTCACTTTAAAATGGCACATTTCCAGAACCAAAAAAAATCCACAGGTTTTTGGTCAGTTATATAACGGTAAAACTGGCAACGTTCTGGATTACAACTCGGAACTAACTTAACGATATCAGCACCAAGAGCATTTAACATCATAAGCATCTCGCTTGACATTGTGAATCAAAGCTGAACTTACCGGTGTTTCTGGGTTATTCACGGCCACAGACGCTGCCCCTCGCCAGGTAACAGAAAGAGGGAGACGCGGGTGGACTGGGAGTTTTTATACCGAATGGGAGGCGGCCTGACATCCCGTCGCCCTCCCCGGTGCAGACCCCGCAAATCAAACACATTCCTGCAAAAAAACGTCAGCACGAAACCGGATGCCCGCCTGAAACATGTATGTTGCCCATATTGCTTGAACATAGCTTGAGCTTTTTAGCTACATTTTCGCTCATTCCTGAACCAAATGAACCCAATGACACAGCCGCTATTGTGACAATGATAATGATGCAGAACACAAAAGGAGTGTAAAGCACACAATTGATTGTGTCGCTAAAAAGTTTTTTGACTACTCGTGTGTCACATTTTAGCTACTGACAAGCTATAATGCTAACAATAACAAATCATGTTAGGCAGAGAAAAAAGTTAGAATCAATTAAAAAGAAAATATAAGAAGAGTAGCCTATTGAGATTTAGCAAAACACAGTTAATATTATAGTTCATGCAAATGGGACCAACTATTTCTTCATGTCACTAGGCCTATATAGGAAGAGTGAATCAGAGTGTGTTTATTCATCAATCATGTGATGTTTGGGAGAGGCATCACTGTGCAAACATATAGAAACAGACTATTATTTGCGAATAGGTATGTAGGCTACATTTCCAACGTAAATATAGGCAACAAAAACTGAAATAAAATAGCTATTTCTGTTATATCATTCACCTTTCACCTAACAAGTAGCCCATACCCCCCACGAGCCCTCTGGTAATAGTCTCTTGACAAGATTATCTAAATCCGAAAGCCGACATTTGCATTCAAACAGAGCCCTCGCCCTTAAAACTCATGCTGTTTCAAAGACACTTTATCCCTCAGTCGTTTACATTCTCATCAGACTAGTATACAAGTGTTCAATTAAATTAAAAGTCTTGTTCTCAGGGTGACTTTAAACGTTCACATTTGTGTCTTTAATCTTCTTATTTATCTGCAAGTCCCGGTTCACATCTACACATAAAGCTGCCCATTGCCTCAGAATGGGAATTGTTGATTGTACTGATTAAAAAAAAAACAATTTACATAATAAAGTTTGTAAAAAAGTTTTACAGTTAAGGGAAAAGTCCTGTGTAGACTCTGGGATGCTACTTGGAGGTTAGGAGGTCGGATCATGAATCTTTCTCTCATCATTATGGCATTAAGCCCAGTGATAGAGGCAGCTGGCATCCCTTTGCCCCCCCCCCCCACATACACACACACATACTGACACACTGACACTCACACAGACACAAATATTCACACACACACACACACACACACACATACATATACACTGACACAGGCACATACAGACACACACACAAACTTTAAAACTTGTTCAGTTTGTCCCCCTCCAGTTCAGGTAACAGCCACTTGGACTTGGCAGCTGCTGCTTTCACTCAGCATAGCGGCCACGAGAGGGGGAAGCAAAGCATAGCAGGACAGAGCAGAACGGAGCGGGACAGACGGAGCACAGGGCTGAGAGTTGGAGAGTTGGGACAGGAGGCAGCCCGAGGGGAGGTATGGTGGAGAGCAGGGAAGCTACAACGCCCCAGGGCCATTCAGAAAGCCAGACAGAAAGTGTCCACTTCGCTAATCGACTCGTAAAAAGTCAGGTGAACTCTGCCGGAGGGGTAGCATTCTCTGCTGGAGTTGTAGAGATAATTATGGTGCAAAACCCCCTCCCCTGTTAAAGGTTAAACTGGCGTGTGGATATAGCTATGATGGGCCTCTTTGTTTACATACCAGTTTACAGAGGCTAAGCTGTGTATTAACACCAGATTTTATTTTTCAGCGGGCACACACAGTAGGCTACGGACAAGTGGATCGTTAGAGGAAATATTCACTCATTTTGACAACAATAATCCATAATCACTTTTTCACATAGCACTGTTTTTTGCAGGCATGTAAACTGAGTTACTGCTCACTAAAGCGTCTGTGTTTAAACTGACATTATACAACCCGTCTGACTGGCCTTTCTGTAAACCTCCACACCTATGAGTCTCAACATACAGCAAGCATGAACCTTTAAAATGCCATACTTCCACACGTTGCCACTTGCCACAATGTTGAGCGACTGCCATTCATAACCGTAGGCTTAAAAAATGTGGTCTGAGCCAGTTTAAATTAGCACGAGTATGACACAGCACAGAGTCTGAACTGCCAATCTTTGATCCACCATAAACAGGCCTGACTCAGCCGTGTTCCTCAGGACCTTGTTTATAGTCTGTCTATTAAAATATAACACAATTTATCTGACCTTAATCAGGGAGTCTCTTCATTATACTTATAGTCACTTAATAGGCTAAGCCATGCAACATTGGTCACCATCAATACAAGATGCTGCTTCCAACAAACTCACAACTATGTTTAAAACATCTATTTTGTTACCATAGAGACGCACTACATTTTAAACCCCATGGCTTTGTGAGGGAGTGTTATCTAATAAATATTCTCAAAGGGATTAGCGACTCATAATTTTCACATCACTCCTTGTCACAAATAGAAATGTTCAGCTTTATTAAAACCTGACATAGTTAACTACTTTCTTAAGCAACATAAAATAAATGTCAGTATTATACCTGAAATATTGGACTAAAAAGACAGCTTTTATTTTAAATCTTGACCCATGTTTGAATGCATATGCACGAGAGCCAAATTTGACATATTGAATCTGAAGTTGTTCTTGCGACTTGGAAGTTAAACGTTAACACGACGACCCTAATATGACTTTAATACGAAATGTCAAGACAGTCCATCCAATAGTTGTTGAGGCATTTCACTCAAACTATGAATGTCGACCTCATGGTGGATCTAGAGGGAAAGTCATGGGATCACTGAAGTCAATGGCTGTGTTCGAAAAGCCATACTAATGTCCTAGTCATACTAATTTTGAGGTCAATTTGAGTATGTTGTGGTTGTGTATGAGTACTTACTTCCGGGTAGAGTTTGTGTATGGGTCGATGAGTACTCAACTGCCCCACAATGCATTGCGACTTTTCAAACAACAGAAGTTTTTTTTTAAAATTCTTTGTTGCTTCCGTATACTTAAATGTAAACGGACCTCGCATTCACATTCGATCTAGAGACAGTATATACATGTTGAGTATGTAGGAGGGAGGATGTTAGTAGGGCTTTTGGAACACAGCCATTAAGATTGGTCCTTTGGAAACAATGAGTGTCCGTACAAATTTCACAGTTACATGTCACAATTGTTGAGATATTTCAGTCTGGAACAAAGTGATGAACCAACCGACTGCTAGCATGCTAGCCCCACACGCACGCACACGCACGCGCACGCACGCACACGCACGCGCACGCACACGCACGGACTGACTGTAACATAAAACCAGGTTTAAAAAAAGTAGGCGTCGGGCCGTAAAATTACATATATTTAATTTCCAAAACAACAGCATAAACTTAACTTAAGGGCAGCAACAGACGCATGGCAAGCAGAGCAGGGGCCAAGACTGAAGTTTCTCCTCCTACTTATATGCTGCCCACTGATTAAAACACCTGTGTGATTGAGTGAGGCAGCACACCTGCTCACTCAATCAGTGGCAAAATAAAGAGGGAAAAAGAATAAACCAAGAAAATGCACAAAACAACCCCACACGTAACACACAAACAGACACAAGCCTCTGTGTGTACACCAGGCATTAAACACAGCTCGTTTCATGAAGACAGAGCCTCTAATGATCTTGATGAGCAGAGAAAGATGCACAACAGCTGTGTGTCTTATTTCAGACACTCACAGGGAAAGAGAGAGAGAGGAGAGAGAGCGAGGGGGAAAGCATGACTCTGTATGTGTGTGTGTGTGTGTGTGTGTGTGTGTGTGTGTGTGTGTGTGTGTGTGTGTGTGTGTGTGTGTGTGTGTGTGTGTGTGTGTGTGTGTGTTTGCAAAGGAGAATGTGTTTCAACAGAGAGACTGGCAGCACGTCAGAGATGAGTCACCGGTTATGAGTGGTGGTTATAGCAACAGGACAGATTGGAGCATTTAAACTAGGTGAGAAAAACCGGCTGTTTGTTAGTACACCTCGAGATAGATAGATAGATAGATAGATAGATAGATAGATAGATAGATAGTTCAACATTTGGCCTTCATATCATGGATATTACTATTGTCATTTTTAGTGTGCCTTTTTCATGAAATACCCATATAATTGATACAATTTTAATCACTTTACAGGACCTTCTTGAAAACAAAGATAATGCATCTCAAGAGTCCTATCCTGCAAACTGTAAATGTGTCCTAATTTTTTGCCTTTTCTGACACAAGAGCACTGATGACGGCCACTGATGTCTGGTGCAAAAAAGACCTGGTACACAGACAGACTTTGATTTCATCCCATCGGATTGAGGTTTTAAGGTTCCCTTTCAGAAACTCCCACAGCACACTCAAGCCAGCATACAAACAGATCCAGGCAGAGTTTATACATTGCATACAGTGAGTGAGCTGGAATTGCTATTCTAAATATGTAACTAGCAAAGGCAGCTCACTATATGCAAAATACAATCTGATACCTGGGGGAACAGTTCATGCAAATAGAGCACATTTGCAACACATAGCTAAGCCCCCCTCACGCCCTCCCTCCCCTCAGACTAAACACTTGCAAACAAAGTAGATTCACATTTGCTGCTCAGACCGTCATCTGCATTTGTTGCACATCCTGAGTGTGAGTGTTGAAGTGTTTATAACGGCCCCCGGGGTTGGGAGATGCCCAATGGGAGTTTTTGCTTCTACTTTGGGCCATTTCATTCACCCTGCTACAGCTTTGATTTTACCCTATCCCACGAAACTCTACTATATCAGATTCATGGATAGGTTTTATTTCCTTCATTTTATTTATATATTTTCTTGCCTGTTATAACTGTATATTTGCTTGTTTAACTTTAGGGTTTAATTGAGTGTTCTGAAAGGCATCCAATAAAATGAAATATGATTATTCAAGGTGGCCTAAGGTAGTTGTGGTTTACATTAAAATGTAATTTAAAATGCCCAGGTTGGCTTTATTTTATTTATAAACAAAAGTGCATCATCCTGATGAAGCTTCTTTTTCTGTAATAGAAAAGAAACCTGATTCCTATCTCTTATCAGTTCAGCTTATTGTAACCTACTGGTATGTGGAAAGCATGAACACAGGAAAACCCTGAAGGTAAAGGAAAAGTGACTAAAAACTAAACAGGGCTCCCATCCAATACAATACAGTTGGAGGCAAATACCTCTGAATTGACACTAAGAGGCTATATTCAATAAGATATGAGAATATTCCCACATATTCCCTTATTTTAAGGGGTTTCAAACACACTTTGTTGGAATTGTTACATTCAATGTCAAACAAAAACAAAGGTAAGTATGGCCACTAATAGTAAGTCTTAATTAGTGCTGCAGATTATCATTAGACTTGTTTTACAAAACAATTTAAGGGGATTAGGAAATATAGTACCTGGTATTTTATTTTTCTATGTTTAAATAATGTATTCTACAAATTCTTCAAATATGGAGTGTGCGCATGTCACTGTGCAACTGCATTGTCATCAAAAATGTATGAACAAAAGACACAATGCTAACATGACCTTGGTAGCTATAAGTTAAGTTAAGTTGTTAAAAGTTAAGTTAAGTTGTTAATAATGTTTGGGGGAAAACAGGGTTGTTTTAAAGTCGTGAAAGATCAAATACAAGGCAAATACTCACAATAAAAACGTCTTAATGGTAAATTAAAAAGCAGTTGACCGTAAATACCCGAATAAAACCGCAAATATAAATACAAAAGATTGAACAAGCTACAGGAGAAATCAGGCGGTATTTAATAGGAGTTATTAGACGCACAGTAACAATAACCGGTGGATAGAAATAGTAGAAATACAGTTGTAAAAGAGGATTTGAGGATGTTACAAATAGAAAGGGTGGCGACATTTCCCGTTGCACACATACACTGTATATAAACACCTCATGAGAACATCCGGGTCATTGATCAAAAAATCTGATGCAAGCTTCAACAGCATCGCGGTAACGAGAGTTACACGAGTGTTCTTTATAGGTCCATGGTTACACCCCGAGAGCAAACCCTTATAACAGGTCCATGGAGCAAACTATGACTTATGTGACTATATGAATCATGCTGCAAAAAAATAGAGCAGTGCAGAAAGAATCGAGCAACGTATGACTATAAAATACCACATAAAACAAACATACAGGGCTCCATCTTAGTATGAACTTCAGCAAACTTTATTTGGATTAAAGTTTACTAAATTTTTTAGTCTGATACATCCTATTAACAGCCATTTATCTTGGTGGTAGTAGTTTAAAAAGCTTATTGAGCTAAATTAGAAATACATAGGCTATATGCTATAATAGGTTGTTTACCCAACATTTAGTCTGCTTTGTATAATAGCCTATGTGTTGTTGTAGTTGTTTATAAAGCTGATTGAGATCAATTAAGAACCTATTTTTTTGATAATTTTATGAATGCTGGGAGTTACATATTCTATTATTTCTGCGTGTAGCCTACTAAGTAAGAAGAGTAGGCTAGTACGTAAATGATCCTCAAGGGGAAGAGTTTTAGTTTTTTTTATTAAGTTTTTTTTAATAACATTATTAGGATTTTGGGGTGTTACATAATAGAACCCCACCACATAACATGTAAGGTTATAACAGTTACTTTGATTTAAAATGGTTATTTAGTTATTTATGCTATTTAGGTTTTTTCCTTGTTGACAGCCCAGAGATCACTGCTAATATTTAGTTACCTGCGCCATCTAGCGGCTGCAAAGAAGAATTGCGTTTCATTAAACATCTTTAAAATATCACTTTTAAAGGAGCTGTCTATTGCATATTGTGTCTAAAGTAAATTCAGGTTAAGAGATTCCATCGATGGTTCATGGAAACTTCCCAAAAGCAATCAGACTCGAATCAGACAGGACGTCCAATCACTTTGTTTACACACAGAGATTTACTCGGCCTCTGCTGAGAGAGTAAACATTTCAGGAAATACACTGTTTGGAGAACAAACAAAGCGTGACCAGTTGTTGTATAGGGAAGAGCTTTCATTCGACACTCACGCACAAGAGATAATTCTGCTGTTTGTTTAAGAGTCAAAAAAATAAATGTAGACTTTTTGGAGGCAACTAATACAGAAAAGCAGTTAATTGATCATTTAAAATGTGAAGGGGTTGTATTTTTATAATATAAATGTTGTATTAAAGGGATACTTGGGGTTTTGTTGTGGAATTTGGAATCAGGACTATTGCCCTGTTTGAATGCGTATTACTTTTCTAACCTTTTAGTCGCGATGGGACAATTGAATCTGCAACAATTTCACAAAGACACGATGCACAGGGCAACTTTTGTGATGCCTGGAGGAAGCAGCCCCTCACCACGATCGTCTCAGTGACACACAAACACACACAGGCACGCGCACACCCCACACACACACAGGCACACACACACGTTTTCTCTCTTGATAGATGACTTCAAGATCTATCTCTATACACACAAAAATTTAAAAAAAAATAGTATATGTGACAAAGGACTCCACTCACCAATTTTTGTTTTACTCAAAAACAAAAAACAAAGAAAACTGGATTCTTTTCACAATAAAATATACAAATAAACATATTTAACATGTCTGTACAACAAACATTTTCAAAGCTCAGAGACGGTGAATAAATTATTGCATCCGTTTAAAAACATCATATCTTTACATATACAAAGCACGTTGACATAATCCTTGCACTGATGAAAATGGTCTTAAAACATTTTTTTAACATTAGTTTTTTTTCTACAAAAATAATAATTATTGTAGTTGAAGATATTAAATCTCGGCAGCATCAAAGTGAAACAATTTTAAAACACAGAAAATTCATTTCATAATCAACACAGCACCTTAGTTTTCCTTTTAGAAAGATAATAACATAAAGTATTGGCACTGTTTTCCAATACAAGGCCTTCTGGTGAACTTTTACTTGTGAAAAATGTTTCTTCTGGTCCCACTGAATGTCTAGAAGTGGTCAGAAAACATGCGGCTGTAAAATGTATCGTTTTGTTTATAAAAAAACATTTGGTCTCATCTCGTTCACAGTTCAAGAAAACTTAAAAAAACAAAGAAAAAGGTTAAAGATGTTTTGGTCTAACCTGAGGTATTGTTTAGTGCCTGTATTTAAACACTGCAAATATCACCGGCTAAAATGTAAACATTGTTAGAATTGTTTCTTTTTCCTGTGATATTATACACACATAACCTACTGTACATATCACAGTTTCCTGATCCATAAAGGCAGTAAATATCCAGCAGAAGTTGCTTTGACATCAGTGCAGATAATACATTTTTGTCTTTGATGTATCGATTACATTCAATCTTAACATTGTAATCATGCTTTTTAAAAATGTGCCCAAAGTGAGATTGTAATGTATAAAAACTGCTCAGTAATCCTTAACCTCACCTGAATATAAACATAACGATAAACACTGTAAAAAACTAAAACCTTTCAATTATTCCCCATTAAAACTATCATGGTCCAATGATATTAATATTATACAATGATTCACTTGTAATATAGTTTATATATATAAATATCCAGACCTCTTTATGTATTCAGTACCCTGGGTTCAAATGTCTTTTGTTGTGTGAATGTTTAAGTGTCCTGTGTGGAGTTTGCCCTGCTGCGTTCCCTCTCCTCCTCGGTTATGGCCCACGGTTGGATCTTACCCGAGCCGAACAGTGCGTAGAAGAGAGCGCCGCCCAGGTTCACCCCGGCCGCCACCCAGAACACAGTCCTCCAGCCCGCCATGGTGTGCTGGACACCACAGAAGAAGAAAGAGATTCATGTATTATTACTTCCATTAGGCCTTTAAGTTCAGTGTGTTATACAAGTGTGAGTAGAGAGAGCATGATGAGATAATCTTCATCTCTGATATTCTATGCTGGTTTTGAACGTTATCGTATCAACACCACATAAGGGCTCTAACCCCTACACCACAAGCACCCCCTATATTCTTATTTGTCTATTATTGCATTAAACCAATTTATAGACTTATAGCCTTTATGGAACTATAGTAAGATAATATGATTTACATATTTTGACATATTTCTTATTTATAATGGATTGGATTGGATTTATATAGCGCTTTTCAAGGCACTCAAAGACGCTTTACAGGGTTCCAGGTTCCATTCATTCACACACAGTCATACTGGTGGTGGTAAACTACCATAGTAGCCACAGCTGCCCTAGGGCAGACTGACGGAAGCGTGGCTGCCATTCAGCGCCTACGGCCCCTCCGACCACCACCTCAAACATACAGCAGTCATACACATTCACACGAGGCAAGGTGGGTGAAGTGTCTTGCCAAAGGACACAACAACCATGACACAGGTGGCAGTGCGGGGATCGAACCGCCAACCCTTGGATCATTGGCCAACCCGCTTAACCACCTGAGCCTTTCTATTATCTCTTTATACATATATTATATATCTTTATATTATGCAGCAGGGTTTCTACAGTTTAACGATTTAAGACTTTTTTAAAGCCACTCAGGATTAAAGATACATTTTGAAGAAAAACTAAACAAAACAACATTAAAAACTTTGGATTTGGGACAATATTGTCCAAATATAAAATAGTAGACTGAGCCAATCATTCATTTTTAGAGACTTACGTCCTCAGTGAAGTATCCCGTAGCGATCGGTGCCAAGATTCCAGGAATGGTCCCGAATGTGTTGGTGATTCCCAGCAAGAATCCTGCGTACCTGCAGAAGAGAGGAATATATATTTTCCTTAGTTTTTCTTTAAAAAATACAAAGACAGCATATACTGTATAGGCTATATGCGTATATATTAAGTGATATCCCTGCAAGTTTTTGTCAGTGTTGTTCTTGAAAAAATTAACGTTCTCTTTGTGTGAGACCAAGACAATGCAGATTATTTATGTGGTCCATATGGAGAAAAAAAGTGAGATCTTTAAAAAGTGTTCTGTTGACCAAGACCAGTCTGGAGAACTACAACACTCCCTGCATTCCAAATCGCATACTTTTTCTTTTTTCTATTCTGCATAGGCTACTACATGTGACCATAAACAGTATGGGTATTGGAATGCAGCCGTCTTCTCAGAAACTAAAATGGCTTCTTCCAGGATCTAACACGAATAACTGACAATACCCAGGGGGCAAAACCTTATTTTTTTGGAAAACAGACATGGGCTGTTGTAAAAGGTTGTTCACCAGAAATGATATCTAGGACCTTCAAGGATCACAACCTGGGTAGTTTGGTCTGGCTTTGCGAGACTACAACCTGGGTGGACAACCTGGTCAACTAGCTGCTGGAAAGCTACAGGGGGCCGAAATAGAAAATCAGAACCATGGTTTAATGCGAGGATAAAACAAACTTTAAACTTATAGATATCATCTTGAAACTTTGTCAGTTGATTACTGGCATTAAAACAATGATTTTTTGTATTGAAGTTTTTTTTTTAAATGTTTGAATATATATGCAAATTTGGCATATTTCACGAATTATGCACAAATTTGCACATCTTTAAAAACCAAAAATCTAGATATTGGATAAAGCCAGAGTTAAAATCTTTATTGCATTTTGACATTATAAAAGTGTGTTAAGTTTCTACATAACAAACTTCCTCTGTGAGAAATGGTGTGACAATTCTGGTTTGATAGTGGTTAGATTGACATGATTTGATAGTTTTTTTCTTTACTCTGACCTAAAAATCGCAACTTCTAAATCACTTACATCAACTAAACTTTCCATAATCATTGTTAGCACTATTCTGAATGTTATTAAAGAAGGATTTTTTACACAGCCTTTTTTAATGTTATAAATCAAAAAATACTGTGTACAGGTCTTAAAAATGCATTACGGCATGTTTTGAAGAAGAAAATAAGTCTCATAAATCAGACTATGAACAACATATGAAAAAATCCTTCTTCAATAACCTACAGAATAGTGCTAAGAATGATTATGGAAAGTTTAGTTGATGTAAGTGATTTAGAAGTTGAGATTTCTGGGTCAGAGTAATGAAAAAAACTATCAAATCACGTTTATTTATACACTATCAAACCAGAATTGTCACACCATTTCTCACAGAGGAAGTTTGTTATGTAGAAACTTAACAAACTTATATAAAGTCAAAATGCAATAAAGATTTCAACTCTTGCTATAGCCAATATCTAGATTTTTGGTTTTTAAAGATGTGCAAATTTGTGCATAATTTGTGAAATATGCAAAATTTGCATATATATTCAAACATTTTTGAAAAAAACTTAAATACAAAAAAATCATTGTTTTAATGCCAGTAATCAACTGACAAAGTTTCAAGATAATATCTATAAGTTAAAAAAAGTCAATTTTACCCTCGCATTAAACCATGGTTCTGATTTTCTATTTCGGCCCCCTGTAGCTTTCCAGCAGGTAGTTGACCAGGTTGTCCACCCAGGTTGTGATCCTTGAAGGTCCTAGATATAATTTCTGGTGAACAACCTTTTACAACAGCCAAAAAATCACTTTGACCCCTAGGTACATGGCGTAGTGTGTAGAGAGAGAGTGTGAACTGGAATAACACCCACTGTGGCGCGATGTCTAGCTGGTTCATGTAGACCCCGGCGCCGCTGACCCCGGCCATGGCCGTGGACAGCGTGAGGAAGGTTACCGTGAGGACGTGGCTGCAGCCGGCGTAACCCACAGCAACAAGGAAACCTGCGCACGGCAACAGAGCTGCACAGAGGAGAGGAGGTTAACATGATAAATACCAGGACACACTGAGACAACACCAAGAAAGTTATTGATTGTCTTTGTATCTTTTTAATTTAAATTGTAAAACTTAAAACATTTGGTCTGCAACTAGTTAAGATTTATATTCAATATATTGTCCTTATGTGTGTATCTGGATTCTGGATATTTGTGTTACCATTCAAAATCAACAAACTGAATCTACAACAGATGTGGCCAGCATTGCTCCATTCAAAGTAATTTGGTCATTCAAGATGAATTAATTTCTCCTGAGACATTCAACTAGCTAATAAGAAGCCATCACAAGGCTACCGGTGTAGAGGACATCTCCATAACATTTTGAACTCCCTGCATGTTTTACAATTTGGAAAAGAAAATGCAGCAAGAGTGCCCTCTAGTGGGGAACACAGGATGTATGCATGAACATTAGTCGTCCTATTTCTGCCTTTATTTGGTCGAATTGTTCATTATTCCCTGTGTGTTTTTATTACCGAGGTGGAGCAGTTTTATTCTAAATATGACTCACAAAAAAAAACACTATTTGAATCTTGACATCTTAACCAAGTTTGGGGCTGTTTCATCAAAAACGCATCACAACATTCTGCACACACTGACGCCAGTTATATTCATATTTTTCCCCCTTGCCCCATAATCCAGCACTGGTACACTGAAATATTAACTGTCTCAAAAGTACAGTCAAAACCTTAAATATTATGAGATTATATGTTTGGGCTCTTAGACGAGGAAGCTTACATTTTTCAATATGAGCTTCAAGAAAGATGGAAAAAACTACAGATTTTACTAAAACAAAACAATCTTTCTATCACAGTACTTAAAGCATGTTAACAAGTGTCCTGACCTGCCAGTGTGAATAGTTTGCGTACGGCGGTGACGCTGAACACCCTCCTCTGGATTAGCGCGTCGGCTAGAAAACCAGACAGAGACGTGGTCAACCAGGCACCGAGATACGGAAGAGCGGAGAGGAAACCGTTCTGTAAAGAGAGAGAGAGAGAGAGAGAGAGAGAGAGAGAGAGAGAGAGAGAGAGAGAGAGAGAGAGAGAGAGAGAGAGAGAGAGAGAGAGAGAGAGAGAGAAAGAGAGAGAGAGAGAGAGAGAGAGAGAGAGGGAGGGAGAGAGAGAGAGAGAAAGAGAGAGAGAGAGAGAGGGGGGGAGGAGAGGGAGATAGTTAGTGCAAACCCTCACACACTGTGTTTATTTAAACAGTCAGCACATTTTGAAAACAACATGAAACAGTGGAGCTTTATGATTGGTACCGAACAACAAAATAATAATTTGGTAAAGTGAGTAAAAAGTTTTGGGAAACACTAAATAGTTCAATTTAATTCAGCCATCATGAATAGAAATACATAAGTAAAATATATAATAATACTCACTGATTTCAGGTCAAAGTGCAGGATGTTGCTCATGTATGTTGGCAGTGAGGTGAGCAGCGTGTAGTAGGACCAGTTTGAACACATCTGGGTGATGATCATGGCCCACAGGGGGACAGAGAGCAGCATGGGCAGCAGGGGCACGGACCAGCCATGAGCTTTGCCCTGTTGGTTTGACATAGACGATACAAATCTTTAGAAAAACACAGTCTACACATTTATGAAAAGTTAAGCCAATGAAAAATCCATATTTTCATTACTGATGCTATGATAAATACTAAAGGGATTATTTGCAGGTTTGAAGAATGTAAACAGTGACAGGGAAGAGATTCTGTCACATAGCAACTTCTCGCAGTTAGAAACCAAAACAACAGCTGAAAACTAAACATTAACTGAAAACCGGAAGGGAATGTAAGAGAAAGAGAGAATTGTAGGGGCAATGAAAACGGAAAAAGGATAAGTTTGAGACGGAACTTCAGAATATTATAGAATATTAGAACATTACACAGCAAGCAACACATCTCTACATGGTACAGAGGTGCTCAGATTCCACTATTCCCTTACTTACTTACAGCTTGAGTGAAGTGTAGTTATTATGAGTATTTGTATAATAATAATTGGTATAAGTTACCTTATTGCAATCACAACCCATTTTAACCAGCTACACTAAAGGAAATGTAGTAATAAATGTAAATGTTTCATGTGCACCTGAGGTCCGATGGAGTTGATGATGTAATCTCTCTCCTGTTCGCTGATTCGTCGATGGGTGCGAGGGTCATCGGATACGAAAACAAACCACAAGACGGCCCAGAGGCAACCAGCCCCTCCTGAGGAGAGAGACAGAGACAGAGACAGAGAGAGAGAGAGAGAGAGAGAGAGAGAGAGAGAGAGAGAGAGAGAGAGAGAGATAGAGAGACAGAGAGAGACAGAGAGAGACAGAGAGAGAGAGAGAGAGAAGGTTTTATAGTTTATGAGAGCTTTAAAAATTCACAGTGGTGAATGACTTACATTGTGCACATGCTACCCTCCATAGTGGCAGCATATACCACCCCAGCATCTTCATCTATCAAGTATGTATTTGATGGTGTAGTGGTTAGAGCGCCCACCCAGAGGCTCAGTTCTCATAAGCAGCAGACCACGGTTTAGAATCCGACCCATGGTCTTTCTCTGAATGTCATTCCCCTCTCTGCCCCATTTCACCTCTGTCTCTTCAAACTGTCTAATAAAGCATAAAAATGCCCCAAAAATATTTAAAAAAAAGGATGTATTTTTGTTTTGTATCTCGTATCTGTGAGCAATACGCCCTCCCTCACCACAGATGTAGAAGACAGCGGGCCAGCCTAATGTTTGGCAGATGAAGCCGGTTAGAGGCAGAGCCAGGAAGGCTCCAAAGCTTGCCCCGGACCCGGACAGCGTCATGAGGCTGGAGCGTTCCTGAGGAGGGGCCCAACGCGCCCACATCGCCATCATGGCCGGGAACGTCACGCCCTGGAGAACACACAGGGAGACGGGACGTCAGCAAGAGGCACATAACAGTCAATGTTACTGTGTGATAATACTTCTGAGATGGTGTAAATATAAATTACTAGTTTGTTAAATGATTAGTTAAGCAACAAAAAATTAACCTGCTACAATTTTGATAATTTTGCAATTTTCTGATGTTTTATATAGGCCACTTTAATAAATCCATGTCTTAACAAAAAATTTGTAACAATTTTCTGTTGTTTTTATCATAAGAGAAATAATGTCTGTCTGTCTGTCTGTCTGTCTGTCTGTCTGTCTGTCTGTCTGTCTGTCTGTCTGTCCGTCCGTCCGTCTGCCCGTCCATCCATCCGTCCGTCCATCCATCCATCCATCTATACTCACCTCTCCAAACCCCTCCAGGGCTCGTAGTGCAAACAGCCAGTACAGTCCCATCTGAGCAGCCAGTGGAGTGAGCACTGTGAGGGCTGCGGTGCCCAACACACCCAGACCCAGGAACCATTTGCCCCCATAGTGCCCGGCCAGGTAACCGCCCGGGATCTGGGTGCACAGGTAGCCGAAGAAGAAGGCGCCTAGCAACCAGCCCTGGGCCTCAGAGTCCCATGGGTACTGGGGGATCTGTGTGTGTGAATGGGTGAATTAGGCAAACCAATGTAAAGCGCTTTGGGGCTGAGAAAACCAGGGAAAAACGCTATACTGTATTTATCACTTACCATTTGTATGAGAAATAGCCAAAGTACAAAAAGTCTCACCCCGTCCGGTTGTGGGAAGGTATCACTGGTGTTCTCCATCCCCGCCGGCATCGGACAGGCTCGCACCGAGCTGTTCACGGCGGGTTTGGAGTCAGTATTGTTCGCCATGGCTACCATAGCAACGCTGAGGTTGACCCGGAGACCGTAGACGACACTGAAGCCGAAGAACATCAAGACGGCGAGGGTGAGGCGAGCGGAGCAGCACTGGGGAGGAACTGAGAACACAGAGATAGTTACATGTAGTCAGCGGTGGATTAGATGAACTAAACTAATCAGTGTTTGTTTATCAGTTGAGGACGTGAACCGTATTGTAATGTATTCTTCTTACGCTACATACACACAGTGAATTATCTGAAAAAACACATCAGAAAGACACAGCTGATGAAATGGACAACATCGGTTGATTGTGTTGACAGATTAATGTATTCATTTAAATGACTTCTTTCAATAAACTTTTCAATCACAAAATATTAAGGCCAATGTAGGTAAAACTAAATATTATTACTCTTTTAAACAATCTTTAAACCACATGACATGCTAATAAGATATAGTATGTTGTAGCCTCGTTTATATCCACATAATAAAAGAGCTGTCAACACATTTGTAAACAACAGTAGTTTTCAATATTATGTACATAACCCGTGCGTCTACATTTTGACCGAATGTCCCTTTAAAAAGTGTGAATGGCAAATGGTCTAAATTGGTAATCCATTCATGTTAAGGATCAACTCTCACTCACTCAGACACTTTATAAATGTGTCGTCATGGTTTCAGCCTCATGTGATTTTAACTGCAGCTGTTTGACAGTCAGCCACCTCAGTGAGATCTTACATAACAAGTAAATGTCTTACCAAGCAGGTGCTGATGTTTAAAAGACGACGACAACTAATTCGCTGAGTAAGCCGAGAGAAATGCTTGTGACTGATATTTCCAGAACTACAAAAATGTTAAGTGAAGAGTAGGTTGTTGTTAACTGCAAACGCTACATTTTCTATGTTGCGAAAGAAGCCGAAATAGCTTCGGCACATTGCACTATTTTGTCTGTGTTCATGTCCCGTGCAGAGGAATGAGTGTTATACAAAGTTAAGTATTTGCAGGGAAAGCCAACAATGATGGAAAACTATTTAGTGGCCGCATTGGTAAGTAAAGGATTCAGCAGATTAAATTGATTATGAAACCAACCTTCTTCAGTTGCAGTCCTGTATATGAATGTAACTTAAAGAACTTGGAACTAGTCTTGAGATTTTTTTTAAAATTTCGTAGCTACCTTTATCATTTTCAATGAGGGGTTCACCATCCTCGTCTTCCTCCAGAGGGGATGAGTTGATGGAGGTGCCATTGGGCAGCGGCATGGCACACGGACGACACAGGAAAACTCTGTAAAATGAAGTCACTGAACCATGCTGTGCTGGAAACCTGTGGGACAGGATAAGATAGTGGTAGTTAACACTGACACACACACACACACACACACACACACACACACACACACACACACACTCACTCACTCACTCACTCACTCACTCACTCACTCACTCACTCACTCACTCACTCACTCACTCACTCACTCACTCACTCACTCACTCACATACACACACACACACACACACACACACACACACACACACACACACACACACACACACACACACACACACACACACACACACACACACACACACACACACACACACACAGTAGTTCCTGATTTCACAAGATGCTGAAATGGAAATATTTGAACCAACTTGAACTTACAAAAGCTACTGACACCTCGAAGAGCCAGAAGAGAGATTTTGGTGAAGATGCAGATGAAGCTCAGAGTGAGTTTGTCTCTTGATATTGACTTCACCGACCTGTAATCTTTAAACAGAGAAATGCAGAAAGTCAAATATAAACACAACAGACTGGGTTGTTGTTGTTGTTCGGGTAAAGCAGTTTAGGAACTAAAGAAAAAACACTCGTGGCATCGGCTAAACATGTCTATTCCAAGGCTCCAACCCACGATGTTTTGAAAAAGTATGTAACCTAATGTCAACATGAAAACCACCTAACGTTGGGTAATTCCTCTTTAATACTGCTGCAGTCTATGGGTAAATCAGATAAGAATGAAAATACATGAGGAAGTGTGGGTAAAAGCCTCGTAAATGACAAGATTTGATGTTTTTCTGTGTCATACATGGCAGTTTGGGACGATGAATTTGAAGACATCAGCCTGGACTTATCACTGTTTTCTGATATTTTAAAGATAATAAGATTAGTGGAGGTAATACTCAAGAGTTGGAGATTTGATCAAATTTAAGTTTTAAATAAAGAGTATACATGCTGACTCATAGTTTCACTTCTGCTGCTGCTGATGCTGATGCTGTGATGTTGCTGGCAATACAGAAACATTTCCTTATTCAGGAACTGAGATCATTTGTTTTTAGCTTAGATGATGGTGCATTTTTTGACATGGCAGGTTTTGGCGGGATGTAGGGGGGTTGGATTTTGTAATTCCAATTTCTTATGTCAGCAGAGATTTAAAGTGTTACAAAGAGGGCGCTCCGGTGGCGTGGTGGGTGGAGCGCGTGCCGTGTTGGCTCCGGCCTTCGCTGCAGTGGTCGCGGGTTCGGATCCGACCCGTGGACCTTTGCTGTGGGTCGTCCCCCCTCTCTCTCTGTCTCCCAATTTCAACTCTGTACTATCCAGTGGAGCTTGAAAATGCCAAAAAAATTATCTTAAAAAAAAAAGTGTTACAAAGATCCCTTGAAGATGCTGGTCTAAGGTCTAAGCTTATTGCATCAATAAACACCTACAGCGATGTGAAATTACCCTTATGTTATCACATAGACTTCAAATCAATAAGTTTTGTCTGGGAAGTGTGTCAGCAGCCCAACAAACTTTGATCCTGAATCCACAAAACACCAAAAATCAATCATGCATTAGTGTCTGTCAGTAAACACAAGATAAACACATACTGTTTGGTCTGAGGAGTCTGAAACCCAAAAATACAGAATTTAAAGTCACACAATAGAGAGAAAAGCAGCATATGTTTACATTTAAGAAACAGAAACAAGTTATGATAATCAAAAAAAATTGAGAATTAATTTTCTGACCATCAGCTGATAGACTAAATGCATAAAATAAAATTCCCTGGAGTTTATCTGTAAAATGTGTCGGAGAGACAGACATCTCAAACATGTTTCAACTTGCTGTTAATTTAAGGCCCCTAAATCCTGGCAAGACTTGCCTGAGGAAGGTTACTCTTATACTGTTCTGTCCTTTTTTGTGTTTTACAGCACAATGTTCCTGTCATTGTGAAATTTGTTTGACAATTTAAAATGTTATTAATATGATATGTGACATTTACTTTGCAACAACATTTTTGAATCACATTTTAGGTTTATTTTCATTATTGATAGATCTGCTGATTATTTATTTGTCACAAGTTCCCAAAGTCGAAAGTGAAATCAACACACGTCACATCCAAAACAACAGAGCAAAAAAACTAAATATCCAGTAAGTTCTTTATCATAAAAGATTAAGAAAAACAGAACATTTGTTAGAGATAATGAAGCCCTTGAATTGTATGACTTATTATTATCTAAATGATTACACATTATCTGTCCCTATCATTCTTGTAGTTCTATTACATGTGTGTTTGTATGTCTGATGCTGTTTGTCTTTGTTCGTAGTGATTAGATGAGCTGGATGAGCTGTTTGTCCTTTTAACATTCAATTTGATCTTCATTCTTCTTTTCAGCCCGCACCTGACCTCCCCTCAAAAGGCTTTTTGTCTTTTTGCCAGGCCGACTTTGTAAAAAAGAATTTGTTCTTAATGACCTGCCTGGTTAAATAAAGGTTAAATAAACTGAATGAAATTAGGTTTACATATTTTGCATCCCTAATACACTTTGGCATCCTTTTATTAAACTTGTCACAATTTACATATGCCAAAGAAAATACTATTTGCCATTTACCATGTGACCTATCTATGTCTGCAAATTAGTTTCTCTGCAACTAAGTTTGTAAAAAAATATGTGTTAATAGTCAATCATGAGATCCCCGAAAAAAACAGCCCAATTCACTTTTCTAAAACATTTCGTGTTTTATTTCCAATTTCTGCTTCTTTGGGTTGAACTAGGGATGGACAGGTCAGATACAGTGGGAACCATTGCAGTTTTTTTTTCTCCACATGCTTGTTTTTTGTAATTATAAAACATATAAAAAATATTAAGTCAGATTATCTGCACGGACATTTATAATAAAAAAAGGGTTAAGGACCTACTTCCTGTGACAATTACTCTATAACAATGCAAATGGGTACCACAAGCCAAAAGCAATGTTTTTAAATAGCTAATTTTGACAAACTAACAACAATAAAAGCATAGTACTCCATTTATGAGATAATTCACACCCTTCAGCCTCTTGCAGATATAAAATATTACAATTATTAACCAGTTATTACAATCTGAACTCACCATTTTTCTGTCAACTTGCTGATTGATTGAAGACTGAAGTAATTCTTAATGAACTAAAACAGCTGAATAATTTTAAATAATGGAATTGAGAACTAATACAATGCGAAAGTACAAAATGTACATTATTAAAAATGGCTATAGAGTGATGCATAGAAATGGCAACAACAGCAACATACACTGTCTATAGCGTTATTACATGTTACGCCTGTTTTAAAATAAGAAAAACCTGAACATAGCCTACATCTATTAAATAAACGTAGGCCTATGTTATGTGCAAAGTATCAGACATGTACAGGAACATAACAAAAACAGAACAAAAACAAATAAAGGAACCTCTCACACAGCAGACATCAGACTCACTCACTCACTCACTCACTCATTCACTCACTCACTCAATCACTCACTCACTCACTCACTCACTCACTCACTCTTTTGTCAACTTGCTGATTGATTGAGGACTGAACTAATTCTTACTGAACTAAAACAGCTGAATACGGTGAAATAATGGAATTGAGAACTAATACAATGCGGAAATTAGAGTGCAAAATGTACATTATTAAAAATGGCTACAGTCAACATACAGTAGGCTATGTGTGAAACTAAATTAAAGTGTGCAAGGAAACCTCTCACACAGCAGACATAGCATAGCGAGTGTATTACTGCTAAAAGACACCTTGCATGTATATTTCGGTAATAACATCTTACCTTGAATAGCGTTTTAAATCAAACACATCTGGTAAGAGGCTGCCTTGTCTGCTGGAGTGAACGTTATGGAACATAAAAGATATATAGGCTAAGACTTCAGTTTTAGGTGTCATGCCACAGCCGGTTAGACAAGCACAAAGTAGGCTGTGCTTATGTTTTTCACTGAAGCTGGGAAATAGTCACATGAGAGGAGCGCAGATCTACAAAACAACAAGAGCAGCTACGCCTCGTCCAATGACAGCAGCGCTTATGTTGTAAGTCAGCATAGCGGAAGTGACGTTTCAGCACCCGAACCAGACCAACGGAGAGGCACCTATTTGGCGACGCATGGGGAAAGTGGAACTCCACCGGAAGTGGATTTCATTGGTCAGAATTGTAACCTATTTGTTTTCTTCTTTTTGTTTTACTGCCGGAGTTCACCTAGCGGTGAATAATAATACACGGTTTCCACCGGTTATGATGCTAGTACACAGTAAAATACGTCAGTTTGTTAAGGGTCCCAAGTGGCCAGGACGGTGGTAAAAAGTACATGTTGAGGTAGAAGATGAATGAAGCAACGAAGCTTTGTGTACATCTTCTGAAATCCGTCTGTTTAATTCACAATCATCACGAGTAGGTCAATCACATACAAATATCAACTCTTATAAATGAAACACAAAAAGAGCCGAGTTAAATTTTTTCTGCATACAATAAGGGGGCAATGACGGCATTTTACTTTGTGAGGCTTTTTGGGGGGGTGTGTTTGGCTTAATGTGTATGAATGATCAAGTGCAATGTGGTCAGGCTGAGCAGGCTGGAGGTCAGGCTGAGCAGGCTGGAGGTCAGGCGCTGCACCATGTGTATTAAGTTGGCATAAAGCCAAATGCCTTTCTATGTCCACTCTCCGTATGACCGTCTGTGGACAGTTAGGGCAGTGGTAATGCCCAACCGCTCGGCATGGCTGACTGCACCTGTGTAAGATGTCTGAACAAAAAAAGATTGCTCATGTTAAAAAAATAAATACAACAACATCAAGTCAGAGTTCATTTCAGGGAAAAACTTTAGGCTGCAAACATACCTTTGAAGCGTGGAAGAAATAGTTTCTGAAAAAGAAAGTAGCATTTTCGTGAATGCTGCATTAATGCTATACATAGTTATTTTATCTGAAACAATAGCTCAAACATTAGGCTAACGTTTGTGTAACTAATGTTAAGGTTGCTTGTGACCATAGTACTGCCTATCTGTCTAACAAACAATTAGGCCTATTTCTATTACAGTCCTATCTGTCTAACAAACAATTAGGCCTATTTCTATTACAGTCCTATCTGTCTAACAAACAATTAGGCCTATTTCTAGTATAGTCCTATCTGTCTAACAAACAAACAATTAGGCCTATTTCTAGTATAGTCCTATCTGTCTAACAAACAATTAGGCCTATTTCTAGTATTTCTAGCCATTCTCAATACTTTTATTTTAACAGTTGACAATTAGGCATATCTGTGTAACAAATATATAATCATCCTGACTTCCAAAAGCTGCTTGTCTTTTCCAGCCATTCTGATATGTCATTTATAGCTGTCAATCATTGAATGAAGCTGTCAAACGTACCTGCACTTATAGCTGTCAAATTTTGAAATCGTCTTCTAAACCAATGAAATCGAGAGTTCATGGTTTTCGACCAATGAAATGACGTTCGGGGAGGGACAACGCTTTTGACCAATGAACGAATGAACTGAGTTTGGGGCGTACAATTCTGACCAATGGAATTAGTTTGGGGCGTGGCCCCATCTTGCTTCCGGTGTAGTGGAGGTCCGTTTTCTCCATGCGTCTCCAAATAGGTACTCTTGGACCAACGGCTGGCCCGGGATCCTGTTCATGTTTAAGTGAAACATATTATTTAAACTAAATAAATAAAATGTGAATAATATGTTTTAAATTGTATTTCTTCTTATTATTATTACTTTGGCTAATTGCAATGCTTAGCTGCGGCCGTTTCTAATGTGTTGTCATGGCAACTAGTCCAACTCCTCTGTGTATCAAAAAAAAACATTTGCTCTCATCTCTTTCACAGTTCAAGAAAACTTAAATAAAAAACAAAGAAAAAGATTAAAGTAATGTATTTGTTTTGGTCTAACCTGAGGTAGGCTGCTGTTTGTGCCTGTATTTAAATACTGCAAATAGGCTATCACTGACTAAATTGTAAACATTGTTAGAATTGTATCTTTTTCCTGTTATAGTATTATATACAGATAGACCTACATCACAGTTACATGATACATAAAGGCAGTACATATCCAGCAGAAGTGCAACTAATGCATTTTTGTCTTTGATATATCGATACATTTTCTTAACATTGTAAATAATCCTGCTTTTAAAAATGTGCCCAAAGTGAGATTGTAATGTAGGCTAGGCTACTAAAACGGCCCAGTAATAGCCTACTTAACCTCACCTGAATATAAACATAGGCTAATGATAAACAATGTAAAAACCAAAACACTTCAAATTATTCTCCATTTAAACAATACTGGCCCAATGATATTAATATTATACAATGATTCAATTAAAATATAGTTTATATACACTCAGCGGCCACTTTGTTAGGTCTACACCTATTCAATTGCTTATAAAAACAAATAGCTAATCAGCCAATCACTTGGCAGCAACTGTGCTGAAGTTCAAACCGAGCATCAGGGAAAAAGGGGGTTTAAATGACTTTGAACGTGGCATGGTTGATGCTGCACGGCAGGATGGATCCATGCTTTCATGTTCTTTACGCCAAATTCTGACCCAACCATCTGAACTTCGCAACTGAAATCGAGACTCATCAGACTAGGCAAGATTTTTCCAATCAATCTTCTATTGTCCGATTTTGGTGATCCTGTGCGAATTGTAGCCTCAGTTTCCTGTTCCTATCTGACATGAGTGGCACCCAGTTGGGTCTTCTGCTGCTGTAACCCATCTGCTTCAAGGTTGGACGTGTTGTGCGTTCAGAGATGGTATTCTCCATACCTTGGTGGTTGTAACGGGTGGTTATTTGAGTTACTGTTGTCTTTCTATCATTTCAAACCTGTCATGTCTGCCCATCCTCCTCTGACCTCTGACATCAACAAGTCATTTTCGTCACAACTGCCGCTTACTGGATATTTTTTCTTTTACGGACCATTCCGTGTAAACCCTAAAAATGGCTGTTTGAACTTCAACAAGTTTTCCTGTCCAGCTCTACATGCTTAAATGAATTGAGTAGCTGCCATGTGATTGGCTGATAAGTTATACTGTATGTGTTAACAAGAAATTGAGCTGGTGTACCTAATAAAGTGGCCGGTGAGTGTATATAAATGTTCAGACCTCTTTCTGTATTCTGTACCCTGGGTTCAAATGTCTTTTGTTGTGAATGTTTAAGTGTCCTGTGTGGAGTTTGCCCTGCTGCGTTCCTTCTCCTCGGCCCACGGTTGGATCTTACCCGAGCCGAACAGCGCGTAGACGAGAGCGCCGCCCAGGTTCACCCCGGCCGCCACCCAGAACACAGTCCTCCAGCCCGCCATGGTGTGCTGGACACCACAGAAGAAGAAAGAGATTCATGTACTGCTTACATTAGGCCTTTAAGTTCAGTGTGTTACTATAAAAGTGTGAGTAGAAAGAGCATGAGATTGTCTTCATTTATGATATTTTATGCATGTTATCCAAAAAAACTTATGCAATTATCCAACTGAGCAATATTTATTCTCATATTCTTATTCTTCTTATTTTTTATTTTATGCCATTTTCAATGTAATTTATAGTACAGAGAGACAGAGATTAAATGGTGCAGATAGGGTAATGACATGCAGAGAACCGACCACGGGCCAGACTCGAACTGGGTCTGCTGCTTCTGAAGAGTGAGCCTCTATAGAGGGGATGCTCTAAACACTACACCACGAGCGCCCCAAATATAAAATAGTAGTTCTTTGGTCCAGTGAAAACAAACTGAGCAAATAATTAATTTTAAGAGACTTACGTCCTCAGTGAAGTATCCCGTAACGATCGGTGCCACGATTCCAGGAATGGTCGCGAATGTGTTGGTGATTCCCAGCAAGAATCCTGCGTACCTGCAGAAGAGAGGAATGAAATATATATTTTCTTTAGTTTTTCTTTCGAATACAAAGACAACATATACTGTAGGCTAAAAAATCCATGTTCTCTTTGTCTGAGACCAAGACAAGGCAGATTATTTATGTGTACCATGTTGAGAAAAAAGTGAGATCTTGAAAAAGTGTTCTGTTTACCAAGACCAGTCTGGAGAACTACAACACTGTCTTCTCAGAAACTTAAATAGTTATTTTCCGGATCCAACACGAATAACGGACATGGCATAGTGAGTAGAGAGAGTGTGAACTGGAATAACACCCACTGTGGCGCGATGTCAATCTGGTTGATCCAGACCCCAGCGGAGACGGCCCCGGCTATGGCCGTGGACAGCGTGAGGAAGGTTACCGTGAGGACGTGGCTGCAGCCGGCATAACCCACGGCAACAAGGAAACCTGCGCACGGCAACATACCTGCACAGAGGAGAGGAGGTTAACATAATTAATACCAGAACACACTGAGACAACATCAAGAAAGTTATTGATTGTCTTTGGGTCTTAAAAGTTGTAAAACTTCAAACATTTGATTGGCATGCCATAAAACATGTATATGGGCAACATGATATATATCACAGGGCAGCATTTTAATGCATTTAGGCATTTAGAGGTGGTCAAAACAATGTACTGAAGTCAAACCGAGCATCAGAATGGGGGAAGAAAGGGGGTTTAGGTGACTTTGAACATGGCATGGTTGATGGTGCACGGCAGGATGGATCCATACTTTCATGTTGTTTACACCAAATTCTGAACCTGCCATCTGAATGTCGCAACTGAAATCGAGACTCATCAGACCAGGCAAGATTTTCCAATCTTCTATTGGTAAATGGTAAATGGACTCCACTTATATAGCGCTTTTCCCTGGTTTTTCACAGACTCAAAGCGCTTTACATTGTTTTGTACACATTCACCCAATCACAAACACATTCATACACCGATAGCAGCAGCTACCACGCAGGGTGCAAGCTAACTATCGGGAGCAATTCGGGGTTCAATGTCTTGCCCAGGGACACTTCGACATGTGGCAGGTAGACGGGGGATCGAACCTCCGACCCTGCACTCCAGAGGCGAACTCCCTACCCACTTTGCCACTGTCCAATATTGGTGATCCTGTTAGAATTGTAGCCTCATTTTCCTGTTTTTAGCTGACAGGAGTGGCACCCGGTGGGGTCTTCTGTTGCTGTAGCCCATCTGCTTCAAGGTTGGTCGTGTTTTGCGTTCAGAGATGGAATTCTGCATACCCTGGTTGTAACAAGTGGTTATTTGAGCTACTGTTGCCTTTCTATCATCTCAAACCAGTATGCCCATCCTCCACTGACCTCTGACTTAGAAAAAGGCATTTAATGTCCACACAAATGCCGCTCACTGGATATTTTTTCTTTTTCGGACCATTCTCTGTAAGCCCTAGAGATGGTTTGGACTGAAAATATCAGTAGATCCGCAGTTTCTGAAATACTCATACCAGCCCTCCTGGCACCCTCAAAATGACCATGTTCAAAGTCACTTAAAACCCCTTTCTTCCCCATTCTGTTTCTCGGTTTCAACCTCAATAAGTTGTCTCGTCCAGGTCTACGTGCCTAAATGCATTGAGTTGCTGACATGTGATTGGCTGATAAGTTGTATGTGTTAACAAGAAAATGAACCGCTGTACCTAATAAAGTGGCCGATGAGTGTATATTATACGTATACTATATGTATGTGTGTATCTGGATTCTGGATATTTGTGCTATACCATTCAAAAACAACAAACTGAATCTCCATTCAAAGTCATTTGTTCATTTATGATGAATTAATTTCTCCACATTCAAGACATGCCATGTTTTACATTGGGCAAGTAGATGAGGAAGCTCACATTCTTCAATATGAGCTTCAAGAAAGATGGAAAAAACTACAGTACTTAAAGCATGTTAACAAGTGTCCTGACCTGCCAGTGTGAATAGTTTGCGTACAGCGGTGACGCTGAACACCCTCCTCTTGATTAGCGCGTCGGCTAGGAAACCAGACAGAGACGAGGTCAACCAGGCGCCGAGATACGGAAGAGCGGAGAGGAAACCGTTCTGTAAAGAGAGAGAGAGAGAGAGAGACACAGAGAGAGAGACACAGAGAGAGAGACACAGAGAGAGAGAGAGAGAGAGGATGTTAGTTACTACACACCGTCACACAGAACCATATCATTTTAGAAAACAACGTTAAGAAACAGTGGAACTTTTAGACTGATACCGGACTCCGGAATAATCTGTTGGTAAAGTGAGGAAAAAGTATAAATATGAATAAATAAATAAAAGAACTATAAAACTCACTGATTTCAGGTCAAAGTGCAGGATGTTGCTCATGTATGTTGGCAGTGAGGTGAGCAGCGTGTAGTAGGAC
Organism: Ammodytes marinus; assembly: GCF_949987685.1. Lineage (NCBI taxonomy): Eukaryota > Metazoa > Chordata > Actinopteri > Uranoscopiformes > Ammodytidae > Ammodytes > Ammodytes marinus. Next base: position 6,824,380 of record NC_137221.1, on the reverse strand, counting down.
CAGTTTGTACACATCTGGGTGATGATGATGGCCCACAGGGGGACAGAGAGCAGCATGGGCAGCAGGGGCACGGACCAGCCATGAGCTTTGCCCTGATGGTTTGACATTTATTATAGAAATCTGCAGGGGAATGACATGCAGAGAACGACCACGGGCCGGATTCTAACCCGTGGTCTGCAGCTTCTGAGGACTGAGCCTCAATTGGGGGTGCGCTAACCACTACACCATTGCCTCTTTTGTCATTTGCAATCACAACCCATTTTAACCAGCTACACTAAAGGAAATGTAGTTATTAATGTAAATGTTTCATGTGCACCTGAGATCCGATGGAGTTGATGATGTAATCTCTCTCCTGTTCGCTGATTCGTTGATGGGTGCGAGGGTCATCGGATACGAGAACAAACCACAAGACGGCCCAGAGGCAACCAGCCCCTCCTGAAGAGAGAGAGAGAGAGAGAGAGAGAGAGAGAGAGAGAGAGAGAGAGAGAGACAGAGAGACAGAGACAGAGAGACAGAGAGACAGAGAGAGAGCGAGCGAGAGAGAAAGAAGGTTTTATAGTTTATGAGAGCTTTTAACATTCACAGTGGTGGTGATTGATTCAAGTGTTACCTAATGTCTGCTCCAAATGTATCATGAAGAGGGTGAATACTAGACCTGAACCAACTTAAAATTATGAATTCCTTTTTATTATGCACATGCTGCCCTCCATAGTGGCAGTATATACCACCCCAGCATCTTCTTCTAGCAAGTATTTATTTTTGGGGACGCTTGTGGTGTAGTGGTTAGAGCACCAACCCATAGAGGCTCAGTCCTCAGAAGCAGCAGACCACGGGTTAGAATCCGGCCCGGGTCGTTCTCTGCATGTCATTCCCCTCTCTGCCCCTTTTCACCTCTGCTAATAAAGCATTAAAAATGCCACAAAAATAAAAATAAAAATAAAAAGGATGTTTTAGTGAGCATTTTACCCTCCCTCACCACAGATGTAGAAGACAGCGGGCCAGCCTAATGTTTGGCAGATGAAGCCGGTTAGAGGCAGAGCCAGGAAGGCTCCAAAGTTTGCCCCGGACCCGGACAGCGTCATGAGGCTGGAGCGTTCCTGAGGAGGGGCCCAACGCGCCCACATCGCCATCATGGCCGGGAACGTCACGCCCTGGAGAACACATATGGAGACGGGCCGTCAGCAAGACAGCAAGAGGCACACTATCTATCTATGTCTATGTCTGTCTGTCTGGCTGTCTGTCTGTCCATCCATCCATACTCACCTCTCCAAACCCCTCCAGGGCTCGTAGTGCAAACAGCCAGTACAGTCCCATCTGAGCAGCCAGTGGAGTGAGCACTGTGAGGGCTGCGGTGCCAAACACACCCAGACCCAGGAACCATTTGCCCCCATAGTGCCCGGCCAGGTAACCGCCCGGGATCTGGGTGCACAGGTAGCCGAAGAAGAAGGCGCCTAGCAACCAGCCCTGGGCCTCAGAGTCCCACGGGTACTGGGGGATCTGGGAAGAGAGGGGAATTGTTTGAATACATTTGCAAATTTGGCAAAATTAACCATAGTAAAAAAAAGTCTCACCCCGTCCGGTTGTGGGAAGGTATCACTGGTGTTCTCCATCCCCGCCGGCATCGGACAGGCTCGCACCGAGCTGTTCACGGCGGGTTTGGAGTCAGTATTGTTCGTCATGGCTACCATAGCAACGCTGAGGTTGACCCGGAGACCGTAGACGACACTGAAGCCAAAGAACATCAAGACGGCGAGGGTGAGGCGAGCGGAGCAGCACTGGGGAGGAACTGAGAACACAGAGATAGTTACATGTAGTCAGGGGTGGATTAGATGAACTAAACTAATCAGTGTTTGTTTATGAGTTGAGAATGTGATCCATATAGTGATATTTATTAGTAGTCTGGACTATGAGCACAATGTATTTGATCGATATTTGCAAATTGTCTAATCTGGTAACCCATACATCTTAAGTGTCGACTGTCGCTCACTCAGACACTTGTGTGTCGTCATGATTTCAGCATCATGTGATTTTAACTACAGAGGTTTGATGGTCCGCCACCTCGGTGAGTGCATCTTACATAACAAGTAAATGTCTTACCAATCAGGTGCTGATGTTTACAAGACGACCACAAGTACAAGGCATTCGCTGAGTAAACCGAGATAAATGCTTGTGACTGATGTTTCCAGAACTACAACTACTGTTGTACAACAGCAGGTTGTTGTTTTCTACAAATTGCTTCAATCCCTATGTTGGAAAACAATTTAGTAGCTGCATTTGCATTGAACCAACATTAAGTTGCAGTCTTATACATGAATGGAACTTGGAACCTGGAAATAGTCCCGAGATTCTTGGTGTCTTAATTGAATTTCGTAGCTACAAAGGTAAACCCACCTTTATCCTTTTCAATGAGGGGTTCACCATCCTCGTCTTCCTCCAGAGGGGATGAGTTGATGGAGGTGCCATTGGGCAGCGGCATGGCACACGCACGACAGGAAAATTCTGTAGAATTAAGTCACTGAACCATGCTGTGCTGGAAACCTGTGGGACAGACAAAGATAGTGATAGTTAACATTGACACTCACTCACTCACTCACTCACTCACTCACTCACTCACTCACTCACTCATTCACTCACTCAATCACTCACTCACTCACTCACTCACTCACTCACTCACTCACTCACTCACTCACTCACTCACTCACTCACTCACTCACTCACTCACTCACTCACTCACTCACTCTTTTGTCAACTTGCTGATTGATTGAGGACTGAACTAATTCTTACTGAACTAAAACAGCTGAATACGGTGAAATAATGGAATTGAGAACTAATACAATGCGGAAATTAGAGTGCAAAATGTACATTATTAAAAATGGCTACAGTCAACATACAGTATGTGTGAAACTAAATTAAAGTGTGCAAGGAAACCTCTCACACAGCAGACATAGCATAGCGAGTGTATTACTGCTAAAAGACACCTTGCATGTATATTTCGGTAATAACATCTTACCTTGAATAGCGTTTTAAATCAAACACATCTGGTAAGAGGCAGCCTTGTCAGCTGGAGTGAACGTTAAGGAACATAAAAGATATATAAGACTTCAGTTTTAGTTCAGTTTTTTGGTGTCTTGCCAGAGTCGGTTAGACAAGCACAAAGTAGGCTGTGCTTATGTTTTTCGCTGAAGCTGGTAAAAAGTCACATGATACCAAGGGGGCAAAGTGATTTTATTGGCATGGCATGTTGTAAAAGGTTGTTCACCAGAAATGATGGACCAGGACCTTCAAGGATCACAACCTGCTGGAAAGCCACAAGGGGCGTAAATAGCAAATCGGAGCCACGGTTTAATGCAATGTTTAAATTGAAATTTTTAACTTATACGTATCATCATGAAACTTTGCCAGTTGATAACTGAGATTAAAACAATGATTTTTTGTATTTAATTTTTTTTCTAAAATGTTTGAATATATGCAAATTGAATTTTTTAATCTCACTTATTATACATACCTTTAAAAAACAAAAATCTAGATGTTGGATAAAGCCAGAGTCAAAATCTTTATTGCAGTTTGACAACACATTAGTGTAGTAAGTTTCTACATAACCAACTTCCTCTGTGAGAAATGGTGTGAGAAATTTGGTTTGATATTGGTTAGATAAAAATCTCAAATTCTAAATCAGTTACCTCAACTAAACTTTTCAATAATCATTATTAGCACTATTCTGAAGGTAAATACTGTTGGATTTGTTCATATGTTATTCATTGTCTGATTTATGAGACATTTTCTTATTCAAAACATGATGAAAATGCATTTTTAAGAGCTGTACATAGTATTTTTTGATTTATAGAATGAAAAAAGTCTGTCTCAAATCTGTTCTGTTTGGAGACTAATATGTTGTAAAAATGCAATAAAAATGTGAACCCTGCCTTTCTCAACATCTAGATTTTAGTTTTTTAAAGATGTGCAAATGTGTGCATAGGCTAATTAGTGAAATATGCCACATTTGTTTTGCATATTTATTCAAACATTTTCAATGTTACCCTCGCATTGAACTGTGACTCCGATTTTCTATTTCCGCCCCCTGTAGCTTTCCAGCAGGTATTTGACAAGGTTGTCCACCAAGGTTGTGATCCTTGAAGGTTCATCATTTCTGGTGAACAATCTTTTATAACATTCCATGTCAAAAAAGAGACTTTTGCCAATAGATATTTTATAAATTGCCCCCTGGAATGAAAGGAGCGTGGATCTACAAAACAACGAGAGCAGCTACGGCTTGTCCAATGATGCAGCGCGTAAGTTTTACGTCAGCAAAGAGGAAGTGACGTTTACTACGTGGAGTATTAAAGTCACACATATTATTTAAAATAAATAAATACAATGGGAATAATATATTTAAATTGTACATCTTATTCTTCTTCGTCTGTTTCCCCTTTACCTAATTGCTAAGCTACGGGCGTTGCTATGTGTTGTCATGGAAACGAGTCCTCTTCCTCTGTGTTGTGGACAAGCTGTCAGGAGTTCCTCTTAATCAACCGGTCACCCATTTTTATTCACCCTTAAATTATCCACATACCGTCGTATCCATGGCCCACTACAGAGTAAGTATTTTAGTGTTACATAGGCCTACTTTCTGTCGCTGTTAATATTTTTTTAATTACACGCTAGGTTTATGTTATTCGCTTGGTATCGTGTGCTAACTAGCTAGCATCATAGCAACGTATCCCCGCTGTTACGCCAAGTTTTGCCTAACTTGTCGAGAAGTTTACAGAACTGAATAGATACCTATCTCTGCATTATAATGTACCCATTATGTAGCTTTATGTCTGAAGAGCTGTGAATTACGTAGCTATAGCCTACTAGCTAATATGTTGGGCTGCTTTAGCTCCACAATGTACATTTCATGCATTTAATAATCACCCGAGTTGAAATGATAGCCAGGGGCTTTATTACTTAAATAATGCATGCACTACACTATTTCAAACTCAGGAATAACATTAGTCTGCATAAAGTTAGATGGTAAACGCGCTAAATATAAGTATTAAGGTTCTGTTTTATCGTTTATTTTTTGTTGATTACAGAAAATCCTCTTCGTAAACCCCAAGTTATATTGCATGTGGATACAACCGGTCAGACCTGTGTTGTTGTTTCTGACTTATTTGTGAGTCACACATTTGTTTTGTTATGTTTTGTTTCAGGCCTCAGAACCGAAGCGAGAACAGTTCAGAAGATATTTAGAAAAATCTGGGGTCCTTGACAGTATAACAAGTGGTAAGTATACAAGTTAATTTAATATCAAAATACCCTATTCCGCATGTAAATTAAACATCCAGTGCATGGTGTTAAATTCACTCACTCGTCAATATCATGGCTGTGCTGCTTCATCACCAGTTTTCTTTCTCTTTTGCAGTTTTAGTTGCACTTTATGAAGAGAATGACAAACCCAACAATGCACTGGAGTATCCTTTTGTTATGTATGTAGCTTTAAATAACTTGTGGTGGTCATAAACGGGTGTTCTTGTGACTTCAATGAGAATACAGGACCCTCCAACCCTAAAAACAAAGGAGATGTGTTTATTTTATAGAGAGTAAATGGTAGAGAATCAAATTAGTTTTTAGTTTGGCCAAGTTTGTACACGCAACACGCTACATCTGATGAGATACATATTATAATACCCATACTGCCGTGTTTATGCTTTGACTTGAGTTTGCTCAGGTTTTTCCCTGAGGAAACGGCGAACCTAATAATTATGGTCCCTGTTGTTGTACTTGTAGTAACTTGGCAACAAAGGTTGGAAATACTCAACTTTGCCATTAAAACCTTCTTTGCCTCTTTCCATTTAACCTGTAAATCTCTTTGATGGGCTCCATTTGAAACAGGAAACTGTGTTAATTATTGGGTGTGAGATGCGATTTGACGACTCCAGACCTAGTGAAATGTCAAGATAAATTTATCTTGTTATCATTGTTCTTATAGATTTATTACGTAGCCTGTGATGTGGTGTTCCACCGACTGGAGAATGGAGATAAGACTTTTGGTTGTCCTACGGACAATCACTGGGACGATATCACTTAGTGGGTAAAACACATAGTATTTACTTTCCCTTGAAAGTATTCCTGGTATTTTAAAATGTCTGAAATCCAGCCACCCAGCTGTAGAACAGGTTTCGTTATATAGGCGGCCGTGGCCTGCATGAGAATCGTCCTCTTGGTCTTTGGTGACCTCAAGGCCAAATGTGTCGCGTGGAAACAAATTGAACATTGATTTATTAAGAGACTAATGTGTAATTGCTAAAACCTACTGCTGCTAGATAATGGTATTGAGCTAGGCTGCAGTTTAATGTGCCAACCAGGCTATAGCGACAGCTCTCCAATAAAGGCCGCTAAGAGGCTTAAGTGGGGTCCAGGCATTTACACGTCATTCAATTAGGCTACTAAGTCCGGTGATGAGTATAGTTTGAAAATTTAATAAATGAAGGCAGAACGGATTAATGAAAACATGACGAGGGTATTGAAAACAAATAAAGAAAAGATAAACTGTTGTAATTGACGCTAGTTTGACGATAATTTGACGGTTGTTTGACGGTAAACAGAAAATATCAGGTGCGCCACTAACCCCCTTTGTATCCTAACTCCCGCCCGCCACAAGTGCCCAGGTATATAGATTAAACCCCACCCACACCCACATGTGTCAATCAAAAGGAAGTGACATAAACCAAAACAGTGTGCGTGACTTTTCAAAATTAACAGTAAACAAATAGACCAAATGTATTTTGGCCCCTACACAGGCTTTAGTTTATTGTACTGTGGTGTGATGCTGTCATACTTGACACATGGAATGCCACAGGTAGAGATGCATCGATCCACTGTTTTTCCAGTTCCCATCCTATTCTTAAACCTGGATCTGGGTATCTGCTGATGCGATACTGATACCCATACCACAGCTCTATTTTCCTTGATGATCATTATTATTTTTGTTAACATGAGGCTGTAGTAAGGCACAGAGCACTTCATATTTAAAAAAGCATAATAATAGAATTTCAGAACAGAATTTCCAATCGAGTATATAGATAATTCACAACTCCTTTATAAGGTTTCCTGAGTGAATATTTATAATAAAAGAGCAAAAACTGTAGAGAGATAAATAATTCTACTATAAAAACAACAATGGCTACTTAATACATTTGAACAGGACAAATCATGGCAGGCTGTATGTGAATGCAGACTATGGAGTATGGATCTGTAAGTGGATCGGTGGTCAGTCCAACATCCGATAAGTGAATTATGGCCGTATCGTCACTCGATACAGATATAGGATTGGATTGGTCTTGTCTCTAACAGTATGCCGGGCAGAAGATAATTATATTTCACAGAAAGCCGTGAATGTCCCCAGAAAGAACAAGTCACTGTTGCTGGATCATCTGCACTAAGTTCAACCACATCTCGCTTGGTGTTGAAATATTCTGTCGACTGAATATTGAAATCACAAGTTGCCCTTAACGACCTTCTCAGTTTCATAAAGCTTCACCTCGGGTCGGCCGGTCCAGAGCCGGCAGACGTCGACGCTCTCCGCATGGAAATGGCCGATCTGCAACAGAAATGCAACCTGCTGGTGGAGGAGAACAATGAGCTGAAGAACAGGGTGAGGTTCTGTCTATATTTACAGATAAATACTACCACCCTGTCTGCTCCTACTGTGACCTCTGACCTTTGCTTTCATGCCTTTCTCAGCTGATGCAGTACGAGCCATCGCCTGAGGACGGAGCAGCAGAGTAGGAACGAGTTGTTGAGTTGCAGCTTTTTGGATTTTTTTTTCTTTAAAGAACATGTAAATGTTTATTTCATAATAATGGATGTACAGTGAACACAAAGTCACTTATTTTTTGTTCTAGTAGCAACTTTTAGCTTTGTCAAAAATAAAAGTTTTTTTTGCAGCATTTTGGCACCAGTCATTCTCTTGATGTTTGTTTCTGTTTCCAACCAAAAAGCTTTTAACATGCTTGTCTGAAAAAATACACATACTTAAAATAAAAAGCTTTTAATAAATAGTTTCTTAGACTGGTATTCTTTCAGATACATTTCAACAGATTTATACCTAGCATCATGTAAATAAAAATGTTTCATACAAAAGCAATTATTCAGAGGTCGCTACTCATGTGCATGACTGGACATTTTTAAGTTCTTTATGTCACCTTGCCAGCACAAAGATATTTAGCATTAATTTCCCATGTGACAGACACACACAAAGCCATTTGTTTGTTTTATAAAGAGGTGAGCTCACACGTGTTGGAAAAGGGCTTTCAAACCATCACTGATTCAACAGTAACCGGTTATGTAACAGCACTATGCGACCTAAAACAACATTATGGATTTGTGGTTCCGTTTTCCATTCCATTCTAATCATTCAGACACAGCAGATCCACACCGTCTGATCAATAAATGTCCATCAGACCGGCCGTAGAAACGTTGGGACATTAATATGTTGTAAAAATAGAATAAATAGAATTTGAACTCTGGCCTTATCCAAGAAATGTAACTTGACGCATAATTGGTTAGTTATTGACAACATTTTGTATTTATTCAAACATTTCTGAATTGTAATACAAAAAAATGTGGTTTTAATGTCAATAATCAACTTGCAAAGTTTCATGATACCTTTACGTTGACGATTTTACCCTATTCTCCTGCAGTGTCTTTTCTTAAAAACTGTGTGAGAAGTGAAGTGTTCACATAATAACCTACACCAAAAAATGCCTTATTGAGAGATAACGTTGCCATGTTGGCGAGCAGACAGATGTTGTTTAAAGTTCACATATTTTGCTAATTTTTAGGTTCAAACTTGTAATCTGGGTTTCTACTAGAAACTGTCTTCATGGCGCAGTGTCCAAAAAAACCTTTAAATTCTCACAGTTCCTTTGCTGAATCGCCTCTTTTCAGCCTCTGTCTGAAACGCTCCATTTTAGAGCCTGTCTCTTTAAGCCCCGCCTTCCAAAAAGCCAGTTCTGCTCTGATTGGCCGTAATCTAACTGCAGGTCTACCTGCCAGTTAGGGTTGGCTTCTCCTTTATGATGTCATAAGGGGAGGGAAACCCAACTGCGGTTTTCAGAAAGCTGGAGAAAAAAAGATAGCAATGTTTTTTCTCACACTTTATATGTGTGAAAAGTGCAGTTACATAGCATCCACATAACTTGCACCCAAATCTTGAGGATTCATGTTACAACGTTGATGAACGAACAGTCTGTTGTTTAAATCTGTAGATCGGTCGGAGCTCGTCTGCTGCTGCCGCTGCTCGCCGCTGACACCCTGCGGTTTGGGGGCGAGGCGACGGGGCTGTTGGTCTCGCGGCTGTGTCGGGATGCTGAGCTGAGCTCCTCCGCGCTGTCCGGGCTGTGGGGCCGCCGCAGGTCCGACTTTGGGAGCATCCTCGCCCGTGGGACCACACAGCCTCCCCGTTGCTTGGTGCTGTTGTTGCCATGATACGAGTCCCCGCTGTCGGAGCCGTTGCCTTCCAGTAGAGTGGAGCAGTTCCACGGGGGACTGACCCTCCGATTCTTCCGCGCTACGCCCGATAGCGTGGTACAGGAGGCCGGGTCGGCTACCGGTAAGGTCGGATACTCCGCCCGCGCACGCTCCATGTCGTCATGGTGCCGTGGCGAGGACCGTTCCGCCAGTTCGTCCAGTTTGTCTACAGTCGGAGGGGAACGCGTCTCGCTGCTGGTGTTGTTGGAGTTGCTGTTCTGCTCCGTGGGGCTCGGGACGCCCTCAGTAACGTCCTTGTGGCCGTCTGGCTTTGGACCGGGATCCCCTTGTATTGGGATGAAGGCAGAGGAGGCGTTCAGAAGAGGGTAGTTGGGTCCATTGCCTTGCTTCTCAAATAGTAACGTGTATCCACATGGGGCAGTGGGGATGGTCGCTTTTCGTCCTGCAGACGTGCCCATGTTGACCTGATGCACCACTGAATTCTTCTTGATGTAATATTCGTCCAGATCGTCTTTTGAATGCGGGTAGAAATCCAGAATGCCTTTCTTAAGCCTCTTGTATCCGAGGTGCACCAGCTCTAAAAGGCTGAGGAACAGTGAAATGCTGGCGATCGCTTGCATAAACATCATGAAAACAGTTTTCTCGGTTGGCCTGGAGACAAAGCAGTCCACCACATTTGGGCACGGCTCCCGGTCACACTTGTACAGCGGGCTGAGGTGGTGTCCATAGAGCACAAACTGTCCCGTCATGAAGATTACCTCCACCAATAAGCGAGTGAGAATGTGGGCCATGTAGGTGCAGAGCAGGGACCCTGTGAGCGGAGCTTTGTTGAGCTTGCCTTGCTCAATATGCCTCATTTCCTTCTCGATTCTCCGTCTCACCTCAACCAACTCTGGGTCCACGGCCTCCAGCTCCCGACGGAGGGCAACCTGCAATCAATAATCAAAAAAAAAAAATTAATATTTATAAAGCCCTTTACAGCAACCAGCAGGTATCCAAAGTTTAGGTTTTGAGTTTAGATTTAAAAAGACGTCTGTGATAATACCTTCTTGCAATGACGTTCCTTCTCCAGAGCGCGAAGCTGGTAGATGGCATGGCCCATGTAGACCAGGGAGGGAGAGGACACAAAAATCACCTGCAGGAAAGACAATTCCCGTTATTATGTGAAAGAAAAGTGGTAGGGCTGGGTGTTGGCAAGGGCTTCATGATACATGGGTCACTATGATATATCACAATACGATGTATATTGCGATATTCCACGTACTTCAACGGAAATGTAAAAACAGAGCTGAAATACCAGTTACTGTGTAAGATCTGGGTAGTTTTAATACATCACATCGCATCATATTGATAATTCAGCAGACAACTGAAATTCAAAATCTAAATCTGGCAATTCCAGGCAACTAGCTGCTCAGGAGCGGAGATTGTAGTTAACAACTTGTTTGAAACTTAAGTGAAGTAAATTGCTGTAAAAAGGGATTTGAAGATCATCAAAGATAAAAGATAAGTTTATTTCCAAAAAATCACCTGTAGCACCCAGTATCGGATGAGGGAGATGGGGAAGGCCTGGTCGTAGCAGACGTTTCGACATCCCGGCTGCTCCGTGTTGCAGACAAAGTCGGTTTGCTCATCGTTCCAAACGTCCTCGGCTGCGACGCCCAGCACAAGCATCCGGAATATGAAGAGGATGGTCAGCCAGATCTTCCCCACCATGGTGGAGTGGATGTGCACCTCCTCCAAGACCCCCCCCAGGAAGTTCCAGTCTCCCATTGTTTCACAGCAGCAGTGCTACAATGAACGAGGAAAACAATTTGAGTTATGATGATTATTAATGGAACCGGAACCATATTGGATTTTTGAAGTTGATACCGATATTTAGGATTATCTGATACATCACTCGACGAGAAACAATCTTGAAACATACAATATAGTTGAAGAGATATGAAGTTAGTTCAAAGTATTTACATGAAAGTTTGGGCTCCTGTATGTTAAACATGAAAATAAATGTCTTCCTCAAGGTGCATCGTTGGGTTTATAGTTCAAAATACGCTGGAGTTTTTAGGTTGATACTGCTAACAATATTTCATGGTTTTAAAAAATACAGTTTTTCAGGTCCAAGTATAAAGATATTATCTTGAAAGGGATGCCTAGATTTGATGAAGAAATTAAATTGTGACCAGGATCAATTCTGAGACATTTTTACAGTTAAATAATCAACTTGTCAGTGCTCCCTGGTGGACGATCTATGTAATGAAGACAATGCTTCTTTCTCAAACCTAATTTGACATCAGTTTGTTTTTACACTTTTTGTGAAGGTGAAATCTAATACTGAAACAAACTAAAGTCTTAGAACCAGTGATGGAAATTGACCGAGTACATTTGCAACTTAAATAGTTTTGAGCTACTTCTACTTCACTTCAGTGTTTCTATTTTTATGCCACTTTTCATTCATTTCATAGTGAAACATTGTACTGTCTATAGCACTAAAAATATTTTACTTATTTAAACTAATGCATTGCTAAAAATCAACTGTGGGTAAAATAGTATTAACTAGCTCCACCTCTTACAACTATAACATTAAATGTGCCTTATACATATATGCAAATACATTTACTGCATAATGAATCAAATTGCTCCTATACTTTAAGAAGGCTACTAATAATTATATAGGACTACTTAGTCAAATTTTGTAATGCAACAATTGTACTTGTTTGCAGAATAGTTTTACTTGAATAAAGAAAATCGAAATGCTTATTCCACCACAGCTGAGAAAAAGTTTTTTTAATTATACGACCAGTTTACAATAAAAACGAAGCCTTGAGACTAATTAAAATGCTAAAGTAATAAACAAGTATAACAATGTGAGAACCTATTGGCCATGACAAAAAAAATGGCTTGGGAAAAAGTATATCTGTCCATTTGGTAATCACTAGATGTCATTAATCAAAACAAAAACAATATAATCAAGGATGGTAAGGTCTGAAAAATATTGAAACATTCCAAAAATAGTGTTCTTACCTTTCATCTTGGATATGAAATAAACCACGAAGGCCTTTCTGTGAAAATGCAGCCGAACAAATCCTACAGACACATCCGTCACATCTTTCTCCTCACGTAACACTGGTGGTGAAAACTGGACAAAAACAAATGGTCCCTGCTGGCTGTCGCTGATCACAATTTATAGGCTGTGAAAGACAAAAACGATCGATGCTGTAGCGTTGCTCTGATGCCATTTACCTCCCAGCTGTTTGAATGGACCCAATGCCAGCCCCCTGCCAGTCACATTATGTGCTGAAATGTGTTGTGAGATATTGAATAGTTTGAAGCATTTTTTTTAGTTGAACCCAGAAGACCCTTAATTCACATAGCTGTGTCACTCTGGGTTGGCACCACCAGTGATCCAAAGTGGAGCATGATCTATACAATAAATTGCCTTTGGAGTGGATCAATATCACAATTAAACATGTCCTAGACTGGAAGAGAGGATACCCCATATACTATCCAGCTTCCAGAGCATCTATGTATAAGAAATAGTTCAGCAGTGGAACAGTCCAAAACCTCCAAATATTCAGTCTATCGTCATAAGAAAACCGTCACAATTTTACATATGAAACGCTGAATTAGTGACTTTTTGGCGATTTTGTCTAAATCAAATTAATCTTCTCTAAAATTTCACATACAATTTCTAATTTACTAATTATTTCAACTGTAATCCCACTGTGAACTTGCTCATACAAACAGAACAGCGGATGAAGAATCAATAGATATTCGTAAATCTTTAGGGAGGTGATAAAAAGATCAAAGGGCAGTTTTCAGAGGTGGCAGGATATGTGAAACCCTAAAGTCCAATGCTGGTCAATGCGCATGTGTAATCCAGGTTTTTATAACCAATACGGAGATCAATGAGACATGTCCGATTTCATACATGGTTGCTTCTTCGCTTCGCTGTGAATCTAATTTAAATTGTTCCACCAAGCTACTGATCCATTAAAAAGAAATCAATAAGCGACAGACAGACAGTGCTGGTCTGTTTTTAATGTGGAGTACCAGTGTGGATCTGAATACTATTTCCAAAAGGGCATCCCTCTGAATTACTTCCCCTACTTTTTCCTCTATTTTGTCTCCTTAAAATAAAGTTTCTTTCTATAAAGCTCGACTTGGTCAACTGTTTTGGTCCTTTAAATACCTGCGAGACATTATAACATCAATATTAATTTTACTTTATTTGACCAAGTTTTATGCAAAGGGAGAATTTACAAACGGAAGTCCCACACAGTTTCCTTTTACTAAACGTTATCCATTTATTACTGAAAATAAGCGTTTCGTCCTACTAAAGATAGAAGATCAGGAGAATAAAACATGCAGGACAAGATTCCTTCTGCAAAAGCCATCAACACAGTCGTGGAAAAACACCAATGAGAAACTTTTAGTTTGTTCCTTCTTTCACAAAACAAAATGGAGAAATGTTCCAAAAATAAAATACCTCTTAGGAAAAAGAAAAGTAAAATAAATCCGACAGTAAACACCATGAAATTCAGACGGATTATCAATGTACATTTGAAACAGTTTGTGGTTAAAGTCACGGGTCGACGACAGTTTAATACTTTAAAGGACCGTGGCAGAGCTTCTGTGTATTTTAAACTCCGGACTTTTATTCTTCATCACAGACCAAACTCTTTCCATGTTTGTCGTGTATTTTCTTAAATTAAAACAACTTTGTCACTCAAATGTATCAATCATCTCAATACTGTTCACAGTGACAGATTATCTGAAGCAAGTTTTATGTCTTTGAAATTGAATTTCTTACAGTAAAATGAACTTGCGTGGGTAAAAGACGGGGAAAAAAACACAAGACATTACGTTATTTGTAATAAATAAGATAAAACACACAGAAACTCTGGTTTGGTTAGTCAACTCTTAAAATACTGAATGTTCTTATTTTTGCAGAAATGGGTGCATATGCATAGGGTTTAGAAAAACAAGATTATCAGCATTATCAGGTTATCATATCATATCGTACGTAATATATAAAAAAAAGGGACAATTATTCCTGGCTGACTGACTACCACTGAACACAGAAACCGCCGACCGTCTCACATTCCTGTCGGGAAATCTTTACCAAAACAACTTTTTATAAAACTAAGCACCAAGCAAAGGACCAGCATATTGTTCTTAAAATGAAGCCGCAAATACAAGCTTTCTACAAATGGTTCAGTGGACGTTACATTCATGTCAAAACAAACAAATCTTTTCCGCACAAAATGACCAACTCTGGTCCATCTGACATAGTGAAAGATAGGGGAGGGGAGCGGGTACTTTGCTAGCGTCCTCCCGACTTGCGCCCGGCCCAGGACCGGGACCGTGACCGGGACCGTGATCTTGAGGCGGAGCGTGATCTGGAGTGCGAGGGCGTCCGCCGCACTTCCCCCTCCGTGTAATGGGACGACGACGCCGGGTTGTTCACCGCTTCCCGCTGCGGCGCAGATTTGGAGCGCGACCGAGATCTGGCTCTGGACTCTCTGCGAGGCCTCGGCCGGTACCTGACCACACAAGGAGACACTTTGAGACCATCTAGACGAGTATGGGACTGATCTAAACTATTGGGCTCTTCTATAAGAAATATTCTCTGAGTGTATTAGTACAACACCAAGAGAGTAACGGATGGAAACAGTGTGAAAGAGAAGTTGTACCTTTCGTCTTCGCGGCTCCTGCTTCGTCCTCTTCCATTACCCCGCCCACGAGACCTGAACAAAGAAATTAAAAAGTCAATCCCTTTTCAAAGTAACATTTAAATTGGCTAACTATTGTTTTTACTTCACCAGCACCTGCTGTCCTAAAGCTCTTTGCTAGTGTGTGCCGGTGGCTTGAGCATTTGTTTAGAAAGCGAGCGAAAGAGAGATGGCAGGATGCACCATGATGAAGTTATGTATTTATATGCGACTGTCAGAATAATAGCATTCTTTTCACTGATGTTCTCGCTTACCGTTACAGGTCATTTATGATCAGAGAATTTTTTTTACTATTTAATGAACATAATTAATTTTTTTAAGTTCCCCGTAGGATGTTTAAGCGTAACAACAGCGAGGAGTCAGTTTGCGCCAACTAGTTAGTGAAGGAATGAACTCACTCTCTGGGACTCTCGGAGCGCCTGCGATGGCGATCATACGACTGGCTGCGTGATCGCCGGTCGTAGCTGCGACTGCGCGAGCGTCTGCGCCGGCCGTCTCTGTCCCGGTCGTCATGACGAGAGGATCTGCCGCTGGAAGGACTCCTATCCTTTGTTTTCATCTGGCCCGGCGCTGAGAAACAACACAACAAAACAGAATGAACTTTCATACAAGCCACAGTGTGTGTGAAATTACAGAAGGAGCTCCTCAATAAAGACTCTTGAATTGTTATATTTGAATTTTTTTTTAAACTACAGATGCCTCCACGCCATAATTGAGCTAATTCACTGCTTCCAATAGTGCATTCATTACTCAAGTACAGGCAAACTCCCCGCTCACAGACTCGCTGTATAAAATAAATGAAAAGGTAAACACACTCACTCTTCCGGTCGCCCTGGGCAAACTGGATCTCGATCTGCCGGCCACAGACCCACTTCCTGTCCAGGCTGTGGAGGGCGTCCTCCGCATCTCGCACGTCCTCAAATGTACTGGCTGGTTAAGGGTTTTGTTTGCTCTCTTTTTGGGAAAGGCCACACAAGCTCAAATAAATGTTTGTTTTTTTATACCTCAGAGGGGCAAAGGAAAAAAACTATTTCCTCTCACATAAACTCAAAAAAATAAACACAGTTAAAAAGGAATAAATAAATTCCACTCAAATTTGAAGTTACTTTTTTAACACACTGTATTATACATTTATTGTCAGAAACATTCACCAAACATTTTATTTAATTTGTGTGGCCTTATTTACAGTATAAAACACTTAAACAATATCACAAATTATATCTATACTTAATACTTGATATGAAATAAAAAATTTAAAAAAGACAACAAATAAATACACACAACTGATTTCTGTAGAGATAAAAGATGAAGCAAGCTTTTCAAACACATTAAATAATTGTCCGGGGATCAAGAAGAGTACAAATGTATATATAAATATATATAAATAAACAAATAAAATACATTAAAAGCTGATTAAATTGCTTTGATTTAAAATTACAACGTCATAGATATATCACAGGGAAAGATTATAGGATTTTGTCGTCATGTCAAATTTTGTGGATTCGTCTTGGGAGGATACAAAATAATTCAGACTTGTTACCTTTGCCCATGCTTGACTTTGAACTTCATCTCGATCTTTACATTCTTTAATCGATTCCCACAGAGACTCGGGGTTTCCTGCTCGACCTTTATATCCCTTTTCTTTTCCCAATTCTTTGCCGCCATCTTTGATTCTTTGCCTTTGTCTCCTGTTCCTCTTCATGCTTTATTTTTCTCTTTTCAACCTTTGTCTTTACAGCTACTCTATACGGGTCTTTGTTACTCTTTGTGGCCGGTTCCACAACTGGATGACTTTACATTGTCTGAAGCAATAACAAGAGAAACACGTGTGTTAGATAATATTCAATCAAATTATTATATGCAACAACAACAACAACAAATGTCATCATTAAATGTGGAGTCAGATATTCTGGAGAATGCTTGTTGTCAAAATCACTTACTTTACTTTAGTGGTATGCAAACAAAGCCGTATGTAATCAAAGGGGCCCATGGTAGCTAGAAACATGCCGGTTTACAGAGCCTATGCTGTGTATAAACACTGGATTTTTTTCAGTGCACACATTGTAGGCAGCAGATCGTGAGGAGAAATATTCACTGATTTTGACAAAGAGTGATTTTTATCAACTAGCTTTCTCCAGAATGGCTGATTCCACCTTTAAATCATATCTTCACTGCTGAAAAAAAATATAAATGAATTGTTAATAAAAGGCAGAAACAGTGAAAACTCATTGGGAAAGGATATTGAATGTATGCAAATCCTCTCGGTCGACGTGTATAGTAGTCAAGTGGGATGTAGACATCTACTACCGGCCCATAGCGGCCAAACTCACGCCGCAAATCCTCCGGCCTGAATACCGTAAATACAAGTATATGACTCAACTGACCAGCACTCGACCTCCTACATCATCAACCAGATACAACAGCTGGGAGAGCAGCTGAAAGACGCTTAAAGGGACAGTTCACCACAAAACACAATAAAGACTTTAGTACTTTTTAGCCGGCAATCCCATCCACTTTGCTGCAGTTTTTAAAAGAAACTGTATTTTGTTTTGAACTTCTGATGTGTTTTGGGGTAAACTGACCCTCTAAGAGATATGTATTGTACAGTATATTGTTTAAAATCTAATTCAATGTAAAACCCACTGAAAAGTCTAAAATTGACTGAAGCTCAAATTGTTCAAGTTATAGTTTTCAGCAAATATAAAAATTATTTATTTTAACAGGGCATTAGTCAATATGTTTCCACCATAAACAGAAATACAGATTAAAATGTTTTTTTTTGCCACACACACACACACACACACACACACACACACACACACACACACAGTAAATCAACATTTGGCAGTAATTATGCATTTGGATGATTTAAAACGGTTTACATGCTTGATATAACACACGTTAAGCTTAACTCTTGTTAAAAGCCATTGATGTTCTGTTTGGAAAATTCAGTTAGATTATCAACGTTACGGTTTATAAACGTTAAAATGACGTGACGTTCACTGGATATATTTTGATTCAATTAATGTCATTTTAAAGACATCTGTTGAGATAAAGAAGGTTTATAAATTAAACTTCACCAATTTAAAAACGTTTATCAACCTATTCTCCTCACTATAAACCACGTTTTAGTGTATGACAGCTGAATTACAGTAAATATACATTTTAAAAAGGTAAATATGTAATTAATATTAATAACGGATAACTGAAATAACGGTAACGTCTGTAGCCAGGTTTGATAACATACGGATTAATCATAAATGAGTCGTCTTTTAAAGGAAAATCCTCAAATGTATTTAATAAAATTAACGCTAAATAAAAACGTTATCTTATTTTATAAACAAGAGGGCGTGCGGACATAAACACAATACAAACAAAGAAACGCCGCCAGGAGGCACATTACTTTTTCAAATATTTGCACGTTGTTCTAACATGTGTTGATTTATACGGACGTTGTGAGTGAAACGCGACGCTAATGATGAATATTAATCACACAAATCGCAGGTTTAATGTAACTTCAGGCTCCGACGAAGGGGCTAACGTTAGCTGCTACGCTAAGCCCGTTAGCCGCCGTTAACATGAGTTCAGTTAGAGACAGTTGGTCTGAATGTGGACTAACCTGGACTCATCCGAGATGTTTCTCACAAACAAAGATGCGTTTGGGGGCCTCATTAATCTGGCCATAAAAGTCCAACCACTAAGAAGAAAAAATTGTATCTCTCTAAAAGAGAGGAAAAGCTGCAGTGCAAATATGTGCAGCGCATGCGCTCTTGTAAGGCGCCTTCTAGTTGTTCTTCTTCGCCATCACATTTATTTTCAGATTGCAACCTCAGTTTAAGGTCCATACCGCCATCTATCGGGGCGGAGTACGTAGAACAGCATCAAGTTAACATTAAAATAGGCCCTTTTCATTTTTTTTGTATGTATTTATTTATTTCAGCATGTGATTATGTATTCATTGTATTTATTTATTTATATATATTTTAAATATATTTATATGTTTATTTATTTATACTATTTTATAGATATTTTCCGGGTGTTTTCGCCTTTATTTGACAGATCGGTGTGGAGTGGAAACTGGTGTGCACATTGTCCTATTGAATTTTCCTCTAAAAATTCAGGCAAAAAAAAATAACAGTGCCCCCTTTCTGGTAGAACACCTGCAGCTGTGAAGAAACAGGACTAAATAAAAACAAACTCTCTTCATCATTTTAATTTATTCAACTTTTTTTGTTCTTTGTATCACTCCCATGATTCCACCATCACTCAGTCCTATCTCAACCCATGGACACTACAAGTTACATTATTCCCCTACATTGCTCGTCTTCCTTTGTCAACATTCTGCAAACAAACTTTGCACGTCTACTCTATTTTATAATATTTATTGCTGCACATTTTTCTATTTTCAATTCATATTCTATCTTTGCAGTACTTAGTACTTGGTTTTAACCCTATCCCTTTGTTTATTGTATCTACTTAAATAACATGAAAACGTCCTGAAAACGTACATGGCAATAAACTTGGATTTTCTGATTCTAGGAGACTCGTTTGCTTCTGCTGATGAAAGTCACAGCGCCCGCAGTCACAGTCTGGAAAAGTGAGGAAGCAGAGAATAAATATGGCTGTTTTGATTCAAACATTTGATGTTTTTGTATTTACATCAGATTTTCTTAAAGAATTAAAGCCGCTGACCTCAACCATCTCGTCCCCTTGGATCTCTCGAACGGAGCAGAACTTGTCGGTTTCAGAGATTAGCTTCCCATTCTCCTCTCTGACGGTGCACTATAACGACAAAACAATGGGAAAACAAACTGTTCTTTAACTCCTTTGCTTCCCGTGAACACGTTATATTAA
The DNA here is from genome assembly GCF_949987685.1 of Ammodytes marinus. NCBI lineage: Eukaryota > Metazoa > Chordata > Actinopteri > Uranoscopiformes > Ammodytidae > Ammodytes > Ammodytes marinus. The sequence goes on along the minus strand of NC_137221.1, from coordinate 6,804,323 downwards.
CGTAAGTAGGCCAACTCCATAAAACAATATGTTACAAAAACACAAACCCTCATGTTCTAAAACTGTGATCGATTGCACATTCCTGTAGGCTCTCATTGCCCACTTTTCAAAAGTGTACAGCTCTTTATATTGAAGAACTCATAACAGCATACATATCTCTCTTCTTATAATATTTTACACTGCAGGAGCATTTATTTCAAAGGCTTGAAACTGTGTTTGAAACAGAATTTCAAGCCTTTGAAACTTTTCTTTTCAGATTTGAATTACGTCAGGATTCTAATCCCTCTTGTGCATCAATACAATACATTTTTATCAACCAATAGACATTTCACTTAGTGGAAATAATTGTTGTAAAGGGGATTTGAAGAATATTCACATTTTGAATGAACAAGGAGAATTATACGAAGCCTCACTCAAATTTTCTAACATATATTCCCACTTTTCAGGGTAAAATGTTGCTCACATAGAAAGGTCTCGTCTACACTTTGCTTATGTGTAAAGACAGTGAGAGGCGTTAGTCATACCTTAAACTTCCGGCCATCCATAATAGTCATCTCGGACTCCTTTCCCAAGGTGAACGAGTGGACCTTGGTGAAGGCGGGAGTCTTGATTGTGAAGGTGAAGTCGTTGCCAGTCCGCACGATCACTATCACCGGTTTGACTTCCTTTCGCATTTTTATAACCATTGCAGGTGCACCTTGAAGACATTTATTTATTATGCATCTCTTTAAAAACTAGAAATCTAGAATGTTGGATGAAGCCAGAGTGAAAATATTTCAGTTCTTTAAAAAAATGCATTTTCAGCATATTTTTAAGAACAAAATGTCTCATAAATCAGACAATCAACAACCTACGAACAAATCCTTCAGCAACAACCTTTAGAATAGTGTCAAGAATGATAATGGAAAGTATAGTTGATGTAGGTGTTTTAGACGTTGAGATTTCTTTGCTCAGAGTATTGAAAAAAACTAATGTTAGTTGAGATAATGACCGCTAAAGATGGTTGTATATAGGAGAAATATACAGACACAAACAGACAAGGTTTAGTAAAATGAAAACATAAATGTACATTTTGGACCTATTAATTATACTAGTGTGAAAGAAGAAATGCTATAGAAGCCAAATAGACAAAAATCTCAAAATTGACCAGTGCTTGAATAAAATAATGTTTTAGCCTTAAATATGAAAATGTTCTCACCAACTTCCTTTAAGAATTCCTCCAGGTTTTCCTCAGAATAGACTTTCCAGGTTCCGCTGAAGTCCATAGCTGCTGGCTGTGTGTCTTGCCCGAGGATATTTGCTGTTCGTTGTCATAATCATCCCTCTCTCTCTCTCACACTCACACACACACACACACACGCACACACACACACACACGCACGCACACACACACTTCTGGTTGGCATGTTGGGGACTTCAAACTCCCTGTTATTTGGACTGAAAATCTCCACTGAGAGCAAGGAAAGACTCAATTCACAATTAGTCTTCATTCACAGGCTGTGGTGTAACATCTTTACACTATGGAACAACAGATAATATTAAAGGTGCAGTGTGAAGAAATTAGTTGCATTTTCTTAGAACAGACTTGGAAGAAATGGTATATAATATTCATAAGTATGTTTTGGTGAGTGTATTATTGCTTGAAAATAAAAGTTGTGGTTTCTTTAGGCCTATAGGAGCAGTGTTTCTACAGTAGCACAGAAATAAAAGAAACAACTTCAATTTTCAAGCTATTATTCACTCATTTAAACACACTTGAATATTATATTCCATTTATCAAGTCTGTTCTGAAAAATGCCAATCAATTCTACACACTGCACCTTTAAATTAAACTAAATACATTCATATCCTTTGGCCAATTTAAACAGACTATCCTGGATCTGCCAAACTCTACTTGTAACTGTTTTAATTAGACTATATTGTACTTTATTCCTTTTAATTGCTGCCACTCTTCACCACTTTGTAAATGTTTCAATTGGTTTTTTTCTCTTCTCTTCACTTGTTGTGTATTTGATGTATTTGCATTGAATATTTTGTATGTATTGTTGTTTTGAATTTGTTTTGAACTCGACGTCATTGAAAATGAGGGTCACCCCTCAATTGGTCTCTCAAGGATAAATAAAAGTTAAATGAAATAAATGAAATGAAAAGTAATGGATTGTGGCATTGAATAATAGCAGGAAAATGCATGAGAAAAGTCTGTGCATGGATCGACAAAATCCAAAAGCATTTTACCACTGAATTCAGACAATGACATAGTTTTATTTCAGACAGGAATTATTAAAGCTTGTCCCTTTGACATTTGTTTTTCCATGATATAAAAATACTTCAAACAACAACACACAGAAATCAAACACATTTTAAGGCAAACATGTGCAGGCAGCAGAAGCACAGGCAGTTCAGTGCAGATGTGAAAATGAGATTCACTTTTTCTTGAATCTCCCCAAAAACAAAGTCTTGTAAACATGCTCATTTATCAAGGGAACACAGTGACGTGGAGCTAAGACAAACTGTTGGAATGTAACTTGAAACGGACACATCATAAATAGATGAAGAGTGGAGCACGTTTTGGACAGAAGCATTTGTTTTCTGTTTCTGTTCATAATACTGTTTCAGTCCCTGAGAGAACACTGACCAGTCATGCAGCAACGTTAAATACAGCGCGTGGTTTGTATACAGGCCTCGGTCAAACAATAATTGCAGTTTATTTTTGACTTTTTAAGGTTTTTTCTTTTTCACCAGGACACTAACAGATTAAAACATGTTTAAGTTCAAGTTAAAGCCTGATCCATAAGGATTTAAAGGCAGACACCGATATTGATATTTAGCATAATTTTTGAAATATTATAAATATAGATATAGATTTAATCTGATGCATGCGCTAGAGCAAAAGACAAAGGATCATCAAAGCTATTAGGGACCATGAATGTTTGAATGAACAACAACAATACAACAACATCCATCAAATGGTTGTAGCACTCAACACATTTTTGGCTTTTCAGAGCAGCAAATCCTTGTTAATTTTTTGGCTGATACATATGGCAAAACTGATATGGCAATCACAGGCAACTTATCGGTCGAGGTCTTCTTCATGGATTCCTTATGTTGTGCTTTACTATAAACTCCACCCGTCTTGTTCTCGAAGCTTCTTAAATCAAGCGCTTCTCTGTCCTTTTTTGGGACTTTTTGATGCAAGTCTGCTTGTAAAGACACAACTCACTTACATTTGGCTTCAGGCTGCAGTAAAACCCTGAAATAGCCAATGTGCAGCGGTGCATGCTTTGGTAATGTGTCCAGAAATACTGCTGGAGAAAAAAAAAAAAAAAAAAAAAAAATGCATAATCTCATATCGCAAACTGAAACTGAACACGGACAAGAATAATACTTCAAATTCATAAATACTTCAGCGTCACTACGGCTCCCGTTCACCCTCGTCGTCCACTCATTGACTAAAACAGACGTAAAATAAGAGTAAACGTTCAGTATGTGTTCCATCATACGAGTGAGGATCTCATTCCTCTTTGTTGGGGCCGGGGTCGCTAAGGCAACGTGACAGTTTCTGTGTCTCCTCCTGGTCCTGGTCCGGCTCTTTGGTCTCAGCGGCGTTGTCCTTGGTTACCTGTGCTGCGCTCTGATTGGTTCCCCGGGGCGGTTCTGTTACCATAGTGACGTCATCACGAGAGCCGGGATGCGGTCGAGCCGTCTGGGCTTTGGGGCTCTCGCTGACGTCATACGTGTAAACCTGGTGTTCTGGGAAACAGAGGCAGAGGCAGAGACACTACTATTGGCTACTATACAACTATGTAACAGGAATTTGTGATCTCTTTATTGACTGCTCTGCTATGTCTTAATATTTAGCTGAATAGTTATCCAAAATGTGTTTCTGTTTTTATTTTTGTCGCTTGTTATAGATATTCGATATTTATTTATTTATTTATTTAGTATTCTTTCGGACAATTCCACACAATACACAATTTTCTCTTGCAAATATTCATACATCATACTTTGTGTTGTCCGAAGGGAGACGGAAGAAGCCAAAGGCTTATCAGGTCCCGCCCCCACAGGTTACTTTCGTTTGACTGTGTGATTCTGCCGCGAATGTAGAGGGCAGGCAGCAAAGACTCAAAATAGTATTTAGAGAAGAAGTCTAGTCTAAAAAGTGGAATGGTTGTGGTGGACAAAATGCCAGTGAAAAATAATGTAAAAAAAAATAAAAAAACTTTTTATAATTGAAAATCTTGCATGTTACAGTTTTAACCCATCGTCTAGAAGAAGCAGCCAAAACACAAACAAGTGACTTTTTGATTTGGATGTCAGTGAGAAATCTGTACTGTGTGTTTTACCGACCTGGTTCAAAACAAACTTTTCTCACTGACGTCGTCTCTTGGGGTTTGGCAGGAACTGTGAGGTAGTGACTCATCTGTGAACCAGACACATTAAAGATTCATTCAAAGTTAAACAACTTCAACAACTTAAGTATTAGAGAATCAAACCTGATAATCTTAATCATAGAAATCTACATCTTAAAGCTCCCATATTATACACTTTTCGGTTCTATTATACACCATATTATATGGTCTTAGTGGTCCCTAATACGTTTTTCTTTAATTGTTTGCTGAAAAAAACTTTCAGATAATTTATTGTACTATGCTGATGTTCAGCTAATCTCACAATGGCCTATTTTTTAAAAAGAGCTGCAGCTCCCCTCGAAAATATACAATCTGAGAGTGAGAACAGGAGAGATTGTTATTTTTTAAAATATTTTGGAAGTCTCTAGGCACACCGTGGACCCATGGATATGTTAGAACACATTTAAAAAGTGCATTTAGCATAATATGTGACCTTTAATAAGACTGAACTGAGTGTGCTTTGTACATCCTATATTATGGATCTGAGTCAGATGTTTAGTTCTTGTATTTTTTATTTTTTTTTGAAAAGCAAAAAGAAATTAAAAAAAACGAAACATTTATTTTTGAAAAATCGTACAAATCAAAATAGACTCAATACTATCAATTTGAACACGGTTTTGGTTGAACTCACCCTCCTCTCCATCTCCACCCGCTGTTTCCTGAAGCGAACTTCACTCACGTCCTCAAACGGGTCCATCCTCAGGTCGTGTCGACTGTAGGAGCGCAGCTGAGGAGCAGAAACACATTTATCTAAAACTTTATATCTATATTATCATTATATATCATTTAAACTTTTCAAACACTTCTGCTCTACTATAAATAAATAATAATAATAATAATAATAATAATAATAATAATAATAATAATAATAATAATAAATGTAGCCTAAACATATCTAAACATTTATTCCTTCCAATTGCATTTTTTATTATTATTTTTTTTTTTTACATTTTATGTCTTATATTTATTCTTAAAGGGGTAGTTCAGGATTTTAGACATAGGGCCTTATTCCCAAGTTAGCCTTGGTGTTCTTTATCAGTGGAGACAGTTTTCAACACATTTAATTCAGTCCTTATAGTTACAGAGTGCGCTCGTGCTAAGCTAGCGCACGGCATCGGGGGGATATCTAGCTTGCAACTAAAACAGTCTTACCCACTCCACAGTACACCCGAGGCCAATCAATTATAACGCCAGACTATCGATGTAAATGTCTGTGTTGATAGAATAATTTTAGAAATAAAACCAACCTCGCATTTTGCATTTTGAGGGACTTTATTCCTTGTAGGCTGCGGCAGCGGCGGACTAATACCTAGGTTACAGGCTCTATAATAGTTTGTTTACCTGCTGCTGCCCGTACCTGTACGAGCCGGAATACACTGATGAAGAATTGAGAGGGATGCTCAAAGGGCAGAAAGAGAAAGAGCGTCTGTAGAGACAGCCCCCGCTGGAGCTGCAGCAGAGAACCGGGACAGAATGACGGTAGACTGGTAGCAGTGCAGTTTCAGTTTCTGTCCCACGCTGCTCTGTTCACTTTCTGCTGTAGTGATTCGGTTACACAGCAAAGTAAAAGTCCGCTGCTGCTAAGAAAGTAGTCCCTCAAAATGCGATAATTCATGCGATGCGAGGTTGGTTTTATTTCTAAAATTATCAACACAGACATTTACATCGATAGTCTGGCGTTATAATTGATTGGCCTCGGGTGTACTGTGGAGTGGGTAAGACTGTTTTAGTAGCAGGCTAGGTATTCCCCCGATGCCGTGCGCTAGCTTAGCACGAGCGCACTCTGCAACTAGAAGGACTGAATTAAATGTGTTGAAAACTGTCTCCAATGATAAAGAACACCAAGGCTAACTTGGGAATAAGGCCTTATGTCTAAAATCCTGAACTACCCCTTTAATGTTTTATGTCTGCTTAACTTGTTGGTTGACATTTAATAGACATCGGTGGACAATAACAGTCGAGTCTATTCAACTCTTTTCTAACTCTAAAACCATTTTGCTGCTGGTAAACGGACCCTCTGCCTGGTCTGCTGTAAATGGCCTCTCAGGACTTTTCTGATTTCTGCCTCGCGACTCTTGGAGATGCTCGGGATCGCCCGCCGTCTGTCCGGCGCTCTGGGCTGGATGTTTCTAAGGAGACACACAAAAACAAATCACTACATTATAAGGCCTATTATTCCATCAGTATCCTTTATCAAAGGGCTGGAATGCAATGCAACCAACAACTACAAAGGAATCTATTTTGTTTTGTAAATATAAATCCTGCCCACTGTTCATACAGTACATAATCAGAAACCCACCCACACTGTACATAAAGCATTTTAACCCTCTAGAGCAGAACACCAAAACTCGACCAAGTCAAGATCAAGACCAAAAATATTATTCATCTTCTCAGAATTTCCCCCTGTTTTCTCTGCTAATCCATAAAGTTTCACACCTTTTAATTGGGACTATTCCTTCAGACATAGAGTTAAAACCCAAAATGGTTCCTGTTGATACTCACTGCATAGAGACGGAGCTGACGATGGAGGGCAGCTTGGGCGCTGCGGCCCCTCCGCCCTCCACCAGCATCATGGCCTGTTTCAGCTCCATCTTGTTGTAGAAGGAAATGAGCTGCGGCTCCGAGGAACGCTCGCCCGCGATCAGCCACTTCTTCACGTAGGACTTATTGAAGCGGTTCAGCCTGAAGCCAAGCAGAGAAAATCACAGAGCCATTAAAATTTTTTATTATTTTCTGGGAGCTCCGTGGCGCAGTGGGTATAGCGTAGTAGCATATTGGCTCAGGCCTCGTGGCAGTGGTCGCAGGTTCAAATCCGAACCATGGACCTTTACTGCATGCCATCCCCCCTCTCTCTCCCCATTTCCACTATGCTCTTCAACTGTCAATAAAAATGTTTATACACCTGAAAAAATTTATTTAAAAATAATATATATATTATTTTCTAATTAAATAATAGATGTCTGCTTTAGTAAGAGGAGGTTGCAACTTCTTATTCTTCCTTTTTGAACATGAACAATATAATTTGAGTTTTATATGTTTCTGAGGACCATTTTTTTCTTGCTAATCCCCTCCTTCTAATTCATCATTTTACGATCAATCATCCGGTTTCGTCCGCCCCAGAGCCCCTTACATAGGGCTCTGGCCTGCCCATATCAGATAGAACCAATTGAAACGTAGCTCTGAATTTTCTGGCATATTTAATGAGCTTCAAAGGAGCGTGCCCAGAAACAACACGCTGAGCAAATTTAAATTGGCCAGCGGCAGGTCTGGATTTCCAGGCTAGGTTTCTTAATGACTTTTCTCATAAAAAGAAGAGAGGGTATAACAGAGGAGAAAGAGGACCTACTTGTCTTTCCAGTGATGGTGTCCGTAGTGACCGCAGATGTCTTCGATTCCTGTGAGGAGATGATCCAGGAACTGAACAGAAATGAGATTCAAAGAGTCAAAAGTTTGATCTTTCTGGGTGTTCTATCATAACTATTTTCCTCTCATGGTTTATTGTTGTCTTATTTGCTTTTGCTGTAAAAACTCAAACTGTTCTTGACGTTTCACCTGTGTGTGAATCTCCTCGTTAATAGATCTCTTGCTCTCCTTCTTCCTCTTCACGGCCAGAAGCTCCACCAGCGGCCTGATGGTCATTCCCTAAAGACAGACACAGGGACATGGTGATATGATATGAAGCGTATTTTACGTGCAAAAATCTTCAGTAACTTAAAGGTGCTCCGAGGAACTTTCAGTTTGTGTTCATTCTTGCACCCCCTTTGGACAAAAGCTGTAGTGTTTTTACTGTACCAGCTGTAGATCCTGGGTGAACGTACCCATGACAAAGGCCTTAAGAAAAACTATATAAAAATAGAATTCTTTGCATTGATGGTCTCATTTGCTGTTACATGTCATTTATGATCAACAGAGGAAAACTTAGACGGTTTCAGAAATATTTAGAAGTTCCTGGACGTCTCACCTGCACAAAGACAGTGAAGAAGATGACGGTGATGATGGCTGTGAGGAACATGTTCTTCATCTCGTTGTCTTCCAGCAGAAACCCGAGAGAGAAGGCGATTGCTCCTCGCAGGCCACCGTAGGCCACGATGAACTGGTCCTTCTTGGTCAACTTCACAATACGGAATTTATTAATGATGAACGTGAGGCCGATGACTCCTGAGGCACAGAAACACAGAATATACATGAGCTTTAAGTAATCTTGTGTGTGTTTGTGTGTGTGTGAGAAATACAAATTAATACTAATGATATCACATAAATCATTCCCTATAAGTATTGAGTGTTCAGATCATATTATACATCATATGTCTTCAAGATGCAATCATAAATATTTAACTTTTGTTTAAGACTTTAAAAAACTTAAAATTCCCCAAATTTAAAAGTTTTAATAATTATTAAGTTTAGAAAGAAGAGAAAAAAGGAGGGAGGACGAGACATAAAATACAAATGAATACTAATAATATCACAATTATCATAACGTATTTTATATTATCTAAAAAAGAGTGTTCAGATGTCTTGAAATTCAATCAGAAATATGCAACAACCTTTTGCACAAACAAATGGGGAAGGGTCTTTGTATACTTCAAAGACCCTTTCCCATTTGAAAGTTTTCCCCAATCTAAAATCCCTCCTGAATAATCCAACACTGTTTTACTGTGCTGACCTAGTACTCTGGATATCAGACAGAGGATGACGGTTACTATGACGAAGGTCCAGTTCCAGGCGTGAGGCCCGGCTACCGTGGAAACGCCGAGGAAGATGAAGATGAGCGTCTCACTGACACTGCTCCACATCTTCAGGAAGTACTTGATGGTCGTGTAGGACTTGTGGGAGATGTTCGCCTCCACGTACGGCCGCATCGTCACGCCGCACGCTATCAAGCTGTTTGGGACGAGGAGGGGGACACACAGGAGAGGGACACACACAGGAGGGGGACACACAGGAGGGGGACACACACAGGAGAGGGACATGTGAACTCAACACAGAGTGAGGTTTAACAGTACAGTCTTTAAAAAAAAAATACTGTATATAGCCTATATATTTATTTAAATTTTTTACAAAACAAGACATACTCAGATATAGGACATTCCATATAAACAATAGGAAACAATAAGCACAATTAAATTATAGTACTTGAATATACATAAACAGAAATAAACAAATGAAGCCTATAAATAACTTACCGGGAAACTCACACATAAGGATGTAGGCATAGATATGAACAACTCAAGTTAGATCACTGAGCAGGGATCTACTTACGACATGATGCCGGACAGATGGAAGACCTCGGCGGAGAGATAGGCCATGTAGCTGTAGAGGAAGACGAACAGCGGCTCGATGACTCGCGTGTGGGACGTGAAGCGAGAGGTGAAAGCTCCCAGGAGGCCGTAGAAAGCTCCCACCAAGAGCCCGCCCAGAGACACCACGAACACACACACCACACCGAGCAGCGCGTCCAACACTGTCACTGTGCCCGCGTGAGAGAACTCCTCAAACAGGTGATACAAAACCTGAATAGATAGAATTGGTATTATGTTATTTTCTAGGGATAAACCGATTCCTTGTTTTAACCAGTTCAGATCTGATTCTGATACCGAAAGAAATGGAATGTTCCTCGTATTAGCCACTTTAAAGTATCCACAAGGAACCTTCAGTTTTTATTGATTCAAGTGCCCCCTTTGGACAGAAGTGGTATTGTTTCAAAACCTGCTGTCCAAAAGATATTTGCTATTTCGTCAAGGAAGCGAGTAAAAGAAAGACAGCATGATGCGCCCTTATGAGGTAATCTGTTTTTATGTGACTATATCAGAAATGAGACTCTTTCATAAACATTCCTCGTTTCAAAAAAGCAATACAAGTACTTTAAGATTATACTTTAATGCATCACTTTGAGTAAAACTACCTAACCATTCTTTAACTCACCACGGTGACGGCATCGTTTAGCAGCGACTCTCCAAACACTAAGATATGCAGCAGTTCGTTGATGTGAATCTCCTCGAAGACGGCGAGCACCGCCACGGGGTCCACGGCCGAGATGATCGACCCGAACAGCAGACAGGACAGCAGGTCCACGCGGGCCAGCTTCGCCCCTTCCAACTGACACACACCGTACATCGTCCCGCCAATGAAGAAGGCGTTCCATAGAGTCCCAATCACGGCGAAAACCAAGATGGTGCCCAAGTTCTCCGTAAAGGCTCGGATAGGCAGGAAGTAGCCCGCGTCCAGGATGATGGGGGGAAGCAGGTAGAGGAAGAAAAGCTTGGAGTCCAGGACAGGAGCTTCCTCGCCGATCGCTTTGATTAAACCGCCGACGAGAAGGCCGACGAATATCAGCAGGCAGCTCTCAGGCACCACGTTAGACACCCGGGGGATAATGTGGAAACCTATGGAGAGAGAGAAGGTTCAAATTGGTGGCTGGTATTACATCTACGGTGCCCACCATCGCTACCATTGTGTCCTTGAGCAAGGCACTTAACCCCAAAACTGCACTAGGGGCGCTGTACTATGGCTGACCCTGCGCTCTGACCCCCTCCTAAGTGTGGTAACTTGAGAGGGGATATGCAAAAAGACAAATTTAAATGTGCCTCGTGTAAATTGACTAATAAAGATAACTTAACTTAAAGATTCACAAGATAATTCACTTGTGCGTCCAGAATAAAATAAAATAAAACGTTTTGGCTGTTTTCAGAGGCTCCGTACTATGGAGTCCATGTACCAGAGCAGGCTGCATAATATCATTGCAGGACTCTCCCAGGTGAAAATCAAACTTGATTAGCCGAGTTCTCTCCATTACATCATGGTGGCTGTGTGGATCTAAAGTCGTTAGAGCCGGTTTCTTTCAAAATTTCCAACATGTTTTTGACATTTCATGCCCTTTATACACTGTAGTCCCTGTTTTGGTAGAGCAGCAGTTTGGACTGACATTAAAAACAATATCCCCTCAGTCATTCATTGGTTCTTTTCTGCAGAGTCTTCATGAAATATAAAACATGTTGCAGCTGCTGCAGGAGAACAAACAGGCCGTCTAAAAATATCTCTGTGGTTTAAACTCCATCCATTTAATCTACATTTAACTGGAAGAGCTTCACCATCATCAGCCTTTGTTACCAAGGCCAACAACAAACAAGCCATATCACTGTGTATACTAATCTTTTTTCTTGACTAAATCATTTATCCTCTTAGTCTCTATTTTATTTAAACCTTTATTTAAACAGGTATTAATCCCATTGAGACACGGGGTGTGTGTCAATCTCAAGAGAGAGACTTGTTCAAATAATGAATTCCATAATGAATTTGCTTCTGTGGGATTCCTAATTTATGTTTTAGTTTCACATTTTGACCGGTTTGTTTCTCAGATGAATGAGGCCTTGACATTCAGCTTCTCTGTCATGTGACTTTAAGCTCTAACAAACGTTTTTCTGCACCCCCTCTGAGACACACTGGGATCTTTGTAATCGAGCAGTGCATTAGGACAGGAAGTGGGACCGGCCCGACGGAGACAACAGCTGGACCGAACAGATAAGACGGCAGAGAGCTTCGTTCAGCTCAATCCATTTACTACAGACGATCAGAATCACCTCTGCCAGACTGTAATCGCTGTTTTTTAACCTAAAGAAAGGCAGATAATATACACCATTAGGTCAAGATGTTTCATTATTTCGTTAACACTGAGGAAATTAACGGTAATTAATTAAAGGTTTACAAAAGGTCAAGTCTTTCCTGCTAAGTCTCATCGATCCAGATACCAGTGTTTTCTTTTTCCACAACAACACTGACTAACGCCATGAACACCTCATATCTGACAACTTAATAATAAAGTAACAAAATAAATGCCACAACATTTAGGAGTAGTCTCTAAGAAGAACTGAGTTAACAGATAAACTTCGGCTTATACTACGATATTTAAAAAAAATAAAAATCATTATTAAAAATAAATACAAATGGTACAACATTTCTAATTTACATTTAAGTATTGCACAAAAACTGTGTTTTACAGAGGCATATATAGATACTGAAATTGCACATGTTCACAGCAGCACTATATGATTATTGCAGATAGTCCGGTTCAAAAACATGCAAAAGTATTTCTTATTCCTTTAGCATCCAGAGTTTAGCATCTCAACATATTGTATGAGGAGTGTTGTCATGACAAAGCAAAATCAAATAATTTTTATTCATAACAGCCCAATATCACAAATAGCCATTTGCCTCAGTGGGCTTTAAAGCAATATGACACCCTCTGTTCTTAGACCCACGTGGTTGATTAGTCTGAACAACTGCTTTGGACAACCCATTAGTGAGGCCGAAATTAAACTGTAATCCTTCAACATTTGCTTATGTTACGCACGCACGCACACACACACACACACACACACACACACACACACACACACACACACACACACACACACACACACACACACACACACACACACACACACACACACACACACACACACACACACACACACACACACACACACACACACACACACACACACACACACACACACACACACACACACACACACACACACACACACACACACACACACACACACACACACACACACACACACACACACACACACACACACACACACACACACACACACACACACACGGATACTCATCACCATTAGGTCCTGGAATAAGTTTGTGGAAACCTTGTTGGCGCTCTGTCAGCAGCAGTTAATGGAAAGTATGAGGAAACACTCGACTGCTCACATATCCAACATTACATAGAGAAAGCCTTTGTGGTTGTGGGCAGGAGTTACTAGGACATGCACATTATATTTCTTGTGGACATTTACATTTTTAGACATGGACACATTCAACTAAATAGCTACCTACCAAACTTTGGCTGTGCTTCTTTTGTGCATGATTATTATTACACGTCAGCCTAATTCTATATGTGGAGAGAAAATGTGCCATATCAATGCCCAAGGGTTTTCATGTTTAGTTATGTTAAAATAAGCAGCTGTTATTTCTATATTCAATTCTCAGTCATTATTTCTGTTTTAACCAACTTGCTGTTTGGCAAAAGTACCATTTGAATTTTTCTTCTGTCTCAGCCAAATCTGACCTCAAGAAAACTCAGTTTTGGAAGCTCTACCCCATCAGTCCCTTCAAACGTATTCTATTGTTTTAGGTTATATATTATGGGAGCAGTAAATTCCTCTGTGATTTAAGAGATATCGTGTGTGTGTGTGTTTGTGTGTGTGTGTGTGTGTGTGTGTGTGTGTGTGTGTGTGTGTGTGTGTGTGTGTGTGTGTGTGTGTGTGTGTGTGTGTGTGTGTGTGTGTGTGTGTGTGTGTGTGTGTGTGTGTGTGTGTGTGTGTGTGTGTGTGTGTGTGTGTGTGTGTGTGTGTGTGTGTGTGTGTGTGTGTGCCACTCACCAAGTTTCATGAGCAGGGCCAGTAGGATCCAAAGTGAGATCTCAAACGGTCTCCTCACGTGGTCGTAGTTGAAGGAGAGAACGGGGAAAGCCTTCTTATGATGTGTGGAGTTAGTATTATGGTTACCATGGGAATCAGACCCATCTCCATCTGTTGCTTTGGGCGAATTTATTAATGTATCGTTGGTTTCAGACACATCACGACTCGCGGCGGCAGCAGAGACGAAAATAAGCATCAGCAGAATACATATCGACGCCGTTAGACTGCAACTACTTCTCTGTGTGTGACGTAGCCCAGCCATTTTCACACGGTTTGTAGACTGTTGCTATGAACTGTTGCTGTTGCTACTATGTACTACTATGACTACTCCTCTGCTCTAGATCCGATGGAGATGAAGATTAGGCGAGAAGTACGGAAAGCGAGCGAGGTGCGCCACGGAGGAGAAGCGCGCACTTTTACGCACGAACTCTCCAAGCGGCATCCTCAAATTACGCATAGTTGTGGAAGAACAAACGGTGGTGTATGTTGCTAATTAAAAAGCTGACGTCATCTATTGGTGGTTACATTAACGTAAACGCGTTTTTCTTGCCTCTTGAGGTGATTTTAAGCCTGTCGGGTCGATGCTGCTGCATTGAGATGTTTTGTTTGAGAACTCGCATCAAGAAGCGGCTCCCTCCCATCCGTCTGACAGAAAACTCCCACACTGCTTTCTTCTTCTCTCCACGTTAATGTGCAGATAATAGTCCGACTGAAGGCGACCTCTGCTGGTACGGAGGACGACCACCAGGCAGCCTACACAACAGGCCGAAACACTCAAATTCTGCACTAAAATACCTACTAATATAATGAAGTATTTCTGTGTAACGTCACTATTCATTTACTTACATTTCTTTGTACTTTTACTCTTAATTAGTCAAAAGTCTCAGATTTTACATAAAATGATAAAAGCAGTATTAGCATCAACATATATGCATTCAACAGTAACAGTACTCATTATATATTTCAAAACCATATATTTTATATTACTGCATCATAATTGTTGATGCATTGGAATATTGCAACTGGTAAGATCAAGACAGTGACGGCAGGCAGCACACATAAAAAAATATTTATATTAGTTCAGGAAAATAAATAGTATTGCTTCTGCAGAGAGACAAAAATAAAGAAAGGAGAAAATTATCCTACCCTTTTTTTATTCAGACAATTTCTTTACAATGAAAAAACTCTGAAGGTTTGACATGAGTCATTACAAGAGAAGCTTCCTGCCTGTTATGCAGTGAGACATCTGTGCTACTGTGCGGCCAGAACAATCAATTCATCTGCTCTTCAGTCTAATTTCAGTTTTTCTCAGTTGCTCTGGTGCTTTTCTCAGATCAGAATGAAAATTCTCACAACTATTAGTTCAACCTCCGCAACATTTAGTCATTTGAGCACATCATAGTAGCAATTTCTCCTTCCTCTGAACAAATTGCAAATGCTTTTGGACATGTATCAGTTGCTTTCATACAATTCTCTGCTGTTTTATAACATTGTCATTTGCTTATGTCATGTCAGTCAAAATTAACTATACTTATGGATGCTGAATAGTCGTTCCCAATAAAACTAATAGTCTTCATTTCATTGCTTGAGTCATTACATACAAAATTGTTGAACTAGTTATCAAATTCTGTCAAGCAAATTTTATACCTTTTTTGCATTGGAAAACACAGAGAATAAACTGTCATAATGAAAACATGACAAAGCCATTTGACTATCTTGTTCATAAACGATGATGTCAAGACTTCTCATTTTGATGACACTGGCAGTTTCATTGACATGAATACTTGCTTTTGAGGAATAGACTATCCATTTTGAGCAAGTGACGTACTTTTGCAGGTTATCCACTAGGTTTTGCAGTTTGCACTAATTGTTTTGAGAAATGCACTAACTGCTGTGCAAATGTTAATAGTGATGTGAGAAAAGCACCAAAGCGACTGAGAGAAACTGTAATTGAACTCTGAAAGGTTTCCTGAATAAGTAGTAAATGATTTGGGTTGTTTTTATTTAATGCTGGAGCCTCTAGGGTCAGATTTCACGAGCACAACTCCAGAGAAAGTTTTTTTTTGGCTTCTCACTTTGAAATTGTATTTTGAAATAGTTTCCAGCTTTTTTAGATTAGATCTGAACAAACAAATTATTCACGTCTCGTTGCATCCAGCAGAGGAGATTTAGTAAAACCAACAACTGATGCTGGTTCCCACGGTGACAAAGCTCTTCCTCTGTCTGCAGTAGATGGAAACATAAATGGAAAGGTTGTTTGTTTTGACGGGGACGGGAAGGGTTGAATAAAAACGTTTATAAAATAGTCAATTTGTCAAAGCATGCATGGTGGGAAGGATACACTTCAGCACTCTTATTTATACAGTTGAATTCTTCCTCTCAGCAAGGCATAATGTGTGAATTTGTGACTGCTAAACAATTTAAAAAAAAACTGCAAAGTCTTTAAATCCAGGACTCCAAGTACCTGTTAAATCATTTTGCATTGCATTTGTTCTTGGAATGACAGAAATACCCAACATGCACAGTATTGTAACTTAGACAAACAGCAACATTACAAAACACTGAAGCTTATACAAGTCTTCTATCTCAGCACCTCTCACAATTTCCCACAAAACCTTTCCACATGGATGAAGCCTTAAGTTGTTTAAGTAATAAATATATAAAACAGACTATGAGAACATCCACAAAGAGACGCCGGCACATACAGTAGAAGTCAAAACTGTGAACATTTTTATTGAGAGTTACATCAATTTACCAAATTATTTAAACCATTTAAAAGTCTTTTAGTGTCATTTTACATTAACATACACTTCCTTTGTTTAACTCTAGAAAAAACATGAAACTTTAATATAGCAAACTGCTAAAGATAACCCGATTTTTAAAGTGTTGCCTTTTTTATAATTAATACTCAAAGAGGCGACGCTGCTTTAGGCTGTACAATCTCATTTCAAAACCATAAGGGCCTAGAGTCTAACAAGGAAAAGAGCGTACAGTATTTGTGACTAATATCATTTAAAAACTAGCTTAAATAGTTATTTGAATGTATTTTTTCTGTTTTTGTTGCGTTAAATAAGAATAGCTGTAGGTCAAAATATGATGCTTAAGATCCTTGTTGGCAAAATGTTTTGCTCATTTATTGCTTTAAAATACAAACTTATTCAATTTAAAGTGGTCCTAATACAGGCTCACACACATTTGCTTATACATGTTGTGATTACAAAGAAAGTAGGAAATAAATTCTCTCATGAAATGACTTGAATCTTCCTACTGGGAACGAACAATGACTCACATTCTTGGGACATTTTAGATTTACCTTCAAACAACAACATAAACAAAATCCCCCTCTGAACCTCGCCCTTCTCAAACCTTCTCTGACGTACACAAACAATCATTCAAACAGTTCTTCACATCCGCAGATAGATAGATAGATAGATAGATAGATAGATAGATAGATAGATAGATAGATAGATAGATAGATAGATAGATAGATAGATAGATAGATAGATAGATAGATAGATAGATAGATAGATAGATAGATAGATAGATAGATAGATAGATAGATAGATAGATTATTTCTGGTGTCAGGTGTGTCGATGTTTCAGTTGGACCCTCTCTGCCATCTGCCGGGCGCTGTACAGAGACACGCCCATCCCCACGGCAGCCATCGTCATGGCTATGGGGTCGATGACGCTGCTCTGAGGCTGCATCCGGACCTCACCTGAAACCTGCCTCTGCACACGGCACGGACAGACAGACAGATAGACATTCAGAGAGACAGACAGGCAGACAGGCAGACAGGGAGACAGGCAGACAGAGTTTTACACACACATTAAAGCAACAATGTTATAGTTTTTTATGTGATTATAGCAGCTTTTGTATGAGTAAATATATGATTTTGTTCGTTGCCAATTCTGTTACACATTAATATGGCCTACTCTAGTGGCATGTGTTGATTTCAGAACTGTGTTTTTCTTTGTTTGAGTCAGTCAGCTCACTCAAAGCTATGTATGGGACGGTACGAAAATTTCACCTCACGATTATCCTGGCCTAAATAATTGCAATCCCCAATATAATCCCAACATGTCTGTCTTCAAATGGCTCTACAACATACTAGGATCCCCTTATCTTACATTCAGTTAAAGATGCTATCAGTAAAATAAAATGAAAACTCAGACTTTAGCACCATCTAGTGGCAGAATCAGGAAACACACAGCTGCACAGACAGTCATGCAGGCCCCTTCCATCCACTTTCTTCAAAACATTTCTCTTTCATCTTGCGTGCAACACGAGCTGTGAGTCTGAAAAGGTTACATAAGGTACAGCCACCTCCTGGGAGGAGCTGCGCCAGCTCTCTATGAAATATTAATTTGTTTTTGTCCATCGCTTTCTCCCCTCAATTTAAAAGCATTTATGTAACGGATTTATGAAAATAACCTTGGCCCCCTTTGTTGACATATCCTTTGTTTACCTACCAGTCTACATAGCCTAGGCTCAGGGCGCAGACAGTACAGACAGCTAGTGCATCGTGAGGAGATATTCACTGATTTTGACAAAAAGTGATTTTGTGAACAATTGTCTCCAGAATCACTGACTCTTTACACCTTTAATACCAAATGTTGATCCAAACATTTGCAGAATGGTTTTATTTATTTGTGCTTTATAGTTCAGAATACATTCTAATCTATTTGTCTCTATTGACGAGATCAAGAATATTTTTGTGGAATGAATGTCTCAGCTATGGGGACCTGTCGAATAAGACATAAGGGCAGAGATAATACTTTTGTGTGTGTGTGTGTGTATGTGTGTGTGTGTGTGTGTGTGTGTGTGTGAGACAGAGTGTGTGTGTGTGTGTGTGTGTGTGTGTGTGTGTGTGTGTGTGTGTGTGTGACCGACCTGGAGGAGCCTGAAGTATCCAGGTGTCAGTCTTCCCAGTCTGATGATCATTTCTGCTGATGAAGCTTCAACAACGTTCCTGTAGTGAAGGAAAAACTGACATAATAAATAAAGTAAAAATCTGTTTAGTTGTTTAACATCTATCAAGAACAAACGTGACTAAAGGCATCACAACAAATGAAAGAAAAATAAATTAAAGAATAGAGTAGCAGACAAAAAAATGCCAAAATCAGCTAAAATACTGAACATGGGAGAAAAACATCAGTATCGGCAAAATCATGTTTACACTGTAGGAAGTACTGTACAAGATTTTAGCTTTTAAAAATAGATTTGACCATGATGTCGTATTACAAATAAAGGAGGAAGCTCTGTTGTTTTGTTTTTATGCTGTCGTTCCTTATTTTAGCTTTTACAATATTATGAATATTCATATATGAAATAAAGTACTATTATTATAGTTTTACTACAGGCTGGCTTTATTTAAAGTTTTTAGGGGTGTTCAACTCTATTGAAATCTGAATCATCTGTATGTGGTTTTTGTATGTTCATAAAATTGTCAATAAAAATGTAAGCTACAAAAAAATAAAAACTGTAGATTCCTAAAAATGTTGTTGTGATCTCATCTCACAGAACAAGGCTGTATCTGTCTCTAAATTTAACCTCCTGTCACAAGTTGCACATTTTAATGCGCTGGCAGCACTTCAAACCAAAGAGGGAATTTCTATCTAGGATCAAAGATCTGTTGAGGAAAAGTCACACAAAATGTATCAGAAATATGTATTTTCTGTGATGTGTGGCTGTATATTTTGGACATTTCAGTGTCTAGTTTAGCTGTAGATAATCTGATAACTGTGCCAAATTAAATACAACTATATCTCTGGAATTAAAAGAAAGTCGTTTTTTCTTCTTCTTTTAGAAAAGTTAAAGATGTTCCCAAAGCCTGTAAGAGCATCAATGAATGCAAACTTGTCACTTTGATGATAAATATTTATAATTCTTAATCAAAAAGTCATATCCCTTCTTCTTAAATACAATTATAAACAGAACTTCTTGTATATTCCAGCAGCCCTTCCATAACTGAACTTAACACAATCATTACAGCTTCACCAAAAATAGTTTTCTCACTGTTAAAACCTGAACAGTACCAGTGTTTTACGTTTCTAAACAATCCTTCTTTAAACATTTTTTTTTTCAAAACTTAAAAAATGAACCAAATAAAGTAGAATTTACTTTTAAAGTTCTACCAAAGAACCACAGAATTTCTAAAACACAACTTGTCTTTCGTTAAAAAACAAAAAGAAAAAAAGTTTGGCTCACAGATTGAAGTTAACTTGTCCTTGGTGGTAGTTTGATGAGCACCCAGTTGGGATCCAAAGGCAGCACCCACACCGCTCACCCTAAAGCTTCATCGATGGACACAGCAGCTCAGCACCATCAGACAGACTGGCAGCGTGTGAAGCCCCTCGGCAGCTTGTACAAACAGTGGCAGCCTGTCGAACTGTAGAGGCTTCTGTGTGTGTGTGTGTGTGTGTGTGTGTGTGTGTGTGTGTGTGTGTGTGTGTGTGTGTGTGTGTGTGTGTGTGTGTGTGTGTGTGTGTGTGTGTATGCGTGTGTGTCCCGGCTCTTTTGTGTAGAGTGAACACACCACACTATCGTGCTCTAATACACACCCACGGAGCTGTCAGAGATGATTTGGTCACCGAGCAAGTGAGAGTGAGAACGGTAGAGAGCAGAAAGCAGAGAAGAAGAAGTGTCTCTGTCTGTCTGTGCAGCATGTTGCACGCTCCGATGAACATGTTAACGCGCTGCAGTGAATTATGTAACCGAAAAACACAGAAGAAAAACCGTCCTAAGTAAAGTGGGCCTTCTGGCGGTCCCTAACACAATGACATGTAGCTTTGACATTATCCTTTAGTGGAGAAAAGTACACTTCGGATTTTTAGTATTTAAAAGTTATTTACTGGTTTATATTTTGATGTTACATAAGTCCTCAGTTTCCATGAGGCCACATTGATTGTTCAGGGTCTCAGGGTTCATGTTATACAAACAAATAAATAATTAATGTATTGAAACATTGTTTCAATGCATTAATTATAACAGTTTTTCTTTATTATCTGAATGTTATGGACGAAAGGTTTAGAAATCAAATAATTTAGTCACCTTTTAGGTTTATTTATTTATTTAATATATGCATGAATTTGAATAATTGCACTGTGCTTTGGACATGCTGAAATAAGACATGTTGGGACACACAGAGGCCAGTCAGTCAACTGCACTTTGTGTGTGTGTGTGTGTGGGTGTGTGTGTGTGTGTGTGTGTGTGTGTGTGTGTGTATGTGTCTGTTGTAGGACGTGGACCAGACTACAACGTGTAGATTGTGCTGATCCTCAGTGACATCATGTCTGCATCTGCTGCCAAATTCAAATTAAACACTTCAATCTGTACAAACCCTGTAAATGAATATTCAGCTATTCATGATCTACATATTAACAAACTGCAAAGTCTCTTCTATATATTATGTGTATAAGTGCTGCTGTGTGTACAGTAAAATCTACAAGATCAGATGATAATATTTAAGAATGACTTGATAATTTAATTGCCAACCACTGCTGTTGTACTTGTTGTGCATATGAGAAATAAACCTCTTCAATCTTGAATCTTGAATGTAAAGAGTTTGTATTTAAACCAGATTCTCTGCTGCCTCAGTTGTTAACAGACACTGTGCTGAAGTATTCGGTGTCACGTGTTGTTGGTCCCAGTTCGTCCTGACCCACAGTCTTGATGTGCGCTCGGGCCAGGGTCAGCTTCACTCCCGCGAGGCCTGGTGCTCCTGTATGCTCCACAGACAGGACCTGTCCCATGAAATGCTGAAACACACAGAATATAACACAGTAGTCAGTGGGCAGGTCGCCACGTTGTTCTGTGTAACTTTATGATACATTTCAACTGATTTCACTTCAGTGCAGTGAGAAGATTTAAAGTGAAAAATTTAATTTTTTCAACAAAATTACCATATTGTAAATATTTACTTTCTCAATCATGATAGTTTCCTCAGTGATCATAACCTTAGGTGTGGGATTCATGGCACCCCGATGAAGTCTATCTGTACACCAAATTATTCTGTGAGACTTTTTGATAAATTAACATAAATACCAAATTTTCAAGCCTTAAAATCAAATGAGAAACCAATATTATTATTAAATGGTTCCTCTTCACTAACTTTTGTTGTATTTCTTGCTTTTATGCTAAATAATACATTTAAATAGTTTTTTCACTGTAATTCGAAAGGAGGTATTGAGAGACAGACGTGCAGAAGTAATTAGGGCCCGAGCACAGACATGTGCGAAAGCCCTATTGTAATCGGTACGATTTTTATTCTTATTAGGGCCCGAGCACAGACATGTGCGAAAGCCCTATTGTAATCGGTATGATTATTATTCCCTATTATTATTTTTAGTCATTTTTGGCACTTTTCACCCACTTCCCGTCATGCATAAGTTGAAAATATGTGGCGTACCCATCAGACCTGCAAAAAATTGCAATGTATCAGTGGTTCAGGATTTGATCTCAAAAATAGCGCCCCCTATGGCCGAAAACAGTTTTTCAGGAAATGCATGCTCAAAAATTGGGCTAGAAGCCTGAAATTACAGGACAACATGTAATGGCCCAAGGCGCACATAAATGCAATTGTATGTCATTAGCCAAAATCAACCGGAAGTCGGCCATGTTGGATGTAGTGCCTAAAACCGCCATAACCATCTTTTCGCATTTCGACGAACTGGTCCTAGAGTTTTGACGCCAGCGACGTCAAACCACTTCTCAAATACAAAAGACCCTTGCCCGATAAGGAATTGCGAAAAGGTCAGGAAGTTGTCCGAGAACCAGGGATCTTTTTGGGGTCAAAGTTCGCGTAAATACGCACCTCACGAAACTTTAATTCATCATAACTCAGGCTGTGTTATACCTAGCTGCACCAAATTAATAACCCAAATGTATCTTTGCAGGCCCCACAAAAAAGCCTCTTGACGCCCCGCCCCAAAATCATCAGGAATTTTTTTAAAGTGAAATATGTGAATTTCTGACTCGAAAATCCTCAAAAAGTTCAAATTTTTTTAACTCCTAGCAGGAACATATTTAGCAAAACGAAAACTCTAGGGACACTCACAAGACATGGAATATACACCAATAATTTTTTTGTTTGATTCCGAATAACTATGACGAGGTGGGAGCCGATATTCGCCAACATGGCGGCAAAAGTCAGAACTCCACATTACTCTGCAGGATTGCAGAGTAAAGTGCACACATAACAACTTTTTGTGCAAAAGAAAATATGATAGGGTATGTCCTCCGACATGGAAGATGATATACCCGAAAGCTTGTTTTAATCGGAACCACCGTCTTGCAGCACTGGCCCCTGATTGGCCAAAAACCATCACAAACATGAACCCTTTGATTGATCATAACTACGGCTGTGTTGTACTTAGAACCACACAATTTCATACAGCGATGTACAATCCCAGTACGAACAAAAAAGCCTCTTGACGCCCCGCCCCAAAATCAACAGGAAGTGTTCTTTTTAGCAATATTCGCCCATAAAACCAGGCCCCCAGGATGCTGCCTTCTCCGAGCAGCCAGCATGGACTAGTGGCCAACCCATTGGTACTGCATGCTGTGAATGGGAGCTTATTTATACAGATGGCACTCTCTTCCTACATTAAGTAGGAAGAGACTGCCATCTGCTGGATACATTTATCTACACATCCTACTCCCACTAAATGGCAGTATTGCATTACAAATAAAGGGACTGAAGACTTCGCTTAGCCCAGTGGTTGTCAATTATTTTCTGTCATGCCCCCCCAGGGGACAGACATTTTTTCGCCCCCCCCCCTCCCCCAAATTGAAATACTATTGAGAACCTGCTAATATTTATTTATTAATCCGTACAAAAACACTGTTTCTGGCATGAGCATTCTGCATACAATCACCTTAATATAAAATTAGATGTTTGATTATACAATTAGCTGAGATAACTTCTGCAGCAACTTCAAAAAAAATTGGAGTTCAGTTAATTAGCTCAATTTGTAACATTTAAACAAGACAACTCAGTCTGTGTGAATCTCAGGACAGAGAAACAAGAGCAAATGATTCACTGAGGTTTGCATTTCATTCAAAACATTTCACAACTGTACACATAGGTGGTGTTTTTTCATTATTATAGGCCAATATGCCTTCTGTGATGCAAACCTATAATTGATTAATGTTATAATTAGTGTACTTGCTTAATTTCCTTTGAAATAGCCTACAGAGACACTTGGAGACACATGTGGACGTTTATTTACTGCAAATCACGGCCTTTCGCACGGTAACGACCGTACACAAGCACACGTCGCGCTTCGCTGTAATTTCGCTCTGCAATGGTCCATGTGCTCCAAACTTCACCTTCCTGGTAAGAGTCCAGGCCTGAGGTCGTCCTTGCATCCATATCAAGCACGTCGCGGCAACTTCCGCGCTTCCGGCGACAGGTATTGCTGTGCCGCGCGCTCCGAAGAGGCACGTTCTCTTGTGCGGTCGCCCGGAGCGCCGAGGACGGCCAGGACGGCGAGCAGCATGGATGGGCGAGGGCCCGGTCATCACTGCTTGCAGTTTTAATTATTAGGGCCCGAGCACAGACATGTGCGAAAGCCCTATTGTAATCGGTACGATTTTTATTCTTATTATTATTATTCTTTTTCCGACTCTTTCTTGGCACTTTTCACCCCCTTCCCGTCATGCAAAAGTTGAAAATCTTTGCGTACCCATCAGACCTGCAAAAAATTTCAATGTATCAGTGGTTCAGGATTTGATCTCAAAAACGGCGCCCCCTATGGCCAAAAAGTGTTTTTCAGGAAATGCATGCTCAAAAATTGGGCTAGAAGCCTGAAATTGCCGGACAACATGTAATGGCCCAAGGCGCACATAAATGCAATTTCATGTCCAGGGCCAAAATCAACAGGAAGTCGGCCATGTTGGATGTAGTGCCAAAAACCGCCAAAACCATCTTTTCGCATTTCGACGAACTAGTCCTAGAGTTTTCACGCCAGGGACGTCAAACCACTTCTCAAATACAAAAGACCCTTGCCCGATAAGGAATTGCGAAAAGGTCAGGAAGTTAGAACAGTACCAGGGATCTATTGGGGGTCAAAGTGTCGCGTAAATACGCACCTCATGAAACTTCAATTCATCATAGCTCAGGCTGTGTTATACCTAGCTGCACCAAATTACAACCCCAAATGTATCTTTGCAGGCCCCACAAAAAAGCCTCTTGAAGCCCCGCCCCAAAATCAACAGGAAGTCTTTAAATGTGAAATATGTGAATAGGGGCGGGGCTTAATAACACGTTGGCCATAACTCCTTAACCATAGGTCCTATCATCATCAAACTTGCTGGGTATGCGCAGAAGTCATGTGGTAGCATGTCCCTCTAAGCTTATCGCGATGAACCCATAGGGGGCGCCACAGGGGCGGGGCTTAATAACACGTTGGCCATAACTCCTTAACCATAGGTCCAATCATCATCAAACTTGCTGGGTATGTGCAGAAGTCATGTGGTAGCATGTATGTCGAAGCTTATCGCGATTAACCCATAGGGGGCGCCACAGGGGCGGGGCTATCCACAAATTGGCCATAACTCCTTAACCGTAGGTCCTATCATCATCAAACTTGCTGGGTATGTGCAGAAGTCATGTGGTAGCATGTCCCTTGAAGCTTATCGCGACGAACCCATAGGGGGCGCCGCCTATCCACAAATTGGCCATAACTCCTTAACCGTAGGTCCTATCATCATCAAACTTGCTGGGTATGTGCAGAAGTCATGTGGTAGCATGTCCCTCTAAGCTTATCGCGATGAACCCATAGGGGGCGCCACAGGGGCGGGGCTTAATAACACGTTGGCCATAACTCCTTAACCATAGGTCCAATCATCATCAAACTTGCTGGGTATGTGCAGATGTCATGTGGTAGCATGTATCTCGAAGCTTATCGCGATTAACCCATAGGGGGCGCCACAGGGGCGGGGCTATCCACAAATTGGCCATAACTCCTTAACCGTAGGTCCTATCATCATCAAACTTGCTGGGTATGTGCAGAAGTCATGTGATAGCATGTCCCTCGAAGCTTATCGCGACGAACCCATAGGGGGCGCCGCCTATCCACAAATTGGCCATAACTCCTTAACCGTAGGTCCTATCATCATCAAACTTGCTGGGTATGTGCAGAAGTCATGTGGTAGCATGTCCCTCGAAGCTTATCGCGACCAACCCATAGGGGGCGCCGCCTATCCACAAATTGGCCATAACTCCTTAACCGTAGGTCCTATCATCATCAAACTTGCTGGGTATGTGCAGAAGTCATGTGGTAGCATGTATCTCGAAGCTTATCGCGATGAACCCATAGGGGGCGCCACAGGGGCGGGGCTTAATAACACGTTGGCCATAACTCCTTAACCATAGGTCCAATCATCATCAAACTTGCTGGGTATGTGCAGATGTCATGTGGTAGCATATATCTCGAAGCTTATCGCGATTAACCCATAGGGGGCGCCACAGGGGCGGGGCTATCCACAAATTGGCCATAACTCCTTAACCGTAGGTCCTATCATCATCAAACTTGCTGGGTATGTGCAGAAGTCATGTGATAGCATGTCCCTCGAAGCTTATCGCGACGAACCCATAGGGGGCGCCGCCTATCCACAAATTGGCCATAACTCCTTAACCGTAGGTCCTATCATCATCAAACTTGCTGGGTATGTGCAGAAGTCATGTGGTAGCATGTCCCTCGAAGCTTATCGCGACGGACCCATAGGGGGCGCCGCCTATCCACAAATTGGCCATAACTCCTTAACCGTAGGTCCTATCATCATGAAACTTGCAGGATACGTGCAAAAGACATGTGGTAGCGTGTCCCTCTAAGCTTGTCGAGGTTGACCCGTAGGGGGCGCCACAAATGCGAAAAACGTCATTAACCGATGCTATGTTTGCCAGGCCACGCCCCTTTCCCCCTGACTCCGATTGACTTATCATTTGTCAGACATGTACAGCTCATGTTGCTCTACGGTAAAGTCTCTCGGACCACAGGGGTCAGCCGTGATTTTTTTTCTTCCCCGATTTAGAAGGGGGGCTTGTACTTTCAATATCTCCGCGGGAATTTCTAGTTTCGCTCTGCGCTGTCCCACGCGCTCCAAACTTCGCCCGCCTGCTGAGAGCCCAGGCCTGAGGTCGTCCTCGCGTCCATATCGAGCGCGTCGCGGACAATTCTGCGCTTCCGGCTTGCAGCATGTGTGGGCGAGGGCCCGTTCATCACTGCTTGCAGTTTTAATTATTATTCTTTTTCCGACTCTTTCTTGGCACTTTTCACCCCCTTCCCGTCATGCATTAGTTGAAAAACTTTGCGTACCCATCAGACCTGCAAAAAATTTTAATGTATCAGTGGTTCAGGATTTGATCTCTAAAATTGCGCCCCCTATGGCCAAAAACAGTTTTTCAGCAAATGCATGCTCAAAAATTGGGCTAGAAGCCTGAAATTACAGGACAACATGTAATGGCCCAAGGCGCACATAAATGCAATTTATATGTCATTAGCCAAAATCAACAGGAAGTCGGCCATGTTGGATTTAGTGCCTAAAACCGCCACTTTACATCTTTTCGCATTTCGACGAACTAGTCCTAGAGTTTTTATGCCAGCGACGTCAAACCACTTCTCAAATACAAAAGACCCTTGCCCGATAAGGAATTGCGAAAAGGTCAGGAAGTTAGAACAGTACCAGGGATCTATTGGGGGTCAAAGTGTCGCGTAAATACGCACCTCATGAAACTTCAATTCATCATAGCTCAGGCTGTGTTATACCTAGCTGCACCAAATTACAACCCCAAATGTATCTTTGCAGGCCCCACAAAAAAGCCTCTTGAAGCCCCGCCCCAAAATCAACAGGAAGTCTTTAAATGTGAAATATGTGAATAGGGGCGGGGCTTAATAACACGTTGGCCATAACTCCTTAACCATAGGTCCTATCATCATCAAACTTGCTGGGTATGCGCAGAAGTCATGTGGTAGCATGTCCCTCTAAGCTTATCGCGATGAACCCATAGGGGGCGCCACAGGGGCGGGGCTTAATAACACGTTGGCCATAACTCCTTAACCATAGGTCCAATCATCATCAAACTTGCTGGGTATGTGCAGAAGTCATGTGGTAGCATGTATCTCGAAGCTTATCGCGATTAACCCATAGGGGGCGCCACAGGGGCGGGGCTATCCACAAATTGGCCATAACTCCTTAACCGTAGGTCCTATCATCATCAAACTTGCTGAGTATGTGCAGAAGTCATGTGGTAGCATGTCCCTCGAAGCTTATCGCGACGAACCCATAGGGGGCGCCGCCTATCCACAAATTGGCCATAACTCCTTAACCGTAGGTCCAATCATCATCAAACTTGCTGGGTATGTGCAGAAGTCATGTGGTAGCATGTCCCTCGAAGCTTATCGCGACCAACCCATAGGGGGCGCCGCCTATCCACAAATTGGCCATAACTCCTTAACCGTAGGTCCTATCATCATCAAACTTGCTGGGTATGTGCAGAAGTCATGTGGTAGCATGTCCCTCTAAGCTTATCGCGATGAACCCATAGGGGGCGCCACAGGGGCGGGGCTTAATAACACGTTGGCCATAACTCCTTAACCATAGGTCCAATCATCATCAAACTTGCTGGGTATGTGCAGATGTCATGTGGTAGCATGTATCTCAAAGCTTATCGCGATTAACCCATAGGGGGCGCCACAGGGGCGGGGCTATCCACAAATTGGCCATAACTCCTTAACCGTAGGTCCTATCATCATCAAACTTGCTGGGTATGTGCAGAAGTCATGTGATAGCATGTCCCTCGAAGCTTATCGCGACGAACCCATAGGGGGCGCCGCCTATCCACAAATTGGCCATAACTCCTTAACCGTAGGTCCTATCATCATCAAACTTGCTGGGTATGTGCAGAAGTCATGTGGTAGCATGTCCCTCGAAGCTTATCGCGACCAACCCATAGGGGGCGCCGCCTATCCACAAATTGGCCATAACTCCTTAACCGTAGGTCCTATCATCATCAAACTTGCTGGGTATGTGCAGAAGTCATGTGGTAGCATGTATCTCGAAGCTTATCGCGATGAACCCATAGGGGGCGCCACAGGGGCGGGGCTTAATAACACGTTGGCCATAACTCCTTAACCATAGGTCCAATCATCATCAAACTTGCTGGGTATGTGCAGAAGTCATGTGGTAGCATGTATCTCGAAGCTTATCGCGATTAACCCATAGGGGGGGCCACAGGGGCGGGGCTATCCACAAATTGGCCATAACTCCTTAACCGTAGGTCCTATCATCATCAAACTTGCTGGGTATGTGCAGAAGTCATGTGATAGCATGTCCCTCGAAGCTTATCGCGACGAACCCATAGGGGGCGCCGAATATCCACAAATTGGCCATAACTCCTTAACCGTAGGTCCTATCATCATCAAACTTGCTGGGTATGTGCAGAAGTCATGTGGTAGCATGTCCCTCGAAGCTTATCGCGACGAACCCATAGGGGGCGCCGCCTATCCACAAATTGGCCATAACTCCTTAACCGTAGGTCCTATCATCATGAAACTTGCAGGATACGTGCAAAAGACATGTGGTAGCGTGTCCCTCTAAGCTTGTCGTGGTTGACCCGTAGGGGGCGCCACAAATGCGAAAAACGTCATTAACCGATGCTATGTTTGCCAGGCCACGCCCCTTTCCCCCTGACTCCGATTGACTTATCATTTGTCAGACATGTACAGCTCATGTTGCTCTACGGTAAAGTCTCTCGGACCACAGGGGTCAGCCGTGATTTTTTTTCTTCCCCGATTTAAGAGGGGGGCTTGTACTTTCAATATCTCCGCGGGAATTTCTAGTTTCGCTGTGCGCTGTCCCACGCGCTCCAAACTTCACCCGCCTGCTGAGAGCCCAGGCCTGAGGTCGTCCTCGCGTCCGTATCGAGCGCGTCGCCGACAATTCCGCGCTTCCACCGTGCAGCATGTGTGGGCGAGGGCCCGGTCATCACTGCTTGCAGTTTTAATTGTTGTTATTCCTAATGTTTGCCTGTAGAGGTCAGTACAATTCTTATTACTTCTTGTCAGAACACATAAATAAACGTATTAGTTATTATAAATCTTATGTGTTAGTGAGGGACCTGTGATGGACGAATTGCCTCCTCGTCAGGCTTTGGTTTGGGTCTGGACTCTTCTATGTATTTCTCCCTCTGAGCTTTGAATTCCTGTGGAACAAAAGAAACAAAGTTCTGTTACTATAACAATGAAAAACCTGGTTATATATACACAGTATATTTCTGCTGATGTTAAAGATAGAACCTTCAGGATCTCATAGTTTGAAGTCTTGGAAACGTAGTCGTCCCAGGCCTTGGCTGTGAGCTCATTCTGCTTCCAGTGAGACTTAATCTGAAAAACAAAATGACGCCAAAATAAACTCTAAAATCCTATGAAATAATTTGTTTTATCAAAAAAAATGGTGACAGTGTCTAGTTTTTATTATTAATTTTAGTTTTATTCACAAGTCATCATCATATAATTGAGAAATAATTTCATGATACACTTTATGGACAAAGCATGAAATGTCAAACCCCAAATAAGCCACTGAAAGCTTTCCGAGGGGGGCCCAATAGCATTGAACGTATAACAGAGAATAAACAAGACTATTAAACACAATTCACACAGTAGACACAATCGTTTTAGTAATGAACCCCTCAGCACCTCTGTGTACATGAGCCGCTCCTCTCCCATCTCGTCCTTATGCTGTTGCTCTAGAATGCTTTGTTGTTCTGCTCTGACGATCCGCGCCGTGTCGCCCGCCATCTTAGAGAGAGCGTTCAGAGCCTCTTCGTCCGGGCTGATCGGCCGCACACCGTCCAGAACCAGCTCTGTGGTGATCTCTTCCCAAACCTCGCCAACCTGCAGCGCCATGACAGAATACTCAGTGTTTACTATACTAGTATCAGCTTTGTGCTTTAAAATGACACTTTAAAGCTACAGTGCGTAACTTCTGTCACCCCACCCATGAGGAATTCTGAGTAATTACAATGACAGTGATCATGCGTGGATTATATACTATCTGCTGTACCAGGTATTTTCTTAGCAGTAGAATCAACAACTGAAACATTTCTTGTGCGCTTCTTGGGGATTTTTCTGAGCTCTTGTGCCAGTGTCGGGGGTTGACACAGATAAGTTGAAGGTACTTTTTTGTTGGAGTTAAAGCTAATTTCATATCCAGCATTGACATCTTGTACCTTGAAGTCCAGATATCTCCTGACGATGCTCAAGGTCACGTAATCTTTTGGTGACAATCCAGGAAGGTCTTGAAAACCTGCCAAAAAGTGACAAATAATGATACATTTTCCAGCACATATGTCTTTTTTTGCAAATGTACTATAGCGCCAATTTTAACCAGCTGCTCTACCTAGTTTGCAGAAGATGGAGTAGATCTTTGAGCGCAGGTTCTCTGATAGCTCCAGCACGGCGGCGCTCGGAGCTCTAGCGGGAAACGACAGCGGGGTCTCGCCCTGCC
Organism: Ammodytes marinus; assembly: GCF_949987685.1. Lineage (NCBI taxonomy): Eukaryota > Metazoa > Chordata > Actinopteri > Uranoscopiformes > Ammodytidae > Ammodytes > Ammodytes marinus. The sequence continues at coordinate 6,772,966 of NC_137221.1, read as the reverse complement.
GGTGGAGACCCAGGAGCGGCCTCTGAGGGTCTGAGAGTCAAGGGTGAGAAAGCAGAAAATAAGACAGAAAGATGTTGAGATATGAGACTTATTGTTCTTATATACTGTCATATTGTGCAAGAAAAGTGTAGATGCAGATTCCGTAAACTTCCAGGTTTGATCTGTTGATGAATGCTTACCAAAAGAGGATACTCTAGATATTATAATCTAATGTAGAATATTATTACAAAGCAGATCGGTTTAGTCTGATCCAGTTGTCCAGTTTGGTGGCCTTCACAACATTGCTTTACCACCAAACTTATTGCAGTTCCCGCAGTCTTTGTGATACGTATACCTCGAATGTTGATATAGGGATAATGAAACAGCCCTATATGTAAACGTATGTTAATGCATTTCCTTGGTTTCTCATCATTGACTCATCCAGTGTTGAGACCCACCTGCGATCTCTCCATGTCGTGTCCTTCTGACCCTCAGCTCGTCCTCCTCCTCCCTCCACAGCTGCAGCAGGAGGCCGGGCGCCGACTGACCACCGCCGGACGTCCAGCTCAGCACGTGGGACAGAGTGTTGGGGTTGTCACATAACTCCAGAATGGTGCCGAGGACGTTACAGTGAACGCATCTAGGGCCTGACTGTAAGAGAGAGAGAGGGACATAGAGAGAGAGAGAGAGAGAGAGATAGATAGACAGACATAGAGAGAGGGAGAGATACAGAGAGAGAGACATAGAGAGAGAGAAAAAGAGTGAGTGAGAGAGAGAGGGAGAGAGGGGGAGAGAGAGAAAGAGGGGGAGAGAGAGAAAGAGAGAGAGAGAGAGAAAACGAGTGAGTGAGAGAGAGGGGGAGAGAGAGAGAGACATAGAGAGAGAGAGAGAAAGAGAGAGAAAACGAGTGAGTGAGAGAGAGAGGGAGAGAGAGGGGGAGAGAGAGACAGAGAGAGAGAGAGAGAGAGAGAGAGAGGGAGGGAGAGATACAGAGAGAAAGAGAGAGAGAGAGGAAACGAGTGAGTGAGAGAGAGGGGGAGAGAGAGGGGGAGAGAGAGAGACATAGAGAGAGAGAGAGAGAGAGAGCGAGAGAGAGAGAGAGAGAGAGAGAGAGAGAGAAAGAAAGAAACCCAAACAGGTTTATATCAGGTCTTTACATTTAGGTGCATATGGAGCAAATTATAATTCAGCTACTCACACTGAGTAAGTCCAACAGAAGAAACGCCCCGTTTTTAGCCAGGAAGTAATCTTCTGTGGTGTAGCAGCCCACGATACAGGACCTGATGGGACACAAACCACTCAGCGCTTTGCTTCCTGTTTATACGAGAGCCACAAGATAGAGAGCCTAGGCTGTGTATTGTCACCAGATAGTTTTTTCAGCGCACATAGGTAGTGGATTGTGTTGAGGTATTCACTGCCTTTAATTGAGGATACATATTCCAAGTTCAAATAAAAGATTATCATAAACAACATTCCTGGACTGAATCATTACTCAGAGGCTGAAAAGAAATTATGACTGACATAAAAATCAATAAACCTCTTGGCAAAGGAGGACATACTGATGGAACGGGTCGGATATAAATTGATTCTAGATTATGACGTGTAAATGTGACATTTGTCAATATGTTTCATTGAGTTAAATAACACAAATGAAGTCAGTGAATCTATCACAGTGCTCTGGGGTTGGGCTGAACTGACCACACACAGTCCACGGTGGAGAGGATGAGCTTGTTGTGTCCCAGGCCGCTGTAGAACTTGTCGGAGCCTTTCTTCAGGAAGTGAAGTGTCATCTCCACTCCGTCTGATCCAAACAGCTCCTAAGGCACAACATAACGGGACTGTCAGTGTGTAGGAGACATGTATTTGATTTGTGTTTAAGTGTCATATTCCTCTGTGCACTAGGGACGGTATGGTAAAGGTCGAGGCTGTACTTCGGAAAACTTTTGATGTCTGTATCTATTTTAACTTTGTGTCCCTATCAAATTGGAAATATAAGATGTAAGAAAATATAAGAATTACAAAATAAATGCATTATTATATTAGGTGCTGGTCAAGAATTCTGAATGAATACCTTGTTTTTTGAGTATACGTGTGAAAAATGTAGCCCCAATAGATAGCCAGTTGCAGCTAAAATGTAGGACTCAGTCACTACAATCCGTTAGGACATTCTGTACGGGGACATCTGTGATTCTTCAGGTTAGTTACAAAGTGTTTTCTCCAGGTTCATATAATCTCAGCTTCACCTTTCTGTGCATGTCGCTCTCACACAGCTCTGAGAGTATCAGCTGAATGTCTGACTTTATCTCCACGGCGAACACATCCTCCTCATCCGGACTCGCTTCCATCTGCATCAAAATGCCTGAGAAAATAGTAATGCAACAACAGTATTGAACTATCTACACTTTCAATTTCTATATTGTTTCATATTGAACATTTGCAAATAATGTTCCTCATATTGCACATGTCAATGTATTTACTTTTTTTATACTGTTTTGTTTTGCCTTACCTTTTGCACTATTTAGAATGAATTTATTGGATATATTACTTATTTCATCTTGTGTAATTTTATCCTTTTGTACTTATCTCACCATAGGTTGGAGAGGAACGTCATTTCGATTCCTCTGTATGTCTGGCACATATTGTAGAAATTGACAGTAAAGTTGACTTGACTTGACCTTGACTTTGTGGTGAGTGAAGTGAAGTCTAAATGTAACCCACCCAGCAGCTGGTTAATGGTTCCCTGGTCACACAGGTCCTGGTTGACGGATTCTTCCCCTAATGACGTCACAGATCTCAGCGCTCGGATGCAGTGCCTCATCTGAGCTTTCTTACTGCCTCTCCCTCCGGTGCCATGGAAACTGTGGCCCTGACCATAGAAAGCATCTGGAGAGGATAATACGACGTGTGTAAATAGAGGAGAGATTATAAATATACTCTTGTTTTGTGGGAAAAGACGACAATGCCCAAATGATTGCGACATTGTCAAAGGCTTGTGTGCTCCTCTCTCTGTGAGCTTTTATACAAGAGTTGTAATTGAAATAGAAGCACATGAAGCAGTTCAAGTGTCAATCAAAGTTGAAGCACTACAACTACCCAATATTAAATTAAAGGCAAACCCCCGAACATACGGACAACAACCCAGGCAAGTACTGTAGTTTTGTGAATACTAAACGTATGGAAGAGCAGGAGCAAAAGTAAAAGCCCACTCCAGATATGGGCGTCACAGACTCTGCTGTGTGTAATGCAGTCTCTGATGATGCTACAGTACGGACAGGACACATGAATGTTGGAGTTTAACCTTTGACCCTTGACATACAGTTTCCACTTTCTTTAGTCTGTGCCCATGTGTCTCGGCCTCCTCACCTTGCTTAACGCACCAGTCCAGTAGGATCAGCAGACAGGCGTTTCCCTGACAACACAGGAAGTCGTGGAGCATCAGTGGAGCGATGGTTGCCAGGGTGGCCACGGCCTGCAGCTGGAGCTCCTCCTGCTGGACCGGAGACCAGCGACGCAAACCGCCGGAGCGCTGCTCGCACGAGGCCGGCGGAGGCCTCACAAACGTCAGCAGGTCCAGCATCACCTGCTCCTCTTTGAACAGCTATGAGGGGAATATGCAGTTAGAGGGTTTAGACTGATCAATACATTACAGCTGGAGTCAGTGATTCTGGAGAAAGAGTCAAAATCACTTTTTGTCAAGATAAAGTGAACATTTCCTCATTATCCGTTACCTTTATGTACTGTGTGTGCTAAAAAAATAATACACAGCCTAGGCTCTGTAAATGGGCATGTTGCTAGCTTTGGTGGGCCCCCTTTGTTTACATACCTGTTTACAGAGCCTAGGCTGTGTATTAACAATAGATTTTGTTCAGCCCACACACAGTATTGACAGGTAGCGGATCGTGAGAAGATATTCGCTGATTTTGACATCAATCTTTCTCCAGAATCAGTGAATCCACATTTAAATTAAATTATTAGGGAGATACTGACTGAGTGTGTAACTGACCTGCAGGGCAGCCAAGTCCTTTGACATTAACACCAACAGATTCAACAGCAACTTCTTCATTTTCAAGTCTTCGTTGTTAAAGCTGAGCTTGAGGTTGCGGACCAAAGGGTTGTTACGTTTCACTAAAACAGAAATGAAGCCATTACTGTGCTGAAAAATAATTCAAATGTAAAAAATTATAATTTGGGATAAATGTAAAAATGTAACTATAATTAATAGGGAAAGTTTGGGCTCACACTCTGGAAATGTGAAGAGAACAACGAGCTGTTTGGCAAACGAACTCTCCTAAAAAAAATAAAAATATGATATCAAGAAAATTGGTGTTCCTCATTTACCCCAAACAGGGGCATTTACATGACTGAACATATTGTTGTGCTGTGTGTATCCTGTACTCACAATAAGCAGAGAGTTGGGATTTTCAGCGATGAGAGATGTGATCACAAGCAGATCGTTTCTGAGTTGGAGGTCAGAATGTTTGAAACCGTTTGCCAGCTGGTATAGAAACGCTTCTTTGAGAGAGCTACAAAAATCGAACAAAAAACACATCTCATATCTATTTGTTTATAATGAGAACACAGAACATATTCAAACTTGAACTGTAATATCTTCTTGACTTATGACTTAAAGCTATAGTGAGTATCTTCTGTCGCCCCCATGAGGAATTCTGAGTAATAACAACAACACTATCTCATCTACATGAGATAAGCCTTCGGGGATATACATCCAGATTATTTCTCAGCAGTACAATCAATAACTGAAAAATTTCTTTGGCGCTTCTTGGGATTTTTCTGAGCTCCTGCGCCAGTGTCAGGGGGGGAGGGGGGGGCGACACCAGTTTGTTAACGCTGCCATACTGAGAAACTTGTTTGGCGATGGCTTAAATGTAACCGATATTCATTTATTTGAAGAAGTTACGCACTATAGCTTTATTATGGAAACCTCTAGAACCCACAGAGTCACCTACAGGACACACTCCATGCTGCCGAGCTGAGCGGTGACTTCCTCTTTGCTGCATTTCTCCAGAAGGTTCCACAGAATCTCCGAGGAGCGGAACAGGATCTGACCGGACGGGTCGGGGTCGTTCATGTGGAGACAGATCATCTCCGCTCCTCGTTTGTTCAGTATCGACGCACAATTCATATCTGAAAATGAGATTAAAAGGAACTGACTTCACTAGATTTTCTGAGTTTCGAGGCCAAGGAAAAACTGCCTACATGTGGGCCAACTAATGATCTAGTGCTGAGATTACTTGTCATTCCTATTGAAAATTAATCTTTTTCATATGTGCAAAATCTTACTTTCCGGAAGTCTCAGTATGTAAATCTCAAAACTTGAGTTATATTACATATTTCTAAAAAAATCTTATGAGTTTTGGTTGGCCTCAAAACTCAAAAATCTAATAAAGGCAGAGTTTTTTTTTTTTTTTTTTTTTACTTTTCAGTTTTACAGTGTGCTATTCCTGATTGAAAAACAACCCACTGACCTTTTGACATTGACACAAGGACACTTAAATCACTGTTTTGATTGTTTGTCTTGATTATTTCTTGGTAATGAGATGATTTGTGCTCTCGAGAGGCTGCTTTACTCTAATGAAGGAGGCCGTCTGTTGGATTGACATGTAGTTTGACAGATGACCCTCTCCACCCACTACCTCACTGGATCCAGGATTTAAATCAGTGACTGACCAGAGGAGCTCGAGAGGATCTGAAGTGTCTTGAGGAGCTGTAGTTTGATGGCGGGCTGGTTCTCCAGGGCGGCCATCGAGAGGAGCAGCGTCCCAGACAAGTCACTGCGCTCCAACAGCTGAAGCCGGTAGCCTGGAGACGTGGGCTGGACACCTGTAGAAAACAAACAGAAACATTTTTAAGTTGTTCATGTTTTTTTATTGAATGGGTACTTAGGAACAGATTTTAAATAATAATAATAATACAAAAGTTTTAAAATACATTTCTGTATATGAGGTGTAGACTACAAAAACACACAGAAAATATGGCAACATTTACAGATGAAAATCAGGAACAAAAAAGGAAAAATAACATATTAAAAGACAATCAGGGGAAAAAGTATAACGCCAATAACCAAAAGAGATACAACAGTAACAAACAGTAACAAAGAGTTAATTAAAAATCATTGAAAAATAGGAATCAAGTTCTGAAAGAATAGCAGATTTAGTTAAAAAGAATGTAAAGTCAATCTGATTCTAATGAGAATAAAAATTTGTTGGTAGAATTCTGGAAGCGGTAAGCAGCATGGTTGTGTATCTGCCTTGAAGATATGTTCGCGATATTGATTTGTTTGTATATATAAAACACATATGTCAGTATATGGACCAAGTTGGTTTACAGTTGAACAAATAGTTTCGCCAGGGTTCATTAGCCAAAACTGGTTCATAATATGAGTATTGTAAGGTATCGTTTGGACTATCAAACAATATAAAACAACTGTTAAAGAAAGAATGAAAAAGACAGAAAAGCACAAGCATGCCACCACCACTGGAGCCATGAGAAAGTCTCACTTAGCAAAAGTCTAGAAAATCTGTAGTCAGAGGGGAAAGTCCGAGGTTTAGGCTTGTCATAAGGGACCGTACCATCGAGCAGCAGTTTAGGAGCCACACAGCTGTAGAACGATTTCACAGACTCAACTATCTGCTCTCTCACTTCAGCGTCACACACCCGCATCAGACAGCCTGCCGACAGAAACACACACGTCATTATCACTGAAGAAACTGCACCAAAAACGACTAAATCAGCCTGTAGCAATGTAAAGAAATACTCAAACTGGAGAAAAAAAGAGTAACCAAAGTAAAAAACTATATGGAGGATAATCGATTTTTTGTTATATCTTGAATTAAAGAATTTTATTTTCACACTGTGGTCCAACAATTGAAAAAAAATAATCCTATTCACATCTCTGCCTTACCACACAGGGAAAATTCGAAATATTAATTCAATGTTAATGTAATTGTTGTTACAAACAAAGGGATAAAAAGGGTCTGTGACATATGAAAGTGAGCCTGTAATAACTGATGTGTGTGTACCCAAGTGAGAGAGGAACTCTATGACGTCATGAGCGTAGTTCAGCTCATCAGATGATTTCTCCTTCAGGAAGGGAAGCCTGCGATGAAGCAATAACACATGTTGAGGGTTCAGATAAAATAATATACTGTTATCTTATAAGCAGGTTTAAGATATACTGCAATATTTAATATAGTACTGGTAGTTTCTTACCTACAAATTGAAAGTGCCTCACACAGAATGGGCAAATATTCATTGTGCTCCTTCACTTTCTCGGCACAGACGTTCAGTATTTTGGCTATGTCTTTCAGCTCCTTCAAAAGCTTGACATAGTTAAGGAAGATTTTTTTTTTGCAAAGTGTTTTTACCTAAACTGAGATGAATCCCAGTGAGAGAGGGGACGTGAGGGGGTGCAGACTCATCATGATAGCAGAGGTTATTTTTGAAGAGGGGAAAATGCTGACAGACACAGTGATGGAGGTTTAAATTGGAGCCTTGGGACACGATGCGTGTGTCTGTGGGCGTGTTGCATGAGAGTGTAGTGTACCAGGGGACGGTAATGAGGAAAATCTGATGCGTAGCAGGGTGTGACGCCTGAGAGAGATTTATTTGGGGAAAGAGAGATAATCGTCTGTATTATTATATTAAGGGTATAAACAAAGTTAACCCAGGACAAAGGATACAAAACCAATTTTGCTTCTCTTTAGTAGTTTCTTCAGTACGAAAAGGTGCCTCTCCTTCAAGTTAGCCTTTAGTGAACACAGAATGTGCAGCATTATAAGATATTTTTTATTTTATTTAGAAGTTTATTGAGCAGGGACAAATGCATTGTACATTGTTTCATATGAAATATAAAATAGATGCCATGCATACAAGTTTCTAGTCGAGACTAATTTGCCCTGGTTAGGCCTTTACTAAAAAGTACACATGAATAAAAATACAGAAACAGGAGACATAAAGAAAAAAACAAGGACAATGATTAATGTGTGCATGTGTTTGTGTATATAATATCTTCATGATAGAACTGAAGAAAAGTGTGATCACAGTCAAGTTTAACTTACAGTCAAAGGGTCTTCCAGAAGACAAACCACCTTACTGGGCTCAAGACTTTTAGCCAGGACCTGAAATAAGTTGAGATTTGCAACGCATGAATTACATTTTTGGTGACGAACAGACAACATTTTTTAGGCACATTTTATAATGTTTAGTTTCATTTGTAACAAAGTATAGGCTCAATTACAGTCCATACTGTCTACATGATTAGGCTACATAATTAATATCCAGCTTTGTTTAATGTATTCGATCCCTTTTAACCCAAGAAAAAGAAAAAATAATGAATATGAACACACAATTGAAGATAGATTCAGAGACCTTAAAACAAAAATATAGTTTTATTTGCACTGTCCTATACTATAGTATACTATAGTATAGGACAGTGCAAATAAAATTCAAAAATTAAATGTAATATAATTAATTATATAGTTAATAAAAATGTTTATTAAAAAAAGGTATGCAATTTTTTACAATGGAAATATTGTTGTATTGTATATATAGGCTACGGTAATACAAACGCATATTGTTGGTAAGAATAATGCTTATTCTTGTCAAAATGTTAAGAAAAATGCTTTTGAAAGTAGTCAAAGATCATGTTTTACCTCCTTTTCATCTGCTTTTGGTCTGATTACAGGAATATCCAGCTTTCTTCTGTGGATTACTTTTGCTGAATCCATTTCAAAAGTTACTTCTACTTCTTCTCCTACCAAAGCCGGAATGTCAATTATCGTTGGTTCATTTTAAAACTGGTTTTCCTGCAGGAGAAGTCTTGTTTCCAGTCGGTTCAGGTCAAAATAATTCACTTTTTTACACATTTAAACATTATAAAAAGGTCCAAGTTTATTTTCTAACCTCAGTTCTTTTTCGCTGATAAAAACTAATTTCCCCTCACGTCAACTAGACCTGTTTATAATTGTTTAAGAGATAAAAATCTGATAGAAATCATCTAAAAATAAGTGTTTCTCGTCCAAACATCTCCGTGTTGTGCTGCGTGAGTTGGCCTGACAGCGTACTGTTGTTGCTATAGGTACAGTGTAGTAGTACGGAGAGCGATGGAGACCAAAACTAAATAGATTATAAGAAAAGCGAAACGCCCATTTCCTCCTTCACAACAGGAAGTGGTGTTCAGCCAACAACAGCAGCGCATTGATTTTCCACCACAACAATAAGAGGGAGACGAAACATTGAAACAAAACCCCGTCTCAGAAAGTCATAAACGCCAGTAAAGAAGAAACGCCGCAGTAAATCATGTTGTCGGACGCAGGTTTGTATCTATTCCATGCTACTGCTACATGCTAAATGTCACACTGTTTTGCTTGTTTATGTTTACATTTGTGGCCACATTTGCTACATTTGCACACTATTTAATTTCGTGTTTCATTCGCTTTGTGTACATTATATCTAGTCTCGTTAATAGGATGCATTTTCAGTCATAAAAAATCCTTATCAGTGACAACAAAGGCCCCGTCTGCACTGAGTTGCACCCCGGTTGCACCTGCATATAACACGCTGTTAAACATAGCCTACATTTGTGTCGTTTATAATGTTTAGACTACCCTGGGAATGCCTCCAGTGCCCGGCGAGCGAAGAAGAGGAGCTCCGGGGAGTCACCGGGGGACGGCCAGACCCTGCGCACCTCCGGGAGACAGACGAATGTCCGCGTGAAGCGAACAAACAACCCCCCACCTGGACAGGTGAACTACTACATAAATATACTTTTTATCCAGTCATGTCTGAATAAAGCCATGTCTTAAATGTGCTTGCTAACATTTCCTGCTATATAGGCTGCATGCTGCAAAGATAACAGTTAGATGGTTGCTCACTTATTGTGATAGTTTCAGTATGCCATGGGTCTTTCCTTATCAAGTATTCAGATACTTTTTTACTTAAATTAACCTACTTAGTGAAAAATTATTTCTGGCACTCAAGTACACCTGTCATTTTAATAATATCCTGCTTATTCCTCCAAAAAAACAACCCATAATCCTATGTTAGAGTGCACTGAAAATCATTTTTACATAGAATGTAATACTTTTTTTGTGTGTGTCCAAAACACCTGTATATTAGAGTATGAACTAAGATATTCCACTCATGGACTTTCTACTTACCTTTTCAGAAGCTAAACAATACCCACTGATTGTAAGAATAACAAACTATTAGTTTAGTTTAGTCCTAATTTTCTTAATGTATTGTGTTCCTCCATTCAAGTTACTTACAAGATCCTTTATTTGTCATTTGCAAAACAATTACAAAAGTAAAAGCCTTCTGCATTCTTTCTCCAGAGCAAAAGAAAAGCAACGGACACCGAGGAGGAAGACGATCAGTCTGAGAAGAAGTACAGAAAGTGTGAGAAGGCAGGATGCTCGGCCACGTACCCAGTTTGTTTTGCAAGTGCATCTGAAAGGTAGATTTCCTTTTTTTTTAATAAAACAGCCAGGTTGAATCTGAATGGACATGATTTTCATCAACACCAATTCTTTTCACTTTCTCAGGTGTGCTAAAAATGGATACACCTCCCGCTGGTATCATCTGTCATGTGGGGAGCATTTTTGCAACGAATGTTTCGACCATTACTACAGAACGTAATGTTGATTGTTTTTTTCCCCACAATATTATAACAAAACATTTCAGTATTTCTTGAATTGTGACGTTGGAAGTTGTATGAACACCATAAGATTTACTTTTTTACTTTTTTACTTTGGGCAGTCACAAAGATGGCTACGAGACCTTTGCTGCGTGGAAGAAGGTGTGGACTAGTAACGGGAAAAGTGAACCCAGCCTCAAAGCTTTCATGGCAGATCAGCAGCTTCCATTCTGGGTGAGTGCAGGCACATTTCCTGGTTTCTGTTAAAGGTGCAGTACATTTTTTTTTATTGCCTTAGAATGAGTGTTTTATACATAGGAGCCGCCATGTTTCTACAGTAGCAGAACGGACAAACTCAACAGCCACAACGCCTTTTTATGATGATGCCATCTTTAATAACTAGCCTTTTGTCCTTGAAGGCCACTGTAGCATCTGTAGATTCTCTTAACTGGAGGAGTAGACACGGAGCGTTGCAATCTAGAACATTCACCACAAGACAAATGCCAAAATACTCGTTATTACACACTACTGCACATTTAAACAGCTGAATGTGTTATTTTCTAAGTTCCCCATGTCACAAATACATTAATGTGATTCTGTTCCTATCAGGTTCAATGCACTAAACCGGACTGTAGGAAGTGGCGTCAGCTGACTAAGGAGATCCAGCTCACTGCTTCCCTAGCAGCATCGTACCGATGTGGCATGAAGCTCAACAACATCAAGGTAAGAACAAAGCGACCAGCCGTTCACAAGTGGCATTTGTAATTATTTTGGGATGATCATCATCTTGTGTTTTTGCCTGCAGAGTGAAGGTCCGGACCAGTGCTCCCAACCGGAGGACATGGTAAGCTGGACATGTGTTTTTATAATACGATGTATTTTTGCATCCTAGCACTTAGTATATCAGTCAGCCTTACAAAGACATGATGGCGATTTGCATATTCTATTCCTTAATCCAACACCATTTTCATACTTACAGAGAGTGGCCGAAGTGACCGACAGCTGGTGGCAGTCAATGTTGATTTTGCCGCCGTTGTTCAAAGACAGTCCGGCCAGCCCGTTCCTCGCTGCCTACTATCCCGACTGCGTGGGGATGAGCCCCTCTGGTTGTCCTAGCAACGCGTCTCTGTCTGAGCTGAGGGCCGATCACTGCAGAGTCGTGCCGCCACAAAGTAAGTCTTTAAGTCAATATGAGAAGAAAGCAATATTTACAGATATACAGATCATTCCATATACAGAGACATATGAGACTAAAGCCTTGTTTCGGTGCAGCTCGGCATGCATTTATATGTGTTTCCACTTGTCGAAAGTTGGAAAGGGTACCAAAATAAGATATCAGTCTAAACTACATAGTAATAAACACTACTCATGATTGTATCCCCCAGTTCCGGGCCTGTGTCCGTACTTCCAGCCCTTCTACCAGCCCAACGAGTGTGGCAAGGCTCTGTGTGTGCGTCCCGACATGATGGAGCTGGATGAGCTTTACGAGTTCCCAGAGTTCTCCCGCGATCCCACCATGTATCTGGCTTTGAGGAACCTCATTCTGGCCTCTTGGCACAAGAACTGCAAGGTACTCTAGAGATATTCCCCAAATTTGACTTGCAAATATTGCCTTGTTGATTCAATTTCAGGTTTTACATTTGTAATATACATTCAGAATCCTTAGCCTTAATTTAGCATTTCATTGCATAGATAGGAATACAAAGAAATTAGTTGTGACACTCAGGGGATGCATTCCAACATAAGAACATAAAAACCCACGACGCAGTTCTTCAGTGTGTATAACCATTTTAAAGTGCAGAGAGTAAAACATTATTTAATTGTATGTTCATTTAGTGTAATAAATTGTTGGTTTCGTTTGTCTACCTTCAATGCATCTTCTCCACTTGGTAAAAGAGAACTCAGTTAAAATTAAAACATTGAACATTATTTCCTGTGTTTGTAAAGGAGGGGCTGACTTCAGATAAATGCGCCATGCACATCATCGTTCGGGGCTTGGTGCGTGTGCGCTGCGTGCAGGAGATGGACCGGGTGCTTCACTTCATGACCAGGAAAGGACTCATCAACACCGGAGTGCTGGCAGTGAGCCGGCCTCTGCTCCCCGAGAGATACTGCTCTGTGAGGGTCCTCTTATCTATCTATCTATCTATCTATCTATCTATCTATCTATCTATCTATCTATCTATCTATCTATCTATCTATCTATCTATCTATCTATCTATCTATCTATCTATCTATCTATCTATCTATCTATCTATCTATCTATCTATCTATCTATCTATCTATCTATCTATCTATCCATCTATTGCTTTTTTATAACAATTTCAATGTGGTTTTTACTTTCTGTATTTCTTTTTCACTAATATTTTGTGTGTGAAGCACTTTGTAACTGTATGTTTTAAATGTGTTATAAATAAAGCTTTACTTATTTACTGTATTTGCAGAGGAACGTTATCGTCATCGGTGCCGGGGCTTCAGGGTTGGCTGCTGCGCGACAGCTGCAAAACTTTGGCACTAAGGTAACTCTCCGCGGCTCAAGTCAGTTTATTTAAACATATAAAGTTCCTATCACTTCTCTGGCCTCCATTTTAACCCTGTCAGCTGGTGGTCAAACTCTACGTTTCCATTGGTTAACAGGTGTTGGTGCTCGAGGCGCGGGACAGGATCGGAGGGCGCGTTTGGGATGATCCTTGTCTGGGCGTCACCGTCGGGAGAGGAGCTCAGATCGTCAATGGCTGCGTCAACAACCCCATCGCCCTCATGTGTGAACAGGTCAGATGCAAAGAAAGAAGTCTCCATGTTCCTGCTAAACATTAAACCGGATCTTAAGATGGAGTCAGGAATTCTGGAGAACACAAAAATCGGGTGTTAATACACAGCCTAGGCTCTGTAAACTGCTGTGTATTATGTAAACAAAGGGGCCCCCGCTGTAGCTAGCAATATGTCCGTTCACACTGGATTTTCTTCTCAGAGCACGCACAGTACGGATAGGTAGTGGATTGTGCAGAGATATATTTACCGACTTTGACAAAAATGTATTTTGAGAACCAACTTCTCCAAAGCTGCTGACTACACCTTTTAAGTCTATCTTTTGGCTTCTACGTATTGGAGGATTTGTGTTTGGTCTAATTTTGACTCTTCCCTCTTCCGTTGCAGATCGGCATCAAGATGCACAAGTTGGGAGATCGGTGCGACCTCTTCCAGGAGGGCGGGCAGGTGACTGACCAGGCCATCGACAAACGCATGGACTTCCACTTCAACGCCATCCTGGACGTGGTGTCAGAGTGGAGGAAGGACAAGTCCCAGAACCAGGACACACCGCTGAAAGGTGCTCAACTCTTATCCCAAACACAGATTTGTTTTAGTTTTATTAGACAGATTTGGAGAGACAGAGATGAAATGTGGCAGAGAGGGGAATCTTCATTCTTCAGCAGTAATAACAGCCATTTTCATGTTTGGATTTAACTGCAAATTATTAGTATAGGCAGGTCACAAGTGTGAATTGTACAGTGCAATGTTAAACAGGTAAAACAGATGTAGTGTTGAGAGAAAAATGGATTTTGAAAGACATTTGACCTTCGTGTGCATTTTATCTCTACAGAAAAAGTCCAGGAGGTGAAGAAGAACTTCCTTCAGGAGTCTGGAATCCAGTTCAGTTCGTTGGAGGAGAAAGTTCTTCAGTTTCATCTCAGCAACCTGGAGTACGCCTGTGGAAGCACGTTAGACCAGGTCCGAAAAACAAATACGCTTGAGTTTAAATTCAGATTCAGAATACTTTATTAATCCAAGAGGGGACATTCATTTTTACAGTCTATCAATGTAGATAAAATAAATAAACACACTTTCACTACACTGCAAGGTTTCTCAGTCGTGTCTGTGTCCAGTTTGATATTGTGTCTCCTAGGGAACTGTGTTAAACAATTCTCAAGTATTTTAGTTTGGTTTGTTTGTTTGTTTGTAGGTATCGGCAAGATCCTGGGACCACAATGAGTGTTTTGCCCAGTTCTCAGGAGACCACACTTTACTCACCAAGGGCTACTCGGTGCTACTCCACAAACTGGGCGAAGGCCTCGACATCCGCACAAAGTGCCCGGTATGTAATAACAACTTTTCGTTTCTTTTGCTGTTAACTTTGCATTTTAGTTATTTATCGTATCATTTTAGTTACACTACATTATAAATGAAATAGAAAAATTCTATTGTTAAAAATCTTTTTTTTTTAGGTTCAGTCCATTGATTACTCAGGTGATCTCGTCAAAGTTACTTCCTCCAATGGCTCCCAGTGGACAGCACAGAAGGTGAAAAACATGTTGATAAATGTTGTACAACTGATTTCTAGGCCAGAGAATGTATACTTTTGGAGAATGATTGATATAGTAAATGCTCAGTATCGTGGGCTTGCTCTTCTAGGTTCTTGTGTCAGTCCCGTTGAGTTTACTTCAGAAGAACGCGATTCAGTTCAACCCTCCTCTGCCTGAGAGGAAACTGAAAGCGATCCACAGTCTGGGAACCGGTATCATAGAAAAGGTGATCATAATTAATGATTGACAGATATGTATGTGTAGTTCATGGTTTTAAATAAAAACAAAAAATAAATAAATCTTGTCTTATGTGTGTCTTACAAAGTTGCTTCCTTGTAGATGCTAAAATATTATTTCTTTCTAAAAAAACTTTTCACAGATCGCTCTTCAGTTCCCGTACAGATTCTGGGACAACAAGATCCAAGGTGCGGATTACTTTGGTCACATCCCACCGGGTCCAGACAAGAGAGGCATGTTCAGCGTCTTCTATGACATGGAGCCACAGGTTTGTTTTCCCCACAGCAAGACAACATCTGACCTGACCTTCTCAACGTGGTCAGAAAAATGCCACTTAAAGGCGCAGTGTGTAAACGGAAAAGGCATTTATCAGAACAGACTTAGTAGAGATGGAATATAATATGTTTTTAAATATGTTTATTATTAGTGTGTATATCTGAGCATTTTATATCTACATAGGAGCACAAACAACATACACCTTTATTACTCACTGCACTTTTTGAAATACATAATCCTACCCTGGAAAATGGGTTTGAACTTGTCGACTCAACTATAAGCACAAACTATTTTGATATTGTCATCAGTAATATATAGTTTAAATAGAGCAAGAACATTGTGTGTGTGTGTGTGTGTGTGTGTGTGTGTGTGTGTGTGTGTGTGTGTGTGTGTGTGTGTGTGTGTGTGTGTGTGTGTGTGTGTGTGTGTGTGTGTGTGTGTGTGTGTGTGTGTGTGTGTGTGTGTGTGTGTGTGTGTGTGTGTGTGTGTGTGTGTGTGTGTGTGTGTGTATAGGGGAAGCAGGCTGTCCTGATGTCTGTCATCACTGGTGACGCTGTAGCTGCCGTGCGGGACATGGAGGACAAGCAGGTGGTGGACGAGTGTGTGAAGGTTCTACGGGAACTTTTCAAAGAACAGGTAATATGCTGTCACGCTTAATGTGAACCCCTATCACATTCTACAGAAAGGCATGGCAAGTTTATTTATATAGCACAATTCAGACACAAGACCATTCAAAGTGCTTTACAGGGGCAGAACATACATCAAGATTAGACATTAGAAATTGCATTTAAGACACAGTAAAAACAAAGAAAATACATCAAGATTCAAGATTAGGCATTTAACATATAGACAGCGATGCGGAATGGCTGCAATGAAACTTACGTGACTGACAATATACTGTAGTGTTGTGAGAAAGTGAATCAGACAATACTGGCTGTATAAGTTTAAATAAGAGAGTTTAATTCAAATCATTGGTTTCTCGCCAGGATCATTTCGTGTTGTACAGACAAAGTTAACAGTACGGAATGATGAATCTTCAAGTGAAAACACAGTCATTTAAACCATTTACAAGGCAGCATCCGGGGGGCAATATCTCTGTCATGTGATTGGTTCACACTTCAGCCAGGTACAGTCACACACAATGGGCCAGAATATACAGTATGAAAACAGGAGCCAGGAGGTCTCTAACACAGCAGGGGGGGGGGGGTCTGGGTACAGGACAATAGAAAAGGTGTAGCCTGTCTCAGTGGTTTTGTGGAACACGCATCCAGGAACCTAGGAAAGCAACACTTCAGCCAGGAGACATCAATATTTCCCATTACACTTGTTATTTTCCATATAGCCTATTTAACTTAATTACTCTTTCATAGTTTCAAACTAATTTTAAAATATTGGGGAATCTGTATTCACAAAAAAAAAATAGAATGTATTTGAGGCAATCTTCGCCAACATCAGACAGCATGTAGGTCGATCACATCCGTGTCTGTTCGGACTAAAGTCTCTTTCCCCAAAATGGATCCCATTCTTGTACTCTAAATGGATCTATCACAGGCGTTAAAGCGTAACCGACACCTTACACTGACCTTTTTATCGAGGGTCGGCTCACATTTTTGTTCAGCAAAGCGAATGAATGGTGAGTAAAACCAGCAGTGACACTAACTCAACTTTCAATCAAATATTGCGGGAATAGGAGCCATTTGGACTACTTTTTAAGGGCATTGTAGTGATTTTTCATCACTATTTGTCTGTCGACCCTTGCAGGAGGTCCCAGAGCCAGTGCAGTTCTTTGTCACACACTGGAGCAAAGACACTTGGTCCCAGATGTCCTACAGCTTTGTGAAGACCGGGGGAAGCGGAGAGGCCTACGACATCCTCGCCGAGGACGTGCAGGGAAAAGTCTTCTTTGCTGGAGAGGTTAACACTGCTTTTACCATTATATTAAATCAGATGTATCCAGAAATGTTTCCTTTATAATGCTAATCTGAGATTAATTTGATTACTGCCGAAAAGCTTTTATTCCTTTGGAGTTTTCCCCCTTGCACTTTCTATTTGAATAGTCCTTTTCAAAGCAGACACTGTACACTGTACAAAGTAGCCACAGCAATAATTACTTTCTTAATTATATACACTTGCTTTTCCTTTTCTTGACATTTCCACAAAGACACAACGCACCACTTTCACTTTGCACCAAATCATTTTTCCTGCTCAACCATTGTTGAAACTTCAAGCTAGGCCTTCTAGTTTTACTAATAATTTCAATATAAGTTGCTCACATCAGTCAACTCACTTGGGATTACAGTTTCCTTTCTAGCTATCACATTGCAGACTTTTAAACAGAGTTTTGCTTCTTTTCATTGATTTAGTTTTTGTTGTTGTTTTGTTACCAGGCAACCAACAGACACTTCCCCCAGACTGTGACAGGCGCGTACCTGAGCGGCGTCAGAGAGGCCAGCAAGATGGCCGCCATGTGAAATCTATCGGTCCCACAGCACTCACACTCACACACCAGCATGGACACACGGGTCGCTCTGAGCAACGGGCCGTTGAACAACCCGGGACTGCTTCAACTGAATTGCTCCACTTTACTTTTCACTGTACTGTGCTGTGTCTGATCAGCAAGACACAACTTTTTTTTCTCATAACGGGGTTTGAGTATGGCCTCTTTAGGGTCTAATTATTTAACACAAAAGAAAGTTAAAGGTGAAATCGGGGATTCTGGATAATGCTTGTTGTCAAAATAATTTTTGTGAAAATCAGTTAATATCTCCTCTCGATCCGCTACCGTGTTGGCACTATAAAAAAATCCACGGTTAATACACAGCCTAGGCTCTGTAAATAGGGGCGTACCAGCTAAGGTGGGCCCCTTTTGTTTACATGCTAGTTTACAAGAGCCCAGTCTGTTGAATGGGACACACAGTATGGACAGGTAGTGGATCGTGAGAAGATATTTACTGTTTTTGACAAGAAGTGTCCTTGAGAATCACTGACTCCACCTTTTTTAAAGTGCT
Organism: Ammodytes marinus; assembly: GCF_949987685.1. Classification (NCBI taxonomy): domain Eukaryota; kingdom Metazoa; phylum Chordata; class Actinopteri; order Uranoscopiformes; family Ammodytidae; genus Ammodytes; species Ammodytes marinus. The sequence goes on along the minus strand of NC_137221.1, from coordinate 6,754,511 downwards.
TTTTATTTATATGAAAAATCCAGCTGGCAAGTCGTTTTTTGTTGGCGACAAGATGCAAACTATAGCAAGGCAGGAATAATGGAGGATCCCAGTGCAGATCTGCCTGGGTATGTTATGCTAGAAAAACAAGATTACGATGTTATCATAAATCTTAAATTCAATGAGTGATGTATGTAGCACTTCTGTAATAAGATGGTCAGAAAATTTCATTTATTTCTAAGAGAGTAAGGTGCATGAAACATTGGTAAACTCTTATGCAATCAAGAATTGAATAATAATAAGAATCTAATTTAATTAATTGAATAAGATTTGTCTCCAAGGATTAAGTTATACTGTAATGATATCTTGAATAATATTTTCGTTGAGAGTTAGCTACCAATGTTTCATACAGCTGTTTCTGCATTGTATTATTATGTGAATCATGTGTTGGTACAAGTGGTGAAGATAACTGAGTGAAAAGGGTTAAAAATATAGTAGAAATACCCGTGGTAGCACTTTTGATTTGATATGAAAAACGCTAAAAAAAAATAAAGAAATTAATAGTTGATGACGAGTTGAATTCCCCGTAGGATGTGATCACCCCCTTACTGTCTCAGGAATATGATCAAGATAAACAACACCTAGTAAAAATGATGGGAGATAAATAATGATTGAGCAATTCTGAAGGGAGGAAGGGGTCAGGGGAACAATGTCTTCACTTTGTTTGAATGATGTTGAGTAAAGAGGCTTTACATGTAGGTCCTCATATCTCTAGGTGATCGCATCCTGTTTGTCCAACATTAGGCTACGGTGCTTGAATATTTATGTTGTATGTGTGTAATAAACTGAGCTATAAACTGCCATAGCCTACTGACCTCCTCAAGTCAATGAGTAATTTCTTTATCTATGAAAGATGTATTACAATTTATTCATATGTCGTGAAGGATTCATAAGTTGAATTAACTATGAAACTTCAGTCAGTCGAGGGCACTACATTGTAAAATACATTGTTGCCATATTTTACAGCCTTGATATAGTTATGTCTGTTGCTAGGCATTTCTAAAATCACCAATGCACCAATGACGTCGGGGAGCGTCATCAACACTCGCCCTCGCGCCTCTTTTCCTCTCATTGCGAAACGGTATAAAAGAAAACCCGCACGTGAAGTGGAGGAACTGGTTTTTATGCCTTTATCTCACCGTGTCGCAGTGGTTGTGTAGCCGGAAGAGTTTAACGTTTTAACATCTGTAGGTGGATGAAGAGTGTTATTAACTCGTCTGACTGAAACAGAAATGGACTGCAAAACAGCTGACTCTAAAGGTAGTTGATTAATAACGTTGTATAGCACATTTAAGCTGAGAACAGACCGTGTATTGCATTGCATTATGGCTAAGGCTAAAAACAAAAACTTAGCTTACAACTTCCAAAATAAAGCATGGACACCACTGCTCCAAATACACAACCTCAAATCGATTTTACTCCATATAGCCTAAGTTATCAGGTGTGCACTTTTACTCCAGTGCATTCACCTGACAACTAAAGGACTATTATTACAGTATTGTTTTTACACTGTTGTAGCCTATTTTTTTTCTTAGCTTGAATATAGCCTAGTATTTTTTGTTTTGGATTATCAAATGCGCCCAAATACATTTAATGTCTGACTTCCTGTAAACGTGGACATTCCACTCGTTTCCACTCTAACATTATTTGTTACAGTGTAGCTAGTTTTGCACAGAACAAACTACATCGTGTACTACAGTTTAGCTAACATAGACATTGTGTTGCATTTCTGAGTTAAAGGTCCCATATGCTAAATGCACTTTTTAAATGTGTTCCAACATATCCATGGGTCCACGGTGTGCCTAGAGACTGCCAAAATATATAAAAAAAATAACAATCTCTCCTTTTCTCACTCTCCCCCTTTCTGTAACCCCCACCCCTCCCACCCAATATACTCCGTTCAGAATTCTCGCGGTTTATGACGTCATAAACTGCACAGCCACATCCCCATATTTTCTTTATATGTCCATGCTTCCCCCCCACATTAGCAGTAGTCTATGATAACCCCACCCCCCATTTCTTATTGGTCCACGACCATGGCCCCGAGATCCGATGGAAAATTTTCCAAGTGACAGCCATGTTGCTTTCCCCGCTAAGCGACAAGATGCCCATAGTAGCCTACAGCCTGAATGTTACATACACCAACACAGAATGCTTTTGCTCATACTCCACTAATTTATCTTAACCACAGCAGTCTATGCCTCGTTTTTAATAACACAACGGATAGGAAGCTACTTGTGGGTTTTTTCAAACAGTGAAACTGAAAGAAATGTTTTTATTGGTATTTTTGCCTGACTGGTGTATAGCTATTTAGCTTTGGGACAAGCATTCAGCTTTTGCTCATAAAAACATAATTCTATTACCCACACCAGTCTGGAAATGCCTCGTTTTTAACAGGACAAAGGATAGGAACTTAATAGTGTGGAAGTCAACTTTGAAGATATTTTTTTCACTGATTTGTGTGGTATTTTTAGCCGGTAGCTTCCGAGCTAGCTTCGAGACAAGCATTCAGCTTTTGCTCATAAAAACATAATTCTATTACCCACACCAGTCTGGAAATACCTTGTTTTTAACAGGACAAAGGATTGGAACTTAAAGGGGTAGTTCAGGATTTTAGACATAGGGCCTTATTCCCAAGTTAGCCTTGGTGTTCTTTATCAGTGGAGACAGTTTTCAACACATTTAATTCAGTCCTTCTAGTTGCAGAGTGCGCTCGTGCTAAGCTAGCTCACGGCATCGGGGGGATACCTAGCCTGCTACTAAAACAGTCTTACCCACTCCACAGTACACCCGAGGCCAATCAATTATAACGCCAGACTATCGATGTAAATGTCTGTGTTGATAGAATAATTTTAGAAATAAAACCAACCTCGCATATTGCATTTTGAGGGACTTTATTCCTTGAAGGCTGCGGCAGCGGCGGACTAATACCTAGGTTACAGGCTCTATAATAGTTTGTTTACCTGCTGCTGCCCATACCTGTACGAGCCGGAATACACTGATGAAGAATTGAGAGGGATGCTCAAAGGGCAGAAAGAGAAAGAGCGTCTGTAGAGACAGCCCCCGCTGGAGCTGCAGCAGAGAACCGGGACAGAATGACGGTAGACTGGTGGCAGTGCAGTTTCAGTGTCTGTCCCACGCTGCTCTGTTTACTTTCTGCTGTAGATATTCGGTATAGCAAAGTAAAAGTCCGCTGCTGCTAAGAAAGTAGTCCCTCAAAATGCCATAATTCATGCGATGCGAGGTTGGTTTTATTTCTAAAATTATTCTATCAACACAGACATTTACATCGATAGTCTGGCGTTATAATTGATTGGCCTCGGGTGTACTGTGGAGTGGGTAAGACTGTTTTAGTAGCAGGCTGGTATCCCCCCGATGCCGTGCGCTAGCTTAGCACGAGCGCACTCTGCAACTAGAAGGACTGAATTAAATGTGTTGAAAACGGTCTCCACTGATAAAGAACACCAAGGCTAACTTGGGAATAAGGCCCTATGTCTAAAATCCTGAACTACCCCTTTAATAGTGTGGAAGTCAACTTAGAAGATATTTTTTTCACTGATTTTAGTGGTATTTTTAGTTTATTTTATCGTCTGAGTCTTATTTTTAGCGTTGGCGCCCATGTAGCTTTGGTTGTAGCACCAAGTTTTGCTCATAACACGCTGTTTATATTCCCCACAGCAGTCTGGAAATGACTCGTTTTTAACATGACAAAGGATGGGAAGATATTCCTGTAGAAATCAAACTTCGAAGCTACTGTTTTCACTGGTTTTAATCATGTCAGGTCATGTCAAATTGTTAAAAGTATGGCTTAGCTCCGGGTAAACACTGTGTTCGCAGTCACGCAGTGTCTCTCTAGTATCGCGAGAGCACGGCAGAGACGGTGGGAGAGCCCCATGGACATATAAAGAAAGCCCGGCAGAGAGGTGGCAGATTTGTGCGATCTGGGCCAGCCAGATCGCACAAATATAGGTCATCCTGAGACCAGAGGACAATCAGGGTATAAAGGCTTGCTACAATAAATGATCGGAACGGATTTTTCAGCAAACATCTAAAAAAATAAGTATTAGGGACTACTTAGACCATATAAAATTGACAGCAAAGTGCATAATATGTGAGCTTTAAGTGTTAAGTTGGCTCCTAGTAATGTGAAATACTGACTCACTAAAGGGGGAGAGTGAGAAAAGGAGAGATTGTTATTTCTTTTGATATTTTGGCAGTCTCTAGGCACACCGTGGACCCATGGATATGTTGGAACACATTTAAAAAGTGCATTTAGCATAATATGTGACCTTTTTAAATAAAGTAAAATCAGGAGTTTATTGTGTCCACATTTATTGTCGAGCCCTTATGACCGTTTGACCAGACTAAACTTGAGTTGTATTGACCGGTGTTCCTCCCGTTCAGACTCGTCAGTGAAGGACGCCTCCAGCTCTGAGGAATTCGTTCCTCTCTCCAAGCTCCTCTCCAACAACAAATCAAAAAAGGACAAAAGTGGTGAGGACAACAACATGAAACAGACTGTCACCAACCCTGTCAGCTGAAGTAAAATATTTAAAAAAAATTACATATATTGTGACCATTCAAAGCGAAAGCACATGTTCTATGTTTGTGTATCCTCCTGTTGTAGCCACGGATGACTCGTCAGATAACGAACCTTTGATTAAGAAGAAAAAAGTCTCTTCGCCAGCCAAGAAGAAACCGGCGAAAAAAGTCAACTCGTCAGGCAGATCCAATGGCACAAATAACAAGAACGCAGGTTAGTTACATTACATTGTATCATTGTTAGCCATATTTCAGCTGTGTTTTCTGTTATATTATATAGTGAGTGGATGGCTTTGACTCTTTGCTGTATGTAATTGTTTGAGCTTCAAATACAGATGAAAGCTCTGACGATGAACCGCTCATAAACATCGCCAAAGCCACAAAGAAGCCGGCAAAGAAATCTGTCAATACAAAGAAGAAAGATAAGATCCTTTTCCCTCCATGCACCGGCAGCATAAACACACAGTTAGGGGTTTCACCATCTCGATTCTAAGTTGGAAATCTATCGAAAAGATGTCAATATCTCGACCTTCGAAATTTGAGATGGAATCGACAATATAGCCCCACCCACAGAGACACGTTTCGGCTGGCCTGCAAAGAAAGGGAAAAAACACACAGCATGTTTTAGGTGCATTAGTTGCCTCCTACCTGCAGCTGCAGCCAAAAAAAACACCATGGCAACTGCTGAAATGTCAACCGAACTTGAACCTACTCCTGCTTCTTTTTTGAATGAAACCAGTTTGTAGGCTATGCATCCACAAACATCACTGCAAATATAGCAGAACGTCTTCCAAAGAGTCACTACAAGCCGGGTACCCTTTATGACTTATGTTTTTTGTTTGAATTTAGTGTTTGGGTTCAGGTCAGGATTAAAAATCTCAGAAAATCAAAAATCAAATTGAATCGAGGATTTGGAGAATGGTGACACCCGTCTATACAACGTTGCTGTTTTCTGTTGCAGATACTGATTTTTATCTTCTGTTCTTTCTTCAACAGAATCCCTGGATGATGACGACAGCTCGGACGATGAGCCTTTGAGCAAAATTGCAAAGAAAAGTCGGAGAAAGACGCCGGTCAAACCGTCTAGAAAAGCATCTCCAGTGAAATCACAGAGGAACGCAGCAAGGAAAGAGGGTAGGTGTTAAAATGTGCAAATCGGATCTCATCTGAAATGCTTATCTTGTAGCATTTGTACCTAATAATAAATGTATTATATTTGTTTTAGTTAAATATGCTGAGTCTTCCAGTGACGGCTCAGATGAGGAAACCCTGGCAACTATAAAGACCAATTTGACAAAGGCTCCCACAGAGCAAAATACCAACGGCAAGAAAACCAAAAAAGACAAATCACAAAAAGGTAGGAAGCACTTTCATCAGACTGAAGGAGAATTTAAGGTGGAGTCAGTGAGTTTGTTATCAAAATAACTTTTTGGCAAAATCAGTGAATATCTCCTCATGACCTGCTACCTGTCTGTACTGTGTATGCTGAAAAAAATCTGGTGTTAATACTAGGGCTGTCAAAATTAACGCGTTAACGCAGGGTGATTAATTTCTGGAATTAACGGCGTTAATTTTTTTAACGCATTTAACGCATGTGCAGAATGATCCGCCCCGTGCATCCCACCGGCTCTACACTACAGTCACTCTAGCGTTGTGGCTGACCCAGGATCAGTAGCTGTGCGCGGCCAAACATAGCAGCACGCTAGTCTGTCTTTTAAACTAGTAACCACGGACCTATAACTGCTGCTAACGGCCACGTCTGTGTCGCGGCTGGCAGTTGCTCTCGGAAGCAACAGGAGAAACATTCTGCTCCGTTCACGGGAGGAAACAAACGTCTGCAGTTTTCAGAGGTGTGTGTGATTAATACGTGACATCAACATAACGTGGGCTACACACACACAAACACACACACACTGTAGCGGAGGAAACTGGTGGATGTAGCCTACCGGTACCGCGCTGATCTGTATCACTGGTTTCACTTCAGAGGTGTCGGCCAGAACACCACTTATGGCCAAAAACGTCAGACTATAAGCATGAGACGAGGAGAGGAGGAGTATGGTTTATCCGCTCTTTATTTTCCTTCTTTCACAGACACATCAGCATGCATAGATCGCAGGAAAAGAAACACAGGCTTATCTCCACTCGTGACTCGTGAGGAGACGAGGACCCGCGAATCGTGGCCGTTAATAACATGCATAAACTATAGCCTAACTAACTTATAACAGCGATCGGGACTGCATGTAGGCTACTTACTCACACACGGGTGATTCACATAAACTCAAATAAACACGTTTCACATGTGGAATTTTTTTCACACACACACACGCACAAACAGCAATCAGGTTGTATTCAGGAATGCAAAACCATGGATTCACCAAATACATGCCATTATTATAATAGCCTATGCTATATTTGCTCAAATACATAGGAATAGAGACAGCCAAATTGAAGTATGGTGTGGTAGCATATGTTTTAGTTGATTATAATTTATTTGCAGTATTTACACCATCATTTGGATTTTCAATTAATAAAAAACTACATTTAAATGTATATATTCTGTCCTCTATCTTTCAATTCATATAACAATATAAAGAAAATGTTTAAATTATTTGGGCCTATTTCGAATGGTAGAATTAATCGTGATTAATCGTGATTAATCCACAGAATCCTGTGATTAATCTGATTAAAAATTTTAATCGTTTGACAGCCCTAGTTAATACACAGCCTAGGCTCTGTAAACTGGTATGTAAACAAAGGGTATGTAAACAAAGGGGGCCCGCCGTAGCTAGCAACATGTCCAAGTCTAGGCTGTGTGTTAACACTGTTTTTTACTTTTAGTGCACAAACAATACAGACAGGTAGCAGATCGGGAGGAGATATTCACTGATTTGGGCAAAAACACGCATTCTCCAGAATTGCTAATTCCACATTTAATTGGGTGAAATTACAACAAGAAATTCAAGTAGTGACCTCTTGGGTTTATACAGACTCTTCATCTGCAGACAGCAGCCCGGAGGACGATGACGAGCCCCTGGAGAAGCTTGTTGCCAAGAACAAGAAGAAACCAGCGAAGAAAAGCCCAAAGAAGACGCCTGTAGCGCGAGGGCGAGGCAGACCGAAAAAGAGCCAAGGTAATGTAGCAGTGATCCTTTGTTGTCATAATCACCTTTTGTTTTAAATCAGTGAATATCTCCTCACTATATGGTACTGTTCCTATCTGTATTGTGTATGCTGAAAAAATCTGACGTTAATTCACTTCCTAGGCTCTGTAAACCTGTATGTAAACAAAGGGTATGTAAACAAAGGGGGCCCACCATAGCTAGCAACATGCCCGTTTACTAAACTGTGTATTAACAGTGTTTTTTTATTTTCAGTGCACAATACAGACAGGTAGCCGATGATGAGGAGATATTCACTTATTCGGACAAAAAGTGATTTTGACGACAAGCATTCTCCATAATTGCTAATTCCACCTTTAATTGGTTTAAATTACAACAAGAAATTCAAGTAGTGACCTCTTGGGTTTATACAGACTCTTCATCTGCAGACAGCAGCCCGGAGGACGATGACGAGCCCCTGGAGAAGCTCGTTGCCAAGAACAAGAATAAACCAGCGAAGACAAGCCCAAAGAAGGCGCCTGTAGCGCGAGGGCGAGGCAGACCGAAAAAGAGCCAAGGTAATGTAGCAGTGATCATTGGAGATATCATTATAATTAAAATGTAAACATTTATTTAACTTGTTGATATGATCAATGTTTGGCAGATCCCTCTGATGAAAGCTCCGACTATGAACCGCTGAAAACCAAACAAGACAAATCACGAAAAGGTAGGAAGCACTTTCATCAGACTGAAGGGGAGATAAAGGTGGAGTCAGTGATTCTGGAGAATATTTGTTGTCAAAATCACTTTTTTTTAAATCAGTGAATATCTCCTCATGATCTGGTACCTGTCTGTACTGTGTATGCCGAAAAAATCTGGCGTTGATACACATCCTAGGCTCTGTAAACTGTTATGTAAACAAAGGGTATGTAAACAAATGGGGCCCACCATAGCTAGCAACATGCCCGTTTACTAAGCTGTGTATTAACAGTGTTGTTTTATTTTCAGTGCACAAACAATACGGACAGGTAGCATATCTTGAGGAGACTGGACAAAAAGTGATTTTGACGACAAGCGTTCTCCAGAATAGCTGATTCCACCTTTAACAAGTTGTTCAAGTACTTACCTCTTCTGTATATACAGACACTTCATCTGCAGAAAGCAACTCGGAGGACGATGATGTGATTGCCAAGAACAAGAAGAAACCAGCGAAGAAAAGCCCGAAGAAGACGCCTGTAGCGCGAGGGCGAGGCAGACCGAAAAAGAGTCAAGGTAATGTAGCAGTGATCATTGGAGTAATCATTATAATTAAAAGGTAAACATTTCTTTAAAATCCTGGTTGATATTTTTGATGTTTGGCAGATCCCTCTGATGAAAGCTCCGACTATGAACCGCTGATTAATATCGCGAAGAAGAACAGCACAGACAAAAGGACAAAAAACAAAACGAAGGCGTCGCCTAAGAAGAAGAGGGTCACAGCTCCCAAGAAGACAACAAAGACACCTGAGTCAGGTAATAACTGTGGTTTAATGGTTACACACGTAAAATGGCTTTACATTGATTTGTACACATTCACCCATTCACACACCGATAGCAGCAGCTACCACGCAGGGTACGCAGCTAACTATCAGGAGCAATTTAGGATTCAGTGTCTTGCCCAGGGACACTTGGAGATTACTTTTACCATACAAAATCATAAAACCATAACACCATGAGTGGAAGATCCCCCCACATATCCTTTATATCCATGACAAGTTTGTGAATTTTAGAAGAATAATGTCATTCAGTGGTGTATTAATAGCCCCTTTTACACAGCCAGTGAAAGCCAGGAATATGCCGGAATTTCGTCCCTCCGCCCTGCTGTATAAATGCGACCGTTGCGGAACGAGGGAAGAAAGGTGCGAGAGATTAGTAGTAAGATTCCCGACACAATCAGTTCCGCCTCTCTGTATAAATGCGGCCAGTTTGTTGTTACGGAACAGGGGGGCGTTTGACGTTCCATAGCCTACGTTCTAAACATGCGACCATGTTAGCAGTTGAAGGACGTGTGTTTAACATTAACCACAGCGGCCCGATGTCCCGTAAAAATCACCAAATAAAAGGAACGGCGTATAATCTAGCTGGTTATAAGGTCCGCTGCTCAATCCAAACCCCCACGCTTCATTTTGCAGAGTGTATGAGTCTATTTCTGCCCAGGAGAAGTTGTACAATGGGAAAGCTAGGCTAAGCTAGGCTGCGACCGGATCGCCGCCGCTATTATTATCCTAAGTCTGAGCGTATATCCACACTTTATTTCTGTCTACAGTAACGTGACTTCACACACTGTGTGTATGTGTATGTCTGATTGGCAGATCGCTGCCCTTACAAAGAGACTCGCTCACAGCCAGTCTCACAAACACACACACACAGACACAGAGGTGAAGCGGTGAGCAGCGGAGTGATTTTTGTCAGTTTGGTTAACAGTCCCAGAGATGTTGGACTCAGCGCGTAGCGAGATCAACCGGCACATCACGGGGACAGTAACATACGGCCCTCTTACTGCGAGCTCCAGCACTTCTGCTCTCAATTCACCGGCCAGTGTTGTTGTTGTAAAGCAGCTGACCGGTGCGCGCTAAATGTTTACGTCACACCTGACGCTGTTTACGTGCACCTCTTTCATTCCGGAGCGCTGTGTAAAAGGGGCTACTGATGCGCCAGCAGGCCGGCGTTGCTTGGTTCTGTGTAAATAACACAGAAGCAAGCAAGGACGGCATATTGGAGTGATGTTGTTCCGTCAATATGCCGCAATCTCTGTGTAAAAGGGGCTTATATCTATTATATTATTTATTATATTTGTATTTTCTTGATATGTTTCCAGTGTGGTCAGGCAACAGCTCAGACGATGAACCCTTGAGCAAGTTAGCAGGACACCCAGAAGTCACCAAGACCGTGAGAATATCTCTAGAGAGGTGTGACGGCGAAGAGGCTGCTGCAACCGGAAGTGTGAACCAACCCAGTGAAGGTACTGATCAAGTAACCTTATGAGCTGCCGTTTAGGCTTTATATCAAGAATACACACACACACCACACATTTTCTTGCACATACACATTAAAAGCGCACAAAATTATTCTCCTTGCAAGAAGTTGTGTTTGTGCGAGCTAATATTCAAATGAGGGCATAACAGAGCTATGCTATTGCCAGTCATTTTCTCTACATGTCCGAATAGTATTGGCTCTTCAGTTAAACTAAAAAGGAAGTTAAGAAGTGTGTGTGCTTTTTATGTGTATATGCAAGAAAATGTGGTGTTTGTGCTGCATGCAAAACCTCAAAATAAAGAGTAACATTGTTCTTACTCTCAAATACAGACACACCGACTGCTGAGAAAACCCCGAGCGCGGAGTCGCAGAGCTCTGAGGAATCACCAGAAGAAGAATAAGCACAGAAAAATGAGTTGTTAAAGGTTGAAGAAAAAAATAGGGTTTATATTGTTTCGTATCACCTCTTGGATTGGAAAGTTCAGATGGAATTCCTAACGTGTATTAGAGAGACACCTCCTTAAATATCACAGTTTAAAGTTCATGTGACGTCCCAAAAGTGTGTTTTATATACTGTCAATGTTAATTTATGGTGTTGATATTTCTACTCCTGTTTTTAAGTTTGGAATCAAATTTTGTAGGTACCTGAAATATTGTATGTTGTTAAGTCTTTGATGCGTTCACTGTTTGTGCGTGCCCATTGTTTCCATTGGTTTTATCCTCTGGTCTTTATTTTTTAAATTGAGTAATTTACCACTTGTCAATGTTAGTTACATTTTGTTGCTTTGATATTAACTGCACATTCAGCATGCACCAGTGGAAATCTTTTGTGATGAATTAAATTGTTTTCACTATGACATTTCAGTTGAGTCTATCTCTCACTTGCCACACACACACACACACACACACACACACACACACACACACACACACACACACACACACACACACACACACACAAACAATTCGTCTTCCCTCAGTTGTACACTTGATCATATTAGGATCTTATTGTAGTGTGCAGGTAAAACAATGGTTGAAAAGGAATAATTATTTGCATATTACTCAGTTATTGATTAATCAACAAGAAAAAACTAAAAAAATATACATTCGACTATTTCTATTTTACCCATATATAGTATAGAACAGTTTTTACCCTTTTACACACTATCTATGATTTTATCACATGATTTTCTGGTCTCTTTAAACACGAAACGTCACTTCCGCCGGTATCAGCCAGCAGCAGCAGAGCTAACTTCAATCTCACACTTCACACCACAAACTCTGCAGCTGTCCCTCTGCAGGTTTGAAACTTTGTGTTGATCCTGAGATAAGTGGAATTCGTATCTCAAACTGTCATCTGCCTTTTTCTATATTTAGTATCGTGTTGAAAAAGGGGCTTTCTGTGTAAGCTAACTGCTAGTTAGCTAGCATGCTGCTCTACTCTCAACATATCGCACAACTCCTCTTGGATTAAATGTTTATATCTCGACATGACGGAGTTAAGATGTCGGAAAACAGAAAGGCTGGGGGGAGAGAAAGAAGAGGAAGAGAATACAAGTGAGTAATTACTTCATACTGCATAGTTTAGCTAAATGAACACAGGTTAGCTTCTTGTGGAGGACAAAACAAAAACATCTGTTAACTTTATCAGTAATCGGAATGGTTGTTATGGCTGATAAAAGGCTGCTGTTATTTTCATATACTTTATTCATAGATTTTTAGTGTAAATAAATACATGTTACACAACAGAATAAAGCAGAAGAAACAGAAAATAAATTACAATACGATTCTATAGAAGTATAATAAATACATCATAAGCCAACACACTATACAAATACAACGACTTTAGGTAATTCTTCATAAAGACAATTGTTGCCAAATCTTGTCAAAGGTTGCAGAGCTGAGAGAAACATTGTGTCGTATCCTTTCAAGTTTGTTAAACTAGTTGTGTTGTCTGTTACTTGTAATCATGGTTATAACACATCAGATGTGAACGGGCCAGTGAAAGAGGGGGATGAGGAGGAGGAGAGTGTGTCCGTTGAAAAGGACAAGCCGCAGAATGATGGAGTTAAAGAAGACGAGACTCAAGTTAAACCAGAAGAATCAAACTCACCTCAGAATGATGTCAAAAGATCCAACAGTTCCCCTATGTGTAAGTTTCACTTCAATTGTATTTACTTTTATACAGGTGTGTGTAAATTTTTTTTTTAACCCTTAGGGCCCGTTATAATATTAGGCACACTTGTACCGCTAAGGTCCGTAAAATGGACATTTCATTGAGGTAGCTATAAAAAATATTATACATTATTTTTTTTCTACTTTTTTTTTGCCAATTCTTTTCCCCCACATCTGCCCTAACTATTAATATAAAATAGTCATGAATTTTAAAAGATGTTAACCCTTTAAATGCCAGGTTTTGGTTATGATGCCATCGTATTTTAAATTAAAAAAACTGAAAAACTGAAATATTTTCAATATACTACATGCAAACTAATTTTTTTTGTGTTGAATTATTAGGCCTGTGATGTGTCAATGATGAGCAGCAAAACTGATTTTCAGGCATTATTATTTTTTGTGCAGTGTCAAATACTCACACTCGTACCGCTAAGGTCCGTAAAATGGACATTTCCTTGAGGTAGCTATAAAAAATATTATACATTAATTTTTTTCTACTTTTTTTTTGCCAATTATTTTCCCCTACATCTGCCCTAACTATTAATATAAAATATTCATGAATTTTAAAAGATGTTAACCCTTTAAATGCCAGGTTTTGGTCATGATGCCATCGTATTTTAGATGAAAAAAACTGAAAAACTGAAATATTTTCAATATACTACATGCAAACTAATTTTTTTTGTGTTGAATTATTAGGCCTGTGATGTGTCAATGATGAGCAGCAAAACTGATTTTCAGGCATTATTATTTTTTGTGCAGTGTCAAATACTCACACTCGTACCGCTAAGGTCCGTAAAATGGACATTTCCTTGAGGTAGCTATAAAAAATATTATACATTAATTTTTTTCTACTTTTTTTTTGCCAATTCTTTTCCCCCACATCTGCCCTAACTATTAATATAAAATATTCATGAATTTTAAAAGATGTTAACCCTTTAAATGCCAGGTTTTGGTCATGATGCCATCGTATTTTAGATGAAAAAAACTGAAAAACTGAAATATTTTCAATATACTACATGCAAACTAATTTTTTTTGTGTTGAATTATTAGGCCTGTGATGTGTCAATGATGAGCAGCAAAACTGATTTTCAGGCATTATTATTTTTTGTGCAGTGTCAAATACTCACACTCGTACCGCTAAGGTCCGTAAAATGGACATTTCATTGAGGTAGCTATAAAAAATGTTATACAATATTTTTTTTTACTTTTTTTTGCCAATTCTTTTCCCCTACATCTGCCCTAACTATTAATATAAAATAGTCATGAATTTTAAAAGATGTTAACCCTTTAATTGCCAGGTTTTGGTCATGATGACATCGTATTTTGGAGGAAAAAACTGAAAATGTTTATTATTTTCAATATACTACATGCAAACTAATTTTTTTTGTATTGAATTATTAGGCCTGGGATATGTCAATGCTGAGCAGCAACACAGATATTTAGGCATTATTATTTTTTGTACAGTGTAATAAACTGACACTCATACCGCTAAGGTACGTAAAATGGACTTTTGAAAAAGGTAGCTATAAAAAATATTATACATCGATATTTTTCCAACTTTTTTAGGCTTGAATTTTAAACCAACATCAGTACTAATCATAAATTGAATTTTTGTGTTAGGAAAAGAACCTCACCTGCAGTCCATGCACATTTTCCACTCTTTTTGTTATTATCCAGAAGTGAACAGTGAACGGGCCAAGAACAGTGTAACAGGGACATCATTGGCTAAATAAAGTTGTGTGTATGAGAGAGACTGTGTGTGTGTGTGTGTGTGTGTGTGTGTGTGTGTATCCCCATGACCTAGACATTATGAGCAAAATGCTAGTGGTTTTCAAGTGGCACTGTTTTCATTCACTCTGTTCCATGTGTAGTTTTTCATGCAGAGGTTCAAAATCCCTCTAAAGATGACTTTGTATAAATGCACAGCACACACACCTACCTGAGGTCCATACACACAAGCATGTGCAGTGCACTGCTTCAAATAAGTTAAAACATGGGCCATCTTCAATCACATCAAAGGTGCAGCCGTCAGAGACACATAACAAGTCGTTGAGCTGTTTACACAGCTGCCATTGAAACCAGAGTTTATACAAAGCAAACTGTGGAACTAGTTATTTCTTACCTGGCAATATGGAGGGAGCCTTTACACAAGAAGTACATAAAGCTTTGGAAACAGTGATGGAGTCTGATTCTGATAGCGAGTAATAGGAATCTGACACAGACAATGGTTGCGTTCCGAATCGCATACTTTCTACTATATAGTATGTAGAAAAAAGATTTAGGATGTCCCGATTCTTATGGCCAGATTTAGGATGGTTAGAAGTACCCGGATGTCCTACTTCATGCGGCCAAGATTGTTAGTGTTGAAAACTGCATCCTATTTGGGCGATTCTGACCCACAATCCAGTGCGCACGTGAAGTGACGTAACATCGACGAAGCCTCCATATGAAAACAAACGGGGATGCGACGGATATAAAAGCAAGAGGCAAGATCAAGGCGCAATGTTATGATGAAATAAGAGAGTAAAGTATGTCCCAATAGTATGCCTACTGCATCCTAACTAGATTCTTTTTATCGTCGGATGTAGTATGTAGAATAGAAAAAAGAAAGAGTATGAGATTCGGAACGCAACCAGTGTCTGAAACCTCCATTAACGCGTAACAGGTGGGTCCCTGTAACATTCCAGTGGCTGCAGGAGTATATCTGTGTATGGGTGTTGGTGGGGCCAACTGAATTCTCCACTACTGAAAGTCAGAGGAAACATCCCAGCTCTGGAGGAGGATTCAGAGTAAATGAAAACAGTGCCACTTGAAAACCACTAGCCTTTTGCTCATAATGTCATAGGTCATGGATACACACACACACACACACACACACACACACACACACACACACACCCACATACACACACACACACACACACACACACACTCCTCAGGGTTAAAGCTAAAGGGAGAGGAAGGGGGGATTGTGACAGTGCTATCTAGTGGAAATAGCCTGTTTTTTCTCCATATGCCAAATATGGTCATAATGACATAACATGGTGGAGAGTAGTAAAAATGATCAATTCCAAGGTAGAAGCCCAGATTGACACCCAGATATAAAAAAATGCATCAATTATGCTTTAATGGCAGTGTGTTGAAAAAATGGTGTTTGAATGGGTGTTAATGGACGTTTTATGGACCTTAGCAGTCTGAATGTAACTCTTGTTTGTATACAGTGTATTTTAGCCTTACTGTAGGAGCTGAGCTGGAAATAACATTATCATATAAAAATACACTTCCTTACCAGTTTTCATGCCATATGCATGAACACAGCCAAAATTATCCAAAAAAAGAAAAATGAAATGTCCGTAAAATGGACCAACGGGCCCTAAGGGTTAATATTATGGATTTTTTTTGTTTACACAGAAAATGAAACATTTCAAGGTTTTCTTCGTTTTAATTTTGATGATTACAGCTCAAGGAAATCCAAAATCCAGTTTATCAAAACATTAGATTATTGTGTCATTGTTCATACTCCAATAACATTTTTTAAAATAAAAAAAACTACTAAATACTTTCAAAATAAGTTTTTATAGTGTTGTTGTGATAATTGACTTTGCCTCTCATCTTTCTGCTCCTCAGCGCATTTTCTGCAGCGCGTGGTGCGGGTGTTCTTCGGGTGTCTGGCGGCAGTTGGCTGCGGAATGCTCTACGCCGTTTATCTGTCCTCCTATCATGACAGGAAGTTCTGGTTTTCCACAAGACAGGTGGGTGACTGTCTAATTTATTTATATTTTTTTAGTTCACTGCCATATCAAAATATAATATGAATTTGTTCTTATTTGTTTTAGGAGCTAGAGCGGGAACTGACCTTCCAGGATGGCAGCGGTCTCTATTATTACTACTACAAGCACATGCTGACGGCACCATCTTTTGAAAGAGGTACAGACCATCCTGTGAAGAAATTTTAAATACATATCCAAACACACCATCAAAAAATACACTATACATGTCACTCTCTCCTTGTAAATCAACTCTGTTCCTTTGTGGTTTGTGTGTTTTTAAGGTTTTTATGATCTGATGTTTGACAATAAGACGGTGTCCGGTCAGACCATCAATGCAGTGGAACGCCTTTCTCTGTATCCGGAGCTCATCACCAGCTTCGTCTACAAATTCACCGGAACACAGGTGAGTGTTCAACACATTTATGTTTTATTTTCATCTAGTAATATGAGGTGGTAAAGTATGTATTTTTTTTTATCATTTTAATTGACTGTGAGCTGCATGGCACAAGTGGTATTCAAATCTCCCTTTGAAAGCCCTGAAGTCTGCCCTCATCTGCTGACAGTACAGAAGGCTAGACACCAGAATAACAAAAACAACTGCATTAATCCGTAATTGATTATAATAGCAGATCGGATTGACGAAGATGTCATGCTACTGGGCTTGTTATTATTTAATCACTTTATTACTCGACTTTGGATTCTTGGCTTGTTTGTAAACAACCATATAAAGAGATTTCGCCGATATCATTTAAGCCTTGCTGGATAATGTGTCTCTCTCTCTCTGTGCTCTCAGGACATTGTGGAGCCGATCTACTTCTATGTTGGAGCGGTGTTCGGCCTCCAGGCGCTGTACGTCACGGCGCTGTTCGTCTGCAGCTGGGTGATGAGCGGGACCTGGGTGGCCGGCATGCTGACTGTGGCCTGGTACGTCATCAACAGGTGAGAAGGAATTCTGCTGTGTTGGTCCCCATACTAAAGTGTAGGTTTCTCTGTGTGACTAAACACACAGTAAACTTGTTATTGTGAACCTTTTCAATATTATTTTATCCATTGTCTTCCCTGTTGTTCCTAACATATAATACCCTTATAATAACATGCTTTAAACAACTACTTATGCCTCTGCACTGGCAATAGTGCAGAGGTTGTGGGTTGTGCGATGTGCGTCCTTTTGTCCGTAGAAAAATCTGGGCCAAGTTTGCATGAATGTCAACTTCGTCTCAAGAATAACAGAAACAGACTTTTGTCAAATTAAGCTAAATAGGTAATTCCATGCCTCACTAAGAAATATAAACTCCTGGTGGTAGTTCTAGTTTTCTTTCTGTTTCATGAAGACTTGTCCTCGTTTCAACTCTGCCGTTTCTCCCTCAGACCGGACACCACCAAAGTGGACCACGCGATCCCTCTGCGGGACAACTGGGCGCTACCGTACTTCTCCTGCCAGGTCGCAGCTCTGACGGGATTCCTGACCAATAACATCAGCTCTGCCACTGAGGTGAGACTCTCATCAAACCATTGTCTTAAAATAGACTAGGAGGAACTTTTAAATGTTTATGAAACAGTCCTCTGATGATTTTAAATGACCTGTAACAGCGAACAAGACCATCAGCGAAAAAAGTGCTATTTTGTAAGTTCCCCGTAGCCACATTAAATAATCCTCCTCTACAACAACAACATTTCATTCAGACCCAGTGATAAACTGTGTTGTTTCTCCGTAGATGTTCTGCTACCTCACCATGAGTGCCACCACCATCTTCTTCCTGCTGATGTGGGAACACAGCCACTACGTGCTCTTCATCCAGGGCCTCTGTCTGCTCCTGCTCGACTCCTTTGACCTGGTGCCACCACGCAAGGTAACAGAGCCCTGAGCTAATAAAGGACTTCAATCACATTTAAAAAAGGAATCAGTGATTCTGGAGAACGCATGATCACTTTTGTCAAAATCAGTGAAGATCTACATAAAGTTTTATTTATTTATAATTGTAAAGTGTTAATATAGAGCAACATACTATTGTCTTCTTTGTTATAATGGGCTTAAATACCATTAAAAAATATACAGTAAATGTTCCTATAAATAGCTGATTGTACAGAATCTTCAGATCCTCCTGCATCATGCGAACTGTAGTCGTCAAAAACTGTTCCTTCATATCTCTCCCTCTCTCCCTCCCTCTCTTTCCCTCTCTCTCTCTCTCTCTCTCCCCCTCTCTTTTATTCTCTCTCTCTCTCCCTATCTCTGTCTCCCTCTCTTTCTCTCTCTATTTTTGTCTCTCTCTCTCTCTATCCTCTCCCTCTCTTCCTCTCTCTCTCTCCCTCTCTCTTTCTCTCTCTTTGCGATTTAAAGATGGCTGACATTCATAAGATCTACCTGAGCTCCTTGTTCCTGGCCTACCTGTTCCAGTTCCAGAACCCTGCGCTGCTCAGCTCTCCTCTGCTCAGCCTCATGATCGGCTCAGTGCTCGCGAGGTACTTCCAGGTAGAGTTAGCTGTCTCTCACTCACCTCACAACTCAGCCTTATTAACATATTATAGACATTTCGTGTTGACTTGCCCTGAATCCCAGCTGTGTGAGCTTTAGTGCTGAAATAATACATAATAATCACTGGCTTTTGATAACTAATTAATAATTTAAGATAACATTTTTATTTTTTATTTTAGATTTTTAATTTAATTTTTTTTAACTTTAAATAGAGTAACACATTCTCACTGCTGTTTTCTTTATCTTTACTGCAGCAAAAGATGAAGATGGGACCACTGTTGGCCAGAATAATGAAACTCTTCCTACATTTCTACCTGGTCTTCACCACAGGGATCACCTTCAGCTATTTGGTCAAGGTAAAAACACAAGAGAAATGGTTTGTCAAAGTTAAGAGCTTTAACTGTGTCATTATTACATTGTTTGTTAATCATGACTGTCTCTCATCCACAGAAACTTATACCTGTGAGTGAGAGTGACTTCATATTGAAATTCCTCGAAGTAAAATTTGGGCTCAACACAACAACGTGAGTTAAAATGTCTAGCCACATTGTGCATAATCCTTTTTGGTTTTGAAGCGGTGTCTGTATTAGTCGGTGTGCTATTTTCTTCCTACATCTTATCTAACAGCAGAGTTTAATGGCAAAGTTTTTAACTTCCTTCTATGACAGAGACTTTGTCACCAACTTCCTGTTGTGCCAAGAGAGTCTCCAGACGCCCAATCAGGACTTGTTCCTGCGGCTGACTCAGGCCTCGGTCCTTCCCTTCTACCTCCTGGTGCTCACTGTCTGCCTGCTGTCCACCCTGCAGACCATTTACAGACGACTCAGGTTAGACACATGATAATAACATAGAGGTGCATCTGAAAAAAGAAGACTTTCATATTTTCAAGATTCACTACACGGAGTGAACTATGTTGATTTTTACATAAATGCATGTAAAAATGTAAATTAAAAATAAAGTGTTTTAACTTTTCTACAGCGGTCAGCCAATGAAAACGGACCTCAGACTTGAAGATGGACGAATAGGAGAGAAGCCCGAGGTCATCTATCATGTTTTCCACACGTTGCTTTTCGGAGGCCTGGCGCTGCTGTTTGACGGGTACGTTCATCACAATAAAAGAAAATCAGTAGTCAAGACGGGAGGTTTGCTTTGCTAAAATGCGCTGCAAGAAAACCCTGCGTTTACAGAGCATAGGCTGTGTTTAGCACTAGATTTTTTCTTCAGCGTACACACAGTACAGACGGGTAGCGAATCGTGATGAGATTTTCACTGATTTTGACAACAACAAAAAATCTCCATAATCTCTGACTCCACCTTTAACTGGTTTTCCTTTTTTCCTTTAGGATGAAATATCTCTGGACGCCGTACGTCTGCATGTTCACAGCGTTCGGAGTTTGTTCTCCAGAGCTCTGGATGACGGTGTTCAAGTGGCTCAAACTGAAGTCCATCCACCCTGTAGTCCTGGTGAGTGTGATATTCACCTTTAACAGCAAACACTTTTTAAATGTGCATTACTACATATCAAAAATACAAACTCCTTTCTCTCCTCATCCACTCCAAAAACACGTTTTAAATTGAATTTATAAATAACTTTTTCATTTTAATCAACTATAATGATAACTAATCACCATCACTTATTTTATTTACAAGTGTTGAACCATCCAGGTTTCTGCTAAGGTTGTTAATTAATTTATTTTTTCCTCTTACATTCCAGTCTCTGATCCTGAGCACAGCGGTTCCCACCATCATAGGGTTCAGTTTGTGGAGAGAGGTGAGATTTTCTGCTCTTTAACTTTCTTTTGTACAAATGTTTTTATTTTTCCAATATCAACACATTGAAGTACATATCAACCACATGCATTAGCTTCATACCATGGAATATTTCCTTCCAGTTTATTTTTAGTTTTGGACAAGACCAAAATATGTGTTTAATGTATAGCTATAGTGTTCTGCAATTCATCCAAGCAGTAGCTTACACCTAGCTTTTCTAAAATATCTCCTCAGCTTTTTACCTTATGAACAGACATTTTAAAAGAAGAAGAATATAATATCCTGTGCTCTCTCCTGTCCTGCAGTACTGCCCTCGTGTCTTGTTGGAGTTGTCTGATCTGCCGGAGTTCTACGACCCGGACACAATGGAGCTGATCAGCTGGATCAGGTGGCCTATCACAGCCTCTCTCTCTGTTATTTGATTAGGGGGGTGTCACCAACTAAGACTTCACATGGTTGAATCTTCTTTCATTTTTGTTAACATCTTTTTTATTTTCTTGTATATATTGTCTGTTTTTGTTATTTGTTTTGTTATCTCTTAAATGCAATTTCTAATCTTAATGTTTTTATGCCCATGTAAAGCTCTTTGAATGGCCTTGTGTCTGAATTGTGCTATAGAAATAAACTTGCCTTGTCCTGCAGGTCTCAGGCTCCTCTAGCAGCCGTATTCGCCGGCAGCCCTCAGCTGTTAGGAACCGTCAAGTTGTGTTCAGGTTCAGCTGTGACCAGTTTACCGCTTTACTCCGACATCAACCTGCTGAGGAGGACCGAAGATGTGAGTCAGATGACAAAAGGAAACGTTTTTTTAAGATTAGATTTTTTGGGCATTGTTATGCTTTATTGGACAGTTTGGAGAGACAGAGGTGAAATGGGGCAGAGATGGGAATGACATGCAGAGAAAAGACCACAGGCCGGATTCTAACCTGTGGTCTGCTGCTTCTGAGGACTGAGCCTCTATGTTATAATGGGTCTTAAGAAAAATTATAAAGTATTGTTGTATATTCTCCGTCCCTTTTATTTTCAGCAACCTCTATACTGCCCATTCTATAATAAGGGTATTAATTAAAGTGCTCGAAAGAATGAGATATTTTATTTATCAGATGGGTTGAACTAACTAGCTACTACTACTTAATTTAATATCTTTTTTCCCTGTCCTTGTAGACTTACCAGGTGTATTCCTTGAGATCTGCGGAGGACGTCTATAAGATTCTGACGTCCCAAAAGACAAACTACGTGATCGTCGAGGAGTCGATCTGTAACGAACTGACGCTGAACAGAGGCTGTAAGATCAAAGACCTGCTGGACATCGCCAACGGACATGTGAGTGTTGTCCGTCTGTTTCAGATTTCAACAGTGAATGTTGTTGCCATGACGAGACAATTAAGAGTTTGTTTAGGTAGATTTTGAATGTTTTTCCAAGTGTCTAGGTTATACAGTGCTACAGTATAAAAAAATGCAATAATAGAGGTATTACAGGGCAACAGGAAATTCTAATTTATAGGTGGAGTCAGCAATTCTGGAGATCGCTCGTTGCCAAAATCCCTATTTGTCAAAATCACTGAATATGTGATCAAGATCTGCTACCTATACGTACTGTGTGTGCACTGAAAAAAATCCAGTTTTAATGCAAAACCTAGGCTATGTAAATGTGTATGTTGCTAACTACGGTGGGCCCCCTTGATTACATAGCCTTTGTTTACATACCAGTTTACATAGACTAGGCTGGTTATGAACACCAGATTCTTTTTCAGCACGTCCAGAGTACGAACAGGTAGCAGCTCATGAGGAAATATTTACAGATTTTGACAACAAACTTTCTCCAGAATCACTGACTCCACCATTTAAAAAGGAGATTTTTCAGTGGTGTTGGACGTCTCCTCTAATTATCTGCAAAAAAAGTAAAAAAAAAAAAAAGTTTTGATACAACAGTAATTTTTTTAACGCCATTATCTTTCCCGTCTTCTTATCCCATGTCTCAGGTTGTTTACGACAAAGGGGAGATGTACTCGTTCTCCAAACACGGGCGCTTCTGCCAGGAGATCAAGATGAACTACTCACCGTACACAAACTACTTCACGCGAGTGTTCTGGAACCGATCGTACCACGTCTACAAAGTCAACTCGGTCATCTCCTTTCAGTACTGACAGCAACCTATGCCTCCCTGATGAGACGTTACTGAGCCCGTATTCCAGTGTTCACGTCAATGCAATATGTGGCTGTCTGCAGCGTGTGTTCAGAGAAATGTCACTGTTACCTTTACACACCCAGGTGTTAATACTGAAGCTGCAAATTCAAACCAACCGGGATCATCTGAGCACACTGTACTGGTTTTGGTCCTACTACATGTGTTATGTTTTGATTTAAACAAATCAAGATAAAACATAAAAAGGACCGTGTTGAAGTTGAAAATGCCATAATAATCATTGTACTGAAGTTTTCTAAGCCATGTCTTAATGTTACTGTGATGGTTTTAATGAAGGGAGAGGTGTGTGTGTGTGTGTGTGTGTGTGTGTGTGTGTGTGTGTGTGTGTGTGTGTGTGTGTGTGTGTGTGTGTGTGTGTGTGTGTGTGTGTGTGTGTGTGTGTGTGTGTGTGTGTGTGTGTGTGTGTGTGTGTGTGTGTGTGTGTGTGTGTGTGTGTGTGTGTGTGTGTGTGTGTGTGTGTGTGTGTGTGTGTGTGTGTGTGTGTGTGAGCAGAAGCAAAAAGCGATGGAGATTTTTTTAGTTTCATTATTTTGAGACGATGCATAATGGACTATACAGTACATCTGACTATCAGAATGGCAACCTGGTTCTGGACTGATATATCTCAAGTATTGGATGGATTGCCATAATATTTAATTGCCACTGAAATGAATTGTCTACAGAGGAAGGATCGTAGTTTCTTCTAACCGTTCCTGTAGTGCCATCATGATGGTAACGTTTTTTTAGTTTTTTTTTCTGTGAAAATATCTCAATGGAATGCCATTCAATTTAATACAGACATTCAAAAATATTTTTCTTGTTGCAGCACTATCAGGTCAGAGTTTTCACTAACTCTATAAATATCTCCAAATCTACTTGACTGATAGGATAAACTTTTATTCAGACATCTGTGGACGATCACAAATACTTTGGTGATACTGTTTTCCTTTCTTCTAGTGCCACCATGAGTTTGACATTCTTACTTCAGAGTGAAATGTCTTCATATGTGGATAAAATAGGGTGAGCAGATTTCTCCAGTAAAAAACGACACAAACTCGAGTTAAGTGTTCATGAATTAGTGAATGGGGTCGACGACCAGATAGTTAATATACAGATTAAAGCTCATCAGTATAATAAACCTTTTAACAGTTTTTTAGAGCCTTAAAGGGCAGTGGAAGTTGCTTCTAAAGCTGCTAATTTCTGTTGTCTCTATATCTGGATGCCTTATTATTTTTTGAGGTGCGGGACAGGATTCCCCTTTAACCTGTTACTGTGTCTGTGTCCGAACATCTCTCGTCCCCTGGTTGTTGCCTCAAAGTGTTGTAGAGGTGAATTTATCCTGGTGCTCTCATGCAAGAATCACCAATAACTGTCCTAATGCAAAAAAGGCCATGTAGGGAATTTTTAGGTTTTATTGAATTATGTATGGAGATTAAAAGTATGTATGCGTTGAAGAATAAAAAAGATGTTCCCTCAAATGTGTTGCAACGTTTTCTAATGAGTATGTGATGGAAAACGTAGACATACAAATACATTTCTTATTTGATAGCGATTATTTTTCTTAACACAACTAGTTTTGGCAAGACATTTTAAAGGAATTTTAGGAAAAAGTGAGATAGAAATTTCATTCTCTCAGAAGGTAAATTGTGTTGTTTTAGTTGCACAAAATAAAAAAATCGAATTAAAAATGTGCATATCGATTTACAGATGTAAAGAGAGAGTAGTATTTGAGTGTTTAGAAAAGCGCTACATAAATCTTATCAATTATAATTAATTATTAATGCCGACTTTTATGTTTACTTTTGTGGGTAGTTTTTTTTTTAATCTAATTCTGTCACTGTCAAAAACTTCAAATTTAGTATAAAGCAAAATATTATAAATATGCGCAGAAACGACGGAATGTGGGTCTTCCTCGCGTCGAAGCGGAACCGGAAACAGCGCAGAGATGAAGCGCAGAGTATGTGAGAATCCAAACAGTCCGTGTAGCTGCTCCAGCTCTTTCTTCTGAGATTTTTGTGTATATTTAGCTCAGATATCAATTTATTGTTCAGTTTGGCCTGTTAAGGTAAGAGAAACCTTCCCGTCTGTGCTCTCGCAAGGCTGTAGAGTAGACTGTAGCCTGTTCGCTTCGTTAGCCCAAAACAAAACATATACACACACAACACATAGCGGGAGGAAGGGGGCGCTTCATTTATATACACGAGCAGCACCGAACCATCTCTGTGCGGTTACGTTCTGAATCTTTTAGTTGACAAGTTGGAAACTCCGCCCAGTTGGGAGGACGCGTTTATCAGATTAAACCTCCCTTCGCCATACATTCAATACAACTGTCAGTGATAAGGAGAAGCTTTTCACGATCCCAACATTATTGGCTGGATTACTGAGCTTGAATGCAAGATATATGTGCAGCAATACAGAAAAAATGTCTTTACCAAATATGTAATAAAGAATATCTATCTATCTATCTATCTATCTATCTATCTATCTATCTATCTATCTATCTATCTATCTATCTATCTATCTATCTATCACATGAACTATTACCATTAAAATGCACGTTCCTCCATGTAAAAGTAATAATATGACATCATTTGGATGACGTTGGTCCTGTAGACTAGAGCAGCAGACAACATTATTGTTGACATTGTACTTCACTTGTAACAGAGTGTAAAATCACTGATTGATTAGAAGCAGAAGGGCCCATTTCAAATAATGTCTTCTATATGTAAAGGTGGAGTAGAATGGAAATACTCCAGTATCTCTGGATTGTATAGTACTCACTCAGACACAGTTTATTTAACCATTTCTATCGGTCACTCACTGTATGTCTTAAAGGTCAGACTCATTTATAATTGTTCGTCTGTGTTCATCAGCGCAGGATGAGTGTGAAGGCGTCGGACCGGCCGGCCTCTGTGACGGGCAGTCGGCCCAGCACGCCGCTGCAGACTTCCTGGTTTGAGTTTCTGCTGGACGGAAGCCTGTTGGAGTCACACCTGCAGAAGTCAAACCCAGGTCAGCCCAGTGTTTCAATAAAACCAAGTTAAATGGTCACTGATTCTGGAGAACGCTTGATGTCAAAATCACTTTTTGTCAAAATCGATGAATTTCAGTGGAATCTGATGTTAATACACAGCCTGTTATGCAAACAAATGTTTTGTGAACAAAGGGGGCCTACTGTATCGAGCAGCACATACCCGTTTACAGAGCCTAGGCTGTGTATTAACACTGGATTAAATAAGAAAATGTTGGCATTGTTCATTAACCCCCAGTAAATGAAAAGAAGGGCATACAAATTAAACAACACACAGATTTATTGAACAGCTGACATAAAGCATTTGATGTTAGCTGCATTTCTTCACCTGGACTGAATACTCTGCATTCTCATCAATACGTTTATATATATATATATGTGTGTCCTTTTCTCTTTCCTCCAACAGACCCGACACCATCGCAGTTGATCATCCAGTTCCTGGAACAAGCGTCCAAGCCGTCTGTGAACGAGCAGAACCAGGTGCAGCCTCCGGTGGACAACCGCAGGAACCGCACGCTCAAGCTGCTCGCGCTCAAAGTCGCTGCGCACATGAAATGGGACCTGGATGCTCTGGAGAAAGGGTCAGTGTGTGTGTGTGTGTGTGTGTGGAGAAAGTTGATTTTATTTGATTTTTTTTTTCAGGCTTGACAGACTTTTAAAACTTGTTAACTTTGCCTTTAATTCAGTTCAGCGAGCATGAAAGGGTTTGAGGGATGAAGAATTTTGTCATCTTGTAGATTTTCTTTCTTGTAGAGTTACAGGTTTCGCCCAGATCTTTCAGGATTGTAACTGCCCAATTAATGACCTCAACAGAACTTATTTATAAAGTTGCCAGCAATGCAAACTTGATGAAAATGTCTCAGTATGTCGCTAATATCTGTTCTGTGGAATAATTCAGATGATTTCAGCCTGTTATGATATGATTGATCCTTGTTCCCATGGCAGCCTGACCACTCCAGTGTTGAACATGTTGCTGAACGAGCTGCTGTGTGTGAGCAAAGTTCCTCCCGGAGTGAAGCACGTAGAGCTGGACCTGTCCACCCTGCCGCCTACTACGGCCATGGGCGTCGTCATTTACAACCGCTGGTGAGTAACAAACACACGATGAAAAACTGGAACAAAACTCACTCAGGACTAGGCATGGGACAATAACTGGTTAAAAGGTATACCACAGTATGAAAAAGTCAAGGTTTCAATACCGCCATTATCTCTTGTACTAGAACACACAGGATGATAACATACAAGTGTATTAATGTTCAGAATATTCCTGCATCATAACTTTTACTTGAAGAGAAATGTGTAGAAGGTGTCTCTAAAAACCTTGTTGAGCTGCTCATTTAAAGGACTGCTTTTATTTTAATTTTGTTTGTTTGATTAAATTATTTTCATTATATAAGTTAATTGATGTTCAGAGTATTCTATTCTAAAGAAATCTTTTTCTTCTCCTTCTTCTTTCAAAGGGCGATCAGAACCATCGTGCTGAGCAGCTTTCCTGAGAAACAAACCAAACCGGGGCCTCACCAGATGAACATGTAAATCCTGCTCATTCCAAATAAACTGACTCATGCTTATCTGAAACTAATAAATGGTAATACCCATTGTAATACATGTTGTGTCCTCTCCTAGGATAAATATTGTGCAGCAAGAGAAAGAGATGACTGAAAACATCCTTGCTGTGGTGAGTTTACATGTTACTTGAAGAATGTATCTGAGTACCTTTTTAATAGCGCTATATGAATTAAATGCATTATGGGGGGCGCCCGTGATGTAGTGGTTAGAGCGTCCTCAGAAGCAGTAGACCACGGGTTCGAATATGTCCCGTGGTTGTTCTCTGCATGTCATTCCCCTCTCTGCCCAATTCCATCTCTGTCTCTCCAAACTAATAAAGTATAAAAAATGCCCCAAAAAATCTTTAAAAATAAATTAATTCAATATATTATTATTAAAAGAAAAACACTCTCCATCTCCTCCCCTGTAGCTGAAGGAGCAGGCGACAGACTCCATCAGTGTGCTGGAAGGAGCTGTGTGTCTGAAGAAAGATTTCTACGTTCACACTCTGAGAACTCTGGATCTACTCACTGCTGACGCCGCGGCTAACGGAGAGACGGAATCCTCCACCGCAGGGCTTCGCATCAGCGCTGATGAGCTGCACTGTCAGGTTGGTTCAGTTCTTAAAGGTGCAGTGTGTAAAGTATTTTATAGTATTATTTTTTATATTTTATTAGTTTTAATTAGTGTTTAATTGAAAATAAAAGTTTTTTATTTTTATAACCTTTTATATCTACTTAGGAGCGTTGTGCACCGCCATGTTTTTACAGTAGCATAGAATGGACAAACTTTTTTTTTTTTTTTTTTAAACTTTTATTTTAGTGGTTTTATAATTTTTTACATATGGACAAAGAAAACTGAATAACTAAACACATACAATACATACACAACACCCAACTCCCTCTCCCCTCCCCCTCCCCCTCCCTCACATAAACAGACAAGGAATTAAACAGACAAGGAATAGAATGGACAAACTTGCCATTTTTATATCTAGTGGGTTTTGGAAAATGCACCTGTTGGAAGACGAATAATTCAAAAACTTTAGAATACATAACTTAATACATCTTCACCTCATCACTGGATATTGTGGAAAGACTTAAGGCAGTGGTGGATGCTGCCGTTTTAAGGAACTCGCTTCTTGTCCTTAAAGGCCACCGTAGCTTCTGTAAATTCTCCTAAAGGGACAGGTTAGCAAGGGAGCGTTGCAATCTAGAGTTTCACCACAAGGTGATTCCAAAACACACCTTTATTACACAATGTACCTTTCAACCTTCTTCAGAACTATGAGAATATGTTTTTTTTTCTCAAACTTTGCCTTTTCTTAACTGGTCTGATTTGTATTTTGTGGTTCCAGGTGCATTATGATCTGGGAGCTATCTTCTTCCAGCAAGGCTGCACGGACCAGCCGGCCTTCCAGAAAGCTCGGGATCACTTCAGACAGACAAAGGAACTGTTAAAGAAGGTAAATCTAAAAGCTAAACATGACTTCCATTAAGTCATAATTGTCTCCTAGGACAGTTTGCCTCTTAACATTTGAGTTTTTTTAATTATTTGCACAATTTAAAATGTACAGAATGACAAAGATAACCAACATATACAGTGCAGGGAGGGGCAGTGGGCTTATATGAAGCCTCCACCTAAATAATAAAAAATGTCATAATGTCCTAAATGTATTTTCATTTTCCAGTGTGACTCAACTGTCCATGTGCACCTGGATGAGAAGCGTCTTGCCGGCTACTGGAACGCCTGCAAAGCTCTGACTGAAGACTGCGGCGCCTCGGACTCTCAGACCACGGCCTACGACCACATCAACAGCCTGATCCGCGCACACAAACACCAGGTCAGAGCACACACCCCAGTTTATTTATTTAAATTTAACCATTATTTTTATATTCTTATTGAGACAATGGACTCTTTGACAGCAGCAGGGCCCACAGTTTGGTTTAAAAAATGTAGTCTAACCTTTTGGTTCAATTAAAACAGCACATTATCTAAAACCTTGTTAATAAATTCCACTCCCTCCGGTTGACAGGCGGTCATTGAAGCCTTCATCAAAGACAACGTGACCCGCAGTATGCCCAACAACTACCGACGCTCCGTTCTCAGAGAGTTCCTGTACAAAGCACAACAAGGGTGAGAGCACATTCTGAACCAAAACCACAACTCATTCAGATTCATTCAGCTTAAAGTAGCTACGAGGAACTTTTAAATATATTTCTGAAACAGTCTAATTTTTCCTCTGATGATCATGAAAGACATGTAACAGCAAATACCATCAGTGCAAAGAATGCTATTTTTATATAGTTTTTCTCAATGCCTTTGTCATGGGTACACTCACCCAGGAACTAAAGCTGGGGTAGTAAAAACACTACCACTTTTGTCCAAAGGGGGTGCAAGAATGAACACAAACTAAAAGTTCCTCGTAGCCACTTTAATGATATGTGATGTATAAAGTTCTTATAGCAAAACCCCTCCCTCTTACACTCTGCAGGGAGTCGGGCTTGGATGAGATTTGTCACAAACTGTGTATTTGTAATGCCATCCGCGACTCTTTGGAAGGCGAAGTCCTCAGTCTGCGATTTCAACAGCTTCTCCTTAAGCCCAGTAAAAGGATGGTGGACTTCATTTTAGAGGTAATCGCCTTCTGTTGTCATTCTTAGAGAAGCTTATTGATTATGAACGAGGTAGGATGACACTGTATGAATGAAGGCTTTTTACTATTCATAGTATGTGTGTGATGTTGTGTCTCTTATCTGTGTGTGTGTGTGTTTGTTTAAGACATGATTTTATAGGAAGTCAGTGTCTCAAAATGTCGTTCTGAGTTAATTGCGTAACTTGGACCCTTTTCTCCCTCCTGCAGGTTTGCACTCTGTCTCTGGAGAAGGATCGTCTGACTGAGACAAGCAGGAGGAACATGGCCGCCTTCATGAAGTGAGTGAGAGTGTGAAGGAGTCTGGGGGTCACTTTACCTTTCACAGTAAAACAAACAGTGGAGTTTCTGACGTCATAATAATTTATATCGCGCTTTTCTCGCACTCAAAGCGCTTATCATGTGGTGACTTGATTACAGCCACAATTATGATATACACTGATGCAGTAGTTACTGTAAATGTGCTCTGAGGAACTTTCAGTTTTTGTTCATTCTTACACCCCCTTTGGACAAAAGCGGTAGTGTTTTTACTACGCCAGCTGTTGTTCCTAGGTGAGCGTACCCATGACAAAGGCATTAAGAAAAACTATATAAAAATAGCATTCTTTACACTGATGGCCTTGTTCACTGTTACATATCATTTATGATCATCAGACGAAAAATTAGACTGTTTCAGAAATATTTAAAAGTTCCTCGTAGCACCTTAAATGTGACGATAAAACCTTTCTCTAGTCTAAAATAAATCTTAGAACCTAGAGCCGACTTCGCTATCTGCTATAATCTTCACATTCTGCATTTCATTCAACAGCACTGATTCAAACTGTTTAAACCTATATCATGACATCATGTTTCAACTGAGAGTATATTTATCTTGCAGGACGCTGTGTGAGCGCCTGGAGGATCTGTCTCTGCTCTTCGTGGTCTCGTCTCACAAGGTTTTCATGGAGCTGCTGAAGGAGGAGGAGAGGAAGCTTCTGATGGACCAGATGAGGAAGAGATCGAGCACCATCAACCTCAGCGCCAAACCCCTGCCCTCTTTCTACGACATTCCAGGTACGCTGGGACAGTTCCTTCTGCCTTCTATTATGCAACATCCACATTTTGGGCCTGAGACATTATGTTTTTTTCGGGTTGTTCATCCATCCATCCATACATTTGTCTCCGTCCGGGCCATTCTTGCCATATCTCTTTATCTCTTTGAAGGATTTTCTTCAAACTTTGCACAAATGTCAACTCTGACTCAGATGATCTGATTTAGATTTTGGAGGTCAAAGATCATAGGACACTGCAACCTTAAATATTGTGAGATCGCAGAGACTTTGTACCATAATATAGCTTCTTTCTTAGTAGCTTTACCGTATTTAAAACATTACCTAGTACCTCCTATGTACTTTCACTGTTTCTGCAATTGTATGCAATATTTCCAGTTTCATTAGTTGTATGTCAAATGGCTCAGTGTTATGTTTCAGCCTCTTAAAGCTTGTATTGTGACGTCATCTCTCCTCAGCCTCGGCCAGTGTGAACATCGGGCAGTTGGAGCAGCAGCTGATTCTCTCACTGGAGCCGCGCAGAATCAGAACCATCCTGATAGAACTCCACGGAATGGCTGAGCGACCATTCTGGAGGGTCAACAGCAAGGTCAGAGGTCAATCTATATGATACAGGAAAGGGAAAGAAGTGCTGATATTTAATTTAGTTGGATTTTACATGTAAGCAATTTAAAATTAATTATTGATGAAACATAAAAGGTGAATGTCTGGGTATGTCAGAAGCCTTTACAGGCTTGTATGAAAACCACACCCAAAAACAACATTCGAATATAAGAATACAAAACAAACAAGAAATTCGAACGATCAAAGAAATGTATTTTAAATCTGTTACAAAATAATCTAAGTGTTAAAGAGTGTATGGTATATTAGATATTTTGTATTTTACATTTATATAAAATAACTTATATAAACAGTATGATTCACACATTGACAACATTTAACTTTATATTGTATCTTATTGTGGAAAACTTTTTTATTTTCATAATATAATTAAATATATTTACTGTAATAATGAAAATACAACTTGTCTGCTTGTGCGTGCAGTGGGAGGTTCCTCCAGACTATATTAACGTCATCCTCAGCATCAAAGACAACCTGACCAAGGACCTGGTTTACATCCTCATGGCCAAAGGACTCCACTGCATATCAATAAAGGTTTGAGGATTAAGTGCTTTTTTTCTGGTTAGTGGTATATTTAGGCTCATAATTATAAACACAGGTGTTGTATAAGCTACATTACAAAAGCAGCTTCAGGCTGTGAGAATCGGTTAAAGCTAAGACATGTTAAAGCCGCCTGTACTGCCTAACTATGTAACAGGAACTTGTGGTCTCTTTATGGACTGCTCTGCCATGTCTAAGTATTTAGCCGAATAGTTATCCAAATTGTGTTTTTGATTTAATTTTTTGTTGTAATACATTTCCGATTTCACGTTACTTCCTGAGTGCCTGCATGATTCTAGGGGACAGGCAGTAGAAACTCAAAATAGTATTTAGAGAAGAAGTCTAGTCTTGGTCAAATTTAAGTGGAATGGCAATTGAGGACAAAATGCCAATGGAAAAATAATATAAAAAAACTACTTTTTTGAATGAAAATCTTCCATAGTACATCAGCTATAAACACCTCCATCATGCCGTGTTGTTCCCTCAGGACTTTGCTCATGCGCGGCAGCTCTTCTCCTCCTGTCTGGAGCTGGTCACTGAGTTCTCTCCAAAGCTCCGTCAGGTGATGCTGAACGAGATGCTGCTGCTGGAGGTCCGCGCCCACGAAACCATGGCAACAGAGGGCAGCAAAGAGAGGCCGCCCTCAGACCTCGTCAGCAGGGTCAGGGGCTATCTGGAGATGAGGATACATGGTGAGGGCATGTTGATTTTTATTTAATTTTTTATATTATTTTTTTGGCATTTTTATGCTTTTTATTAGACAGCATTGGACAGACAGAGGTGAAATGGGGCAGAGAGGGGAATGAAATGCAGAAAACGACCAGGAGCTGGATTCTAACCTGTGGTCTGCTGCTTCTGAGGACTGGGCCTCTATTCTGGGGGCTCTAACCACTACATCACAAGCGCCACTATAGATTAATTCTGCAGTTTAGTAAGGGAAGCAAGGCATTTGTATTGATAATTTAGCACCATTCATGAAGCAATTCAAAGCACTTTACACAGAGAGACCTCAAACAGAGTATCTGCCTATTGATTGATTGATTCAATTTATTTCAGACGTATCAAAATTACAAAACACTATTCTCTTCAGATGCACTAGATCACAGGCCTTGTCCTTGTGTTGTGTTTGTGCCCAGATCTGCCTCTGCGTCAGGTGGTGGGAGAGGAGTGTGTGGCCTTCATGTTGAACTGGAGGGAGAACGATTACCTCACTCTGCAGGTGCCTCAGTCGCTGGTCATGAACAACCCCTACATCAAGGTAAGAAGAAGTCATTTCAAATTCATTATTCAACACTTTCAAACCCTTCACTGCCTCATTGTAGAAGCTAGGTAGATGTTATTGTTGTCTTTTAAAGGTGCAGTGTTAAATACAGGTGTATAGTGCCATCTAGTGGTGAAAAGTCTAGATTGCATTTCTCCATGACAAATAAAACCTGTTGAATCTTGAAAGTCTTGTTTGAATTCTTCTTCTCTTGTTTCCTGCTGCTAGCTCGGGCAGCTGCTGGCGTCCACATGCAAAGAGCTCCCAGGTACAGTGTTCTATTTCATTCAGTTATTATCATTTTCTTTACCATGAACAGTATTCTATTTCGTCTCAGGGTCTCTCTTCACTTGTGTGTTTCGCTTATACATTTTTCTTCTTTTATATTGCATTGTTGAAGGGAGCTTAAAAGACTTAATAATTGAATTGCTGATTACTGCTGCTGTAATTGTTGTGCATATGACAGATAAACCATCTTGAATCTTGCCTCAGGTCCTAAGGAGGTTCGGCGCACGGCCAAGGAGCTGTGGGAGGTGGTGGTGCAGATCTGCAGCGTGTCCGTCCAGCACAAGAGGAACAACGACGGCCGAGTGGGACTCATCAAACACAGGGAGTCTTCTATGGGCATCCTGCACCGGTACACACTCTTCAGGGTTCCCTCAGGGTCTTACAAGCATTACAAAAATTTCAAGGAAGAGTATTGGACTTCCTTCACAAAGCGCTTATAATTTGATTACGCTTTTAAATACTTGGAAAAGGGTTGTTATATATGTGACTAATAAGCTTTATAATATGTTTTATCAAGTGTTTATACCACTATCTATGGTTTATACACACTTCACCATGCTATTGTTACGGTATATCAATGTGAGCATTAATTTGCGTTTATTATAAATCTTCTTTTTTTTATCATCTAACCCATTTTAGGAGCAAATTCATCACTTTCGTCAAGAAAATTAGAGTAAGTATAATAAATAAGCCCAACTGTGGAAATGTTAAAGTTTCACTGATAAGGTGCCGTTGCTTCAGAAGTCACTAGTTTGATCTCAATTCTCACAGGAGCCGTTGGTGCTGACGACCCTCATCTCACTGTTTGTGAGGCTCCACAGCATAGTGCGGGTATGTCTCTCATGTTAAGATGTTTCATTTTCTACTCTGTATTTACACTGTAGCGTCGCTCATAGGCTGTATATATGAAATGGATAATGTATTTATTTTCTTTCTTAAAGTTTCATGTGTAAAATAGTTTCATAGTTCCTCTTTTTAATAATGGATTAATTAACTTAATTACCGTATTAATTTCAGTTTTTAATGTACAAAAAGTTATTATTAAATAAAGAAATTTTTTATTACAATTTCTATACCTGTTGTGGTCCACTACAGAGCATAGGAAATAAAGAGTTGGCTAAAATGGAAAGGCTTAAAGTTACAGATACCTTAAGCAAGTACCATGAGCTCTTGCTGCAGTGTCTCTATGGAAACTACAAGTTGTTCTCTTTGGTGCTTTTCACAACTCAACCGTTTCCTCTTTCTTTAGGACGATATTGTAAATGAAGTCACAGCAGAACATCTCTCCATCTGGCCATCTACTCTTGCAAAGTAAGAGCTGATTTTTTTTTCTAAATTAAATGTTTAAGATGTCATACGTCAAGCCACTAAATCTAAAAATTGTGTGTGTGTGTGTGTGTGTGTGTGTGTGTGTGTGTGTGTGTGTGTGTGTGTGTGTGTGTGTGTGTGTGTGTGTGTGTGTGTGTGTGTGTGTGTGTGTGTGTGTGTGTGTGTGTGTGTGTGTGTGTGTGTGTGTGTGTGTGTGTGTGTGTGTGTGTCGTGCAGCATACAGGCAGTAGATGTGGAAGCTGTGGCTGTGACGGTCAAAGAGCTGGTGTCCTACGCCCTCACCCTGAACCCTAACAACCAGTCGTGGCTCGTCACACAGGCCGATATCTATTTTGGTGAGAAGTTTTTTGCACAGACAGCGCTGTTAAGCCTAAGATATTCAATATACAACCTTTGTTTTTTTATGTTAGAGTTTTTAGTGGTTGTTTCAAACTTCTGTCGAAAACATCTGTCTGCTACATTGGTTCCAAAAATTCCACGGAAACAAACGCATTGTGTGATTTAAATGTTTTATTTTATTTTACCTTTTATTTAACCAGGCAGGTCATTAAGAACACATTCTTATTTACATTCTTATTTACAAAGACAGCATATTAACTGAAGCGTCTGTCTCTCTGTTTCAGTGACCAATCAGTACTCTGCTGCCCTGAACCTTTACCTCCAGGCCGGGGCCGTCTGCTCCGACTTCTTCACCAAAGCCGTTCCCCCCGACGTCTACTCTGACCAGGTACATCACACACCAGTTACGCACTGTTCTTTAATAAACACATAACACCTACTGTCACCATTTACAACAGCAGCTTTCAGCGGTTGGCAAGTAATGTTTTAAAATAAAGTAAAGTTTTTGATAATTTGCTTTTATTTTTTGAGGAATTTAAAAGGAGTTACTACAGTTAAATAATTATAAAATACAAAAAAATATCACATAACATTACAGTCATGTGACTTAAAAAGAACAAAAAGATAAGAATTCAACATACTTGATTCACTGAGATACAGTTTCAGTGCACTGTATTTCTCCTAAGTGAAACTAAACCACTGACTGTTGTTCACAGGTGCTGAAGAGGATGATCAAGTGCTGCTCGATGATGAACTGCCACACACAGGTCAGAGATCAAATCCAGCAGCAGCCTTTGTTTGAACTAATGGCACCTGCTGCTAGTCACAAGTCTGTCTCCATAGCCTGATAGTAAAAGGCTTTGATTAGTAGACCTTGTTCCCTGTATCAGCGTTTGAATGAGGTTTTTATCACAGTTTCAGTTTCAAAGTGAATGTTTGTTTTCAGTTTACACTACAGCCGATTTTAATCTTAAAATGTAATGATTTTACATGTGAAACAACCTTTTCTCTTATTGTTGTCAGGTGGCTGTTTTGTGTCAGTTTCTCCGAGAGGTCGACTACATGACGGCTTTTAAAGCTCTTCAAGAACAGAACAGGTACGATACAATGTGATACACACACACACACAACTCTTAACAACCAGCAGCGTTACTGAACATTTCTCACATCATCTTCATAATTATCTTGTTCTTTGTCTCCACAGTCACGATGCCATGGACTCTTTCTACGACTACATCTGGGACGTCACCATTCTGGAGTTCCTCACACGTATCCTCCACCACCTATTATTGATTCATGACGGGAAAACTTCAAATCATATTCTGTCAATTCTGTATTGTTGAGCGCATTTTGTTTAACTGTCTTTTCAAACTGTCTGTTAAAATACAAGGTTAATTTTTCCTTGACCGTGCGTTCAGATATTCATCACAAACGGGGCGAAACTGAGAAGAGACAGATAGCGGTAAGTCCTTCAGACACAAAAGTTTGACCCATTTTTTGCACTAAAAATCAAAAGATCAACTTCTGTTTAGAGGTGAAATGTATATCATGTTTCATATGAATTAACAGTAGCTTGACAACATCCTATTATAGTTTTGAGATAAGAACTCTTAATGCATTCTTAAGATCGTCCACTGGGCGAAACATTTAACTGTTTTGTTTGATCAATCTTATATTTCAACAAGGTTTGGTCAACTTTTTTTAAAAAAACTAAATGTTCATGTATGTGAGCTTCTGTAACCTTAATCTTTGTCTCACATTGCCATGTTGGAACCGTCAATTATTAGATATGGAAAATGGCTTATTCAACGTATATTTTAAAATGCTGTTTAAAACATTTCTTGCCCAGATCAAAGCGATCGGCCAGACGGAGCTGAACACCAGTAACCCAGAGGAAGTGCTTCAGCTGGCGGCTCAGAAGAGGAAGAAGAGGTTCCTGCAGGCCATGGCCAAACTGTATTTCTAGGGACATGTGTGGACCAGTCAGACAGTGAGGGGTTGGGGTGGGGGGGATGTATATTTTATTTGTGGAAAAAAATAAATACAGTTGCTCATTTTTTACACTTGAAATCATTTGAAATGAATTCTTTAAAATAAAATAAAAATCACTGACTAAATCATTGCCCTGAGTTACACAAACACTATGGTAAAGATATGACAGTGTGCACATAGCCAGAGCGTTCTGATTCACACACTTGACCTGTACATTAAGTTACCTTCTGCATTTAGTTTAAATAAGACAATTTTTAAAAATGGCTGCTATTGGAAAGCAGCAAACATTTGTCCGACCCTGAAGCAGTTTTGTTGTTGATATCTGTTGCCTGTACATATTTAATATGCTACAAATGTAAACCATTGCACATCACTTTCCGTAATAAAACATTTCCTAGAAATTAAATTCTCAGCACATAAAAAAAAAAAAACATTTATTTTCTGAATTAATGCAGGAAGTTGCTAAAAACAGCTTACTATTCAGCGTAAAGCTTTGGGAAGAATGCAAAAGAGTCTATAAAT
Source organism: Ammodytes marinus (assembly GCF_949987685.1). Taxonomy (NCBI): domain Eukaryota; kingdom Metazoa; phylum Chordata; class Actinopteri; order Uranoscopiformes; family Ammodytidae; genus Ammodytes; species Ammodytes marinus. The sequence goes on along the minus strand of NC_137221.1, from coordinate 6,716,277 downwards.
ACAGTATCATCACATTTTCTCCTGGATAATGCATTCAGTGGTACATTTCACATCAGCGGTTGTGAAATTATCTCCCATTAAGTTTTCCCGTTGGTTCAGAGCTTAATGCAGTAAACAGGACTGTGTTCGTGGGACTTTTAACTCCGTATCGTCTTGGTTTCACTCTCACTCCAGAGTGTTCCTCTTGTAGTTCAGTGTGTGCCGAGCGTACAGGGTTTCTCTGTGCTGTTGGGTGGAGTGGGGAACTGGCCGCTCACCTCCTTCTTACCGGCCTCCTCCTGAAGGAAAAGACAGATTTAAGATCAGAAACTGATAAAGTACAATCAAATATTACAGTTATAATGGCAGTTTTATGTTGCACTTATATCAACTTTGATGTGTAAATGATACAGCTCAATAGAAATCATGCAGCAATTTTTTCTTGCGTATGGTCAAAATTCAGTTTGTGGAAGTCGCTCAAACAAAAGCATCAGCCATTTTAAAAGTGATGTAACAATTAATATCCCACAATGAAAATACGAACCAGCATAGTCATGTAGTCCATGTGTGTCTGGATGTTGTGTCTGTCTTCTGTCTTTACTCTGATAAAATCCCTGAGTGTCGCTCGGCAACACCGGCCCAAGGTCTCCACAAAGGGCGCCATCCAGTTAACACACAGCTGGGTGGCGTCTACCGACAGACCTGGACAGAAATCAAAACAAATAAAATGTGTTTACATGCACTCATTAACCTGTGGGCTGTGGGTCACACCGAGATGGCATTATGTAGGTTTTACTGAACAAATACAAACATATTACTTATTATTATATGTTGCCATCTTCAAGGCTTGATTAATAATGCAGAGAGACAGAGATGAAATGGGGCAGAGAGGGTAATGACGTGCAGAGAACGACCACAGGCTGGATTCTAAACCGGGTCTGCTGCGAGGGCTGAGCCCCGAAATCTAAACTTACCTGAAACTTTTTCAACTGTTTCCTGAGGAAGGAAATGTCTCAGGACCGAAGCCGCCAACACACGATACTGGAAGTCCAGAGAGTTGATGTTGAGGATACACAAGTCTAGAAGCTACAAGAGAAACAAGGGAATTTAACATTAGTCATGAGCCAGACTTTAAAACAAATTAATACAAGTGTATACATTGGTTTGGATTTTAGACTTTTAAAAAAAGACAATGAAAATCCCATCTGTTTGTAGATATGCCCAGAAAAACACCTACACGTGTCATCTGTATGTAGGCGTCCTGTGGAAACTGTTGCTGCAGCAGGTCGGAGTTTGTGTTCATTGAAGCCATCTGGAAATAAAGCTTCAGCCAAGACACGGCCGTCTCAGGACAAAGGTTCCAACTCAGCGCCTGTATGTCATAGGAGAGTTATGAGAAAACTAAATCATTTTAATTTATAGATTTCTAATGAAGAATCATGAGCGAAAACAGGCACACTTGCAAACATTTAAGAGTTTAAAAAAAATTAAATTAACCAAATTTACACAACAAAAAAGCAGCACGAACCCTGATTAAAAGCCTTACCTTTAAAATGATTAACTCCATTTGAAGTATTTCTTGTTCGTAGTAGGTCCCTGCCGTCACGTAGGCCATCTGTGAGAGCTTTGGTGGACAGGCTTCCTACAGGGAAAGAAAATATAACTCAAAAATGTATCCAACGTAATAAATGGGCATTTTGCTATCTACTGTGGCCCCCTTTGTTTACAGAGTCTAGGTTATGTATTTAACAGAAGATATTTTTTTGACACACACACACACACACACAGTGGATTATGAGGAGGAGATATTCAGTCAAATAGATTTTGACAAAACTGATTTTGACAACAAGCGTTTACTAGAAAAATGGCTGACTCCACCTTTAAGGGCAAGTTTTCCACTTGATAGCGTCTCTTGTCACAGTGCTGCACAGTTTAATTCTAACTAAATTAAATAACGCTCCCCTCCCCGTTATATGTTCCTTACCTCCATCTTTGCTGCTATAAACAGGCAGGTGATCCCAATGAGCTGCAGCATGTTCTTCTCCACGTTGTTCTGCGTCAACATGAAGCGGTCAAAGTAATCCTGCGCCAGGTACAACGTCTGTCTGTGCAGAGCGTACACCTCACTCACCTGGTGGAAGGAATAGAGAATGTAAATATTAGTTATTGCATGGCTTTGTTTTAAAACGTGTACTATGCAGTTTCAGAGGAGGTGGATTTGTTTATGTGCTGAGCCTGCAGATAGTTTACAAAACATATATCAATACATTTGATAGACATAAATGTTAAATTACAAAAAAAAGGACAAATGTTTAACTAACAACCCCCCCATTAAAACAAAATAAAGTAATTTCAGTTGAAGCAAAGCAAGTTATTGAAACACTGGCAATATGAATCTGAGCTGCGGCTGAACTCACCTCTATTAACCAGTCGAGGAGGATGGATCTCATCTTAGGTTGTATCGTTGGATGTTTCTGCATGAAGCTCTTGCTGTGTCTGTAACTCTGCTCCCTGTGAACCATCTTCACCCACACGTCTTCAGGAGAGCCCCAGCTGGAACAGGCAGACACACAGATCAAGCATTAGTGGATTAAATCGATTAAAAGACACTTATTCAACTAAAATACTAAAAACAAGTAATTTATGGGTCCTTGGCCGCAAAGCAGAGGACATACATTGTAAGTAAAACATTGGCTGAAAAGGTGTATGCTGAAGCTGAGGCTTAAAAGGACTTCAACTATTAGATTGATTAAGTTTATGTGGATTTGTTTTGGTCTTTGATCAAATTAAATAAAACTTCCTTTGGGTTTTGGACTGTTAGTGAGACAAAACAACATCTGATGAATTTGCCTTGTGCTTTAAGGATACCGTGATGTTTCTTTTTCAGACCAATAAAATACCAGGCTTCTTGTGTATGTGATTATCAATTATAAACCAATATAAATTTACCCAATCTGAGGCAGAGGTGAAGGCCGAACCAAGGAATGTCCCGAGGGAAGAACTGCAAAGCCGGGATCGTCACAGTCGATCTGGATTTCCTTCTCTGGAGTCTGGACCCGAATAGAAGGCTTGGTGATGCCTTCAAGTACCAGCTGGTTCTGAAATGATTAAGATTGAGACAATCTGAATTTATAAAATGCTTTGACAATATTGTGCTATTACATTCACACCAATAAAGGTTGTTATTTTTCAAAACTAGAATTGTGTTCAAAATGTGTTAATCATTTAATAGCTACGAACTGCTCATATAAGTTATTTCTGTTGTTCTGATTCTGACTTAAAGAAAAGGAAACATGTTTTTCTTTTGCTTTCTTCTTGTAGAAGATAAGTAATCCAGGATAGTGGGAAGATTTGGGCTTTATCAGCTTTCATAAGATAAATCGCATGAGCACCCACGTCTACATAATAAACAACCTGAAGATTGCAGGGTCATTTCCGATTCATTGGTGGAATAATCTGTAGAATACTTCATGACTAAGATAAACGATGAGTGTGGCTCTACTCTGTAACTTTTGTCTTTTCCTACCGATTGTTCTTGGAATGATTAATATATTTTTGTGCCTTTGAACTCACTTCAACCAATAAAACGAATATCATAAAATAAAATAGAAAGTGAAATACCTTCTCACACTGCAGCTTGGACAGAGGCTGAACCTTTTTTCTGTTGCTTTGCTGAAAAGAAAACATAGTGTAAAAAGTGCTTTGTGAGACAATTGTAATGCAATAAGTTTCTATATATAATCAAGTACAACTATACAATATCAATCACTTAATCAATCAATATATTTATTAGGGACCTTATCTTACCTTTGTAATTTTGCCTTTCTGCCCTGGAGCATTTTCAGATCTTTTCTGCAGGCTACCACTGCAAAGAAATCAAACTGAAATCAACATGGAGGCTGGAGATTTGACTAGAGCACCACATATACAAAATATATACAACAACTACGATAATAATTATTCATAAAGCAATAAATAAGGTCCTTACCCTCGTCTTGTCATGGTTTTGGCTGCTGGTTTTCTGTAAGAAAGGGAAACAATTCAAAAAGCTAAATGAGTGTTTATCACCGTCAAAACCAGGAAGTAGGTCCTCAGATAGCAAACAGCTGCAGCAGATATCTTACAATTGTCACGCAAAACATGAACGTGCATCGTTTCCTACATTCAAACCTGACCACAGGCGCGGCCAACAATATTTAATAAGCGCGGAAATTAATCTGTAACCACCGCATTTAATATATAGTCTATGGCCACCCTCCGCGAGACAAAACGTTGCTGCTAAAACTGTAATATTAAGAGCGATATATCATGTCTCTACGGATACTACTGGTCTGGGTATTGTGAGTCCAGCAGCTGCATGAGACATTAACCGACCATGACAAGCACAAAGACACAAAAGCTCCCACACAAAAGGCTAGTGGGACGGGGACATTTTGTACCGAATATCACTGAATAAACGCGTTTAATTCAACACTAAACCAAAACTATATATACTAAACAACACACCCGATACTGTTTATCTCATAATTTCCTGCGCCATTGCCCTGTGTGTTTTATTATTAACGTTTAATTCAGCTGCAACTTTACAGGGGACCAAAACCAGGAACAGAAAACTTTTTGTTTACTATTTTGAGACCACAGGATCTTACTAAAGTTACTAAAACACTCTCCAGTGTCTCCTAGACAACAGTTATCGTAGTAACTCTAACTTTAACGCTTGTTTTCTTTACACGAACCACTCGGGACGTACTAGCTTAAAAAAACAAAGATTACAAACACATCAGCGTAAATAACTATCAAACTGATACTTTAACTCAATACTAGCATTACACACCTGAACATAAACCACGTAGGGATGGTTTAGAGTTGCTAAAATGAAGCTAAAGAGCTCAATAGACTCCACAGCTGTGATGTTTGCTGCTTACCTCTTCTGGTTCCGAGTCCAAATCAAGCCTGTTTCTATTTGGCGCTGGCGCCAACGAGTTTGCGCATGCGGCTCATTGCGCATGCGCAGCCATTCCCAACCCTAAACCATTAGTAGGAGGTCGAAGGAGGTCAAGAAATGTTTAACTTTACAGGTGAGAAGAAGCTGTAATTATGATTCCATTGTAATTATATTAATTCACTCTGCTTTAGTTTAAACAGTCGCTGCGGGTTCAGTATTATTTTGCTGTAAACTTACTGCATTCTTGATATTGTTTTTATTGATGAAGATGTTTGTGCATAGTCTACTTCAGATTTCGTATTGTTATTTCTATTTTGTGTAGGCATGAATATTGTCGTATACTGTGTATACCCATTTCAGATATGTGTGTGTCTGTGTGAATATTTGGGCATATAGGCCTAGGCTACTCTTTATATTTTCTCTCCTTATTTTGAGAAAGCGAACACACTTTACTATAATCAAACGTTTGGATTTAAGTTTATGAGATATTTTTTGTTTAAGAAAAGGTGTTAAAATAAGTTTAACTTACATTATCTACTTCTCTTTTTATTTCGATGGAGGAGTCATTTGAATTTCCGGCATATCGTTCGAGGGCGGGGCTTAAGAAACCGGGCAGCCAATGGGAGAGAGAGTTGAGTTTAGCGCGTGCTCCTGTGACCGGATGTAAACAAAGCAGGGAGCTGTCAGAGGAGAGGATATGATAGCTCTCAGTTTCACAGCTTTTAAAACGGACTCATGTCTAAAATGCCCTAAAAATGTAAGTAAATACATCTGCAAGCTTGGTTTGGTGTCCTTAAAAGAATATAATAAAAATATATACCGTAGACAGCATTGAGAAAAGCCAGAGAATAGCTGCTCAATATTGCCCTCGTCTGTTTAAATGTGGTATTAACTCACCAGTCTAATTTCATGTTTAGTTTAGGTATTTATTTGACTCACATCTTGACCATTATATGATGTTAATGTTACAGCACATATTATTTGCTAACATTTGTTACACAAAAAAAAACATCCAATTCATTGTATGTAATATATTTCATACTAAATGTGTTATCCAGTTATATTAGCCTTTTATTGTTTTTGTGAGTTTGAAGTTTACTATTGCATAGTTTTCATTTGTAAAACTGATTTAATTTCAAGACGTTTCAAATGCTATTTACATGGTGTGTGAAGGTTAAAAAATAAATTTATAAAGAAAACATAGAGGCACATTTAAAAAAAATGTTTTACATACTGTATATTTTCTAATTTTTAATATATTTTTTTAATTGTAATATAATAATATTTACTGTTTATATTCTTCTGCAAAGGCTTCAGTATATGTGGTTTGAGCCATAACATTACTGTAATCATAAGAGAACCATATCGGCTTTACTTCCTGTCGCGATGCACTAAATGGGAAGTTCTGCCAATCGACTATCAGGGGAACAAAAGAGGAAGCCGCACTTGGCACAGATGCTCGGGAGATGTTCTACTAAATGAGTTAGTTAGAGTTAGAGTTAGTTTCAGCTTTCAGCAAAGATAAAAGGAGCGTTTATTCAACAAAATGAAGTTGGTGAAATGTATTTTGATTGTGCAACTAAGCTGTTTTTGTCAAGGTAATGTAATATTTATTTTACATTTATAAACTAAAAGTTATTCACAAACTGTCAATGCTCCTCTGTGTTATGGACTTTATTGAATCCGACTGTAACTGCGAAAATTGTAGTTTTTTGGGCAAAATAAATCTCTTTCCAATTGTGTAAAAACAAATAGTTTAGACTTAACTGTAGTGAGCTGCAAATAATTGTATTAATTTAAATGTAAATGGGAATGATTGACAAAGAAGGGTTTATCTGAGTGTTGTCAATGAAGGAAAATTACACTATTGACTCTATTTATCATAAGAAAAGTTGGTAACACTAAACATTTAATACGGATAACGAAACTATCTGAGAGGTAGAATTATAAATAAAATTGTGAATACCTCATTCAGTGAAATATTTACGGAACTATAAAGTGGCCTTTTATCCAGTTGTTAAAAGAAATTAACATGTATGTTCTCATTTTTAATATATACTTTTTCTAATACTTGTCAGCCCTAATCTTGTACCACAACCTTAGGAATAAACCAACAAGCGTTTTGAAACATATTTTATATGTGTTGATCATACATGAACCTTTTTAATCATTTGAATCCCTAGGTATAGGTTCTTTCACAGAGAAGTGAAAACATAAGGGTGATGTCCACGTGATCAGAAGCAAAACCAAGTTCCTCAAGTAGAAGATAAATTAATTTTAAAATGGAAAATGTAGAATATTACACATGCTAAGTTATTTATTGCACGTGCAATCTGGTACAAGGCCTCTCACCCTGATCTCCATGTGCGTGCGGAAAAAACTCCTGTCCCTTGATGAATTGGTTACTGTCCAAATGTCCTGTGGTAGATGTATTTGTTGTGGTGTTAGTGAGGAGCCTGCACTGTATAAGCTGCTGCACACTCACAGTGAAAGTAAAGAATCTTTTTTCCCTTTTTATTTAATTTTCTCTTACTGTTTTGATTTCAGCTTTGCGAAACACATCGACTCAAACAGATCCAACTCCTGTCCAGACATGGGCAGAGGAACAAGAATTCAACAGTAAGTATAATATTTTGTAGTGCAAATGTGTTATACCTTGCTCCCTCTCTCTCTCTCTCTCTCTCTCTCTCTCTCTCTCTCTCTCTCTCTCTCTCTCTCTCTCTCTTTCATACACATAAACCCACAGTCAAACCATAAACATTTACTACATTACTTTTCTTTTGAGAGAAATATATTTATTAAGTTTTCATACACAAAACAAATCAAAAACAGACGAAATACAAGCCAATAATATACAGTGGCTTGCAAAAGTATTCATACCCCTTGACATTTCTACATTTTGTCACGTTACAACCACATACGTACACTTATTTTGTTGGGATTTTATGTGAAACACCAACACAAAGTGGCGCAACATTGTGAAGTGGAATGAAAATGAAACGTGGTTTTACATTTTTTTTTTATAAATAAAAAACTGAAAAGTGTGGCGTGCAAAAGTATTCAGCCCCCTGAGTCAATGCTTTGTAGAACCACCTATCGCTGCAATTACAGCTGCGAATCTATTGGAGTATTTCTCTACCAGCTTTGCACATCTACAGACTGATATTTATAGCCCATTCTTCTTTGCAAAATAGCTCGAACTACAGATTCAGCATCAGATTGGTTGGAGAGCGTCTGTCAACAGCAATTTTCAAGTCTTTCTCAATATTCTTAATTGTTTTTAGGTCTGGACTTTGACTGGGCCATTCTAACACATGCCTATGCTTTGATTTAAACCATTCCATTGTAAATCTGGCTGTATGTTTAGGGTAGTTGTCCTTCTGGAAGGTGAACCTACACCCAGTCTCAAGTCTTTTGCAGACTCTAACAGGTTTTATGCCCTGTATTTGGCTCCATCTATCTTCCCATCAACTCTAACCAGCTTCCCTGTACCTGCTGAAGAAAAGCATCCCCATAGCATGAGGCTGCCACCACTATGTTTCACGGTGGGGATGGTGTGTATAGGGTGATGCGCAGTGTTAGTTTTCCACCACGCATTGCATTTTGCATTAAGGCCAAAAACTTCCATTTTGTTCTCATCTGAACAGAGCACCTTCCTCCAACCCTTGCCAAAAGCCATGCATAGTCAGATGAGACCAAACGTGAAGTTTTTGGCCTAAATGCAAAATGCAATGTGTGGCGGAAACTAACACTACAAACCACCCTATACACACCATCACCACAGTGAAACATCATGCTATGGGGATGCTTTTCTTCAGCAGGTACAGGGAAGCTGGTTAGAGTTGATGGGAAGATAGATGGAGCCAAATACAGGACAGAAAACCTGTTAGAGTCTGCAAAAGACTTGAGACTAGGTGTAGGTTCACCTTCCAGAAGGAGAACTACCCTAAACATACAACCAGATCTACTATGAAATGGTTTAAATCAAAGCATAGGCATGTGTTAGAATGGCCCAGTCAAAGTCCAGACCTAAAAACAATTGAGACTATTGAGAAAGACTTGAAAATTGCTTTTGACAGACGCTCTCCATCCAATCTGATGTTGAATCTGAACCTTGAGCTATTTTGCAAATAAGAATGGACAAAATATATCAGTCTGTAGATGTGCAAAGCTGGTAGAGAAATACTCCAATAGATTTGCAGCTGTAATGGCAGCGATAGGTGGTTCTACAAAGCATTGACTCAGGGGGCTGAATACTTTTGCACGCCACACTTTTCATTTTTTTAATAATAAAAAATAAATAAAACCATGTTTCATTTATTTCATTCCACTTCACAATGTTGTGCCACTTTATGTTGGTGTTTCACATAAAATCCCAATAAAATAAATGTACGTATGTGGTTGTAACGTGACAAAATGTAGAACATTTCAAGGGTCATGAATACTTTTGCAAGCCACTGTATATACGTAAGTATGTTTATATATATATTTATTTTATATACGTAAATAATTGAAACCTGGATTTCTTATGGATGTTATGCTGGGTAATTCTGTATTACACACACCCCTTGCTGGGTGACTTTCAAGGACCTTGAAGAAGCTCTGTATTTGAGGCATATGTCAGTTTTTCCATGGCTTATAGGAGAGACTTTTAAACCAGTGACTAAACATTAGAATCTCTGTGCTATTCAAAGTGCATTATTCTACACAACTTATTGTCCAGAATCAGGATCAACCCTTTCTACAGAGCAGACTGAATATTCTTGCTGTTACAGTCACAGGATGTGGGATGTGACCTGCATGTGGAACGCATCTCAGTGGGTGAACTTTTGCAGGTGCAAAATCAAACAGTGAGATAGTGAAGTGTGTGTGTGTGTGTGTGTGTGTGTGTGTGTGTGTGTGTGTGTGTGTGTGTGTGTGTGTGTGTGTGTGTGTGTGTGTGTTTGTTGCAGAGTCTCCCACACAGACTCTGCAACAGACCTTTGCTGCTGCTTGTTTCGGTGTGTGGTTTGAGGCTCAGATAACACAGTTTGGTCCCAGAAGCATTTCAGTCCAATATGATTATGTGTTGTTCTATGTGCTACTGTGACCTGAAGTAGAGCCCTTTACCATATCGTACCGAATGCAAATACCACCAACCCTGGTTATGTGTAAAAGAAAATGTATATTCTATTAAAAAATTAAATTAAAATACATTCAGAATCACTGATATCTTATTCTGCAATCTCATAATAAACACTTGTCCCTATGCAAGTAAACATTAATTCGAATCAATAAATCAAAATGAAGGTAAATGCTGCAGGAAAAATGTTGTACAATTTTTCACATGTATTGTGTATTCGAGAGCAGAGATACAAACAGGAAGTGTGGGTGTCGTGTGCCATGCGACAAAGGCTTTGTCCAGAATCAAACACCGGAGATGTTGTTGTCATTAACACCAACCTAAAACACTCTAACGGATTTTTATAAATATACTTTTTAGTGCAACTGAGATCACATTCTACAGAATTAAATTTATTTAATTATAATGCACAATGGACAAACACTCCCACATTGCTGCCGTATTATAAGCATACAAAAACTGCTGAACAATATGTTTGAAATAGATTTTCACATGTATTAATAAACACACCGCTATCTGTGTACAAGTATTTTCTCTTCCAAAGCTTGAAAAAAGTATGTTGGGAATGTAATTCAAATAAAATACTTCAGCTTTTTTAGGTAAAACTTAAATGGCCTTTGGTCCACTTTAGCAGCTCTTATTCATCTGGTTTTAAGTCAACAAATTATCACATTATCTATTTGGAAAAAAAACCTTTCCTTTAAATAACTTGAAGTATTATACACACACATTTTCAGAGATAGAAACTAAATCAAAGGACACAGGATTTTTTTATTTTTTAAAGTCAGTCAGAGGAAAACTTTATATTTTGGAAGAATATACATGTTAGTGTTAGGCCTATGTGTGGGTGATGTGGTCTCCCTCACTTTTATCCCACACTGCCCTGAATGAAACACAAAGCTATGACACCTGGTCAAGCGGTTATTCTTCAAATGCGTTACCTCATCAGTGCATATGTTTGTGTATAATGTGGTTGGATGTGTTGTATGTGGTTTGTTGGGCGACCTGTAGCCTATAGACCTATGCACACGCTGTCACTATCGCTGAAATTAACACGGTCACACGTTTATTTTGTCTTCGTCAAACAAACACCATCCTGCTTTAAATACTCACTTGAGAACCAAATGTGTTTTAATCTACAGTTAAAAATTGTCCCCAAGAAATGTACCAATTCCTTCTGTTTGGTTAAGTTTTCACAGTTTTCACAGTTTTTGTTTTGTAAAAATAAATAGCTTAAGTAAAAAGTTTTTTTGAAATTCTCATCAACAAAAGAACCCTATGAACTTGAGGAACAGACTAATACACTCTTGGTTTTAGGTCTTCTAATTAATCGTTGACAATGGGAAAATATTTTAAAAATCACAAGCAATATTACTGGATTGAAAATAGCACACACATATAAGTCACATTTTGTTGAGAAAGATTGGCCGATTTTTTGCAATATAAACTTGTGATCAAAATAACTTAAGCTCTGCAACAACAGTAATATAATATAGTATTTATATTCATAATCAGCTGTGTTAACTAGAATTCAACATGGTATACACACACACTCTGATATAATGCATTGATGTTTCAAGAGGTTGATTCCTTAGTTTTTACTGGAATGATCATGTTGTGTTTCTGTGTGTCCTCAGGCGACCTCTACATTCACAAACTTTCTGGTAAATGCAACTTCACGCTCCGGTTGCCTGGTAACAAGAGCAGCGAGGCAGTTGCATTTACAGCAAACTACACAGATGTGCTGGTGGAGCAGATCTGTCAGAATCTGGACTGCGGCAGCGTCTATCACGTGAATAAAACCATTTCGCCTTCAAACACAAGCTGCTTCCACGACTGTCTGCTCCAAGATGGCCGCTTGCAGAACTGTTCTCAGAGCATGGGAACAAACTGCACCGTGATAGCTGGAGCAGTTTGTGGTAAAGTTTTTTTCTTTTTTTAATCTTATGTTATTTGGGTTATTCAAAAAATGTTTTTGTAGGTTGCCGAAAAAGTCACTGCTCTTTCAGTACCAGCTTGTGTGGCTTCACACTTTGCACACTTGTCACACTGTGTGGGCAGAGACCAAACAACATGATATCAAAAAAGCAATAAGATGAAGCTACAGGGTGCAAAAGCATTTCACTCACCTTTTCTCTTCAGGAAATGCATTTTTCTAATGAAAGAAATCTTCTCTTATTGACTGATTCCAGCACTCATATCTTTCCACATTCATCTTCTATTTCCAAAACTGTCTAATTATTTGTACTTCTAATGTAGTATTCGCTCATTTAACCTGTTACTATGTAATTAGTCTATTTCATTTTTTAATTGTGCCTACATGACAGACATAATGACTATGACTAAGACAGACAGCAGCTTGTATTCTACCTAGATAGTGATCTGATGTCCAAAGTCACAATTTAATATATTCAGTCCAGTAAATAGTCCAAAATTACTCATTTTGAACGGTAAATATTATCAAATTAACTGCCTTAAAACAATGTCCCAAGCTATTTCTGTCCTTTATCAGAAACAACAATAAGTTGACCGCATCATAATAATTCCATGTTGATGGAATATATGTTGTAATACGCTTGCATGTTGTTTGTTTTGTTTTGTCATGACATGTCTGATATACATTCATCCATTCATTAATTGAGATGTCTTCCTCAGGCCACCAGCTTGTGCGTTTAGCTGGAGGAACAGACCGCTGTGCTGGGCGGGTGGAGTTATGGAGCGATGGTTCATGGGGCTCTGTGTGTGACGACCAATGGGACGTGACTGATGCTGACGTGGCGTGTGCTCAGCTGGGCTGCGGCTACGCTGTGAGTGTAACAGGACAGGGCGGCCCCTTCCCCCCCGGACGAGGGCCCGTCTATAGGGATGAACTGAACTGTACCGGGAGAGAGGACAACCTGTGGGACTGTCCCACCTCCACACAGGATGAATCAGACTGTGGACACAAAGAGGATGCTGGGGTCGTGTGCTCAGGTCAGGAGTCCAGTTCAGAAATATATTCGTACTATTCATGAATTATAATTTTTTCAAACAGACACAATAAGTCATTTGAAACATGAATGTATATAGAGCAATTAGAAAAAAGTGGAGAGTTAAAGGTGCTCAGAGGAACTTTCAGCTTGTGTTCATTCTTGCACCCCCTTTGGACAAAAGCGGTAGTGTTTTTACTAAGCCAGCTGTAGTTCCTGGGTGATCGTACCCATGACAAAGGCATTAAGAAAACATATCAAAATAGCATTCTTTTCACTGATGGTCTCGTTACATGTCATTTATGATCATCAGAGGGAAACATTAGACTGTTTCAGAAATATTTCAAAGTTCCTCGTAGCACCTTTAACAGTGTGTATATTTTCCGTATATAGAGATGCGAGCGGTGAGACTGACCGGAGGCCTGGACCGCTGCTCTGGTAAAGTGGAGATTCACCGTAACGGGACGTGGGGCTCGGTGTGTGATAACTGCTGGAACAGAGACATGGCCTCCAGGGTTTGCTCCATGCTAGGCTGCGGGGCAGAGCCTCTAAACTACACCAGGTTTCTGCCCCCCCTCACACACAACAACGGGACCCTCTGGTACTATAACTGTCCCCCATACATTCACAGTCTGTGGCAGTGCAAGGAGTACGCCAACAAAAAACACCTTTGCCAAGACTCAAAAGCATCTGGAGTCGTCTGCAATGGTGAGAGATGTAGTTTTTAGGGTTTGTGGTTATTGAGGTATGGTTTGCCTATCAACAGCTTTATTGGTTATAGGGCTGGACTGGCTGTGTATTGGCTGGAATATTGAATCATATTTAATTTATATTGTTTGTATTTGTATCACTTAGGAAAGTGCCATTAAAGGTTTATTGTCATTTTTCAGAACAGAATTGGTAGACTAGAAGACGCTAAATATTCAGATTTTACACACTGCTCCTTTTAAAAGTTGCTTCTTGCTGACAATAAAAATGTTTTCTGTCCTGCAGGTTCCCTTGGGTTTCCTGTAGTCACCACAGCTAACACGTCTGATGCACCGGCCGTTTGGACGACTGGTAAATAATGTGGTTTTCTATCTTAGTAAAAAAGACATATCTTTCATTACATTTTTAAATCTCACTTTATAGATTTGTCTGCTTGTAAGGCAACAGAAAATATCTTGTTGAATAATAGCTAAGAGTTATAGCCTGAGAAAGACGGGAATTTTAGATTTTTTTTGTAATCAGTAGTTTTTATTGTTTTTTTGAACAAAGAGAAAAGGTGCTTTACAGGGGCATAAAATACATCATGATTAGACATTGGAAATTGTATTTAAGAGATAGTAAATACAAAGGAAATACATCAAGATTAGACAGCAATTTAGACAGCGAAATGAACTAACATCAAAAAGCCTTCAACATAAGCCTTGATGAGAGCAGAGACGAAATACAGAGGACAAGGATACACAATGATATAGTTAAACAACAAAAAAATCTGACACCGCTGACACCGCAAGTAATTAAAAATGCAAAAATGACAATCATTTATATTTGAACATACCTCACACATGAAGATGTGTATTGTTTAAACACAGGTGACCCTACAGTGCATCCTGTTGAGAGAATCTCCTTGGTGACCACAGCGTTTCTAAGCTCCATCGCAGTGTGTCTGTTGCTCCTGATGATCGTCGTCATGAACACGGTGCTGTGCTGCTACTACAGGAGGAGACACGGTGGGTTTCTGTCATGGACCTTAAAGAAGAGGTTTATGTTCACTTCAGAGCTGTGCCCCTACGGTCTCACTGTGTTTACCTGTGTACCAATACAGTCTATGATACCATACCAGAGTTAAGCACTTTATTTTATTGAGAAAGGTTAAAGTTTCTTTTTGTACATTGTCCCTGTTCAAATAAAGTTACATTACATTACAGTAATAACCTCCATATCTTGGTAAATATGTCCACAGCGTTTCTACTTCAGCAGACGCGCTCCGGCTCTCGTGCTTTCTCTGAAAATCAAAACAACAGCCACCAAGACGCCGTCAACCTCGTCAATGTCACCGCCAAGTCACCGTACACAGACGGTCAGTGGCTAAACATTACCAAGAACACTGAAAATCTGAGCAGAATTTTTAATATTAATTATATTATTTTACACAGAACTGATTTTTTTTAAGTCTTTTTCTGAGTCTTTTTACCATGCGCACATTTTTGTATTATATACAGGTGCATCTAAAAAAATAGAATATCATTGAAAAGTAAATTTTTTTCTTTATTTTAATTAAAAAAAGTTTAAACTTAACTTTCATATTTTCTAGCTTCCTTACACATGAATAGACATGAATGTAGAATAAACATACTTTTCAGAAGGTTGATTTTTCTGTATTATTATTGTATGTATTTGTATGTAATGTATTTTTTTTTGGATTGGTTAATTCATGTAATACTCATTTATTTTGAGATACCGGATGTAAGTTGTAATCATCAAAATGTACCCAATAGAAAGGCCTGACATATTTCACTTTGTGTGGTGAATCTAGAATATATGAAAGTTGACTTTTTGAATGGACTTTTCCATGATATTCTATTTTATTAGATGCACCTGTAGATACACACACAGTGGTGAGAATGTTGCAGCTTCTACAGAACATATATAGTCACTTCATCAAGTCGTGTAATTGTTTTGTGTTTGTCTCAAAAAAGTCCCCTCCAACCCCAGGTATCATTGGAGGCAGTTTAGTAGTGTTGACAGCGCGTCAGTAGATACAGACTATGAGCACTATGAGCCGAGCAATGAGCCGTCTGTCCCTTTATCAACCTTTCGCAGTGAGACACTTTATTTATTTTTTTCCTCTTTCGTATTTAATCCTAAAGTGTGTTTTTTCTCAATATTTGAGATGATGTCTTGCTGTGTTGCTTGTGCAGCTTGCGGTTGAAGTTGCTCTTTTTGTGTGCGTGTGTGTGTGTGTATGTGTGTGTGTGTGTGTGTGTGTGTGTGTGCGTGCATGTGTGCGTTTGTGTGGGTGTGTGTGTGTGCAGTATGTGCAGTTCAATGCTGTTTGCAGTGAATGCTTGCAGAATGGTTTGTGATTGAAACAATACTCGGTTTGCTTGATCTTGTACCCAGATTCTCAGAGGCTCAGAACAGACGTGAAACCTTTGATGAAGCCCGCGGGTCTTGACAGGCTCTGTGAGGAAAGTGAGTCACTTTGAGAGACAGAGATTTTACACACATTTTCTTTAAATAAAAAATATTTATGTAATACAAAATGCATGCAGTATATTCTTGACTGCATCATGGGCATATATAACTTCAATTTAAGAAACTTTTTTCTTCCGTTCAGTTTTTAAATATATTTGTCAGGGATTAATCTTTTTGTACCACTGATTTACATTGTTGAAGAAGATAGATTAAGATAATTCACTTGATAAATTCTGATTTTGTTTTTCAGTCCCTGAACCGAGAGAGGAAGTGATGGGAGTCTTTATGAGCTGTCATGACGACGCCACAGCGGCTCAATACGCCCGAGTGTCAAAGATCTCCATCGACTCGTTTGACTCGTCCAGCACATCGTCAGGGGAATGCTACGAAAACACAAACGGATACGTAGAGGTCACTCCCGGTCAGTCCATATGAATTTAAATTTTTCATTTAAACCTTTATTTATCAATTTAGATCAATTTGCAATGATGTTGAGTCAAACAAATGCAAAGCAAAAACAATACATACACAATATACAATAGAATAACATCAAATACACAACAAGCTGATAAAGAGACAAACACATTTAACTTGAATGTGAAATGTACACGTGAAGAATGTATGGATATGAAATATAAAAGGCAAATTTTAAAATGTCTCAAATAACCTTAACAAGATCGATAAAGTTTATTAAAACTTTATGCTTATGACCTTATGTGTTTTCTCAAATAACAGAGCCAGGACTGGACCAGCCGTCGACTGTCGACCCTTTAAAGCTAGTTTGCAGCAACAATCAACTTCACTCCAAACACACAACAACCAACCGGCACAGTACAGGTAAATGTAACTAAACAGATGTTACACCTGCGGAAAAATAAGACCTATAACGTTAATAATACCACTACTAAAATTAATAATCCATTTTGATAATACATTTTATTCGTCAGCGCCTTTTTTAGACAACCAAAGAAAACCTTACAAAACATTATAAAACCACAACAGATTTAAAAAGTACATTCAATGTCACTAGTTAAAACATTTAAAAAATAGATAAAGGGGGGAAGTGATGCATGCTGGGTATATTAATCTTTTTTTCAACAATATATTAATTGACTTTTTCCTTAAACACACGGTAGTGTACAGAAGGAGACATATCATTTAAATATAACAAAGGTCAAAGTATAAAACCAGAAACATAACAAATGCAAACAAAAACAGTGACATTTA
This sequence comes from Ammodytes marinus, assembly GCF_949987685.1. Taxonomy (NCBI): domain Eukaryota; kingdom Metazoa; phylum Chordata; class Actinopteri; order Uranoscopiformes; family Ammodytidae; genus Ammodytes; species Ammodytes marinus. The sequence continues at coordinate 6,698,852 of NC_137221.1, read as the reverse complement.
AAAAAGAATTAAAGCCACAGTTACACATCATAAATTAATCTGGGTATGCTAATCTAAACAGATGTATTTTGAGTTGTGATTTGAATTGTTATCTTAATGCTGATCTTGGTTATTGTCCAATCACTAGATGATGAAAACGAGGGCCCCATCTACTCCCCCGTGGGCCCCGAGGAAAACTCTTCATCTGAGGATGACTATGATGACGTGGGCTGCTTGGTGTAAACACAGGAGGAGGAGGAAACCGAGTACAGTATGTAACCATGGATGTAACCGTGCATGCGAGACGAGAGACTGTTGTGAAATCTTCTGCTGAGAAACTGCACTGAAAGACAACATGTACTTTAAAGATGGACACCTGTTCAAACTGAGAAAACCCCCGAAATACACAAGTTTGGTCAATTGTTGCCTTGAATGAGTCATCTAAGTTAAAACTAGTGAATTTAGTTAATAAGTACAAGCACAGATTACATATAACCATTGTCACACATCAGCATTTCACTGACTACATTTCATTGTGTGCAGGAACTCGCTGTGAATACAAGAGTTATCTATGGCTAAGACTTAGAAACAGTTATTTTCGAAACACCTTTTTACTTAGAGGTCATTGTTTTACTTGCAACTTACCAAACTACTGTTTCCTGTGAATTGAAAAAATGTAATGTTAATATAATGTACATTTGCTGAAGCTGGAAACACTTGTATGATGCATTTAATGATGCTCAGACATCTGAGAGTCAGGTGCCTAGAGAGTTGGTGATAATACGCATTATTACACTCATGCATTTATGTCCAAAAGCTCCCTTTGCATTCCATCATGTGTGTAAGATTCTGCTTTCAGCTGCAGTGCGAATATAATTTTCCTTTGGAAAAATATATATATATGGCAAGTTAGATTTTATAGTTATTCGTTTTATTAACATTTAAACGAATGGCTGCCTGGAATGTAGGAAATCAAACTAAGAAGTTAAAGTATGTTTAAGTTTTCTGTGAATGAAGTAGACAAAACTGTAATGTTTAATTTTTTCTGTGATCTGCAATGACTCATGTTTGCCAGGCATCATGCTTTGCAAAAGTGTATTCAAGCTATTGAGTTCTACCACATGGTGGCGCTACTAGCTTGTTAAGTAAATGAAAGTCTTAAGTGCCTGAAATGATGAACCCTTACATAAACTACAGAAAAAATATCTGACAAAGACATTTTTTCCAGGCTTTATTAGTTTGTGTTTTATACCCATACAAACATACTGTGAGTTTTCTGCCGCGACAGAAAATAAAGATTTTCTGAATCTGAATCTGAATCTACTTTCTGTTCAAATTTTCTGTTAATATTTGACAAAGAAATGGCTGTATCACTTTGTGTTTATAACCTCTGGGGAGAAGTCAAAATTATACATTGTTAAAAAGTTTGAGAGAGTTAAAAGAAAACCAATAAATATAGTGTGAAAAAAACCCCATTAAAGTAAGTTTTTCTGTCTTTCCAGTTACATAATTCAGTGTTTCCGCTACCATGACGATCAAAAATTACGATAAAATGCACTTGAAATAAAATAATTTTAAAAATAAATAAATAAAACAATACGTTATTCGGGGAAAAAATTTAAAAGTTTGAGAGAGTGACTTTGGATGCTGATTAGGGGGCGACGTAAACCATCAGTGCAGTCTGAAACTAGACCCTGCTGCTCTGCTCTTATTGGTCCAATATATTCACAGCTGCTGATCGTCAAGGCTTCCCTCCTCATCCAAACTGACGCCTTTAATCAAAGTGATGTCTTGTTCTGTTGGAGGTAAATATGAGAAACAGCTTCGGAGCACCTGTTAAACTTCTAATGGGGGATAGCAGTGCACGGATACACATGGATTAACTTCACATACTTTAAACCTTTTTTAATTCTTTTTTCATTGGTGAGGTTACAAGAACAAATACTGTAACTAAGTGCACACAAATAACAACAACACTTAACGACAAGGGAAACAAAAGAAAGGGGATCTAGTGTGTCAAAATATAGACAATAACACTAAGAATAAAAAAAATACGCTAACGTGAGAAGTGGGAGTGAGGTTGAATTAGGCCTATAACCAGCAGAATTTGTGATTCTTTGTTACTGGGAGGTATTTGGCAAAGAAGAGGAGGAGGACAAGTGTGTGTGTGTGTGTGTGTGTGTGTGTGTGTGTGTGTCAAGGGGTGTGTGGAGGCGAGAGTAGGGGGTGTAGACAGAAGTGGTCTGAAAGAATCATATATTACACTTAAATTTTGTCCAGAGCTAAACAAGCGAATTAACGACCAGATCTCCTTATGAAACTCAATCTCTTTCACATGCCAGAGAGTCCGGCACACACAACACACACACACACACACACACACACACACACACACACACACACACACACACACACAACACACACACACACACACACACACACACACACACACACACACACACACACACACACCACCAAGTCAGATTCCTAAAACCTGTAGATTTACACAGTCCTGATTCACTTCAAGGGAACAGAAATGCAGCACACTAATTATCACAAGCTACTTGGAATACTAAAGGGCTTAGGAGATCAACACTCTGATTTTACTTTGTTCATTAAATCATTTACACACAAAGGATTACAGCTGCATAAGTCCATAAGTTGCTTAAAGTGTCCCGCACACTGATCCTGCCTCGAACTTAAACTTTTGAACTCTGTTTGTTGCAAAAGGCCCGGAGACGACAGTACCTGCCTGCAAACAAGACACAGTTCACATAACGTTACAGCTGCAGAACCACAGTAACATTTAATGGTGCTGTGTGTAATAATGTGTAAAAAAAAAATCTAGATAGCAATGCTCCTTCTCTACCCCTCCTTTTGGAAAAATGTACGAAAGCTACGTGGCTTTCAAGGATGATGATGATGATGAGGTGAAGATGTATTTAGTCATTTATTCTATATATTACTTTGTCTTAGGCTACATTTACGGCGCACACCCACTTAATAAGTTATTTATGAAAAGGCATAGGGCCGTTAAGTTTGTGCTACTATAGAATGGAATTTTTGTATTAATTTTTTTACTTCCTCCTACCCCCTTTCGAGCATGTAGAAAGTGCGTCTGTTGTTTTTTGTTTTTTTGTGCTTTTTGTTTGTTATTTATTCATCTATTACTATTTAAACTTGTTTTTCATGTTCGAAATAAAGACAATCAATCAGTGCAACATGGCGGCGCGCCCTGCTCCTATATAGATTATGTAATTCTATTCTTTGATTTCTAGGGACATGCTGCAGGATGGACTGTCACTGCAGCCAGTGGAATACAGTGAGGTCATCAGTTCAGGTAGAGCCCCAGATAGGTACAGGCTCTGGGCTAAAAAAAAATAAAAAAAAAATCCACTTCACTTTATTAATCAGAGCCTTCTCCTCACAACCTAAGATAATATTTTATCCATTATAATCAATAATATTCCGTAGAATCAGTGTGTAGTTTTGGCTGTGAAGGACATTACGGCCCAAACAGGACTGAAAGCCCTCGGTGCTCTTGCGAGGCCCGGGCGGGTAATAGTGTTGATTACTCCTCACTCATTAGGTTGCTTTCACTGCCGCCGTTAAGCCCTCATCAGAAGGTTTTTGGCTGAGCGGCCGGGCAAGGGGGCCCTGATCCAATTCACCTTTAAAGTTCACTGGACCTGTCTGGTGTTGCCACGGGTCACTGCCTGGCTCTCCATGCTGTGCACTTCGCAGAGAGAGGCCCTCGTTACCTCATTTCCTGTTACTACTGTACCAGACAGGCGGTTGAAAAATCATGCTTTTTTTGGTTGTGTAAAAGTTGGCAATGTTTTTTTTTTTTTGTCACAGATGGTTGTATTAGGTCTTTAAGGAGAAAACACTGACTGAGTTTATGTCGATGGAGAATAACGAACTTGATAGTCAGACAGATTTAGTATTTTCCTACGGTGGCCCCTGAGGTGCAAAACACAATAACCCCTGAACATAATGTAGCAACAAAATAACATACAGTCCCCTCCATAAGTATCAGTGAACAGTGAGGCCAATTCCTTTATTTTTGCTGTAGACTAAAAAAATGCATTAATTAAAGTGAATAAGACTTAATATTTTGTTGCAAACCTGTTCAAAAATGTATTCACTACATTTTGTGTCAAGGAAAAGTTTTTCTGTTTTTTGCTAATGCGTTCTGCACCTCAGGGCCACCGTACATTCCTCACGAGACCCATTTATTAGTCTGTATAAAGAAATGAATCCCGACTTGAAAGCCGGGGCTGGCAGTGCAGCGTTTAGCTCATTAACCTTTTTTTCTTCTTCTTGTTAGCACCTCGCTGCAGTTAACAGTCTGTGGCCTCTTCCCCACCAAGACACATTCACCGAGCTGCCAATCAGGTCAACGCTGCAATTAAGCCGCTGCTTTAAACTTGTTCACTGGTGCTTGGAGGCCGTAAAAATACTTCCGTTTGAGTGTCAATGGGGAAAGCCTGTGGTGGTTAACGCTGCATTCATGGGAGAATACATTGTGTCTAGTTAATGTAAGTAGTCTGGTCAGCGGGTCAAAAGGGCAGCAGGACTGGACGGGGAAGGGGACGAGGACAGGAGGGAGAGTTTTCAGCAGCTTGAGATATACACAGAGTATCAAGACTTTTTCGAAAATTTGAAATGTTCACACACAATTAAGAAGAGATAGATGAGATAGATAGATAGATAGATAGATAGATAGATAGATAGATAGATAGATAGATAGATAGATAGATAGATAGATAGATAGATAGATAGATAGATAGATAGATAGATAGATAGATAGATAGATAGATAGATAGATGGATGGATGGATGGATGGATGGATGGATGGATGGATGGATGGATGGATGGATGGATGGATGGATGGATGGATGGATGGATGGATGGATGGATAGATAGATAGATAGATAGATAGATAGATAGATAGATAGATAGATAGATAGATAGATAGATAGATAGATAGATAGATAGATAGATAGATAGATAGATAGATAGATAGATAGATAGATAGATAGATGGATAGTTTTGTGGATGGATGGATGGATAGACAGACAGACAGACAGACAGACAGACAGACAGACAGACAGACAGACAGACAGACAGACAGACAGACAGACAGACAGACAGATACACACCAAGTTTCATCAATGGGTTTCAAGATTTTTTTAACATTTACATTTTCTCACGCAAATAGGAATGTATGGACATTTCCTTGTTTGTCCTCGACCAGATGTACGGAGGTTTATGAGTGTGCGGTGCATGTCGGACGGCGGCATCTCTAGCGCGGAGTAGCAGTTCAGTCGGGACAGGAGTCATCAATCTCAGTCTGCAGTGAATGGCAGATTGGCTGCCATAAACCAGGCCTGATTGCTGTGTGCTGTGTGCTCCCTGTGGAAGAGTTATTCAAGCCGAGAGGAGGCATGGAAACAAAACCCTGTAGATACAAACGCTGTGTGTGGGATAGCTGTCAACTGGACCAGACTTTAGGATGCACATGTTTGCACCATAGCCTGCATTTAACAATATTTTGAAGCATTATGGAACAAACAATTTTCAGATGGATGGTTAAAAAATGAAACAGTATTCTTCAAAACTTGGGCTGTACCTAAGAATAAGTCATTAGATGAAATATGACTTGTTGTTTTATCATCATAAACTCCTTTCAAAAGATTTAAAAGTAGAATTTCTGTTAATCAAAGTTTCATTTTTAGTTTTTTTTTTATGAATTAAAATGAACCTTCTGAGCTAACCGTGGCTCATCTAAGTATTGTGGATCACTGGGCATTGTCTGTGATGATTATAACAACAACATAATTATTATAATAAACCATTAACTTCCTCACTTGATTGCTGCCACTATATGAAAATCAAACAAACAACACTTTGAGCACGTCACTGTGTGTCAGTGTGAGCTACAGACACTGTAATGGTGAGAACACTACATTTGGCACAGACTGCACATCGCGCCAGGTGAGGGCCTCACTGTAGGCATGAGTCACCTCTGTTGTCGTGGTTACAGGGCATCGTCATTTGTTTGTGCGCCCCGAGCGAGGTCGTTAATTACAGAATCAATTTGGGAAAGTTAACGAATCATGAAGGTAAATGTGAATGGCAGACGTTTGTGCCAACAGTGATTTCATTCATTCATTAAAATTATTGTGTGTGTGTGTGTGTGTGTGTGTGTGTGTGTGTGTGTGTGTGTGTGTGTGTGTGTGTGTGGACAACAGGGCCGGCACTAGACTTTTGCCTCTTCACAATGCTCTGAACCTTCTTGTGCATAATAAATATTAGTTTAAGCAACACACAATGTACAAATAAACCTGCTGAATTCGTTAAAATTATATATTTTCTATTGATCCCAAGAGACACGGGGCCTCAGGCAATTACTAATGTAAGTTATTGTACAGCTTCTTTGCTCCACAAAGGTGATCAGTTTGATCTTGATCACATGATCTCCACAGTTCTGTTTGATTGATAGCATGGCAGAGGGTTTCCTTAGAGTCCAGGAACTGTTTATGCCTGTGTTTGTGTGTGTGTGTGTTAGTGTTTTTTGTGTGTGTGGGCATGTGTGTGTGTGTGTGTGTGTGTGTGTGTGTGTGTGTATTTGTGTGTGTATGCACTTGTGTGGATCTATGTGTCTGTTTGCGTCTATGTTTGTGTGTGTGTATTTGTTGTCAATGTGCTTGCATTTGTGTGTGTCTGTGTGTGTGTCTGTGTCTATTTGTGTTTGTGTGTGTGTGTGTGTGTATGTGTGCGTGCGTAAGTGTGTGTGTGTGCGTGCATAAGTGTGTGTGTGTGTGTGTGTGTGCGTGCATAAGTGTGTGTGTGTGTAGTGTGTAGCATTATGTGTGTTCGTTCGCCCCCGTCCGGTCAGCCGCTCCATGCCACCAGCTTAACCTCTCGGATTCCCCACATTCCGGCCCCCAAAGTCAGGCACAAGTCTCGCCGCTGGTCCGTTTAAGGTGATTGACGTTATTTGCTACCATTAGGCACTACTATGTAATTGACCCTTGATCCCCCGCTCACAAGCGACCTGTTGAAACAGCCTTAAACCAGATCGTCTAATCTCCATGGGAACAGCCCTCAATCTTAGACTTAGGGCTCTAAAAGCAATCAACACCTAAAGGTGAAAGAGGGGAGCCCGGGTCACTGCCACCACAACGCTCTGATCCAGTCGGGGGCCGGCCCATGATCCTGATCATTTTGTTCAGACGCAACGAGCCGCACAACACACACAGTTTATCAGGAAAAACAATGTAGGCTATAGGGCCTCGCTACCTTAACGCTGCATGTTCTGTTGTTGTTTTGTGTTAAGATAGTTTAGTCATTACCTGTTGTTGTTGTTATTCACTAAACAAATATTGTAAAAGTTTGATCAAAGATTAAAGTTGCACAGTTTCTGTTTCAAAGTTTTAATTTATTCTTGTTGAAGAGTTCTGTAAGAAAAAAAGTGTAGGCCTAATTTCATTTAAATGTTGTTTGGTGTCTTAAACTTAGAAATAACAAAATAAGTTAACTTGCCTTTTATAAATTGTCAAAATTGACACAAGTATATATAAAGTGAACATGGATCAATTTATGGTCAACCGTTTTCCAAGTCAATCTGTCTCTTTCTTTCCCGAAATCATTTAATGGTATTTAAAAAAAAATCTGACTATACTACAATTCAAATAAATTATTCACATTTTCTGATGCTATTGGATGTTTTTCAGAGTTTGGTTGCTTTATCACACTTCTGGTGCAACCTTGCACGTTCGATCAGTTGTCAAACAATCTACTCAGTTATGTTTGGGAATATATCTCAAATATATATAATAATAACATAGCTCGGCCTCTAATCTGATTTCATAATGTTTTTATAATCTTTCTTCATGTAACAAGAATATTACAGAACACCTCGACACGTTGCATTTCTGGCCGCAGAGCCTCAGCGTGTGACACTTTCTGAAATGCACTTTGCTCAGGGGTTTCTCCCGGCGGACGTGATAGAATCTGACAGACTGGGGGGAGGAGGGGGATTAACAGAGGTTTGACAACAAGACATTGTGAATCTGACAGACTGGGGGGTGGAGGGGGATTAACAGAGGTTTGACAACAAGACATTGTGTCCAATGATATTGATCAAAGTTCAGTTTAATCCTGTTAATTAGAGCAAAGAATAACACTGGACAAATTCACGACTTAAAAAACAGAAGCTGGGTTAAAAGATTTCATAGAAAGATTTTGAGTTTGTAATTCTGTGAATAAGATTTAGGCTGTGTTTGGAGAAAATTGTCGAACAAAGATTGTACAAAATCGTCCCGGAGGTAAGTACTCATCCGGGCATTTCTTGCCTATACAAAAGTCGCGTACACAACCACAATATACTGAAATTGATGTCAAAATTAGTATGAGTAGGATGTTAGTAGGGCTTTACGAACACAGCCTTAGACTCAGATATTGCCTCAGAAACGCTGCTGCTTCCAGGAGAACCTCCAGGAAAGTGAAATTGATTGACAACTCTTATCAAGGGCTTGAAGAGTTGAAGGACCTGAGAGTAAAACCTGCTTCATTAGATGAATGTGCGCTTGGTGGGAGGTCTGTCTGACTTGTTGTTAATGCCCACAAGTCTTGACCTCTCCCATGCCATGTGCCTCCCAAACCCAAGATATGAAAAGTGGTTTACAGATTAAAAACACGCTTTCATCACCGCACTCGCACTGATAAAAGGCAGAAAAAAATCACTTAGCTACTGTCTGTTCAGTAAATTGAATTCAGTAACTTGTGCACATTTTCTGCAGCACAGACCCTCATAGTGAGAAAATGAATCGGTATCATTTCATACCTCTTTCCTTAAAATAAAAGTTTATCAGAAATCATATTCATAAGTTGCCTTGAAGCGTCAGTCAATGTTTCTGTAGCCTAATTCATATGAACCGCTAACATGCAAACTTTGTCACTGTGACATTGCATGTACTGTATGCAGGACCATCTAATCGCTGCTGTGCAATGATGTCAAATAAATGCAATAATTGAATGCATTTTCATACAGTAATAAAGCATATTAGCATTCGTTTTTACATCTTTTTTTATGCTTTGACCTTTGACCTGATACTGCTCTCAATGGTTTTAAAAGTCCCATTGTTGCACATATTCTACCTCACTACTAGACGGTTAAATATATAACAAAATTAGTAAAAGTTCCCCCAAAAAAGTTGCTTTTTAAGTCAACATCCTTAAACCAGCTTGAGCTTCTGTTCTATTCTGCATGTTTTCCCCACCGACGCTCCCATTCACATTTACCACTTCTTTGTTTTTCATGGCTTGAATTATTTTTTTTCTTCTTCATGTGTGCAGATAAAACCCAGATCCAGCAGTTTACACACTCCAGTACAATGCCCCTCTATTACATCCATGACATGTAAAATATTTCCTCTTGAAGTTACCACACATTTCCTCAAACTGCTTTAAAGGCCCTAATTGGAACCAGACAGCTTGTGTACCTCGGAGAGTCACAGTAGCCTGAAATATGTTTAAATCTTTATTGTTTTTCTTTTGCTCGGTGGGGCTGGCGACGGTCGTTTTTGAAAACTCTTTAATCAAACTTGCTCTGGGGAACTTTGTATTGAGACAGTTTGCTTAAAGTTGATTGGACGGATCTTTCAGACTTCAGTCAGACTTCAAGCCCCAGTTTAACCCAAATGTTTGTGTATTTTCTGGGTAAAGTATACATGGGAAAGTGGCCCCGCAGTCAGCTCCGAGAGAGAGAGTTCCCTGTGAATAAATGCATGAATTTATGTGTGTGTGTGTGACTGTGCGTGTGTGCATGTGTGTGCTTGCGTGTGTGTGTGTGTGTGTGTGTGTGTGTGTGTGGCATGGCAGCGGGTCTTTTCCGTCTTGTCAATGGAAAACATTAGTGTCATGCCCCGACAGAACACCACCCACCGCCCCCTAACCCCCCTCACACACACACACACACACACACACACACACACACACACACACACACACACACACACACACACACACACACACACACACACACACACACACAGCCCCCACCCCCCCACCCCCCCTTGCTTAATTCAGTCCATCAACACTTCCTCCTTGGGCCTGTTAGTGTCAGAATGCATTTCCTCTCCGGCCTCAACCACCAGCCACTCGCCACAATCGCCCCGGTTTTAGGTTTCCCTCAAACGGCAAAAGGGCTTCAAAGTCAATAACCGCTTTTTTGATTTTTATTGACCCAAAGACTCTCTGTCCTCCCCTCCCCTATCCCGACACACACACACACACACACACACACACACACCACCACCACCACCACTCCCTGCCCAAACGCCACTCACCCCCGCAGTTCTTTTAGGGGAATAAATTACTGCAAAGAGGGCGATTGTGCCCAGGATGTGAATGTGATTGCACCTGCAAATCATTTAATAAGGTGCCATGCTAGCTGTTCCTCCCTTTTCAAGTGGTCGTGCTAAGCTAAGCTAACTGGCTGCTTCATATTCACTGCAAACATAAGACAGTGCCATCACATTTCTTATCCAATTCTCCTCCAGAAAGCAAATGAGAGTATTTCCCTAGTATTTTTTCTTTAAAGCCATAGTGCATAACTTCTGTCGCCCTCATGAGGAATTCTGAGTAATTACAACAACACTGTCGGTGCATCTACATGAGGTAAGCCTTCTGTGATCATGCTTTAATTGACGCTAAAGAATTTAAATATGTGCAGGTTCTGAGGCTTGGTTTCGCATCAAATCAAATTCATTTTGGCGTGAAATTGTTTCACCTTTATGGCGTTTTAAAGGAGGATTTAAAAAAGTTTAAGTTGTTCTCAGTTGGAGAGAGAACAGACAATCTGTCGGTAATCAAGCGCCCAATGACGAAGCCTGTGATCTTTTTGGGGGAAATCGACTCACTAATGGCTCGCCTTCTGTCGTGTGTCATTTCCTTTTGATGTGATAGGCCGGTGATGACCAGTGATGGGGCTGTGCTTAGTAAAGAGATGTGTGTGTGTGTGTGTGTGTGTGTGTGTGTGTGTGTGTGTGTGTGTTGGCGTGTGTGTGTGTGTGTGGTAAAGAGCTCTCGGCAGGCACTTTTAATTACCGGTGGGGGGGGGGGGAGGATTGGGGGGGGACAGATTCTGGCTTGAGGAGCCCACCACCTCGTCTGGTTCTTATTTCCAAACTGCAGACCGACTGTAAAACAACACTACCAGCGCTGTCACCCAAAACCAAAGCTGCTCATGTACAAACGCGGCGCGGGCCCTGATTATCATTCTGTGTCGGGGCATGTGAGCGACAGTTGCTCTGTTTTTACTTACAACCCCTCCTCCCCCCCTCCATCCCTCCCCCTCTTTCCCCTTTAAGTATCTTTCTACACACATAAAAACGTATGTCAAGTGCACACGCTACATGCTCTATCTCAGGCTAAATCAGAGCCAGGTGCGTCCGAGTTCATATTAGAGAGATATTGCAAACATGTGCGTGTTCTGTGCGTGTCCTCATCATTTAGATCCCCGCGTGACAGTAAAAGGCTGCGGAGAGGAGGAGAGGGGAGCACCGAGCTTTAAAAAAATAAGTAACTTTGTTCAGTTTGTTCTGCTGCCAAAAAGGCCTTGAGTGATGGGGGCTCTGTAGCACAAAACAGGGAGCTCACACACTTATTCCCCGGCCCACACTATGTTTTTCCCCCTGATTTTGATGGCCTTCCTCGATCTTTTCTTTCCCAGGTCAGCTCATTCCTGCTCAGTCTGTGAAAACAATAGTACTCTGTCTTCTTGGTCTTGAAGGTGGTGTTAACACACAGCCTAGGCTCTGTAAACTGGCATGTTGATAGCTGTGGTAGGCCCCCTTTGTTGACGTACCCTTTTGTTTGCATACCAGTTTACAGAGCCGAGGCTGTGAATAAATACAAGATTTTTTTTCGGACACAGGATTGTGAGGAGATATATTCACTGATTTTGACAAAAGGGGATTTTGACAAGAATCGCTGACTCCACCTTTACGTCTTTTGTGTTTCACAGGTGGTGATATGTTGCTGCTAGCTTTTGGGAAATGTAGGATCTAGGGCTGTTAGAGGATGTGAGGATATCTTCGATTTATGGATGTCGACGCCGGTGTGTAGGTCCATTTATCACTTGAGTCCGAACTAAATTATCTGGTGGATTAATGGATGGATTGCCATGAAGTTTTGACCAGACATTCATAGTCTCCAGAGGATGATACAAACAGACTCGGTTTTCCTCTATTTCCACCATGAGTTTGACTTTTGTGGCTTTTAGTGAAATATCTTCAAACTGATTTGATTGATTGTCATGAAATTTGGTTCAGACGTGGTTCATGTCCCCCTTAGGATGAACGGTAAAACCTTTTTACATTTCCTTTACAGCGCAATAACATCAGGTTACACTTTAAATCTGTCCAATTCTTTGATTCATGACCGGACACCTGCAAAACTAATGACATTTCCAAGTATTCTTTAGCTGTATTTTGTGCTTATTAGCGTACGTTAGCATGCTAACACGCGTATTTCTGTTCTAACACTTGCTATTTTTAGTGCATAAATGCATTAATACTGAGAAGTGTGGCAACATGCAGTGCACTGTTAGTCGTTTTGGTGCACGCAAAACGGTCAAGAAGTTGAATGTGGAACTATGAACACTTCTCCCCATCACCAATCGCCAACTAGCCCACGTAGCGGAAGAGTCGGGAGCCCCAATACATTTCAAGCATAGAAGTAACTACTACATATATGCATTACCTACTCTACCTTTTTTTTTTACCTCTTTTTTAGTAACTACAACATAGTTTATTTTATTTTATTTTATCCAGTAACTACATAGGTTTTACTAAAAATACAAAAAAAAAAAAAAACCTATGTAGTAGGTAATGCTTAACTATGTAGTAGTAACTACAATGTTGTGTACCTTTTTGTAAAGTGTTACTGAATGTTTGGGCATTTATCAGAAGTGACTTAGTAGAAATATAATATAATATTCGTTCAAGTTTTTTTAATTAGTGTTTAATCTCAAACTAAAATGAAAAAAAAAATTCAAAATGAACTGACCCTGTAGTAATTAGTGCACAATACAATAGGTACAGTGTAAGTATATGTACTAGTGGAAGCACCTGATTTGAGACAGAGCATAAGTCTAGTTCTAACCTTTAGTAGCCTCCTTTAACTTTCAGTCTGACTGTTGTTGATACTGCGCTGTCTCTCTGTCTGTAAAGTATGTAGAGTATGCTTTGTGTCCTTCACTTAATCTCACATCACTTCCTCTCTCACACACTATCTCAGATCTCAGCCTGTATTTTTCTGATAATCCTTTTTCTATCCATCTCTCTTTCTCCCCGTACACACACACATACACACACACACACACACACACACACACACACACACACACACACACACACACACACACACACACCTGCTTGCGCTAGAAGAAGAAGAAGACAAAGTGGTATCAGAACTTTTCCAATCGCTATAAAACGTTACCCTTATAAGGTGTTGTGCTTGTAGATAATGTAAGTCTATAAAATGTTGTTAAAATTGTGGCTCTTCCCCCTCCCGGCTGCCCTCTAATGAAACATTCACCCCGAGGCCACAATCTGTAGGAGCACAGAAGGATCAGGAAAGAGAGAGAACAAAGGATCTTGTTCGAAGCGCAGAAATAACATCTGCATCCAAAGTGCACATTCATTCATGTCTATATTTCAGCAACAAAAACAGTAAAACAAAAAAAATTGAACTTGAAATTGAAAAGCTGCGTCATCAGTTCCTGGTGATATGAAAAGTTTCCACCAGATGTTTGAGTTGGGAGTTTCTATCTACACACGGAGGTTAAGGCTTCCAACTCCTGCACTGCACTAAAAAAAACAATAAAATATTTTTATAGCTTTTTATCAATTCAGTTATTGCGGTTCAACCTGTGTTTTGGGTGTGCAGGCAATATAAAGTATATACGTTTTATTTTGTCATTATTTTATCAATGAAAAAAAAAATATATGTGTATATAGATCACAAATTATGGTTATGTGGAGAGTAACCGACACACATTAAAGGTGCACTTTAGAGGAGGGGGATTTGTTTAAATTCACAGAACCTGCAGTTTGTTTACAATACATATTTTCTCTACATGTAATTCTTAGTGTTGAATAATTATATCATCTTCAATCAAAGCTAAATATTTCGAGGCACCTGGAACCAAAACGTAAGACTACAATATGTTTGTGAACCAAACTGTAGGCCCTGCTGCTGTAAACAACAACAGTGAAACAGCAACTTTTCAGAAAGCTTTTTAGCTTCAAACAGTGTTCCAGGGATCCCAAAACTGCAAAATCCTGCAACGCCAAAACGCACATAGAGAAAATCTTCACAGCTGATACATATCATGATAAAATGTTGGCAGTGGTGCTACCAGCTGCAGTGAAAATATATTTCTTATTTCGGGCTAAAACAAAACAGAAATAGTAGGGAGAGTTTTAGGGCCACAAGCGAGAAAACAAATGAGATGAGATAAATTTGACAGTTCAAGACTGCAGTAAATTTGGAAAGATGTTGACAGATTTGAAATTCAGTGATCAATAACTCATAAGCAAATGATTATTAAAACCAAAACGATGCATTTTTGCCATGACCTTAAACCAGACGGCCTTGACTAATAACTGCACTGTATCAGAGTGAAGGTATTGAATTTTTTTTGGGCGCTTATTAGACGGCACTCTTGTCTCACAGCCCACTGCACATATGAGCAATATATTAGTGGAACTTGTGTGTGTGTGTGTGTGTCTGGTTTTGGTTTTAAAAAATTAGGTTGTAGCCCAAATGGTGAAAGCAAAGATGCATCGTTTGTGTTTGAATCACATTTTTCTTATGAGTTATTGATCCTTGAAGTTCCAATCTTTCCAACTTTCCCGAAGTTTTGAACCGTCTAGTATATTCTCGACATTTCATAGTGTAGAATCATAACATAGTGAATACATAAAAAGCATAAGCACATAATAAGAGCTTGTCTAAACCCAGCAGGCTCATGTCACATGTGTATGTCAGTTATGTCACCACAACAAAGTCTTGAATCCAAACCTGAAACGTTGAGAGCTTTTCTGTGTTTCAGACGCTGTTTGTCTCTGGCAGTGACCCACAGCAGACACACCTGTCCTCTTCTCCTCTCTCTCTTCACTCTCTCACTCAGCCGTGTCATCCCCCTCTTCTCCCAGTCTGCATCAGTTAGCACGCTGACAGAAAGATCAACAAACTTATACAGAGTTCCAATAACGTCCAAGAGTCCAAGAGAGACTATTCTCAAAGACTTATTTTTTAAATTAAATATCTTTATTGTCCATGTTTCAAAATCTGAACATTAAAATTCAATCTCTTCATTATTTAAAAAAGTGTTTGTCAGTGTGAGTTTCACCCGATCTGTGAAATTCAAGATAAGTTAAAGGTGCACTATGTACCTTTGGGTGTGTCAGAGGAATGTACATTTCCCAAGTTATACTCTCTTAACTGACAGATAATACATCTAATGAATAATTGGAAGCATAACATGAACAGTATTACAATGCCAATGCCTTTATATGTAGTTAAAATACCTTAATTTTAATTCTGTTTAAACATTGATTCAATATTTTAAATATCAATAAGATGCCTTTACACCCACCTAAACCAAGATATCTAGATGCTTTTGGACCTGAAAAATCCTGGGGAATCACCGAAAATACTTGAAAAGAGCTCAAACCCTCCAGAAAAAGCCCAACCATATAAAAGTCACCAGAGTTTGCTCAACAAACATCAGAGTAACGAGAGACTTCCCTCGTGTGTCAGTCAAAGGGGCTTTGGGTTTGTTGCTGCTGCTATCCGACTCCACACAGAGGATTTCCCCCCCTGGAGCCCCTAACAGGCTGCGTTCACATGAGCAAACACACACAGGTCAAGATGACAAGACACCACTTTAGTCCCTTAGACTTAAAGCAAACAAGGGGAGACAAGTGTTGAGATTATACAGGGTAAATACTGTAGGCGAAAGTTTTTTTTTTTTTTGTTCTTGCTGTGACTTCATGGACACCACATGTTGTAAACTTTGTGTTTCTGGACTTCAGGAAATATCTCATTCCAGATCTCGGTCACTGTCGCTCGTTTGCTTCATCCCTTTGTAGCTTAACGTTCCTCTGGACATGTGTGAAACATTTAACTTCACAGAAAAAACACAAGCTCCTACTTACCATCAATACTTACCCTCCTCTCTCTCGCTCTCTCTCTCTCTCTGTCTCTCTCTGTCTCCCTCTCTCTTTCTCTTTATCTGACAACTGTTGAATCCTGGCCTCGATTGAACAGTTATGGGGAGGGTTTGAACCATCTACATTTCGCAGTAGCTTTCTAGTATAACTGTAGTTCAACTACATTCATATCGTCATAGCGATTCAAATAGTCAATCGTTGTTTTTGTTGCCATTTTTGTGTATTTAACATAAAAGGAAATACATTTATTTAAATTAAAATGTTACCATTGATTCTTTATTTGAATCCTCATTGCCAAGCTTCGCCTTCGAGGAAGCTGGAATAATGTCAGCTCACCTGTGGATATATTAGGTTAACCCTTCTATGTATTTGTTTTAATTTGTTATTTATTATTAATAAATGTTATTTTATGTTATTTTTTGGTTTATGTATGACCTGTGAAGAAAAAAAGGTAACTTCTAACTAAGTTTCTGTCATAAACTCAGTGTCATTTTTTTTGCTGGCATGTGACTTTTTTTGGTATTATATCATATATACATATTTACAATTTCATGTCACATGTTCATTGTCAATTTGATATCAATAAGTAGTTTGAACCACTTTTTCTAAGAAGCTTTAGTTAACCAAACTAGATTACTCCCTATAGAGCTTTTCTCTATAGCTCTAATTCTTCCAGTGTCAAGTCATTGGTAGCTTCACCAACTCCGCGATTTACACCCGGCTTTGTTCACCCTCTTTAAATATTTCTCTCCATCTCACAGCAAATCTTCCGCGGCGAGACACAGTGCAGAAACGCCTCCGAATGCCGCCATAGAGACGGTACATTCCAGGCTTTTGTCCTGTAGCTGGCAGCTGCTTCCAAACCATCCGCCCCTTTTTTATATCTCACCTTGTTGTTTTGGGCAATGACAGCTAAGGCCTTAACAGAGCATCACACACATTCCTTACCCTGCACACACACACACACACGCACGCACGCACGCACGCACACACACACACACACACACACACACACACACACACACACACCCGTCATCTTGATTGTGCGCCGTTTTTTTTCTATGGGGGACGTGTACGTAGTTTAATGTCCACGGCCCCCATAGACAATGGCCTACTTGACCTTTGACCTCTGTGAGGAAAAGGCAGGCTTAATCTGATGTTGAGATCCTCCACTGCTTTTGTGCTGCCAATGTTGCTTTCAGTGTGTGTGTGTGTGTGTGTAAGAGAGAGAGAGAGTGTGAGTGTGTGTGTGAGAGAGAGTGTGTGTTTGGGGGGGTCTTTTGCTACATCTGCCCACTAATTTGCTTGCACCGACCTCCGACACACACACACACACACACACACACACATAGCCCACACCGAGGAGAAGATGGCGGTTTTCCCTCCCGTCTGCTGACCCTGTTATCACCGTGCAAACTGTCCCTGACCTCGCTCGTCTCAAACAACAGAAGAAGAGAACGAATGAGTCAACGAGACCCTGAACCACTTGTTTACACTGATCAATAGCAACTACAATTCTGCTTTCTGTGACGGGACATTTAAGGTGTCCTGTACCTTTAACAACAATAAGTTTAGCCAGTAGGGGTATGTGACAAAATAGAAGTACAAACTTCAACAAGAAAACGTGTTAAGTTCAAAGACATTTTAATTTGCCTGTTAATCTACATATATTACAATTCACACAGTTTATAAGAATAGATTCATTTGGTTAAACAATTTTTACTGATTATTTTACCGTGTAAAAAATACATTATCAGGTCATGTCGTTTGTCACATAGTTGGATGCAGGAGAGCAAAGAAAAAATGGTCCAATAAAATATAAACATTGTGGCATCATCCATTCATCTCAGTATAATATATTATTTTCAGATACCGTTAATAATGCGAAAAACAAAGTACTGTATGAGAGGCTAAAATGTGCTAAGGATGTTTTAAACAATAGTATAGCCAAACAAAAAAAACAACAATTGTTTTTTTTTCTTTGGTTGCATAATTATTTCCTATTTATATACAACAACAACAACAACAACAACAACAACAACATAAACACTGATGGTAAAGACAGTATTTCACATAGCGTAGCTGTCACGGAAAGTTGTAAAGTGGAAAAAATAAAAAAAATGAAATAACTTAGATACCCATAGAACATAAATTAGTATTTTCTGTATCAAATATTTACACATGGTACCTTTGAACATCAGTGCATCACAGACAAAGTTAAGTATCTCCTTCAAAACCTGTGTTTGTTTTTAGTGTAAATGTAGCAATGGTGGCTCTATCTTTACGTTCTCTCCAGTTCTCGAGGACGTTCCCTGAGTCATAGACCATATCAAGTGCTGGAAATGTTTTTTTAAATTCTGGCTTGACTAACTTTTCATGGTATTGCAGTTCATCAAACATAGCGTTACTGTGGTTAGTTTTCTGTTGGGCAAATCCTGGGTAAAAAAGCAGCACCAATTGTTTTAATTTTGCTGTGGCAACTATTTTATTAAACGGGGGATATTTCATTAAGTTTAAAGGTATAACTCAACTTTTTAAATTATACAGTAGAACAGGTTGGATGAAAAGATTAATATTACCTCATTTCAGTGTGGTAGCTACATATGAAGCTACAGCCAAGAGGCAGTTAGCTTTGCTAAGAATAAAAACTTGAAATGAAAGCTAGTCCGTCTCTGTGTGAAGGTAACAAAATCTGCACATTAGCTCCTTGTAAAGCTCATTCATTAATATATTATCTCTTGTGTTTAATGTGTACAAAAAACGAGCGCCAAAAACAAACTTTGTAACCTTCAGAGACCCACACTAGCTGTTTTGAGTGTTTTTGCTTATCTAAGTTAAGCAAAGCTAACCAACAGCAGCTTCATATGTAGGCCTACAGATGAGTGCTATCGATCTTCTTATTTCTAACTTTGCCTGAAAGAGTATTTTCCAAAATGTTGAACACTTTTAAACTTTTTGTTGATTTGGTGACATAGAGAGAGATTCCAACAAGTGTATATCATCATATATATTCATATTTCCATTAATACAGAGTCACTGTGGTGTTGAAGTTGCCGGAAAGGTTTTTCTCAAGACAGGAACATGCAGAAAATGTTTGAGGTAATACACATGACCTGGTTGGGTGCATGGTTAGAGGCATTTTTCATCCATCCCAACAAACAAAGCAGGTGGTGTTTCTTTTAGGTGCAGCCAGATTGTAAAGCTGTTCAGTTCCGACTATGTAAGGCTGAATCAGGACATCTGTCAGATCTTAGGGATGGACCAATACGATCCATTATCAGTAACGGGTCCCATATGGCTGCAGTCCACCTATCGGATATCGCACTGATGCCACAGATTCACAAACCGATCAAAATATTATAATTTTTTTTTTATGTAATTATTTTAACTAATTTGGTTGTTTTCCATGCTTTAATTGAAATATCTCCTGTTTTGAAACCGTTACAATAAATGGGTTCCAATACAATTAAACCTCTTTGCATATTTGTGTTTATTTTGTTGCTCTTTTAAATTAGAATTGCTGTGCTGTGTAATATCACCACCAACCAGTTTTTTTTTATAATAATAATAATCATGAAATCGGACTGTATCGTTATCGTCTGATATCCATAATACCCAGATATCGGAATCGGATGGTTTACAATCAAAACAATGAATGGTTGCCTTTCTGTCCGGCCCTACTACCTACATCCGCAGGACTCCACCACCATGTCCTCGTACTGTTTGTAGACCACGTTGTTCCCTGAGTCGATGTACAGGATGCTGATGGGGCTGAGTTTGGATGGGGCGCAGCAGCTCGGGGGCATGTTGTTTGGGTTCATTGAATTCATCAGGGTCTGTATGATGGCGTGGTTGGTCGGCTCCAGGTGCGATCGCAGCGGGAAATCGCACACGCCCTCGCAGTGGTACGCCTCGTAATCCAACGGGGCGATGATCCAATCGTCCCAACCCAGGTCTCGAAAATTGACGTGCAGCGGCTTCTTGCTGCATCTCGACTTTGACTTCTTGCCGTGTCGTTTTCCGTGGCGGTTTTTGGACGCGGCGGCGGTCCTCCGTCTCCGACTTGCTTTGCCGCCATTTTGGCCTTTCTCCTTCATAGCAGTCCTGTCTAGACCTAGGAGCATTTTACCTTCTCTCCTCTCACTAAACAGGGTCTGCCTTTTCTTGGACCTGGTAAACACCACTAGAATAGCTTTCTTCTGCTGAGGCCGGCCGTGCCTGTGCAGGCCCAAGAGCTGCAGGTCCAGCTCTCTCTCGGGGTTGTCGAGCATGGCCCGGAGCTCCACACAGAAGGTCTTCTGCTTCTTGCCCCCCTGGTTGGATAAATGCTTCTGCTGTTGCTCTTTGAATATCTCCCAGACGTCCAGCACCTCCCACTTGGGCCGGTGAGACTCCTGCAGGTCCAGAGTGGTGGAGTGGAGCAGCTGACGGTCGTGGCAGGAGAGCAGTTGGACGTCCACGGGCTCCGCAGTCTCCAATGAAATCCTGACATTCCCAGACACTTTGGTGTAAATCCTGAGCTCTGCCCCCAGCACCTCCGCCTTCCTGGACAGGGTCGAGACGTCGAACAGATACTGCTGTCTGCGCAGAGGCGAGAGTGGGAGGTCATCTGTGGAACGCATTAAAATACACAATACAGTATAGTGAGGGTCAGAACACTAGACGCATTCTTAAGAGATGATGATGATGTGCAAAAAAAAAAAACACAGAGAGGTGGAATCTGGGAACAAGGGGAAAAATTCCAACTATTGTCTGCACTGGATTAAAAGTATGAGTCATGGTATAGGTGTTTAATAAAATCCTACCTGGATGCACACACTCACACATATACACAAACAATACACACACACACACACACACACACACACACACACACACACACACACACACACATTTACGTACATACATACATACATACATATACAAACACACACATACACAAACATACATAAATACACAAACACACACACACACACACACATACACACACACACACACACACACACACACACACACACACACACACACACACACACACACACACACACACACACACACACAGAAACTCCACGTACCTTGTCCAATATCTACAAAGCTTGCAATAGTGTTCGCAGCTTTTGAAGAGCGAAAGAAACTGGCATTGAGTCCCAGTCTCTCGGCCGTGGAGAAAGTCTTGTAAATGGACAGCATGTAGTCGTGGGGCTCGACCGAGTCTTTAGATGTTAATGCTTTAATATTAAAATGACTGTCTATGGACGACGGTGGCGGTGGCGGCGGCGGCGGCGGTGCGTAAAAGTCCTTGAAGTATTTGGAAGATTCTTGCGCGTCAAAGATCCTCGTCACTTTGCTGCTCTTTGGGACAGCGCGAGGGAGGATAGCGAGAGTGTGAAAACAGGGGAATTCCCAAACAAACAGGAGAGTTCCGCAGAGGAAAGTGAATTGGGAGAAATCCATCCTACGGTCTAGCGCGCCTATAGCAGCTGTGGCCGGGACGGGTCGGTGGGCGATCCGCTCCAAGCAGCATCAAGTGGCTGCTGCTCCACACAGCTCCGCAGGACAGGCGGCGCAAAAGTTTAAGAAAGGGGGCGAGAAGGAAAACACGCCCACATTGTGCCGTTATCTTAAGGCTAAATGGAGGGCGCAAATTAAGGCTGTAAAACTAATTGTTCCTCTGTCGGGGCCGTCTCCTCCCTCCCGTCCCGTCCCAGGCGAGGCAGATGTGCGCTGAAAAGACGCTAGTCCACTCCTGGTGCGAATAGTACTGTCGACTATAAGCTTCGAACACAAAAACAAAATGTTAACAATTAGTACTTAAATTATATATATTTTTTGTCCTTTTAAAAGTGTTCACCTGGTCAAGAAATACTTTTTATTAACGTCACAGTAACTGAGCCTCAGTGCAGCATAACTCTTTGCCACGGAGTCTCCCGCCCTCTAGTGACGCGCGAACATATCGCTAAAGAGGAAACGAGCACATTCAGCCAATCATGGTCCTTCAGCACCATGGACAGAGTCTGCTGCGTTCAGCATTAGCAAATAATTGGCTTGATTAGTTATACTCAATTTTCTTGAACGCTTTCGTCCATTCTGAATTGACGGTTTCCAAACAGTAGAAACAGACTAGACTAAAGTGAAAAGTCTGTGGATAAAAAGACAAAAATTTCCCTTTTGAAGTATTTTTTTAAGAGACATTTTTACTGTCTACTGTGAATCTATTTGTGAGGACACGGAATCTTTCGGCTACGTGAGAGTGGTAACTGATTCACTCACTGCAATCAGGTGTGTGTGGCATTGATTGGCTGATTGAGCCCAGGTGTGAGGAGGTTATATATGCCCTGAGACCCCAGTGCTCTGTGCTGCTCATTGTCTCGCCCTCTGGGATAGTGAGAGGTTCTCTCTGAGTGCTCTCTGTGTTTAGAGTTCCAAGATAACTGTTGAGTTATGTGTCTGTTCTTTCAGCTGCTTGGCAGTGGCGGTTTAGTTTGTTGTTTAGTGTGTTATATTAAAGGTAGCCTGTGTGGCCCTTACAGTTCTGTGTTTTTTGTTTTCTCCCCTTCTCCTAATTTGCATTAGCAATTTAGTGTTTATCCCTCCGGGGATAACTTTCAGAAGCCCCTGGTTCCGCACCTCTGTCCCAACCCCCCCCCCCCCCCCAGTCATTACACTACTGTTTGTATGTATGCAGCAGCTGTGGCCAGCACTTTTGCCCAAGACACATTTCCAATAAAGTTTATCTTATCTTAGTTTAACATAGTTGATCCAAACCATTTCAATGTCTCTCGTTGGGATCTGTTTGGAACTGTAAAGAACTTTGCTGTGGTGAGAAGTTGATGGTGAAAATCAAGTTGGATCCCAGTTTCACTCATTCATAAAGCGTGTCCAAGCAATCCAGAAGAATGAACTGTCACAATACAGATGTGTTTATCAATGAAAAATAGAATTTATTGAAAAAGAGAATAAAGTTTCAAACAATCATCAAGAAAATACAAACTTCCTGTCTTCCTTCATCTCTCAACAGATTCAAGTTAAACCCTTTTGCACCTTAAACATAGAAAAATATGCATCTTACACCTTCTGAGTGATCACGTGACACATACATTCACACATGATACAACCAAAGAACTCCAAAAGAGACAGAAAATTACAGACTTCACCGGAGGATGTGGAGAGAGGGGAGGGAGGTTGTGGAGAGAGGGGAGGGCTGCTTTCATTTTGAGCTTTTCCTGTATTTATACATTTTTAACATTGTTTCATATAGCCTATGTAACCCAAAAATCCCAATATTTTAGTTCAGATCCTAAAGATGCTCAGAGGAACTTTCAGTTTGTGTTCATTGTAGTGCCCCCCTTTGACAAAAGCGGAAGTATTTTTACCACGCCAGCTGTTGTTCCTGGGTGAGTGTACCCATGACAAAGGCATTAAGAAAAACTATATAAAAATAGCATTCTTTGCACTGATGGTCTTTTTACTGAAAAAGTGTAATTTATTATTATCAGAGGAAAAATTAGACTTGTTTCAGAAATATTAAAAAGTTCCTCGTAGCACCTTTAATGAATGTGTTTTTTTAAAAGTAGGAGAAAAAAAGACCTTTGTGTGATATATCCCACGTTAACATAAGTTTTCTTAATAGCAGACTTGTTCGTGTTGCGGTGTATCCTTCATAAAACCCGGTATAAACTTCACAGAACCTTTTCTAGCATGTGGAAATGCCATCGGAGCAACAGGCCACAGTGTATATGACACTTATCAGACACATACTGCCGGCCGACACAGAGCAACCGGAGCAGAAGACGCTGTTGTCGTCGGTGGTTACGTCCGGTTCTACCGTAGCCCCGGTGACGTTGCCGCTGGTTGCCGGGGACTGTGTTGTCGGGGCGTCTTTGACAGAGAAGGAGCGAGAGCGAGCGCCCCAATCCTTCAGAGTGAAAACCATGGTCAGGTTCTCGCCTGGAAACGGAGAGGAAGAAATGTTAGTGCGGTTCAAATTGAGTCAGTGATTCTGGAGAATGAAAGTTGTCCAAATCACTTTTTGTCTAAATTAGTGAATATATAGCTACGCTTAAAAAGTAAAAAAAATAAATTGTATTTATTTTTTGTTTAAATAAGCCTGTAGCACGTACCGCTGTTGGTAATGGCCAGGTCGGTGAAGTTGGCCCAGCAGTTCTTAAACAACATGGTGGTGTTTCCTTCCAGTCCGCCCACGATGGCACCGCTGGCGTTCTTCAGGCTGGCGGTTACCGTGAGCGTCGTCACACCAACAGAGACACAGTTACCCTGGAAACGACACCACAGGTCAGAATACAGACAGAGCAGCTGCTGGTAAACTTTGTAACAAATAATGTAACAAATTTGAAGAAAAAAAAATAGGAGGAAAAAAAAAGCCCAATCTTCACCTGCTCATCTACGGCTATGAGACAGACAGACAGACAGACAGACAGACAGACAGACAGACAGACAGACAGACAGAGATCAAATCTTCACCTGCTCGTCCACGGCCATGAGACTGGGCTGCTGCTGCAGAGGACCAACAAACTGTCCGACCAGCGGCTCCACCATCAGCATGAGGTCGGACACACTGGACACGTAGCTCACCTCAGGCTCCTCCCTCGTCACCTCCGCAGTCGCCTCCTGGGGTCGGAAAAGCAGGAAGTTTGTGTTGAATTGACAAATGTGAATATAGATTGATTTAAAAGGTGGACTATGGCGTGTTAGAGAAGTGAACATTTTATAAGATATATTCTCATAACTGAATAAACAAAACTTTCCTCACAGGAAAATTGGATCCCTTGAACACTGTTTGAAGTTAGAAAGCTTCCGAAAAGTTACTGTTTCACTTTTGTTGTTGATTACGGCAACAGGGCACATAGTTCAGTTTGCAAACATATTCTAGTCTTACGTTTGGTTCCAGGTGCCTAGAAATAATTTTTTGATTCATGATGATAGAATAATTCAATACTTCCAATTACATGTAGAGTAAATATGTTTAGTAAACTAACTGCAGGCCTTTGAAATGTAAACAAATCTCCCACCCCTGAAACTACATAATGCACCTTTAAATAAGCTAAATGTTGTTGTGCAAAAGCCTTAAACTTACGGCGTTCCAGTCGGGGTCAGAGGATGGTGGAGGAGGGGCGACGACGCCCACTGATGACACGTTGAGGCCGATGCTCTGACTGAGGTTCCCGGACACGGCAGCCTGACCAATTTCATCAGCTACGTTTTTCAAGAAGTTGAAGTCATCCTCATCTGAAAAGACAAAGGGGACAGAGAGAGAGAGAGAGAGAGAGAGAGTGAGAGAGAGAGGTTGGCTATTAGTGGACTAGATCGGAATGTATAGTCCAATATTGCATTTTTTTTATGGCGATAGAATCATTTTTTTTTTATGTATTGAAAGCTTGACATTTTTAAGGGCACAAGCAGAAAATGTTTTGAGCAAACCTTCAATCGACCTGCAACACAAAACACAATTATTCACATCTTTTTCCCATTTGAACTATATTAGGCCCAACTGATAAATGATTTGGTAATAAATAGACATTAGAACGTGCTTTTGATTTTAAAGTGGCTCAGAGGAACTTTCAGTTTGTGTTCATTCTTGCACCCCCTTCGGACAAAAGCGGTAGTGTTTTTACTATGCCAGCTGTAGGTCCTGGTTGAGCGTACCCATGACAAAGGCATTAGGAAATACCATATACAAATAGTGTTCTTTGCTCTGATGGTCTCGTTTGCTGTTACATGTAATTTATGATCATCTGGGGGAAAATTTGACTGTTTCCGAAATATTTAAAAGTTCCTCATAGCTACTTTAAGGTCAAAATGTCTCATAGCTGAATTATTGCTAACAGAAAAATGAATTACATTATACATAGTGTGTGTGTGTCGCTGCTGCAGGGTGCTGCTATCGAGTCAGACCGGCTGTGTGAGTGTTAATGTGAACCATGCGAAGGGATCCGTTATGTTGCGCTTGTTATTTTTTTTGACGCCCATGTTAACAGTTTAGAGTAGCTTTGATATAGACTGTGGAGCAGTCACATAGCGCGCGCAGGCAGCAACGCAACACTTCACGAGTCTCGCCTTTTATTTTTTTCGCCAGACGATCGCGCTTCTCCTCTTAAATTTACAGAGGAATAATCTATCCCGTGTTAACAGACCAGAGAATCCACACAGCGCCCGTCGGCAGCGACACTATTCAGCTCACCATTCCAGTCCGTTTCATTTTCCGCCAGACGTGCATGTCTCTCCGCTAAAATATACAGAGAAATGATCTCTGTATTAACATTATAGCTTCTTCATTCACTATAGTTTTTACAATTCTTGTGTGTTTAAAAAAAATAAAACCTCCCACGAGCGTATATATGCGCAGATATATATTTTTTATGTACAATCAGGTACGCTGATTCTGTCGAAACTCATCTTTAATTCATGTATCATAAAAAGTCGTGCAATCCAGATGCTTTCACTGCTTTTTCCATATGTCATCGGCCTGATATGCGAGAGTAGCGTTAAGTGAGAGCGAGAATGGCAGGTGTGTTGTATTAGTGACGTTAGTGCGCGTGCGTTTGAGCAAAGGAGAGCGAGCGGTAGCAGTAGCGTAGTGTAGCGGTGTCAGTCAAGTTGAGTAGCGAAAGAGTCCGGTAACTCCGGTTGTGTGTGCAAGCGAGAAGAAGCAAAGAGATGGCTGATGAAATGCAGAGAGTTACAGTAGATAAATAAAACAGTAATAATACAAAACGTGTTGGCAGTCTGATAGCCCTGACATTAGACTAACCGTTGGTGCTGTTGCTGGTCGTTTGTACTGGAGGTTTCTTGATCTCGATTTCCACCTTCAGTCCTCCAGTGTCTCTCCTCCTGCGTCGGCCATCTTCCCGGATGATGCTTGTGATGCGGATCATATTCGCGGGAACCTTGAGGGAAAAATAACTGTTAACATATTGAATTGAAAATATTTTACGGTAGTATATATAAAATTTTAGTATTTAAGTAAAGAAAAAGAAACAAAGGAAAAGAAAGACAATAAAATAAAATGATGAAACAAGTTGACATATATAATAAAGTAATATATACAAACAAAGTAAACCACAAATGAAAAGAAACTGTCTAACACTTGCTTTACCCGTTCGAAAAGGGCTGAAATGAAGAAGATTTAAGAAGAATTGATTTAATCTCACCCTTTCCCCCAAAGTCATTCATCCATAATGAGTTATCAGCTTCATAATCACTGATATAATAATCCTTATCAAATATATACATTTGTTATCAATATAATTGAAATTCATTACAATTACCTATTCATCTTAATAATATTGTCTCATTATCTAGTTAAAATGTGGAGGGAAAGGGGGGATGACATGCAGTAAAGGTCCACGGGTCTGACTCGAACCCGCGACGAAACCTGAGCAAATATGGTACTCACTATAACCACTACGCGACGGAGTGCTCCATCTTTTCATATGCTTAAAGATTGCTCATAATATTATTCAAATATATGAAAAAAACATAGAATATTAAACCTTGAGGAACGCGGCGAGGTTGGTAATCAGATCGGGTCCAAAGAACTCTTCCTCTGTCATGGCGGGAAGCTCGAAGGAGATGAAGAGAACCGGCGCGGTGCGGATCTCCACTGGCCCGGACCCTCTCACCGTCACTCTGAGCATCTTGAACTCATGGTCAAAGTAGTTGGTGCCTTGAGTGGCGTTCAGCTCGGGGACGTATTGACCTGGAAGGATGGAATAAAAATAGAAAAAGCTTTATTGTATCTGTTACCTAGAAAATGTACAAAATAAAAACATTCTTACCGATTCACTTATCAAAACATTTCCCCCTATAAATGCATCTTTAATATGTAGGGAAATTTCCAATACGATTCAGATAAATTGTAATATCGTTACCCTTTATGGGTATTTGTCAATTTTTTTGTCAAAAGTATTCTGTAATTCAATTAAAATAGGCTTTATTTGCCAGTGAAGCCTATGTACTTAAAAAGAAATTGACAATATTAATCGACATAAAAGAATATGTTTTTTATATGTTACGGTCACGTTACCTGCATAGGTGGGCTTGTTCAGTGTGTAGTCGCTGTTGTCATCTTCCCACTTGGCGTTAGTCGGAGCCACCAGTTCATTGTCGACATAAACATCATACCGCTGAGGTTTGGAGAAGAATATAGACACCACCACGCTCTGCAAACACAAAAGGTGTGTGAGTCATGAAAAGTAACTCAAGTGAAGCTGAACTGAAGTGTATTCTAGGGCATGTTATTGCTTTGTTTTCAACGTTATGCAGAACAGCACGAAGATGTAACTAAAAACCTATATCTATATATAGGTGAAAAAATAATACAATTTGGCTACAAGAAACAGGAAAATAAATAATAAATCCGAAAATAAATATTATATTTTTTACATATTTTTTTATACATTTAAGTTCACTCTTTATCACTAAAAGCAAATATTATTTTGCCATGTTTCTCTAAAAAAAAAAACTATATTTCTGGTGTTGTTTTTGAATTGTAAACTTGTCCAACTGGATGATTTTTAGATCCACGACGCATCGCAAATTTCTTTTTTAAATATTTCTGAAACAGTCTAGTTTTTCCTCTGACGATCATAAATGACATGTAACAGCAAACGAGACCATCATCACAAAGAATCCAATTTTTATATAGTTTTTCTTAATGCCTTTGTCATGGGTATACACTCACCCAGGAACTACAGCTGGCATAGTAAAAACACTACCACTTTTGTCCATGAATGAACACATATGAAAATTCCTTGTAGCGCCTTTAAATAAAGCTAACGTCTATTTTAATGTAGGCTTCACATATACTGACCTCTGTTGGCTCTGCATTGAGCATCATGAGTCGGACTTTCTGCGGGCTGACGCTGCTGAAGAAGACGTCGTAGGAGTGAGCGGTGGCCACCATGCCGTGGAACAGAGACACTCTCTTCTGACAGGTGTAGCCCGCACACCAGCCGTGATCCTGGGGGCCTGGGGGACAAGGTAAAGACACATTAGTACTGTTTAAAGTTCCATTTTTTCTTTTAGAGATAATGTAGATTTAGATATGTAATCATCTTCAGTGGAAACAGTAACCACAATCCATCAGAGTCCCCATCCTATCAATAATTTAAGTTTTTTTTAGGTGCATTTACATTTCTTTTTCCTCTAAATTAAAAAAAATAAAGAATTGGAACATCACGACTGCAGCACTGGTCCTGTACCGTTGATCAGATCCAAGTATCCGTCTCCTAGCAGCGCGACGGGGGACAGACGTCTGGTCTCTGTGTCGGCGTCCAGACTCTCTATCACCAGCAGACGGTAGTTCAGAGCGAAACATGCGTAGCTCTGCCACGAACTCATGTACGTGCAGTTCTTCCTGATCACACCTAGAGACAGAAGAAGCAGAATGGTGTTTCAATGATGTGTTAAAATATAAGGTTAAATAAGGTTTATTTATCTTGTTAAAGGTGGAGTCAGATATTCTGGACAAGGCTTTTTGTCAAAATCACTTTTTGTCAAAATCAGTGAATTTTGTGTGTTAATACACAGCCTAAAAGGGCATGTCGCTAGCTACAGTGACATACCAGTTTACAGAGCCTAGGCTGTGTATTAACACTGGATTTTGTTTTCCAGCGAGCATTTTAGTATGGATAGGTAGCCGCGGACCGTGAGGAGATATCCAATGACTGTGATTGTGATCTGATTTTTTGACAACAAAAATTCTACAGAATCGCTGACTCCACCTTTAATATAAATAGGCTGACAGTATGAACACACTGCTTTAACATTTACCGTACAAGTTCATATTAAGTGTCTCTATCTTTTTTCTTTCTGCTCTGTTGGTGTAGTTACCTCTGTGTTGAGCGATCTGGTCGATGTTGATTCTGCTGCCGTTGGGGAAAGTGAGCATCACTTTGGGGATGCGGTAGTCGCCCAGGCCCCTCCTGGCGTCTCCGTCCCACTCAAACTCAGACTGGGGCACCACCGCGCCCACCGCACCCAGGAAGGAACCGTCAAGGTCCTTCAGCAAGGCCTTCTTCTTGCCATCGCAGTCCATGTCTACGCAGTCCGACGGGTTTGCTAACCTAATGCACAGAAACAAAGTTAGCCATCTTAAACGTATATACATACATAACTTCTGCTCTACGTCCAGATATTTTCTTAGCAGTAGAATCAACAACTGAAACATTTGGTGGGCGCTTCTTGGGATTTTTCTGAGCTCTTGCGCCAGTGTCTGGTGTGGGGCGACACCAGTTTGTAGAGACTGCCATACTGAGAAATGCAGAGAGTTTTGTGGAGCTGATAGGCTAACTTTGTGTCAACTCGTTCGGCGATGGCTTGAATGTGACCGACATTCATTTATATGAAAAAGTTAAGCACTGTAGCTATGAAAAAAAAATCCCTGCTCTTGTCATTTCATTGTAGGTAGTTGTATCTATATGTATAATTTTCAATAGGCGTCTCAAATCTCAAATTTATTTTTATTCAAGTTTTTTTTTTTATTATTATAAATTATCTCATTATCATACAAAATGTATAATTCATGCACTTTATTTGATGATTTTGTCTGGTATATCTCTCTGTACAATAACTTACTTAACGTCGGGCCTGTGAATGAAGACTTTGTTATCCTCGGCGCTGTCGAACACTTTGATGCCTGAGACGTGCACGGGGTGCTGCAGGTCCTCGTTCTCCGGGTTGGTCATAAACATGAAGTCCGACTCGCCAGAGCAAACCTGATTGAAACCGATGAACGTCGTGTCTGGAAAAAATAAGCAAGGAAAATAAGGAGGAGAGGAATACATTTGCTTTTTCAAATCAGTGAAAAAAGATAGTTACAATTCGACATCGTAACATTTTATAAAATCACTTTGCGAGTGAGCCTGAACTTACCCTTGACTGTCATCAGTCCCTTGATGGCGTTGTAGCTGGTGGGCAGAGAATATCCCATCTCTGGACCACTGTTGTGACTGGAGAAGAAATTGGGCCAACAGATTCCAGATCTGCCACCACCTGAAGAAAAGTACAAGGCCTTGATTCAAAGCCACTTTTTTCCAGCCTAGTGCTTAAGTGTCTCTACATTAAAAGAAAATAATTAAAATATATTTTTTAATTTCATAGCAGCAGGTAGTGTTTACTGTACCGTTGGGCGGTCTCGCAGCTCGATGGTCTTTGCTTCCTTTAAGATTAAAGTCGCTGGCGGGCAAAGTGTCTGCGCAGTTGAAGCTCGGGCTTTTGCCAACTACAATGGAATTCTGGGTAAAAAATGGAAAGATGAGAATGTGGAACGTGAAATAGAATAGAATAGAATAGAATTGAAAGCCTTTATTGTCATTTTATTGTGCAGGATACCATGATAGGTTGGTGCATAACAGACACATTGCATACAGACCACATTAAATACACACATTTTAAACAGCCTTAAGACACTAGCATACTATAAATTAAAAACAAAACAAAAATTCTTGTATATAAGAGGTCAATCTTGAAATATTGTTAAATACTTTGAAACTAAATGATGATAGTTAAAAGTGAAAAGACAATAGTGAGTGAAAACAGCCCCTCTCACCTCAATCTGTACGGTCTTATCAGCGTATCTGTGTGTGACGGAGGCAGGAGAGTAGATGATGGGCATGACACCCATCCCGTTCTCCACCAGGGTCAGGTTGGACATCATCACACTCATGCTGACCTGCAGAAGAGGAGTTACATTCGGTTATTATGAACCCAAATCTAAATTATTTAAATAAATCCTAAATTCAGTTCAAATATTTGCCTGTTAAGACCAGACTTTAATAACTTTTTACATCAGCGATTCTGGAGGAATTACTTTGACAGTGAATATCTGCTCATAAAATGCTACCTGTGCTAAGCCAAAGTCTTAATCAAGATAAGTTTAAGAAAACAGAGGTGGATCGGTTACCTGGAAGTAAATGCCGAAGTCGAAGCACTTCCAGATGAAGAAGTTCTGTATGAGGCTGCAGCCGGGCAAACCGTCTTTGTTCATGAACACTCCGTAGATTCCCCCGTGAGCCTCGTTCTGAAGCCACATCTCATTGGCGTTGGGAGAACCTGCAAAAGTCATGGAGGAAAAAACAAACTTATTTAAAGGAGCTATGAGGAACTTTTATGTACACTATGTATGAAAAAGTCCAAACATTTCTCTGATCATACTTTACATGTTTAATTTTTTATAATATAATCTATCTTTAAATTTTTATATTTATTACATTTTTTTATATTCATTTTATTATCTTAACATGACAACAGCAGTCAAATTCCTTGCTTCTCCTCTGTCTTAGCATTCTGGAAAATGTACTGTATGTCAATTTCTAATGAATGGGGTTGCTTTTATGTGACAACATTAGTTCTGAGTCACAAATAGTAAATGTAGCTAAAAATCTATTTGGTTCAAATCATTTCCCGTTACCTGGACACGGTTCACCATCGATGCGATAAGCGACTCGCTCATAACCGGCCACGATGTTATGCTGCAGCACTACGTTTGTTCCCTCATTGACCTAAAAAAACCAAATTTCAATTATTGTTATATTGAACAATTTGCATAAGAATTTACAAAAGAAAAATGCAAAAAAACAAAAACAAAACAAAAACTAATTTCAAACAGTATAGTTATTAAATTATATAAATACATTAAGATATGAATAGATATTTGCAGTAGAAGTGGTTGATCTTATAATATTTTAGAGCACACACCTCTATGGCGGCGTTCCAGGCATAGTTGTACGGCTCCTCTCGGTCCTGATAGGATCCGGGCCACAGTGACATCATCACCAGGTTCCTCCTCACCGTCACGTTGTTGCCCCAGATTCTGATGCCTGAAAACAAGGACACATCAAAACTTTCAGTTTGTGTTGATTCCTGGGCAATAGCAGTAGTGTTTTGTGTTCCTGGGTGAGTGTACCCATGACAAAGGCATTAAAAAAAACTATATAAAAATAGCATTCTTTAAAATGATAGTCTTGTTTGCTGTTACATGTCATTCATGATCATCAGAGGAAAAATTAGAATGTTTCAGAAATATTTAAAAATTCCTTGTAGCACCATAGAGAAAGTTATGCCAAATGTGTACACTGTATAGCATTAGTAAATCCTATTGAGTGTGTAGGCGCTGGTGTGTACCTTCTCCCACAGTGTGGTGCACCACGTTGTCGTCCACCTTCAGCCCCTCCGTCCCAAAGACTCCGATGGCCGGAGAGAAGCCGTCGTGGAATGCACAGCCCTGGACGTACGTGTCCTCACCTGAAACCTGAAAACACACAGAAGATAACAAGATTCATTTTATATTCCATCCTTTATTTTGAATTAAGAGCCATAATTTCCCCTCTTTATATATTTCCCATCTCCCCCTATTTCATCAAATAGCACCAAATCAAATCAAATCCTCAATTATATTAATACAAGTGTGCTGGACATGTCCACCATCACATTACTAGATTAATTAATTTCTCAAATTCAGGGGGGCGTCAATTTGAATTTATCTTCATAGTTTTTTAGTCATAGTTTAATATAATATAATATAATATAATATAATATAATATAATATAATATAATATAATATAATATAATATAATATAATATAATATAATATAATATAATATAATATAATATAATATAATATAATATAATATAATATAATATAATGTGTGTGTGTGTGTGTGTGTTTGTGCGATTGCATGGGAGTGTGAGTGTGTGTGTTTTTCCGTACCTGTCCCAGGTTGAGGAAGGACACAGAGTAACGCGGGTCGGATTCGTCGATCCAGCCTTCCTGCCCGGAGTGGTGGAACTCTACGTTCCTGATCTGAGCTGTGCCTATATAGAGAACATATCAAACCATGATGTGTTTAAATGTGTTTTTATATGAATATAATGTGCAAACAATGTAAATATACACATATACATCTGGGCACTTAATATATCACAATAAAACTATCAAATCATGAATAACTTGATCTTAATTTAAGAGAAAATATAATCAGTATAACTAGAACCAGCTGATCATGTATGGCTAATACATGTCACACTACATGTGCCTTGTATGCAAAAATGAATGAATTATGAAAATAATAAGTATCGGCAGAAACAAATTGTTTTTCTATGGATTTGGTTCAAACTTTTTTGATGAGGGGCGCCCGTGGTGTAGTGGTTAGAGCTCATAAACCAACATATACAGTTGAAGACAGTATTCAGCAATAATAAACATACTTTATATACACATGATTTACTCTCCATACCTTTATAGTCGATCCCTGCCCAGGAGTAGACTCCCACCAGCAGCCTGGCTCCGTAAGACTCCTGCATCATCTCTGGATACTCCTCACCGATGATCTGGATGTTTCTGGTCAAGAGACCCACGTCACCCGCCAGCGTGTAGGAGAGAGACCCACCGGAGACAGAGTGGGTTTCACCTGCAGACAGAGAGAGAATGAATGGTCACGGCCCTTAAAATATTAGAACAACCCACGTCCTGGCGTCACCCCTTAGTCCAGGGCCCAGAACAACTGTACGGCGTGTCTGCATGTTACTACAAACGACTCCAGTACTGACCGATGTGAGTGTGGGTCAAAGGCTGGTTCAGGGTCAGGATGTGGCCGTCCGCTGACACGGCGGTGATCTGACGTTTCTCTGTCTCCCACGCGCTGTAACTGGTGGTGGAGATGGCGACCTCGTTTCCAACCTGCACACGCACACGCACACACACACACACACACACACACACACAGAAATGTAAACAAAATGACTGACTAAAAGCTTAGGCAGTAGTTGTATTAGTACCAGTTTTATATAAGGAAAACCATCATAGCATACAACACATAGACACTGTTTAAGGTGAAAGCACGGACCTGCCAGTCGACAGATTGTGCCAGGTTCAGGGTGTTGGATCCAGCAGCAGCCGTGGCAGAGAGCTTTGTGTGGTAAACGTTGTGAGGCAGCCCATAGAGCTCCAGTTTACCAAACACACCTGTTGGACCACATCATTGAATATCATGTAATTACATCATGCCTGTGTCAGGGACAAATTGTACATTCACATTCAACAGGGAAATGCAGTTGAAACATTTCATGAAGTTTATCACACAATCTGAAAAAAAGGTTTCAGGACGATTTATTTAAAACAATGAAAAAAAAATGCACGAATAAAATGATGTAATATACTTTCCCTGATGTTATTAAGAAATGAAGATGATATGTGTTTAATATATTGTTAGGAAGGCAGCTCTTAAAAGAAAATAGATCTATCCATATCCATCTCTGTCTGTCTGTCTGTCTGTCTGTCTGTCTGTCTGTCTGTCTGTCTGTCTGTCTGTCTGTCTGTCTGTCTGTCTGTCTGTCTGTCTGTCTGTCTGTCTATCTATCTATCTATCTATCTATCTATCTATCTATCTATCTATCTATCTATCTATCTATCTATCTATCTATCTATCTATCTATCTATCTATCTATCTATCTATCTATCTATCTATCTATCTATCTATCTATCTATCTATCTATCTATCTATCTATCTATCTATCTATCTATCTATCTATCTATCTATCTATCTATCTATCTATCTATCTATCTATCTATCTATCTATCCATCTATCTGTTTTCTTACCGAGGACCCTGGAGCCTTGGTTGGGTCCGTTGGGCAGAGGCCAGTCGGGGGTGCTGTGTGTTCCTCTCAGTTTGATCTGGAGTTTCCCTCTGAACGGCTGGTCCTTCCATCCCGCGATCATCCTGCCGCCCTGAACACAGCCAAAGACAGTCCAAGATGACAACGTGCTTTTGAAATGCATTTTCATTATAAAAAATAACATAAATAAAAGTTTTTATTGAGTTAAGAATGAGTCTTTTTCTTATATAGTTTCATTTGGATTTGGGTAAAAGGGATTTCTTATGTAATGTTAAATAATATATTTATTTATCTATGCATGTATGTACAGTATATTCATGTTGTTTAGTTGTGAATAAAAAAATAAGGTTACTACGTTCTACCATTACGTATGCAACATTAAGAGTGATATTAAAGGTTTGTGTTCATTCTTGCACCCCCTTTAGACACATGAGGTAGTGTTTTTACTACGCCAGCATTTAATCCTAATCATTGGGGCCGGACATAGTATTGACTCACGGACCTGTATGGAGATGTAGACAGCGTCCACCACCACTGTGTTGTACTCTGGCTCAGCCCGTCTCTTTCTGGAGGAAGAGCTTTCCATGGTGTCGGGAACCTCTAGAATCCCAACCACTGTCAGCTTGTTGAGAGCAGGAGTGTTGCTGTCCAAGACAACCCACTTCCCTTTGGTTTGACGGAGAAATAAATGTATTACAATGACAGTATATGGTGGTATTATTGTGAACTTTAAAGGTGCAGTGTGTAATAATGTGTATTCTGGCATCATCTAGAGTGGAAAAATCTAGGTTGCTATGCTCCGTATGTCTATCCGTCCTTTTGGGAGAATTTACAGAAGCAACGGTGGCCTTAAAGGACAAGAAGCTAATGACTAAAGATGGCATCATCCACCACTGCCTCAAGTCTTTTCACAATATCAAGTGATGAGAAGATGTATTTAGTTGTTTATTTTATAGTACTTCTTCTTTGTCTTCCAACAGGTGCATTTCCAGCAGACTTTATATTAAAATGCGTTAAGTTTGTTCATCCTATTCTAAGTATTTTCTGAAAATCGCCCATATCCCCTTTACACAATGCAATGTTTGTTTCAGTCACCTGAGGGGATGACCACATCAGAGCCCTCAGCCGGTGCAGTGAAATTATTCTCAGCTGAACTTTCCCAGAAAGAGGCATCGGACCAGCGACTACAGAGACACACACAGGACATTATAGTGTTAGGGAAACCAAAACAGTCAACATTATCACATATAGTTCTAAGGAAACCAAATTGATCTGTGATGACTTTAAGTGCATTTGGCTATTCATACTCAAATACTTACTTAAGTAACATTTATTAGAGCAGGATTTTAACTTGAAAAAGCAGTTTTGACATTGCCATAGTATGTAAGTAAGGGTTAACAGACAGAGGACATAAATGACAACACTGCTGTCTGACCATAGCAGGTAGTGAGTTTGAATTAGTTTGGTGAAGAGAAACATGTTGCATTGTGGGTTAAAACGTACATGAAGTCTGCAGGCCGGGTGTCGGGTATTGGGGCGAGTGTGGCCGGAGGTGCAGGTGTTGGCTCGATGCAGTCTAGATAGAAGCAGCGGTAAACCTTCAAGCTGACCGCGGTGTCGGACATGGAACGGTCCACGCTGCTACGGCGCCGACGCTGGCTCGTTTTACCGGAGACTGCGGACACATAAACAATGTCAAATGAATGAAGAAGCACAAATTAAGCGGACAGTTTCTCAATGCTCCTGTGTGATTTTAGCAGTGAATCAACTTAACTATACTAAACCCGGTACTCAAGTTCCATTGTATTTGTAGAAAATATTTATTTGTCGAAAATAGAATGTCTTACTGTGATATAACTTGTGGATTTAGACCAATAACAATAACATTGCTAATAAACAGGCAGGTTTATCTAGTGTGTAGGCTACATGTAAAGCCTAACATAGCTAGGTAGATAGATCGATAGATAGATAGATAGATAGATAGATAGATAGATAGATAGATAGATAGATAGATAGATAGATAGATAGATAGATAGATAGATAGATAGATAGATAGATAGATAGATAGATAGATAGATAGATAGATAGATAGATAGATAGATAGATAGATAGATAGATAGATAGATAGATAGATAGATAGATAGATAGGTGTCTTACCCAGGTAGGTGAGGTCATTGGTTGCGTCGTCAAAGTACCAGTCTCCGTTGGTGTTATTGCTGAAGGTCAGAGGAGTGGATGAGCCGTTTCTCTCGTCTGTGATTCTGAATCTGTCTGGACTCTGGGTGAAGTTGTGTTTGATGATCACGTATTGATCCGTCTGAGTTAAGGGGGAAAAATACAAATATATATATAAAAAAAATATGAGTGTACATTCTTACATTCTAACTTTACTTTGTCTGAACAACTAACCAACTAGCTGCATCCCCAATGGGTATCACATAGTAAAGTTTAAATCATCAAACAGCAGGTGCAGCACTTCTATTATGAATATTGGGAATTTTTTATGAACATGTTTTAAACAGAAGCGGTATCAAGCATGAATTCCAAAAACATTCTGTCCATTTTAATCCATTTCCAGGCATGGAAAACAGTGATTTTTTTTCAAATGTTATAACTTTTTTCGGGAATTTCATGTCCGTGGGAATCCTATATATCATATAATATATCACTATTATGAACTATATATAACTATCACGTATAAAAGATTTTTCATGTACCTTGAAGCCGTAGAACTTTGCGTCATACGTGATGTTGGTGATGTGATCCATGTCTTTGAAGAACCAGTTGTAGGTTTGTCCGGACGGCAGCAAGGCCATCCAGCCCAACTTATGAGTCATTCTCTTCTTCATATAGGGGACGAAACTGCTGCCTGTAATAGTGACATTAAAACACAACACTTCAGCAATACAAATAACAAGACAAAACAGTCATTGTACAATGTTTTCTTAAGCAGATACACAAGTACAGACATTTCAATGGTTCATTTAGTATAGTTTTTCCTCTAACACAAGAATTTTTATTCCTATAGAAGAAAATAGAAGCACACTAATAATTTATTTAAAACATTTTTTGTTAATAAAACAAAGTGAATGAACCAAAAATATTTAGTATTTAGAAGAATATACTAATTTAACACAACCCCTTATCCACAACTAACATTTTAAAGTTCTTTCATAATTACTTACTACTTTAACGCTTCTCTTAGAAAGACTTTATATTTTTTTAAATTAATATTTTTGTTGTTGTTGCATTTTTAAATACATTTTTAAATTTTTTATAAGACAGTTTGGAGAGATAAAGATGAAATGGGGCAGAGAGTGGAATGACATTCAGAGTACGACCACGGCCCATATTCGAAAACCATGGTCTGCTGCTTTTGAGGACTGGGTGCTCTAACAACTACACCATAAGCGCCCCCATAACTGTTTTTAAATTATATTGTGTGTTTGAATACCGTGGTCGTTGGTAAAGACGGCATCCTTTCCCTGCAGAGTGGTGGGGGTGGGGTTGTTGAATGACACGCGATGGAAGTTGACTGTGTTGTCGCAGACGGCGGCGGGGACCCCCACGCTCCACTCTGCACTCTGCGTACAGTGAGCCGGGTCCAGCAGGTCGTTCATGGGCACAACTTTGTGGTCGACGTTTCCTGAATACAAGGAAAATATGGGTCACACAAAGTCAGGTTGGATGCACACACGTAGAGACTTTTGAAAAACTGATATATGTAATTTTATGGTGATTCCTGAAAATATAAAACAAGATATTTTTGAGCCACTATTACATATTTACATCTTCAATAAGAATCAATTGGTCAAGGGCTGAATGCCACCGACGAGATATAAGAGGTATCATTGGTTTTGGCCTGTTCATGGGAGACTAAAATTGAATTTCTTTTAATAAAACATATTTTCTGAAAAGCCAGATGTTGTGCTTTAAAAGATGTGTTTAGAAACACACAGACCATGTATTTGACAACTTGATAAACATGTGCATTTCATTCATAAACATTTCCCAATTCGCTATTGTAGACCGCGTACCTGTGAGCGAGCCATCCATGTCCACCAGCTGCACCTCATGCTCCCACCTGAAGCGGGCCTTGTTGGGGGAGTTGAAGTACTGTATGCCCCCACACCTCACTGCCCAGCCTCCACACTTCTCTAAACAGGTCCCGTCGATCGTGGTCACCCCAAAGGCTGTGCAGGAGCCGCGGTCGAAGTTGATGAACTTGGTGTTAAGGACGCTCAAGCCGTCGTCAAAAGGCGTTAGGATACCTCTCCGTGTGCAGTAGTTCTCCCCCAATCCCAGCTCATCTACGTGGCCTACCATAATGCTGTTGGACACGGTCGCCCCTCCCTCCTCTCCGAAACCACTGACGGCCCACTGGAATATACGCTTCCCCTCTATGCCTACCTTCTCATTGTTTACCATAACGAAGCCTTCGAACTGAACCGCGCCCACGTTGACCCACTCGGCGCCTTTCTCACAGTTCCAAGTGGTGAGGGAACGGAATACGGCCGGTTCCGGAGTTTTGGAGCGGCACCCTCCGTTCTTCACGGGGAAGTAGTCTTGGAAGATCCAGATTCCGAACCAGCCCTGTGAATGCACCGTGTTGTTGGAGAACTCCCCCAGGGGAACCCGCTTCTGGCAGATGTTTGCGTCGTAGGAGGGCCCGTCCGGGTGCTTATGCATTCGGTACCAGAACCCAAAGTGGGTGCCCCCCGCCGCCGCGTTGTGTCGCACGATGTTGTTTGGATTGGTGACCTACGGAAAAAAACAAATAAAATAAAGTATAATGTAAAAAAAGGGGTTATGGTGCAATAAGCAAATGCTTCAACCTTCAACACCTTTTCGGTCAGTAAAAGTAGATATAAACGATGACAATGTGTCATTTAAGATGACACCTTTGTCGTGTTATGTTATGTATGTAATACTAAACATCTTCAAAATAAAGTTACAAAGTGCTTGACAGAGATGCAAGCATGAAATTCATCCAAAAAAAGTTCACAAAACCAGGACAAAGCACATCAACTACGTAACCACAAAATAGTACGTAAACAACAAGAACTATACTTGAAATAAACTATCTATGTGATGGAAATAAACCACAATAACCAACTAACCCAGTAGGCAGCGGGAGTGACGTCATCGTTTAGCAGACTGGTGCTCTGTCTGACGAACACAGCCAGGTTGTACTGCAGGATGTTCTCTGTCTCGATTCCGTCCTCGATGAAGAAGGCCCCGCCCATGATGTCATAGATGACGTTGTGTTCCACCAGCAGCTTGTGTGTGTTGTGGATGGTGACGGCTCTGTTGAAGGTCTGGTGGATGCCACAGCCTCTCACGTACGACTTGTAGTTCACGTCCCC
The DNA here is from genome assembly GCF_949987685.1 of Ammodytes marinus. Lineage (NCBI taxonomy): Eukaryota > Metazoa > Chordata > Actinopteri > Uranoscopiformes > Ammodytidae > Ammodytes > Ammodytes marinus. The sequence continues at coordinate 6,657,620 of NC_137221.1, read as the reverse complement.
CATCAGATGCCAGTGGATGGGGTAACGTCCCAGTCTAAAGGCCTGGCCCGCGTGGTAGACCTGTGTGGCATAAAGAGCATAAAAGACTTAACAAGGAGTTCATACAACTTTTTAGACTTGAGTATAATTCATTTTTCCATAGTTTATTTCAAGATAAAGGTTCAACTTATTTAAGGTTACAGGAGTTTTATTATTTTCTCTTTTTTAAAGATTTAAAAGATTTTTTTTAATGCTTTTATTGGATTGTTTTGGAGAGACAGAGATGTAATGGGGCAGAGAGGGGAATGACATGCAGAGAATGACCACGGGCCGGATTCAAACTCATGGTCTACTGCTTCTGAGGACTGAGCCTCTATTGATGAGGGCTCTAACCGCTACACCACGAGTGCCCGCCGTATTAAGACAGTGTAAACATGAATACATTATACAATTTACAAAAGAGTAAAAGTAATCTGATGTATATAATTAGCTGTAAATAATAAGTTAGAAGGAGAATTCTGAAGCTTTTCACCTCGACATATTCCAGTCTGCCGATGGCCAGGTTCTCATTGGGTCTGGGAGCGTGAAACATGATGCAGCCACCGAACTGATCGCTGCCCGTCTCCTCTCCAAAGCGTCCCTGGAAGCAGGTCTGAGTGGAGAATTCACCTGCAGCACAGAGGACAGAAAGATGTTAAGACTGCATAGTACTCCTTTGATAACATACATGATACATGTTAGTGCAAGGCAGGGCAAGTTTATTTCTATAGCACAATTCAGACACAAGGCCATTCAAACCCTGTGTCAAGATTAGACATTAGAAATCGCATTTAAGAAATAGTAAAAACAAAGAAAAAAAACATTTATACAAAGTTTGTTTATTCAGTCATGAGAATATACCTTAGAAAATGTCACTTCTCTGACACACCCAAAGTTACATAGTGCACCTTTAAGGCAACGGGTCCTTACTGACTATTGTGTGTATATGTATTTGTCTTATTGTAAAAAAAAAAAAAACTTTTACACAGCTTTGTACCTGTGTTAAATCCTTCGGGGCAGGCTTCGATGGTGTCGTCCCATTCCTGGTGCTGTGAGCCCCGTACCACGATGTTCCTGGTGAGCAGTCCCACCTCGGCTCGGCCCTGGAACACTGTCCCGTCAGGCAGGGTGACGGACACCCCGAGGTGCTGGTATTCTAACGCTTCGGTCAGGGTCAGAGTCAAGCCGTCAGCTGACACCGCCGCGATCCTCCTCACCTCGTTCTCTCTCTGGCTGTGCCTAGAAAACAAACAGCAATTATTTCTACTTGCAGCTGCACACATTTGTTTTTTTTATCAGTGTCAATCTATAGAATGTAAATTAAAACAGTAGAGATGACTGGCATTGAAAAAAGGGCATTTCATAATCCAATAACTAAATATGGATCGATAGCTTACTGTATTTATCCCAAAAACAAAATGACAGTATAATTCATATAAATGACACACAAAAAAACACATAACTTACAATGATCACAAAAAATAAGACATATAAATGTGTAGTACAAGGTTATTGTATTATTATTTATGTTATTTCTTCCCATGTTTGTTTCCCTTTCAGGAAGAAATGACTTTTTTGGGTGAAATATTTGGTTAATACATAATTTGTTTTGTGCTTAAAGGTGTGGCTTTACCTGTGGCCCGTTGAGGCGATGACGATCTCATCTCCGACCTTCCAGTTGACACCCTTCATCAGAGTGATAGTGACTGAGCCGCTAGCCGCCGTCTGGGCCAGGTGTGTCCATGTGACGGGGATAGGGATACCTATGGATAGAGACAGCACACTTTATATATCCCCAAAGCAAAACGACAGTAGTAAGTAGCACAATACTGCCCTCTATGTTTGGACATGTGTCATCATGTATTTATGCGATTATAACAAACTTGCAACATGACATTTTATTTCTAGCAAAAATCATCAACAGTTTGCACATTATCATAGTTTTACAATATTGTTTTCGTTGTTAGTCTTTATGCTGATCTAAGCTAACTAGTTGCAATATGTGTGTGTATGTGTGTGTGTGTGTGTGTGTGTGTTTGTGTTTGTGTTTGTAAGTGAGTGAGTGGGTGTGTGTGTGTGTGTGTGTGTGTGTTCATACCGTGCAGGTCCAGTATTCCCTCTCTCACAGCCAGTGTCTTGGTTCCATAGACGGGCAGTTCAGGTGAGCGCAGGTTTCCGTGCAGCGTGATAATGGCTTTGTGTTGGAACGGCGCCCCCTCCTGGCCGATCTGCAGCCGTCCACCGTCTACGATCAGGATGTTCTCAGCCTGCAGCTCAATGTCTGCTTCATCAAACACCAGAGTACCTCCTAAGAGCACACACACACACACACACACACACACACACACACACACACACACACACACACACACAGAAACACAGAGCGGGTTACACACTTAAACAAAGTTATTTAGGTTTTCTGTTACACCAATGACATACTGACTACAGCTAGTTTGATCCTATAGAATAAATAGGTGAACCAAATACTGTATCATTCCAAATACCCTTGATGGAGTAATATTTGTGATATTTGTACCTTGAATGAGGAGCATTTTGAGCACAGGGGTGCTCTCGTCCAGCAGGATGGTCTGGCCTTTAGTGATAACAGCAAACGTGCCCTTCTCTGGCGGAGACAGACCGCCCCACGTGTACCGTGACGACCACACGTCAATGTAGAAGAAATCTGCTTCATCCTAAAAGAAGAGACAAACACTGGATCAAGACAAACGTACTCTATGACGGTTTGAATTCAGTTTAATCGTATCATTGATGTGGGGCTTGTTTTATTATTTTATTGTAGTTTTTTTCTATTTCACTTAATCGCTTGATTGAAGATTTATTTTTGTATATTATTTAAAATTGTCTGTTTAGTATATTTTTGGTACGGGTCTGGTGTGTGTATCATGTTGAAAATAACTTTTGATTTTTTTTAATTGATATAGTTTTATATTTTTGGTCATTTTTCATAAAAAAATATTTTTAATTGTTGTAAATAAAGATTTCATTCATTAGTTAATTGATGTTTGGTATAAGCAGACATGACGGACGGTTCCTCTCTCACCATGTTGGCGATGCCTCTGTCTCCGATGCTGACTCGGACTTTAGTTTCCTGAGATCGTCGCTGGGCGTTGGTCACACAGACGATGGTTGTGCTGTCGGAGGACTGAACGTCACACACTGAACCTGCGATGGTCACGTTGACTTCAGACATGTCAGTGCTGTAAGGAAAGAAAGAAAAACAACAGATTAATACAAATAGATTTATATAAAAAATTCAATTCAATTTTAATAAAAAAAAATAGATGAATCCATAGAAAGAAAAGGTTTGATTGTTTTGTGACATAAGATATCTATATGGTAAAATATGAAATAAAATGAGACACTTTACCATTATGTACCAATATTCTAGTATATATAACACAGTTAAAACACACACACAAGTATTGAATATAATTTGATCCAGGATCATTTAATACAATAGCATGCTGGATAACATATATATATACATACATATATACTTCACTATCTGAGTACAGTATGTTTATGTTTTATTGTATCTTAATAGTAATTATTCCAACTATATGATATAATTCATATGCTGTTGTGTGCTGTTAATTATAATGTGTTAATGGTATGTACTGTAGTATGAGTGGTACTAAGGAAATGTTTTGTTATATGAAAAACAGGTGACACTTCTCCCTATCCCCCTCATATGTTGTTAAAGCCTGTGGAACCCTGGTCTAAAATAGTAAAAATCAATATACGATAGCAAAGTTGGGGGTCTTAAAAAGCTTTTACAAAAATCTGACTGATGATAAATGTCCATAAATAATATAAAACTTTTTACCATCTTCCGTTTGACAGGACTGCATGACTTTAAGGTTTGTGAACATGTCGAAAGTAACAAAATGTCCCAAAGGCGTTTTAAAAACACGTCATAAAGCAATTAGCGTTAAATCCCCGACCAGCGGTGCATAATATCTGGGTGTGTCTCTCTCTCTATCTGTCTCTCTGTCTCACTATCTCTGTCTCTGTCTCACTGCACCTGAAACCAGAGCCGGTGATGGTGAGCCTGGTGCCTCCAGCGGTTCCCCCTCTGCGCGGAGAGACGGACGTGATCACTGGAGTGAGCTCAGATTTACAGGTGAAGCCGTTTGAAATGTTGACGCTGTCCTGCTGGTTAAAGACAGACACTGCACAGCTCACCTCTGACCCTGAGCCTGAGAGCAGAAAACACACCACAAACATGACAGATTATTATTATGTTTTGAATTATTTTACATGGTTTTGTCTTTCATGTCTTTTTTTCAACTCTCTTTAATGTGTTGGAGTACGTTCATGCATACTGTAAACTATTTTTTTTAATTATAATATTATTTTTTTTATTAAACTGTATGATTTGATGTTTTATTGTAAATCTGTAAAACACTTTGAGTTGCCTTTATGTACAACATGTGCTATACAAATAAAGTTCCTTTGCGTCATAACAGCATGAAGAATGAAGACACATGTTATAATGAGATAATAATAATAATAATAATAATAATTGATTGGATTTATATAGCGCTTTTCAAGGTACTCAAAGCGCTTTACAGGGTTCCAGGTTCAATTCGTTCACACACAGTCATACCGGTGGTGGTAAACTACGATAGTAGCCACAGTTGCCCTGGGGCAGATAACCATCAGCTTAACATGTCTAGCTGTCTGTGACATGTTCCGGTCTTATCTGACAGAACGATTACTTTCAAAGGCTTAAAACATATTTTAAAGTTCAACTTTACACAGAACTGGTTTTGTTATAATGCGTCAAGCACCATTTAGAACCCAAAAATATCACAAACCAGAAGGAACACATTCTTTACTGAGAACACTTGAATGTGTTCACCGTTACTACAATGAAGCGGAGCTGTTAACTGAAGAGAAGTCGCTTTTTCTTTTGTTCATCATAACTTGTGTAACCGTTTTTATCCTAGAGCGATTTCCTACATTACGCACCCCTGCCACAACAAGCATTTTAGACATTTCAGATATTTGCTGCTATTCTCACTGTACTGTTCTATTTTTAGCATTGACTGTACTGTTGGTGCAACCTTTTGTTTTCAATGTATATATGTGTCTTTTTGAATTGCATAATTTTTATTCTGACTTTTATATGAACCACTTTAGAAGAGAGAAACCTTGACTAGATTTCTGTACTACGTGTATATTGACAATAAAGTTAATTTATTCATTCAGTAAGGTGCATTGCATGAAAAAAACTGTACTATATAAATGATTTAGCTACCATTAATATTCGTCATAGCATTCCTTTGATATATATGTTTGTATAAATGTATTTTATTGTTTTTTTGTGAATAAACTTTCTATTTAATAGCCTTAATTATTGTATTTAAATAATCGAGAACATTACACTTTTACCATCTATAAACATCATCATTTGAAACCTGTCAGCAAACCGACTGTTTGACATGTATTAATGTTTTGCTTTATCTTGCTGGATTATCCTGGTGTAGTCACTAACATAACACTCATACACATTGCTACATAATGTCAACAATCAGCTCTAGTAAACAAAAGGAATGCAAACATGAAAGGACTCTAAACGTTGCCGGTGACAGTAAAGTTAAACCTACTGTTGTTGGCTGGAGACAGGCAGTACAGACGGGTGGCTGAGGACATTTCTCTCTGAACTTCACACGTCTCTCCGCAGATTGTCACGTTGGAGTTGAGCGTGTCGAACCCTGAACCCTGAACAGCCAGAAGAGCGCCGCCGCCGAAGCTTCCTAAACCACAGAAGAAGAAAAAAATAAACCTAATTTAAAAAGATGATATAAAACTTGAACTATCAATATTATTATTAAACCTTTATTTAAACAAGTGACATTGCAAGATCTATTTTTCGAAGGGAGCCGTGACTCGAGATAGCAGCGATACAGGGTTTGATACAACATTCAAGAAGAAAATATACAATATACAGCCTGACAGAACTAGGACATTTGAATTTAATGTTTGGGATTAACACGTCTGTTATATCTGCGAAAATCGAGAGTGTAAAGCAACAAGTACGCTTTGGAAAGTCCCTCCTCCCCACGGACAAACACACACACACACACACACATACACACACACACACACACACACACACACATTGGGTGGAGGGGCAGACAATGACATGGATTACATTTCTGACCATGTAACATGACTCTGTTTAACTCACCCCTTATTATATAAAGACATGCGTATTGCCCCTGGTACCTGGTACCTGGTACCTGGTACCTGGTAACTGGGCCTGTTCATCTATTATATTTATGCTTGAAAACATTTTGCAACATGCAGCTATAAAGGTTTAAAAAGAAAAGCAATCATTTATTTATTTATATAAACCAGAGCTTTTGACTCTATAAAGAATTTGATGTGGAGAGCCCTGACTGTTGTATGTGCAAAGTCAATTAACCTGTAATTTAACAAGAACCATTTAAACAGTAGGTTGAGCCTTACCCTGGTTGGGCTGTACGCTGGTCAGATTCAGCTCATAGTTGAACATGACATCAGACTGGGCGCGACCTTTGACCCGGTGTAACAGTGTTATGGGGAATGCCCCGCCCGGGTTGTCCCCCGCCGTGCACTGCACCCGTAAGTCGGTAACCGCGGAGACGTTGCAGGGGACGTTGTTAATGGCGACGGAGACGAGCGCTGCGTCGCTGCCGAATCCGGAACCTGTGAGGGTGATGACCTGACCGCTCGGCCCTGTGGGTAACCATGACATCATGAGAGGAAGGTTATACACAGGACTGGATGGATGGAACTTTTCTTCTGTAATCTCTGATATATACACATATGTAATGCTTTGCTTTCAAATGGTGACAAATGGTTAAAAAAAGAGGATTTAGACATAAGCCTAGGTGGTTCTGATACAAATATAGAGTATAAAGAAAGAAATGTTTTCGCTCTCTGATTGGATTATTTGTTTTTTTCTATTTTGCTGCTCTGGTCTGTTAAAAAACGAAGCCCCTGTAAAATGGTTAAAATAAACGTTAACACTACTACACCAGACTCCAGAGGGCCATGCATACCAGTGGTGGGGCTGATGGAGCTGACGACTGGAGTGTAGGCAGTGGAGTAGCTGAAGTTGATTGGAGGATACTGCACCGATAGGACCTGGACGTTGACTGTCACCACTCCCTCGCTATGCGCCGGCGTCAGGCAGCGAATCAGAGCCGGCGTCACTTCCTGGAGGTCACAAGCCCCGCCTCCGACCGTCACGCTGGTGTAGCCGGGCACGAAACCATTTCCAGTCAACACCAGTTCAGTCCCTCCTGCCAGGCTACCCACGTCTGGGTTTAGGGCGGCCTGGGCAAGGCTGTTCAGGGTAAAATCACCGGACGCAAGGCCTTTGCTTCTCACAATCACTGTGAATTTGTGCACGCCCGCGGGCAAGGCATCGACTCCCACATTAAATGTGGTGTCATTCACATCGGTGACTTCCAACTCTATAGTACCGGCAAACACAGCCACGTCTTCTGTGCTGCTACCGAACCCTGAACCTCCGACTGTGATATTGGTGGGTCCGCTTATGCTATCGGGGGAGATAGCGATAACTATGGGAGTGACGGAGGATGAGTACGTGAAGGAGCAGTTTGATTGACAGGAGCTTCGGATTCGGCCCACGTTATAGACGACATCACCGGTTTGTTCTTGAGCGGGAGAGGTGTCGCATGTGATCAAAGTGTAATTGATTGAAACAACGGTGCACTGTTCGCTAGCTACTCTCACCAGTCCATCAGTGAAGCCCGAGCCGCGTACTAGTAACCTTGTGTGGCCGGTGGGGCTGCCGATTGGAGGAGAGACAGAATCCACCACGGGAAGAACCACAAAATGCCGCTTGAGCGCGTCTGGTTCGGTGTTGATTGCGCTGCCCAGGTTGTTGACACGCACGGCCACCAAGAGAGGGATGCCGATCGGGAGGGTGCTGTCCGGGCCCAGACGGCAGTTGATCTCAGAGGCAGAGCTGTTGATCACATGACAGGGCTGATCACCAACCATCACCTGAGGGAGACAAGAGAGACAGAAGAGTGAAAACCAGCATGTACTTTGATCAAAGGTGGAGCGGCAATTCTGTGCGATTCAAAATAACAAGTGACCAACTTCGGAGAGGGTCAGAGCGCAGGGTCAGCCGTAGTAAAGCGCCCCTGGAGCATTTTTGGGGTTAAGTGCCTTGCTCAAGGACACAATGGTACAGATGGTGGGAACAGTAGACGTTATACCAGCCACTACTAGTTTTAAAATACCCTTTATTAACATAGCCTAGGCTGTGTCAATAAAAACTTTTATGAGTCATAAAAGCGCTGCCAACCTCAATAGCGCAGGCGATGTCGTTGAGGCCGCTGCCCTCTATATGGATGGCCTGGTGGTAGGAGCCTTGGTTGGGGGAGATGGAGTGGACGGTGGGGGTGGAGCAGGAGGAGGAGCTGAAGGAGAAGCCGTCTGAAGTCTGGTCGGTGGGGGGACACTGTGGAGTGGCCACGCACTGAGAGGTTTCTCTGGACACGCGAACAGGGGAACCTACAAGGGGGAGACCATTTAACACAGTGATTATTTGAATTTTTGAATTTTTTTATTATTTTAATATATTTTTTTACTTTTTCATATAATTTATGCTGGTCAGTTTTAATGTTTTTTTTTTTTTTTTTTTTACCATTTAACACGATTATTTACAAACTTTGAATTGTCTTGACTAGAAGTTGGACTCTGCTGGATGTCGAGTTTTCGTACTGTTAATCTAAATGATATTCAACAATAAACTTATTCCTCCTGGAGCTGCATCTGTGTGGTTATTATTGAATTGAAAGGCCTGATTTGTTTCATCCCCCCACATGTCCAGTGTTAATAATTGCCCGGTAAAAACAAAAACTATTTTTTTTCATGCTTAAAAAATAAACAAATAATAATAATAATTAACTTTTTTCACATCTGTACATTTACCTCCTGTCACTTGCTTGGCCTCGAAGCCTCCCACTCTGACAGAGACCCTGCTGCTCTTATCCTCCCGAGCGTGGACTTTCACCACTCCCTGCAGGATTTTGGTGTTGCCGCTGTCGACGTAGCCACTGCTGTAGTAATACTCACCGGGCGTAGTGTAACGGTAGCCATAAAACCCTGAGGGAGAGAGAGAGAAAGGGGGGAGAAAGAGAGAGAGAGATTGTGAATATGGGACATCAAATCAGAAGTGCATATGTAAACCATACTTGAGTTAGAGTAGAGATACTCTACTAGAAAAAGTACTCTGTTAAAAGTTAAAAGTCACCTACTTCACCTACTATCAACCTGTTTAAAAGTACAAAAATATCAGATTGTATAAGTATTCAGTGTTTCAACGGGTTTTTGGCCCGTATGGAATGTATAATGCTTTAAAAAAGTATATAAATACCTGCATTGAAAATGTTACCTAAGTAGAAATGTGTAGCCTAAGTATAATCAGGAAAATTAAAGTTTTAAAGTATTAAAAGTAAAAGGGACTGTTCTACTATTATAGCCTGTATTGGACTATTAGTATATAATGTAGTAAGTAACATCACACCTCAGCATCAAATCATGGAAAACATTCTTGGACGTGCATTTCCCTTTCATGCATTTCAACGTGCGTGAAAGGTGTGAAACTCAACAAGGCATTCACCATATGTCACCATATGTCACGCATCATTAAGTCGCAATCAAGCATCAAGTACAGCTACGGAAGAACTGAGGGAAATTATCTAGAACGAGAACCATCTACGTCAAAGAAAGTGAAAAGAAAAAACAGTGAAGAGGAAGAGGCCGCCATTTTTATTCCCCCAAGACAAAAGGACAAACATGGGCCATTAACAAGAAAATATGAGCTGCAGTTACGGCTTCACTACTATCACTACTGCTACTATTGTTCTGTCTATTCATTCATTCATGCAAATAATCAACAACCAAGAACACCATGTATCCAATTCAAGGACCCAACATGGTATAGTTTGAGACACGCGTCATGAGGTCAATTACTGTTATGAAAGTGAGAATTCAAAAAATGAGAACTAGCAGATTTACAAACGCTCAAAGGCGAGTCCGACATTATTCAACTTTAACCACTCAGGTAGGTGGCACTGTGTAACAAGGAATCACGGAAAATGGAGGACATAGGCACATAGCCTATTCACTAACTTTAATTTAAAAACAACTTTCAATGTCCAACGTCTATTTATATCTATCTATTTTCTCGCAATCTTTCAAGGATTTTATAGACCTGTGGGAACCCTGTATTATGTTGTTTTGCAATGAATTTACTGTCATCCGCCTGTTTTTAAGCTCCTCTCATTTCCCTTTAATCCGATGAATAAATAAAGGAAGAGCATACCAACACAAACCTGCCAAACAACATAACACATCACAAATTGAGGATTTTCCCAATAACACTGAGGGAACAGTGTTTGTGATGATAGCTCTTTTTATCGTCTTTTTGCCCTATTACCTATTAATTTAAATTTAAATTTAAATTTTGTTTTGTTTAATGCTGCTCCATCTTCCCTTTTTCACTATTACAATGATGTGTATATATGGGTATGTGTATTGATATGATGTATATATACTGTATATACACACAGATGTGTATTTGATTTGTATGTGCTTTTTTCTCCTCTGTCAAAGCATATTAAATGAAAGGGCTCCTTATACAGTAATTCCTGTGGAGTCAGTATTCTACCTTTGCTTGACTTGTCGTCTCCACTGTTGAACCCCTTCCCCTCCTCGTAGGTGTTGCCACTGGGGCTGGTCACACTGAAGACTCGGTAGCCGACCGGCAGGAATGCTGGGGCCTCCCACTGCCACTGGACTGTGTCTCCCACAAACACCGTGAGAGAGGCAGGCTCCCACGCAAAGCCCTGTCCATTAGCTGGTGGAGCACGAAAACAAATGTGGAGTTAGACTGACATGTACATACACATGCAAACGGTACACACTTATAAAAACAAACACACGCACACATACACACACACACACACCCTTGCGTTGAGATACCTAATATGTAAAATGCAATTTTTTTTTTCATGTCACCCAAAGTATTGTCCTCTGTCTTGTGTACAGTCTTGTCTACCCTGTTATGCATCTTATTACTAAATTAAAAACACACACACACACACACACACACACACACACACACACACACACACACACACACACACACACACACACACACACACACACACACACACACACACACACACACACACACACACAAACACAGAGAGGTGAATGCACTCTGCGAAGTTTAGCCAAACATGTAATTTAAATACTTTGCAAATCCACGGCTTTTATCTTTTATGGAAATATGTTGGTGGAACTGGTTTTTGGAACAGTTTGTAGGTGCAGTCAGTATTAATCTGTATACAGGTGACTGCTTCCATGCTTTAGGCAGTTTTTCAGTAAGTTAATCCTCGTTCTCTTGTGCTGTTCTTGGGCTACTCAGATTTATTTTGACACCTGCAGAAAAGGGTTTTGGAAACGTTAAACCTACTGCGGTCGGATCCCTGGTTGGTGACGACGTGTGTCTTTTCCTCCGACTGTATAACGCACTGCAGTTCATTCTCCGAGGCCACAGTCACGTCACACCCAGCTCCCCCTGTCAAAACCCAAGAAAAAAACAACACAAAAACACGAGTGAGATCTTTTTACCAAGACCTGAATCAGTTGCATTACACCACTGGCCTTTTCCCCTATTTTGCATGTGGTTACATCACAGGAGATTACGACAAACTAGCAGAACCCCTATTAGCTTTCATACATTCTGAAATCCAATTCCACTAAAGGGTCAATCAACAGAAACTCCCACGTTTATGTCTTTAGGCTATGAAAAAAAAGGCTATGTTTTCTTGAACACTTTATTTGAGCCTTAAATTGGACGATTCAGTATATGTTTTTATTAAATTATATGAGATTCCATGAACAAGAAAATTGTACATGGAATCTACAAAAAACATTATTATTCCGAGAGTGGGTGTCTTTGTAGAATGACATACAAATATAAAAATCTAAAGCATAGTTGAGATTGCCGGGGCCTTACCAATGGAGACCTGGTTGTCCGAGGTGTTGCTGCTGAAGCCAGTTCCCGTCACAGTGAGTCTGGTTCCTCCCTGTAAGGAGCCCACCAGCGGGGAGATGCTGTGGACCTCCAGGATGTATTCAATGGTGGCGTTCACACCGTTGCTATGAAACAAAGAAGTCCAATTAAGTACCAACTATACCATGTTTTATGCCATGTGAGCAAAATGATTAATCATGTTATATTGTCTATTCTAATAACTGTGAAATTCTATTAAAGTGGAGACACTGCAGGCAAAAACATTATTTTTTTCAAGCACTGGTCAATATGGAGTTTTCTTTCGCCTATGTTGCTTCCATAACATGTCTTCTTTCATACCTGTATGAATAAAAGATCCAAAAAGTACATTAAGGTGTTTATTTTGCTAAACCTTGTCTGTTTTCATCTGTATATTTCTCTTATACAAAACATCTTTTACGGCCATTATAATGAAGCATGAAGCCTTTTGTTCTGCATATCTTCGATATTGAATTGCTTTTGTTTCGCCAACTATATTTAATGTAAGACGCAGTGGACAATAAACTTCAATCTACATTTTCATTTGAAAAGAGAAACAAGGAAAATACATTAAACAAACAAAACAAATACTGTCAGACAAACACACACACGCACACACGCGCACACACACACACACACACACACACACACACACACACACACACACACACACACACACACACACACACACACACACACACACACACACACACACACACACACACACAAAAAGATAATAACTTGTGTTTGATCTGCCGACTGTATCAGATATGGCTCATTGTGTTTACAATTTTACACAGATCAAAGAACATATTGTATGTTCTCTATGATTGTTACAAAGATTTCGATAAAAATCCTTACATATGACATAGTGACATAAGAAAAACTTCACTATCTCGATACTATTGAAACTATCTCTCTCCTTTGTGAAATGAAAGGTACGGTGATTTCAAATGATACGATGTGGAGATGTCTTCAACAGTAGCTTTTACCTTATCTGGGCGTAGCCATCCATTCTCACGTTTACGTGCACCTTGTACAGGCCATACTGCAGGAATGGGATACGACAGGTGATTCTCGAAGATGTCCAATTCACGATCTCACACTCCTTCGCGGCAATGAGCACTCCGCTGCCATTGCCTGCTTCTCCCAGATTCTCGCCCTCAATGGTGAGAATTCGATCGCCTGCACAAGAGTACATTTTATTTTATATATTTTTTAATTAATTTGTATTATGTTGCTAAACCTGAAAAAATGAATTAAGTTAAAAAAATAAAATAAAAATAAAATAAAAATTGGCAACGTCATTGGAACCTTTTTTCCACAGCTGAGTTCCTTTCATTCAAGTGTCACGATATAAAGCAATGTCACGGCGGTTAATTCCGCGTTTATTTTTTTGAAGAGAGATACTTGAGCCGTGATTATCCTGCAGATAAACACACACTGCTGTCGTGCGGACTCTGCCACTATAATTACGTGGGCACATCGACACACACACGCTAGTCTCAAATTCTCAAAGTTCTAACAAGCGGAACAGGACAAAAACAGAAAAAACCTGCAAGTCGACATTACACGACGGTGACAAACAATAGCTTTCAACACACTGCTTTGAAACCTCGGTGACAGCGGAGTCTCAAGCCAAGTTTAGAACAATAACGACCAAAATAAGAACACCATGCTTTTTCCTCTCCCCACTTCAGACAGGTGTAATTATATTTGATAAATCGTGTTCCTCATAGAGAAGTTTCAGGTGACCTATAATCATCTATTTCCACACCCTTCACCTCAATTATACCATTCATTGTGTTTTGTGTTTGAAAAAATATTAATAGGACTAGTCATGGTGTAGTGTATTAGTAAGCTGCTTTATATCGGGTTTTATAAGACAGGTGACAGCCTATTGAAATGTAAAGGTGCACGTTGCAGGCAGCGGAATTTGTTTACATTTGCAGAGCCTTCAGTTAGTTTACAATTTTTTTTCTTTACATGCAATTCTTAATATTGAATAATTATATCATCATAAATCAAAAGAGCTTTTTTTTGAGGAACCTGGAACCAAATATAAGAAACAGTAAAACAGTAACTTTTCAGGAAGCCTTCTAATTTCAAACAGTGTTCCAGGGATCACAGTTTCCTATGTGGAAAGTTTGTTTATTTAAATTGATGAAAATATACCTGGGAATATGTTCACTTCTCTGACACACCCAAAGTAACATAGTGCACCTTTAAATAAAAATAAATAAAAATATTCTATGATTTCCAACTAATAAAAGCAGGTTATAGAACCAATTCAGCATTGGCAAACGTATTGTGCGTCTAGATATTTGTTGTGTTTTTTATTGGGAGAGAGAATCAGATGAGAATTGATATGAGAAATGACGCTGGAACACAATAGTTACAGACTTAATCCTTTTTCTTTTCAAATACAAAGGACAAGCAGATTATATATATTGTGTTTGGTGCTTTCACTAAACAGATAGGATTTCTATTGACCTTCAAGGAGCTCTCTATCTCAGTCATACTTTAATGAAAGGTTACCGAATACTTCAATAGTTTTATAATGAGCCCTGCAAATAACTGAATGACTTTTTCAACTCACCATACACAGTGGTAGTGCGGGGACTCAGGCCAGTGATGAGTGGAGCGAGTTCACTGTCGTAGGTGAAGGAGTTACTGGCTGTCTGGTTCATGTCTCCAACCATCACCCTGACGCTTTCTGATCCCGCGGCTCCCTGGAAAAGGTGATGCAAAAATAAATTCATCAGTACATAAGTAAAAGAATCAATAGATTTGATCTAAAAAGCATATTTCGGGGGCGCTCGTGGTTTAGTGGGTAGAGGTTGGTCCAAGCAGACCCGGTTTCAAATCCGGCCCGGGTCGTTCTCCGCATGTCATTACCCTCTCTGCCCCATTTCATCTCTGTCGCTCTGCACTATCAATAAAGCATTGACAATGCCCCCCAAAAATGATAATATGTTTAAGGTTTTGCATATAATGTAGCAATTTAATGATGTGAAAAGTGAAAAAAGCTTTTGATTTGTTAGCTAACGCAGGTAAATATGTGTATAAACTTACTTCTGGCGTTCTGCATTTCAGCTCGGTGTGAGTGGCGTGAACCACGGTGCATTCCTCACTGCCGACTGTTACCGTGGCGTTCGGGCCGAAGCCAAAACCTGTCACTGTCAGCATCGTGCCGCCTGAAGAGAAAATATGATGAAGATGAGGGGTTATACTTTCTATTAAAATGTGACAGTTTACTTTTAGCTTTGTGTTTTAGGCAGTGCTATGGTAAGACTGATACCGGACTTTTTTACAGCCTCAGACAAAGATGACTTGGATTTTACGTATTTCAAGACCGATCAAGCCCACCACTTGAGACAAATCATTTTATAAAGTCACTCAATCACATGATAAGGCAATACTGTTCAGATTACCAGGTTCAGATTGATCCTTTATTGTCATTCAACTCAAAACAAAATGATTTACGGCACGCAAGCGGTAAAAAGCCTTACGTTTATGTACGGTACCAAATGAAAGCTAACTTTGTTTCACCATCGTCATATTACCATTAATAATGTTGTCCATAATAAATTGCTGCTTTTGACCAGCGGGGGCGCTAGAACTATCAAGATCTTTAAGTTCCTCAAAGCCACTTTACATATGTCTTACCTGCCACACTTCCAGATTGCGGGGAGAAAGATGAAACGATGAGCTGGATGGTGAATTGATTCTCGCTGTCGCCTGTGTAGACGGCTTCACCCAGAGAGGGGAAGCTGACCAACACGGGATAGGTCCCAGCAGTGGCACTGCCCAACCTGCACACCTGTGTGGTGGCTGAAAAATGCAATTACAAAATCATGTTAAACAGCCCTTTCATTTTAACAACAACATACACAATTGACTTCTTCAAACTCCTTTCCCTTACCGGTACTCTGTTCAACATGGCAGCGGCCCTGTCCCACGTAGATGGAGGCGTTTTCACTACTGAAGCCGGTCCCAGTGACAGTCAGGAGAGTCCCCAAGCCGATAGAACCTGAAAGAAAAGTCATGTTTAATAATAAATACAACATTCACAACTAACACCATCTTTATAAAGCATTTATGTACAGGAAACCTGACATTTGAATGTGTTTTTCAAAAAAAGCTGACAATTCACAAACATTTAAAAAAAAATTGTCAGTTATTTAGTGCTTAAAAACTTAAATATCTTATATCTAGTTTTGATTAGTCTACACCACTAGTTTCAACTGGTTTATTTTAGAATAACGGACATCAGTTGTATATATTACGCCTTTAAAATCAATAAATGACCAATGAATGAATGAAGGCTTTATTTCGAAAAATCAATAAATAACCAACAATGCTGAATAAATTTTTTGAGCACACCTTGAGACGGGCTGATCCCAGTCACGATTGGCGTCGTGTCATCAGAATATTCGAACGCACAGTCGCCGGAACACTTTGAGGGAATGCCATTGATGTAAACCTCCACCTGCCAACAGCAACAAGTCAAGTTAAGGACAAAGTCTCCCAACATCAAAATGACACACGGGGGTTGGTGTAATTACTAGCACGAAGAAAAGAAACTGTCACAGCTGTCATAATTATAAAACAATAGAGAACAGTGGCTGTCAATCACTTCCAACTCAAAGCATTTAGTTAATAGCATGCAAACATGCAGACTAAGAGCTGCCTGGAGGCACGAAATATACAAATGCAGCCGTGACATTGGGCAACACCACAGACAAAAATAGGACCTGCTCGACAGGATCATAGTAGCAAACACTCAATCACAGCAGGGGCCAAAGCAGACGTTTGACGGACAGATAATGGTTAAACCCAAGAGCGAATGCGCCAGAGGCTTTTTGAAGCATTCATGTACCTGTGGTTTGGTTTCCAAGACACGGAGGTAATCTCCATTCAGGTCTCGCCTCAGCAGTCCGCCCTTTTTAGCTTCACTGGCAGAGACAACCACGTTGTTGCCAACAACCTTTGAGTCGTTAACCTGGAATTACAATTAATCACAATTACAGTAAAACTTAAGTACAAGCCGCTGTTCTCTTCAGGCCTGTGGGAACATGAAGGCTTGGCACACAAGACTCGTACAACATCAGGACGACGTGATTCTACAGCTTTTAGTGCTTTTACTGCTGCAGCACTTCCACTGTTCCTACTGCTATTCATTTAGTTCAATGTTTGACTTTACTGCAAATATCATTAAAACAGACCACAGACGTGAAACAGATGTGATAGGTCAAATTAGAGGACTTGACCGAAAAAGTAAGAATACACACATTCATTTTATAAACATGAATTGGTTCAATAAAATATATATGAATATGAATGAAATAAAATGAAATTAGAGAGCTGATAATAACAGACCTTGTCCAGATTAATAAATCATCAAAACATTTTGAAATGATATTAAGCTCTTAAAGGCATCAGAGAAATATCGGCCATGTCTTGTTTTAGAGAAACGAGATGTGAAAACCGTGAAGCTGTTTTTATTATTATGAGTATCTTGTTGTTGAGTAAAGAAATGTCTTGAAGTTAAAAAATAAAGAATATAAGAATATTATATAATATTAAAACTATAAAATAACGCATAATAAATAGTTTCTGACCTGTATGGTGGGCTGATCTCCAGGCTTACTGAGCCACTCCACCTTCCACCTGGGGCGAGTGCAGTCGCCCCGCTGTTGGACGCGCACCGTCCCCATGCCGTCGATTCCCTCCAGAGCAAACTTCATATCCTCTGCACTGATGTCCACAGACAGACCTGAGAACAAACACTGCTGTGTCAGACAACTAATAATAATAATAATAATAATAATAATAATAATAATAATAATAATAATAATAATAATAATACTACTACTAATAATAATAATAATAATAATAATGCATTATATATAATAATATAAGATAAAAACAGATGCACAGAAATGTACAGGTGCATCAAAATGTTTCTGAATATCATGGAAAAGTTAATTTTATTAAAAGAACCTGGGCCTCCAGCAGTACCCACAGGCCTCCATGCCACTCCGCATTGATGCAGTTCATTTATGTATTATAAATCATTTTAATCTTGTCTGTCTTATGTCTAATTCTAATATTTGAGATACAGAATTTTAGATTTCCATGAGCTGTAAGCCGCAATCATCAAAATCATAACAAAAAATGCCTTTCAAAAAAAATCAAGTACAGCAAAAAATGAACTTTTCCATGATATTTTAATTTTGTTTTGAGAGCACCTATATTCATTAACACTCTTCCATTGGGAGTAAAAGTATGAGACATGCAATGTTTTTACAAGTGCACAATTGGATTATTTTAAATAGTAACACACATGAGCGATATCTCTCCTTAAATGACTTCTGTGTTGATAAACTAAGTGTTTAATTCCTCAGGGTTGACACTGTATCTAGGTGTTATTTTGGGAGAAAAAGCCACACCTGAAATTAAAGCACTAAATTTGCGCCATCATTCCCTGTCCTCCTCTTAAGAAGACTGGATGATTGATCGCATCTCAAGCTGTCAAGTCCTGAGTCATTGCTGAACCCATTTCTTTACCGCCATTGTTACTTGCATTGTGTTTTTTTCAGGGCAGTAGCTGATTGGAACGGTGATTGCGTGAGATTTAAGGAACCTTGAAAACTGCCCAAAGATCCACTACATACCATATACTTGATGCTGTCGTGTCTGTATTGAAAAGTCTCATCAGTACAATAGCAACGCTGTCACACGGGTAATTTAACAGTCAGTGTTCCATCTCGGGCGCACAACGGGGAAGTTTAACCTTTTCGGGTGATCCTATCTTCAGCCAGTGACAGTGTTACAATGCAAATACTGCAACATGCTACCTTCAGCTCCATCGACACTTGAGCCAACTCATTATCTTCTGTTGAGATAACCTACCATTGTATTTGTAGTGAAACTTCAAGTTTTTGAGTTTGGCATACTTAGACTTCCAAAGAGTAAAAGTTGAGCCAACTTATTATTCTTTGTTCAGAAAGTGTTTCTGTTTAATGTTTGAATCTAGACTTTGATCGACTTGGGTTTTGTTTGTTATCGGAATGACAGAGAATCAGTTGGCATGAATGTTATTGTTGGATGTAAGTAAAGCTCAACATTTTAAATTTTTATACATATGAATTATAAGTTATCCCAACAAAAGATAATTAGTTAGCTCAAATTTAGACAGTTTTCCTTCAAACTTAATAGTTGTAGTCGGCCTGAAAATCCTGAGCCATCATGAGCAAGTAACATTGAGAGTTGTGACAATGCAAATACTTCAACATGCCCAGTGTGTGAACTACCTTCAGCCCGGCCTCCGTAAATCTCCACATCGAAGGTCCCGGTCGGAGGAGGCGTGGCTGTGTGGAGGCGAGTGATGGTGACGTTGGTCGCTGCTCCAATCGTGAACTCAGACATGTCTTCACTGCTGTTGGACATCTATGAGATACAAGCGGAGATAAATACATTATGGTCCCATATTCTTCTCACAATCCTAAATAGGATGTGTAGCTTTCAACTGTGGCTGTGGTAGAGCGGGTCGGCCATTGATCGAAGGGTTGGCAGTTCGATTCTCGCTCTGCCACTTGTGTCATGGTTGTTGTGTCCTTGGGCAAGACACTTCACCCTCCCTGCCTCGTGTGAATGTGTATGACTGCTTTATGTTTGTGGTGGTCGGAGGACCCGTAGGCGCAAATTGGCAGCCATGATTCCGCCACCGGTATGACTGTGTGTAAATGAATGGAACCTGGAACCCTGTAAAGCGAGTGCCTAGAAAAGCGCTATATAAATCCAATCGATTATTATTAACATCATCATATTTTATGGCTGGACTTTTTCTATAACTATATCTTTGATGAAAATGTCTGTCTTTGTTTAAGGAGTGGTATGAACTGGTGGTATAAAATAATATATGAACAAATTAACTTTAGCAGCTGTAAATACTGTTGTAGATTTCAATGTTCTGATAAGTAATTGTTGTTAGAAATAACTCATAAAGGAACACACAGGCTATAACTAGTCTGAGCTAGGAGAAAAGCTGTAGCAGGTCATGCATGTGGTGTATCTATTTGATTGGGGAAGTGTGTGTTGCAACATGTGTAGGTCCATGTAGGGCTGTGTATCTACTGTATTTATGAATCATGTCCCGGAATAAATGTTATGAAATGATGGTGAAATCTGGTGTCTTGCCTTACTCAGCTCAGAATAGGTTTAGATGTGTGGGCGCTCTCTTATGAGTTATTTCTAACCACAAATCCCTATTCGGAAACACCTTGAAATTTACCACAATACTGTACAGTAAAATATAATAGCCTACAGTATGTGGCTGGACTAGCCTGCTAAATTCTATGAAAATAAACATAAATCCAACAGCTTAGTAAAGAAAACAACCAATATTTGTCTTAATTTAATTTAATTTTTCTAAATGTAGTGGCATCTACTGTATAATTTTTTTTTTTTTAAAACTACATAATATTTCAGGCCAAGGTAGCGACAGATCAACTGTCATATTAAATTGAAACACATGTCACAACAGACACCACACACTACAGTGAGACTTCATTTCCGTGCCGGTAAAGCATCTGGTCAATACTAGGATACCATTGTAATTTGTTTAGGCAAATGATGAGTGTAGGGCATGTCAGGGCATGAAACACATACGGGGATTATTGTGGCGCCTCATATCAAATGGCCCTGAGCTAAAGGATACTTTCCTGTTCACACTACTGAAACTGAAACTGCCTACATGTGATGTATTTTCTTCGTTTTTATCAACTCTAAAATTCTATTTCTAATGTCTAGTGATGATGTAATGTATGCCCCTGTAAATCACTTTTAATTGCCTTGTGTCTGAATTGTGCTGTACAAATAAACTTCCCCTGAAACTGCAAAGTGCACCTTGAATGGTCAAAAAAAGGGCAGTTATTGTTACATAAATTTCAGTTGATCACTTACTTGCATGAAGCCAATTTTTATCAGTGGGAAGCCGAAGCCACACTCCATTGGTGTAGCGACGATGGTGTAGCTGATCTTTGAAGCGGTGGATGTGTCGTTGTCGACAGCGATCGTCTCGAAGGAAATACCGGCGCTCTCGAAAGGTGGAGGCCTCCTCTTGAGGGAAACTTCTGTAAAACAAAAATAAATAAATAAAAGTGGAAAATGTAACCAAAGAAAAACAATAATTCAATAAGTTTTTGGTTTAAGTGAACAACATATGCCCCAGTTCTACTGTTACACATCGATATCAAATTCAATAAATAGAAAGTTTTTTTACACGCTCCACAATGAGGAAGTTACTCCACCAAACTCAAAGCTACTTATCCGTCTTTTTTACCGTTTTCATTTCTGGTAGTGGGCGACTTTCCGATGTGAACGGCATCCACGTAGAAATCTTCCCCGGCTGCGTCTTTGTAGAGGAAAAACTCCAGAAGATTGTAGTTGCTTCCGACGTAATCTGTCTGCAGGAGCGTCTCCAGGTCCAGGCATTTGTAACTCCATCTGTTGAGACATGGTCAGAGTTATAAGATGCAGTTTTGTTGAGAACACATATCAAATGACGAATAAAAAATAACTTAATGTCTTTTTTTTCTTTACTGACTTGAGGCTGTTGGCGAAGACAGTGCTGATCTTTGCCGTCTCTGTCCTGGTTTGGCCGTCAATGTTTTTGAAAGTGAACTTCATCCCAACTTCATTCTTCAACATTCCCTTGTATGCAAAGCAAAGCTGCAAGAGAGGAATTTTTTTGATTTTATTTCTTGATTGCGTCCATTGTGTCCATATACAGTGTATATTATATTATGAACAAAAAAATGCTAAAATAAAAAACAGTAGGCCTAAAGAATGCAGGTGTGTGTTTTACCCTAGGATACTTGTCCAATGAAATAGCTCCGTAGTTGCCACCGGACTCTTTGACGTAACTCTCCTTGAAAAGCACCATAGCGTTCTTCAGCGACCACAAGCCGCAGAAACCCATGTTTTTCACTGGAGTCCCTTCGTCTGCGGTATCGTACTGGTGGATGCAAGAAATCAGAAAAACTGTGAGATTACAAAGATTACGGCAATGCTTTTAATTTGGTAGTATTTCAAGGTATGAATTTTTATAATTTTTATTATTTAAAGGTGCTTGTTTCATTGCTCTAAATTAGCTTGTTTTCAGCGGTTATTGCCAAAATTGGTGCAAAAATAATGATTTCACTGACCTGAGAATTGTCACCTTCGAAGTCTTTGAAGAACGCCACATCGCTTCCTTCTGAGGTCAGGATCTCACCGGGACACTCTGCTTTCATCATGTCCTCAAGAGCCGACTGCACCTGTTCACAAAATCACACACAAGCGGAATATTGTTTTTTGTTTTTTTGCACAGGACAGGCTGCAATAACTTGAATGAATCATATTCGACAACACATTTTAAGAAATGTAATATTATTAAAGGTGCTCCAAGGAACCTTTAAATACAATCTGATAGTTAACACAAAGACAGGCAGATAAATGATTGGCCTACAAACCTCAGACACAGATGCATTGTAGGCGATGGGCTTGGTAGGGACCCCACCCCAGAGCAGAGTGAAGGACGCCATGTTGCTTTCCCCCTTTGTAACCTCGGTAACGGTGATGTTGGTGACGGAGCTGAAATCCTCATAGTGAAGAGGTTTGAAATCCCCTGCAGCAAAAACAATATAATATACATGATTAAGTTATTTACAATCAGGTACACATATAGATAGATAGATAGATAGATAGATAGATAGATAGATAGATAGATAGATAGATAGATAGATAGATAGATAGATAGATAGATAGATAGATAGATAGATAGATAGATAGATAGATAGATAGATAGATAGATAGATAGATAGATAGATAGATAGATAGATAGATAGATAGATAGATAGATAGATAGATAGACAGACAATTTATTGATCATGTTACCTAAGTTTGCATTTGAATTAAGACTCAACAGGACCCAAATTTCCCCCGACTAGCTGCCCCTCTGTCTCTGCGTACCTCTGTCAGAATTGAATGTGACCATGTAGTGAGAGCCGTCGCTGTCTTCCTGTTTGGTGACCGTGACTGTGTCGGGTTTGATGGACCAGAGGTTGTTCAAAGCTGCTTCCACGATATCTGCTGCTGCGCTCACTGCAATTGGTCCTGCAAGAAGGAAAAATATAAAGTTTGTTGTGAACAGACATAATAAATGGCAAATATTTACTATAGTTAAATAAGATTAAAACAACAGGTTGGGGGGTGTTCTGTTTGTGGCTACCAATAGTTAGATGTATGCAATCACAGTCAGCGATTTTGGAGATTGCTTGTTGTCAAAATCACTTTTTTTGTCAAAATCAGTGAATATCTCCACACCATTGCTACCTGTCCGTACGGTGTGTGTGCTGAACAAAAAAAATTCCAGCGGATCGTGAAGGAGATATTCACTGATGTTGACAAAAAGTGATATTTGACAACAAGCATTCACCAGAATTGCTGACTCCACCGTTAACTCAACTGTTGTGCAAGATTCAAAAAGCACCAAAAGTTTTTTGTTTTGCAAATGAATATACTGTAAAACACATTACCAGTCTGTGCGTCTCCATAGCCCAGACTGAAGAAGGTCGTATCACAAAGGAAGTCGGCACAGCTGCTATTGACCGTAACCTTCTGGACCTCTTTGACTACGGCGACGTCGCTGGCCCAAGATTCGAAAGTTATCACCTGGGCAACAGTGTCAATGAGCAAAGGTGAAGTTCAGAAGCACTGAATCAACAGGTGGAATAGTAATAACCATCTTCCGTCTACCTGCTAAATTGAATTCTATCTCATTTAGCGATTTAACTACATTCTTCATGAAAGCGGCTGTGAGGTAAATAGAGTTAAGAGAACATTAGCGGCATGCCGAATAGCATGCTAGCATTATTAGCTTGAATTTCAGTAAGGTGGTTGTATTCAATAGTGTCTTTGACGCCAAACAACAAAGCTGTGAAGCTAGAAAAAGCCAGCAAAAAGGATAGCAAAAAGCCCTCAATTATAAAAGACAGAAACCAGTTGATGCTAAAATGGTATTAGCTGCTTTCAATGTTTAAAGTGGATTTCCGAGGTACAATTTTATTTGAGTCTATTATGCTTCTTTAGCTAACAATCTCTGTCGCTTCAATGTTTTTTACGGACCTTTTATCTTACTCAGCAAAACTTGAGCATATTTCCCGAAATGTCAGACCTCTCCTTTAAGGGGAGGTGATTACATTCTCTGTTGTTTTTAAAGGAACAAAGCTACATGTTAGCATCAGGATGGCATCAGCAACTACGAACCTGTTCCTCTTTGAACACATCATAGTTAGCGATGATATTTTGAATCTCGTTGACGGCCTCGTTCACTTGGTCTTCTGTGAAGTTGCTCTCGCCCTGGAACAAGCCCAGGCTGAAATGGCCCGGGCCGCCATAGTCTTGATGCAGGATTTCCAAGTAGTAGCTGAAGAGAAAAAAAGTTTAAAAAAACGAATTGTCAAGGGCTTTTAGACCTATGAATGTATAGGCTATGATCTACTATGAATGAATGACTTGTAGTTTGTTTATTAAGAGTTACTTCTAGCTATAATCCTGGTACTTACGGTTTTCCTCCCTCCAGAGCCAATTCTTCAGTCTTTTGAGAAGCGAAAGATGTGAAAGAGCTTGTGTATCTTGGCACGTACGCAACTTTAGCCTGAATAAAGAGTTTGAAAACAAACATATTATAAGTAGGAAAGATATAGGACATTTAATTGAGGAATTGTTTATCAGGAAATAATCTAAATCTCGATTTTACAAATTGAAACATGATTTCTTAAGATTTTTTTCGACTCAGTCATAGCAGTAGTTGTTATTCCCTTTTTTTTTTTTTTTTTTTTTTTTTAACCTTTATTTATACAGGTAAATCCCATTGAGACCGGAGACTCTTTTTCAAGGGAGACCTGTTTTCCTTTCCCACGTTACCATTCACACACACATTCATACACCGATAGCAGGCTAACTATCGACATTCACACGAGGCAAGGTGGGTGAAGTGTCTTTCCCAAGGACACAACAACTACGACACAGGTGGCAGGGCGGGGATCGAACCTCCAACCCTTTGATCATCGGCCGACCCGCTCTACCAACTGAGCCACAGTCGCCCCACTGAAATAAAGCTAAAATGAATTAAAGCTATCCGTTCGTACCCTGTCTTCTGGACGGCTGGAGTTGCTGAGGTACATATCGCACCGGTCATCACACAGGACGTAAAGTGTGTAGTTTGAACTGGATGGAGGGACGAAGAAGCCTGTTAATCGTGAAGCGAACCTATGAACTTCGTCATAAAATTTGAATGGCGTGTGGCCGATCCAGTGGGTCAAGTATCCCGTTGTGTTTTGGTTATAGTCGCGGATCTCATCAAGGGAACTGGGTCTAGTGTCGTTCCACATCTCCATCTTCAAGCCTCTTCCACCTGGAGTAAAAAATGGAAGTTTAGATTACGGTGTATCAAAATTAGATTGGATATTATAAGTCAATTGATCGATGAGTAGGCCAGCAGAGAATTAAGCCGCAAATATTGGATCAGCTCAAAAGTGAGAATTTGTTGTATAATAAGGCACTTCCAGAAGTTCCATTCGAGTTCTCGCAAAATTTATAAAACATAACATTTCACCATTTTATTGACACACCCGGCTATCAGATGTAGGGCCAATCAGAGCAGACTGGGATTTTTGGAAGGCGGGGCTTAAAGAGACAGGCTCTTAAACAGAGCGTTTCAGACAGAGGCTGAGAAGAGAAGATTCAACAATAGCACTGTGAGAAATAAAACTTTTTTTTGGACAGTACTCCATGAAAACGGAAACCCAAATTTGAATTTTTAACCTGAAGATAAGAATAATATGTGACTGTTTGGTTCACACACTCAGGAGAGCTTTTTCTGAAACGTGCGTTCTTCTTACTGTTGAAATGATACAAAAAGCAGGAAATGTACTGTATGCTCTTGGTCTTATTGTTTTGTTTCTAAAAACCAAGACAACTGGCGTCAACGCAATATGAGCGGTCCTTTGTATGATGTACGATCACAAATATGCGCTCTTGTCAGATGACACATTATCTTTTCACAGCAGACAGCACATCAAAGTCCATCGAAATAATCACCAAATCACAATCTTGGAGACAGCTGTGTTGACAAGTAGAACAGAAGCCTTAAATTCTTCTGCTCTTCAAGATGTCAACGGATGTCAATGTCTTTAGTTCGGATCATGACACGGCAAAACCGCAGGACGCATCATTGACAGGCGTTGGTCATATCGCGTCAAAAGAACAAAAGCGCAGAGGCAGAAAAGGTGTTGGTGTTCTCACCTGGGTAGACTGATGTGTTGTTGTTGTCCATCTCATTCTTGGCAGTCCTGCACGTTATTTTGTCAGCTTCCACACTCTGGACTTCACAAGGCTGGCCTGAGGAGAAATCAAGTTTCTGTGACTGAAGTCGCGTCCCAATAACCTCACAATAGTCATTTTTCAATTTACACAAAAACATAAAGCTTATCTTAAAGATATAGTGCGTAACTTTTGTTGCCTCCATGAGGAATTCTGAGTAATTACAGCAATACTGTCTGTGCATCTACATGAGGTACTATAAATCTAACGTAGATCCTCATAACATATATTGTTCACTAGGTTTTACTTAGCTATAAAATGCTTATTTTTTATTAATTTCCTTTGCTGTCGTAGAATTTCTTAATTTGTCCTACTGTATTGAGGTTGAGAGATTAAGAATTAAATATATAGGAAGCAGCTCTGTCATATGATAATGGTGGGTAAATGTATTTTCTGTGATTTCTCTGGACGCTTACATTTACACTACTCTATCAGTCATTTCAATGTGGAATTGAAGGTCAGATAAAAACTCTTAAATTATATAAATCGATGTATTAAATCTTAGGCCTTTGTGTGTACTGTCATTTCATAGCATACTGTATTTTCTGCAATCTGTATCATACTGTTGTGAGGGTCATCTTTGCATTGTGAAACTGTACTGTGAAACGTGTACTGTAACTTACAACATGATAGATGGCTCAAGCAGTGTTACCAAAGATAAGAGCTTGTGTGTCACGGTCTGCTGAGTGTCTAAGCTTTCGGAGGTTTCTTTTGTCTGCTGCGTGACAACTCTGCGGTTGCCTTTTGTTTGTTGTGTCCTAAAGTATGAGCACATTCTGTAAAAGGGATTATCACCTTCGCATGCTAGTTTTGCACAGAGAGTTTCTGTTTTGTGTGAAGACGTACCACATTGATCGCCGAATGCTCAAGCCTTTGTAAAGTGTGAAAAACAATAACAGGAAAAGTTTTCATGGTGCTGGATACTGGCTAGAGCTGTAATTAAAGGTGTTGTCAGTGATTCTGGAGAACGCTCATGATACACTAGCTGTCTGTATTGTTTGTTTTATTGAAGAAAAAAAATCCATTGTTAATACATAGCCTAGGCTCTGTAAACTGACATGTTGCCAGCTAATGGTGGGCCCCCTTGTTTACATACCCTTTGTTTGCATACCAGTGTACAGAGCCTAGGCTGTGTATTAACACCAGATTACACACAGTTCACACAGGTAGGGATCTTGCGGTGATTTTCAGTGACAAGCTTTCTCCAGAATCGCCGACTCCAGTCCAATAAATAATGAGGATTTACCTCCAACGAGAACTCGCGCCGGGCGGTCGGTTTGGTCGAAGAAACGTCCGTGGACGGTCAACAGGGTTCCACCCAGCACGCTGCCCTTAGAAGGCGAGACTCCTGTCACCTCTAAAAACAAGAGATCAAGCAAAACATTTCACTGTAATAAGAATATCAATACTACAGAAGAGCTACTTCTGAAAAATGCCACAGTTATTGTGAACAAATGTCTTTCTATCTAACGTACCTGCATAGGTCTGAAACATGGAGAGTTTGCCCAAAGCTGACACCTTGTACAGTTTCTTATCTGCTAAACTCCTGGAGATTTGAAAGGTTGTTATAGTTTTTTATACAATAAGAGATGTTACAGATCTTTTTGAGACCATGAAGGTGTTTGTATGCAAATCTTAAACTGTAGTTAAAATGAAATTAGAATTTAATCAACATTTTCAACAATGTGCTTACCTTCCCCAGTCATTATCAATAATGTAACTCAAGTTCTGATGCCCTGTTGGAAACAAAACATAAATATTAAATGACCGTGTGTACAGTTTAAAAAAAACATATATAAAGAGAAGTTGCAACTGAACAACACCATCTTACCAACATAAGTCGAAGTCGGTTTGCAGCTCATGTATCCCCAATAAGATCGTTCATTGTTCAGTCGTAGCTCATATCTTTAGAAATATGAAAATAAAAACTTTGAATATGTACAAACTGTATGTGGGAATCATGAAGTAAGTCACATGACCGGAGCACAATTAGGCAGGAAGCAATAAAAGTTTGCCGGTGTCAACACACTCCCTCTCGCTACTTTGCTGTGTGCACCTCGGCTCTCCCCCTGTGCTGCCTAGCGATATAAGTTTCCTCTCTTAAACGGAGAGAACTGGGGCCAGTTCTGGCAGGTAATTCCGAGTGTTTTAACCACCTGTTTTATAACCTGTTGCGCTACTGCATTGTTTTTAGTTCATGTCCGTTTTATATCACCCGTTTTTATTGTATTGTTTCAGGTCACTGAACGTGACGAAGGGTTGCTGTGGCCAGTAAGAAGCCTCATTACGGGTAAACTAAGCACACATGTTTTTATTGTATTTTATTTACTTTTAGCCATGGTTTCTATAATATTATTTTTATATCATAGAGTGGAAGTCCCTCACCCCTCCTTCCTGTATTGCTGGGCCACAGGCAGGACTAGTGTGTATGTTGAGGCTACTCATACAAAGTAGGCTAATCTACATGGTGACAATATTTGCTGATTATATCATCGGGCTGGCAACTAATTGTACTTTGTTTTGTTCTTTTAAAAGGGACCAGGCCAGCCACTGTTTTCTACTGTTTTTTATATTTTCTTTATGTTTGTTTGTTTTATTTTGGTAGAACCCGTTAGTAGCTCTTATGGCTAGAATTTTGTGACTCAGATTACTCTCCTTCTACATTTCAGGGATCTCTGTACAAGGCTGGGCCCGTGGCGACACATGTCTAAGCTTTCTGTGGTGGGACTGCACGGTTTGACACTTTATGTATTGCTAAATGCACATTTCTTATTATTTACTTCTTATGTTACATATTTTGTAGATAGTGCATGTGTTTTCCCTTTTTGTTTGGTGTTGGCTTTTGTTGCTTTCGTTTCTTTTGTCCTCCACAGTGGCTATTCAGCGTGCACGCGCGGACCAGACCTTTTTATACCAAAAGGAGAGTAAGCTGTCATCGGAGACGTCTACTATTGCATCCCTCTCTTAAGAGGGTTTTAATCTATAGTATTCAATAAATAAGATATATTTTTGCACCAATTCATACCTCCATCTCATTGTTCATGTTAGGGGAAGATACATCGGTAAAAACGACACACTCATAGCTAATGTAAACGGGTTCCTCCTGCCCATCAAATTGGATGTGGCGTTGTCAGGCATATAAGGTAATATCTTACCTATGGTTACCACATGTACAACTGTACAAACTACCAACAGTTTTTATTAGTATTATATCAGTCTTATGTCACACAACTTAATCGCTTATGAGAATCCTCTTCAGCTGAAGGTGCTTTGAGACATTTTGAAACTTTAATTGATATTATTATTAGTAGTATAAGTGGTAGCAGTATATTAGCATAGTGCAGTTTTCTGTGTTTTTAATTGAATTTTGACTTCGAAAATGCAATCTATATCCAGGCAAACTACTCACAGTTCATCTGATTCAGGTTTCAGCATCTCACATGGCATCCCTCCCATGTAGGATCTGTAATCAACAAGATTATTTTCGTTGACTGATTACAAGAGTGTGAATCTAAAAGTCTACTTTTTGAAACGGGTGGTTAACGAGCAAGCAAATAAATATCTTCTGTAACTATATCATTCTTAGATTTGACCCTAAACAAGTAAATACATTTCAGTGAAAATTTAACTCATATGTCAGACTAGTGTCTATATATGGGATATTTGACAAAATATCGTTATGAAGCAGCCACAGCCAGAAATGTCCTTCATTTACAAAAATAAATTAGTCGAGATAGAGAAAACATTAAAGTAATATGAATATTGGAATATATATATATATATATATATGTTATGTATATCTATGTTTATTTAAATCTTATTTTCATACCTCAGAAATCTGGCGTTATTTCCGTTGGAGCTCTTGTCGGTGTTGCTTCCATACACGTCGGTCCAGATCATGCCTCGCATTGTCACCAAGGTGCCTGCAGGGATTTTCAAGTTAAATATATATATATTTAAAACTGGATTTAGTTTGTGTACTTAGCTCAGTTAAATTACTTTATTAGTCAATTACATTTAAATTTGTCTTTTCGCAAATCCCCTCTCCAGTTTCCACACTTCAGTGTACAGCCGCCCACCATAAGCAAATCAGAGTTAAGAAATGGTTGGGACCTATACATGTAATACCAGCCACCAACCACTAGTTTAACAAATAACACCCTCCTGTCCTGTCCTGTCCTGATCTGGGTATGAAGCTAAACTGGACTCTGGAGTGAAGTCAGTGCATTATATATACGTAAAATAATTGGTTACCTGGGAGACCACTTTGAGGAGTAAGGGAGGTGATGGTCGGCGTGCGCCACCAGACAGTCTGAGGAGAGTCACAGTAAAAACATAATAAGTAACAAACAGCACAGCAGGAACCGTGGGTTTTTCTTTATATGTCCATGGGTTTAACACATATTATGCTTAATAATTAGCGTTATTTATTTATTTTCTCCATTGCATTATATTCTTATGATGGTTCTGGAGAGTGTACACACTTGGACGTGGAAGTATGTATGGGAAAACGTGTGTATGCATATGTGTGTATGAATGTATAATATGTGTGCATAATAGTGTATGTATGTGTGGTTGTATTTATAATGAAAATGTTCATGAAGATGCATCAAACTAAATAAATTGTAAATACACGTGTCTGTGTATTGCTGCAAACTTACAAAGAAGCTGCAGGAGTAGTGTTTGTAGTGGCCGTTGCATATGTTGCTGTCGGGGATGGGATTACCATCCACACTGACATGGACCACATACTGACCATTCGGCATAGCTCTGTCATGGACAAAGGGTTAGGGTTAGGATTAGGGTTAAAACATTATATTAGTTCTTTCAGACAGTTACATTAATGTACTGTTAAAGTGTTATTATTATTTCTTTTTAAACTCTTTATTTATCAGTTTATAAAGATAAAAAAACACACACATATGTGTTGACATAAACAAATATGAACATAAATAAAAAAAAGTAGAAAAAAATAAAAATAAGATAATTTTTTTTAAGTACTGTTAAGTTGCTACCTGGTGTAACACATGATCTGGTCGCCGTGTGTTGAGTCTCTCTCCACGTCACAGGGGACGGAATGGCTGTCGGACACCAGTGTCACATGGTTACCAAATGAGTCGTCTTTTGGATTCAGCTGGAACTGGTTTTCCTGGGCAAAACCTATTAAAAATGTTTTTATTTTTTAAATATTTAGCATTTCAATTTAAAAAATCTGGACAAGGTAGTCGACAAACAGACAGGATGAGTTCTACAGAAGGATTCCTGAAAACGTAATGTAATGGAAATGTCCTCACGTTTTTCAACATATTTCCTTCAGTTGCGTCTCCTTAGCAATAGAGTATCGAACTAAAACATTTTTTCCCAATACTTCATTGGTTTATGACGCATACTGTGATTAAAGTGTCTTAGCTGACTTAGAAACAATATTCAAAGTTCTATAACAAGATTGAATCGTCATTATTTTGGAAAAAAAAAACTACTTGTAAGTTAACCTGTCTGAGGAATTCAATGTCTTACCGCTTCCCGAAATGGTAAGTCGCGTGGCTCCATTATAGCTTCCCCGATGTGGAGAGACGGAGTTGATGCGTTGAGCCCCTGAAACACATATGATACAATAATAAACAGAAGAGCCTATAGGCCCTGAGCAGGGCAGTGGGTTAGTGGTGACGCATGAGGTCACTGGGTCACTCTGTGACAGGTGTGTGCTGCCCAAAAGTGATTGCCTGCCAAAAAGTGATTTCAGTCAAATAAAAAAGGTATTTCAAAAGATATTTCAGCAAGTTGGATGGACTTGGTGGGCTGTAATCTGTCCCATATAACAGTTGTGAATGTACTCAAGTCCTTGATGAGCCAGAAATAACCTTTTAGTATAGAGAAAGGTAGGTTATATTATAAAGGCCAATTTGACTTGAATGAAAAAATCAATATGCTGGTAAAATAATGTTCATAAGGATGATCTCAAAGGAGATAGGCCTGATTTCTTAATTGTATAGAGAAGTGATCGATAAATCATGTCAATTACAGCAGTTTCAAACATGAACTAAAGGCTAGATCAAATCATGTAGGCTAGTCTATGACATTCTTTAAGATGTTTGAATTGGTGCATTTTTAGTAAACAAATGTAGATATTTTTTATAAAACGTTTTTCTAATCTAGCTTTACAAAATCCAGTGAGTTAGGCTACAGGTGCTGAAGCAAAAAGTGTTACTCAACTTTACCCTGTCTCCCCTAATATCATGACTGATCCATCACTGCAAACGTGATTTTGCGGTTACAAAAAAAAGTTAAAGTTTTAAATAGACATATAGGCCTAACTTAGCTATTACAACGGACATAACGTTATGCATATTAGCACATTATGACTGTTTTAACCTGATAAAACAGCTGTAGCCTACTACACATAGCCTATAACTGGACTGAAATCACTTTTCGCCAATACACCTGTGTCGCCGAGGCTACTCACCGCAGGTCCACAGCGCGGGGAGGAGGAAGAGGAGAACCGCCGGCTCCATCCTGGAGGTTTACCCGCGTGTCACTGCCTCAGCTGCGGTCTGCTGTCGTATGGGCTACGGTCCCGGTGTCTGGAAACGCTGGAACAATTAACAGCAAAGCGATATGTTAGAACAAGGTTTGTGAAATTAAATAAGTTTGTGAAGTACAAATAAGGGGGGAGAAGGTAGGCTACTTCAGCATGTTGTGATTGTTTTGATAATTCAATTGAGTTAGGCTATAGGCCTAGAGATGTAAATTAGCCACCGGTTATAATCTTGCATATTTGCATAAATGATCAAAAGGCCTATGCACTGTCCCTATTTTAAATAAATACATCTCGGATAAGTGATTTGAAAGAAAATCATTACAATCCATGAGTTGAAGATAATTTAACAACGAAAAAACACCATTTAGGAAAACGAAATCTCTATATATTTATCATAGAATTCTAGCCATGTTCTGGATAAATGTAGACTACTAAAATATGTAAGAACGTGAAGAAATAACATTTTCTTATATTTTATAATCAAAGATTTTAAAAATCTGAATAAAGCTCACCTCTGAAACGCGGTTTGCCAGTCAAACGTCTCAGTGGCTCATAAAGACAGCGTCCGTCTGTCTGAGTGAGTGATGCAGCAAAGTGCACCGAGTCTTTATAAACTCAAGGTCCCGCCTCTCTCACCTGAGGCAGGGAGGAGCGGGCCAATCAGCTCAACCCCTCAACTCCATGGTCCATGGTTTACCTTTCAATTTGTTGTGAAATCATTTCAGAGAGTAACACTGAGTCAGAAAAATTTGTCAGTGTCATGTCGCCCTACAGAAGCTACATGTAAATCACATCTTTGGTTGAGAAAAAGAGGGAAAATAAGTTTTATTAAAAAATAAAAATAAATCGATTTGTCAGTGACACTTGTTCTGCCGCTCAAAGTCATTTGAAAATAAAACTAATCATTGATTAAATGCAAATATGAGCAGCAGGACCCGTGAACATTTTGCACTAACATGGAGAAATCAAACACAACAGTCTTTTGATTACAGTGGCTACGAGGGACCTTTTGAATATTTCTAAAACAGTCTTATTTTTCCTCTGGTGATCATATATGACATGCAACAGCAAATGAGACTATCAGTGCAAAGAATGCTATTTTCATATAGTTTTTCTTAATGCCTTTGGCTGGGAACGATCACCCAGGAACTACAGCTTTTGTCCAAAAGGGTATTATTTTGTGAAACAAGCTGTCGTTTTGATTTGCATCTCATTGTAATGCCAAGTGAAGCTAATATTTTAGTTTTTAGTTTTTTAATTTTGCCCAAGTGCTGTAGACCAGCTTTACTTGCAGTTGCATAGTTATAGTGGATTATGTTAAAGTGGTGCTCATGTTTAATGTCTGCGTATCATATATCAAACTCAACATGTAAAAACAGTAGGAATATGAATAAAAAGTGGATGTGATATTTGTAAACGTGGCCATAAATCATACAGTATAAAAGACAAAACAAATAAACATTGTTCAATGGGTGTACAAGATGTACAAGGAACATATCGTGTTACGCTATGGTGCAATGCAACTCAATAACCTCTTAATGAATCACTGCACCTTTGTGATGGTTCAAATGTTCTGCTGAAGCAATGCCAGTCAGAGTTATTTCCAGTTTCAAGTTACAGTGCGTGCAAGCATACTGTCTTTGCAATTGTCGAAAAAATAAATAAAATTAAAAATATCATAATGACCAATTTCTTAAAGGTGGATTAAGCATTTCTGGAGAACGCATGTTGTCCAAATCAGTTTTTGTCAAAATCAATGAATATCCCCTCATGACCCACTACCTGTCCCTATGTGTGTGGTCTGGAAAAGAAAAATCTAGTGTTAATACACTGCCTAGCTTCTGTAAATTGGTTTGTAAACAAAGGGTACACAAAGGGGGTCCACCGTACAAAATGCCTGTTTACAGGGCCTAGGCTGTGTATTGACACTGGACTGACACAGTATACGGACAGGTAGCGGATTGTGAGGAGATATTCACTGATTTTTGACAAAAAGTGATTTTGAAAACAAGATTTCTCCAGATTTCACAGACTCCACCTTTAAATCAAGTTTGACATAATCCAACAACAAAGAAATAGCGGACAAAGATGGCAGGTATATCATTATTTTGGGTTTCTTACAAAACATAAAGTGCACTTTGGTGAATGTGCAGTATATGCTCCTAATACAGGGAGGGCAGGCCGAATATCTATCTAGATTAATGTGATTTTATCTCAATTTTCTGCCGATCCAATTTTTATGGGTGGAGACTTTAACCTGGTTAGCGATCCTGCAGTAGATAGATCTAGCCGCCCACTCACATCTGATAGATCACTCTCGGTAGCATTTAAAGAATTAACTGAATCTCTGGCAATGTTTGACATACGTATGCATGTAGTGAATCCTTGTTTGGGAATATACATTCTATTCTCATGCTCATAACTCACACGCCTACTACTCAAGGACTGATTACTTACTTTTATCTCAAAATATAGTAGAGAGTGTGATTGACAGCAAAATACACAATATTATTATTTCAGACCCCACCCCTTTGTCAGCCCTCCTCTCTCTCTCTCTCTCTCTCTCTCTCTCTCTCTCTCTCTCTCTCTCTCTCTCTCTCTCTCAGAACAGGAGATTTAACAACTCTTTACTCAAGGATGAAGAGTTTGTGTTCATGTTGAAAGAGAAAACAAAAGAGTTTATTAAGGTTAATCTAACTTCAGTGCCCTCAATACAAATAGTATGGGAAGCATTTAAGGTTACCTGTAGAGGATGGATTATTATTAGCTATGCCACAGCCAAGAAGAAAAGAATGCTGATGAAGAAAAACAGTTTAACTTCAGAGCTTAAGACATTAGAATCACAGCATATGCGGGATCCTAAGAATATAAGATTAAAAAATGAAATGATGATCAGTAAGGTAGAATTACAATCAATCATACATGAGGAGACAGCATTTGCACTATTTAGACTTTGTCGTACATACTTTGGAAATGGAGACAAAGCAGGCAAAAGCCTTAAGGTTAAAACGACTACAAAATCGTCAGTCAATTTCACATACAGCTCCGGTAAAAATTAAGAGACCAGTCTGGATTTTTCTTAAATCTACATCTCTACATTTCTTAATGGAAATGAAATGTTGTCAGTAGTTTGTAGAATAAAACCAAATGTTCACTAAACGTATGCCCATACATAGTAAAACGAGAGACACTGAATATTTGGAATGGTCTCTTAATTTTTTCCAGAGCTCCATTATGTAAATGCACTAGTGAGGCCATCTATGAGCAAACACAAATGAATACAGCTTTCAGAGAATATTATTCAAAGCTTTATCAGACAGAAGGTCCCATAAACGAGAAAGAAATGGAATCTTTCATTCGGGACATCTCCCTACCAACTTTAAAAGAAGAGGAGAGAGAAAGTTGTGAGGCACCTGTTACATCAAGTGTTATTTTTGTCCACACCTTTTATGTGCAAATACAAAATTGTTTATGAATTGTGCAAAATATGGCACATGATTCTTACATGTGTTTTGAACAGGGAATGCCACAGTATAGCCCCTAAAATGTAATAATAACTTGATGAGTACTGTTTTCAGGTGCTAAAGTATACGGTGCCTCAGAAACAAGTAGATTCTTGTGCCAATAAACGTGTGTAATGAAACTGTGCAGCTCAGGAATGTTCCATGTGCCACCTTCTTTCTACACAAAGTTAAGCCAGGAAAGTTTACTGTGCTAGCTACTGTCTACACACCATTAAGGTCAGGAATGTTTACTGTGCCACCTACTTACTACACAACATTAACCAAACAACACAGAGAGAACACGCGACCCAAAGACCATAAAAGGTTTTTTTTTCAATACTATGCATGAATCAATATACTATTAATGTACCATGACATGATGCTGTACAGATGGGACTCAAGACTGTCACAGTGTTAATTTACCATCACACTCATGAGTCGAATCATTTCCTGTATTAAGAAAAATACCAACTGATCATCAGTCATGCTGCGGTGATTTCATCTAGAGTCTAAAGTTAGAGATTTGTCACCCTAAGCACTCTCCACAAAGCAATAAAGAAAACAGTCATCTCTCAAACTAACATGTTCTTTCTCCTTTGTCTCACAGGTCAGGTGTAGGCTACCTGTGTGCAGTGGTGGACAGTAATGACAATGTACTTCCTTGAGTACATTTTTGGAGTATTTTTATTGTACTTGAGTATCTGTTTTTTTTCTCTAAATTATGACATTTCTCTGCACTACATTTGGAAGACGAACATCGCACTTTTGATTCCTAATTTCTAGGAAGCTTGTCGTCACTCGTTACTTTCAAGCTAAGCAAAGCTTTGAAGTCAGCTGTTTTACCTCGAACAAAACAACACATATGCTTTCAAGTACCTTCTGTCCAACATCAAAATTAAAAGCACGTTGAGGTACAGTATACCTACAGTATATTTTTTCTCTCCATATAAATATTTTAAATTAAGTTTTCCAATGTTGTCACAATTGGAGATTTTATACAAGGAACGATGATTAAGATGTTATTTTACACCATAAGCACCTCCATAAATGTGTGTCAATATTTGACAAGGAGTATTGATACTTGACATACTGTAGGTACTGGGGTTGAGTACTTTGTCCACCATTGCTTGTGTGACTATTGACCATTTGTTTGTCTTCCCGCAACAGCTGTGTAGAGCAGGGAGGTTTTGAATAGCTTTACATCCATTAAACAAATACTATCTTCTTTTGTTTTGAAGCGTAGTCAGGCAGAAGGACCGATGCTTATAACACATAATCACATCAGGAAGCAGATGAGGTGAGGCACAGATCTGATTAGCAGAGAGTGAGAGACATACAGAGAGGGGAGGAAAACTCTGCCACTTTAGCAGCCTCATCTGGCAGTGACAGATACCTGTTTAATGCAAGACAGCAGGTGAATAGGGGTAACATTTTAACTTATAGATATCAATGGAACTTTTTCATTTGATTACTTTCATTAAAATAATAATTTTTTGTGTTACAATTTTTCCAGAAATGTGATTAATAGATATGACAATACTGTAGAAGTGCAAAACTAAATATCTAGAATTCTACATGTTGAATAAAGCGAGATTTAACATATTTGTTCTATTCATATTTGATCCATTCTCTCCCTACTGTATGTTTATACTGGACAACTTTTAATGTTTCAACTGTTATGTCTAATTTGATATGAAATACATGTGCATCAGTGTGTTCTTGAACTGCCAGATTAAAGCTATATCAAATCCGGTGCTGAATTCCCCACTCTAGGAATTAAGATGTGGTCTGAGTTTATATCAAACGAGTTGTTTTTATTTATTTCTGAAGTTAAATAGTTAATTATCACAGCCATGTGCAATATTGAGGAAATACGCTTTTGTTTGCTTCAATTAACAAGAGATGGAAAAAAGGTCCAACAACGTGGTAAGCGGAGATACTATACCAAAAAAACGACCACACACAGGGACCTACTGTATGCACAAACACACGTGCAGACACACACACACAAACACACACACACTCTTTCTCACGCATCCCCACATACCAAACAATAACCTCTGACGTCCTAAATCTGTCACTGTCATGTATTATTGTAATGAACTGACAAAGTGACATGTTCTTGCCAAAAGTCTGTAATCATCTCAGTCTGAGATAAAGGTTCATTTAGCAGAAATGTTGTGCAGCAGGCTCGGGCAGTGACGCGAGAGAATCTGTGTATTTGGCAC
Source organism: Ammodytes marinus (assembly GCF_949987685.1). Taxonomy (NCBI): domain Eukaryota; kingdom Metazoa; phylum Chordata; class Actinopteri; order Uranoscopiformes; family Ammodytidae; genus Ammodytes; species Ammodytes marinus. Next base: position 6,618,785 of record NC_137221.1, on the reverse strand, counting down.
AACTTCGTCAGAGTACAGAGAAATGCCTAAAAAGGAAAATTACAAAACTGCAGCAGCATTGACCCAAACATGAGATGAACTTGACCACGGCTATGGGTTTTATTTTCATGTGGAAATAACTTTTTCATAAAGTGAAAGTTATTCCCCCAAGAAAAGAAAATATTTGGCATAATATAAAAATATGAATTCTATTTATTTATTTTTATATTAAAGGGATCATACTAACTTTCTTTTACTATAAATCAATGCATTTGCATATACTTTTATTAAAAAAAATTGTTTTGTCGACATTACATTTTATGTGTTAAGTGTATCCCTAGCCTGTATTGATAAAAAAATAATATTTTCAAAGGGGAGAACTAGAAATGGTTGAGTTTCTACATTAGAATAACCAATACCCTGCCTATGAAATATATAACAAATACAATCTTAAACGTATCTATTTAGAAATGCACCACTTCTCAGAAAGGGAACTAAACATACTGCAATAGTCTCTGCAGCAACTTTGAAAGTATTTACCGCAACACATTTCTCTGTCCTCGTGTTACACCCTGAAGAACATAGAGTCCAAGAGTGATTGACATTTCTGTATTATTATATATATATTTTTTAGCACAGTTGACTCATTGTGCTGTCTGATGAGGTATGTCGGCATTTTTTGTGGTTTGTACAAGGAAATCAATTAAAGGTCAAACATCTCTTTCGCAGTGAAACTTTATTCTTCTTGTTCTTCCAAAAACTGCAGCGTAACAAACTAAAATCAATATGAAAACGCACGATACAAAATAAAAAATAACACTTCAGCATTGCTCACGATGAGAACAAACATCAGTTTCGGATTTTAAATCGTGGATCTACGGTGAGTAAAAAAGTTTCTAGGCCGTGGGGAGGGGAATGGTCTCATTCACAAGGTTGCGTGTTGAGCTAAGAAAGCTCTGATTCTCTGCAGGAGCTCTTTCTTCACACTGTCTGGAACCAGCGCTGAAAGGGAGAGAAAGAGAAAGACATTTTGAACACACATTCAGTGGGGAAATCAAGAGAAACAGCTGCTGTTTGTGATGCAATACATGTTATAATGGCTTTCAGTATTCTTGGTGGCGATAGTGTGGCGGGGTCAAGCTCACACGTGTCACAAACATAGCTGCCAAAATCAATCGGTCTCCCCACACCCACACTGTCAGAGCCCAACATCAAGGCCATCTCACGCATCACATCCACAATAGCACAGGACAACACACACCCACTCAACTGCCACTTCACCATTCAGCCCTCTGGACGCAGGTACAGGTCCCTGTTGTGCAGGAAAGGTTTGGTATGGCAAAAGCGTGGTGCCTGCAGCCATAGCAGCACTTAACAAAATGCCAAGTTAAAAACACCCCAGTCCCACACTGTTTACATATTCTGTCTGCATGTTATTTCTGTTGTGTTTGTTGTCCATCTGTTTATTGTCTGTCTGCGTGCGACCCATAACTGTACTGTGAAGTGAAAAAGAATTTCCTCTTGGGGACAATAAAGTCTTAAGTCTTATTCAATGCCTTTTAAGACTTGTTTAAGGATCTGCTGGAGGAATTGGGTACAAGCTGGCACCTCTGATCTGTGACGAACACAAGAGGTAAAAGACCTTACAGTCTGAGGCACATTAAAACCCAGAGTGTAGGCTACTCCTTGCAGCTCCTGTGTTTCTAGCGCCATCCTGTGTTGCTCGGAGGATATTGCATTGTAATTGTAATACTTTCCAAAAAGATTGAAAGAAATGTTCAAATCTGCTTGTTGTTGTGTTAGATGCTGAGCTTGTCACAGTAAGTGTTAATTCTGGTGACAATTGAAGCGGAGTAATTTTCAGGCGATTACACTTGAGCCGAACTACATCATATTATTATATTATATTCATTTAATTATTGCAAAGAACATTCTCTGCATGTCCCATATGAAGTTGTTGTGTTCCTACCTCTGCCTTTTGGTGTGACTTCTGTGACCAGGTCCTCCACTGTGACATGCTCCAGGCCCTTCTCTTTGATCACATCTGGACAAGTGCGTGCGTGCACACACACACACGCACGCACACACACACACACACACACACACACACACACACACACACACACACACACACACACACACACACACACACACAGTAAATAACTTCCAATTTCATGACAAAACATAATTTAATATGTACTCTACAGTATTATATTCTTTACGAAGAACTACTTACAACTTCAATATGATGTTTATATATATTTTTTCATATACACAATATTATGAAGGAGACATCTCACACACACACACACACACACACACACACACACACACACACACACACACACACACACACACACACACACACACACACACACACACACACACACACACACACACACACACACACACACAATACCTTTGCAGTGTGCTTTCAGCTGATCCTTCCACCCACACTCCACCAGCTTCGCCCTGAGTAATTCTTTCAACCTGCGGCCACACATTTAGATTTTAGACATTATCAATACTATCTCAGTAGCTCACTCGAAACTAAAAAATCACCACGGAGAAATAAAACAAGGCTTTCTTACCGCTCCCGTTCCCCCATTTCTATGAGCTTCTGGTTAATTGCAGCCCTCATCTGTGAATCTTTGCTCATTGTCCGACTGGAAACACAAAACACAAACGGCGTCAATTCGGATTCAACGATTTAAGTGAAAATTCACCAAATAATGTTTTATTTCGCCTAGCTATCAGGTGGACGGTACCTTTTCTTTTTTTGTTGTCGGGATGGATCAGCTGGGGAACACACAGTCCCACCCCAAAACCGTACCGTCCAAAACAAACTGAAAAAGCTGAATAGTTCCGCTTTGATTTTAAATAATTTGACTACAAAACCAGTGAGAGATATATTACTGCTGGTCATTGAAATAGCCTTTACAAACAAGAGAACAGCAAAAAAAAAAAAAAAAAATGTACCGGCAGACCAGACTTTAGGAATTTAATTACAAACAAGAGAACAGCAAAACAATTACATTTATATTTATTTATTTGTATTGCTTTTATGTGGTTATAAAATGCATCGTATTTAATGAGGCCTATACCGATTATGATATTGTTGTTTCACGATTTAAAACTTCAATAACAAAAAAATTAACAATATTATGACAACACACTTCATTTTATCTATGTATTAATACGTTCTATTTTATTTTATTTACCATTTTTAGCCTAAAAATATACAGATGACTGTTAATATTGCCTGAGGAAACCAGTACAAAATTTGTTTTCTGTCAACTGTTTAAAACAGGTCTATATGCCTATTCAAATAAATAAAACAAATGATATTTAGTGAGGATATTAAAGGGTTAAATAAACAAATACAGTGAGGATATTAGATGGTTAAGGAAGACTAATTAAAATAGTTTATTATATTAAAAAACTGAACAGAAACTTTTAAAGAGAATATACCTAAAGAACTCAAACTCCCATGAGCACCCGGGCGGTTCACGTCCGCCGTCAAAATGACTCCGTATTGCGCCTCAACAACCGGATACGTGTGACTCCTTTCAGCATCTTGCTTCACAGGCTGTGACCAACTTGACAACAAAAGCCCAAACCCCACTCATATTTTGAGATAAAGAAATGGCCTCGTCCAACTATTCCCTGAAGGTGAACAGGGATTTGCTGGACCCAAACTTTGAAAGTTACCGGTTATCTCTGGACGCCATACCGACGTACAATGTGGAGCTGGATGCAGGTGAGACCAAACAGACAAACTTCTAGTGCAGTTAGCTTAGCACTGATTCATGACTGTTCCACTTCTGTCCAAGTTTGGTTATAGGGTTCCTACATACGCTCAACAAGTCTTAAAATGTACTGAATAAGTTCATTAAAAACAAGGCTTTTAATGGTATTAAAATGTCTGAAATCGATTCATGCACGTGTCTTATAAATGCTAAAAATGACATGGGGAACAGGATTTAATCAACAATTTTTTTTTCTCCTGATGCAATTTACAAATACAAACTGTAGCATCTATGTTTTTATATTGTTTACAATTGCCTCTTATATTAACATCACAGATCAGTATGGTATGATGATATTGAAATTTTGCAACAATCCAGGTGACACATTTTTGGCCTTTTTGTTGTGTAGACGTAGACATGAAAAAAAAAGCCATACCAAATAAAAAATCGATTATATTTTTAAAAAATTCAACACCAAAGAGTCAGTTAGTTTGTGAAAAATTCACAAGGAGGCAATGCATTTAATATTGAAGTTGAATTTTGCTGGAATGACTTGCTGTTCCTTCTATTCTGCAGGGGGGGAGGGATTTGTAGGATTTGCAGAGCCTGCAGTTGGTTTAAAAATATATATTTGCTCTACATGTAATTCTTAATATTGAATAATTCTATCATCATACCTCAACTAAATAATTTTGAGACATCTGCAACCAAACGTAAGACTAGAATATTCAACAACAGTGAATCAGTAACTTTTAAGGAAGCTTTCTAACTTCAAACAGTGTTCCAGGGATCCAATTTTCCTGTGAGGAACGATTGTTTATTCACTCATGAGAATATACCTTAGAACATTTTCACTTCTCCGACACACACAAAGTTACATAGTGCACCTTTTAATGTATAAAAGTAGTTGTAGTACTTTTATGGTCCTTCTTATACAATATTATACTGTAGTATTTTCATGCCTCCTTTCTTTCTGACCTTTTGCTCTTTCACCTGTATGATGCAGCTGTGGAGGAGGTGAAGTTGAAGGACACCCAGTACACTCTGGAGCACATGCGAGCGTTTGGCATGTACAACTACCTCCACTTAGACCCGTGGTACGACGACAGCGTTCTGTTTGTGGACTGCAAAGGACGGGTCCTCAGCCTCAACGTCACACTGGTAACTCTTTATACTTTTTTAAGGTTTTTCTTATATTCATGTGTTTGTTTTCTGGTCACATATCAGCCTGTTTGTTGTATTTTATCGATCAAAATCACTTTAAAAAAAAAAAAAAAATCAGTGAATGTCCCCTCACAATCTGCTACCTGTCCGTACTGTGTGTTCGCTTAAAAAGGAATCCAGAGTTAATACACAGCCTAGGTTCTGTAAACGGGCATGTTGCTTGCTAAAATAGGGCCCTCTTACATACTTTTTGTACATACCAGTTTACAGAGCCTAGGATGTGTATTAAAAACACCAGCTTGTCTTTTTCCAACACACACACACACACACACACACACACACACACACACACACACACACACACACACACACACACACACACACACACACACACACACACACACACACACACACACACACACACACACACCATGGAAGCGGATTGTGAGGAGATATTCACGGAATTTGACGAAAAATTATTTTGAAAACAAGTGTTCTCCAAAATCCCTCACTCCACCTTTGTAAACAAATGGTTGTGATTCTGATGATGTTGAGACATAGTGGGGGTTGTTGGTGGACTTCAATACCTCTGACACACCTTTAGGTGGCGACCAAATACTTGTGTTAAAGCAGCAGCAGCAGCCTAGGATGCATTTCTGGCAGGTGATGTCAAGAGAGAAAATAATCTTTGCAAACATCTCTTGCTTCTTAGTAGTCTCTAGTCTAGAGGTTAGTATTACATTAGTATTTGATGAAAAACAGGACTTTTTATTCTTATTCTAACTTTTGTCTATTGTAAAAAATCAGCAGCACAGAAGTTCTAGATTTTGAATGAGCCCTTTTACGTCTGTGGTGATCACATAATTGCCTCAAGGTCCTACACTTGGTTTTTGTGACAAGGAGCAAAATCAGCCCATGACCTTTTCATACGAGTTCTTCTTCAATGTCTTCTTCTATGATTTACTGTGATTAGCGATAATTGGTGCAGCAGCGTCCATGTTTTTTTTTTCTCATTATGTCTAAACTGACCTGGACAATGATCATCAGACTATAACTCCCCTGTGCACTTGAAAATTCTAATTACAATCATCATCTGATAATAATCGTCCCTGTCTCACAAGGCTTTTGCGAACATTTGTGTCACTCGGTGCATTGTACAGAGGTGATGACTCACTCACTCACTCACTCACTCACTCACTCACTCACTCACTCACTCACTCACTCACTCACTCACTCACTCACTCACTCACTCACTCACTCACTCACTCACTCACTCACACACACACACACACACACACACACACACACACACTCACACACAAACACTCTTCTAATACAAAAATGATGTCAAAGGTGCACCGCGCATTAGACAGCGATATGACATGCAGAGTCACGCACACCATGGCAACAACAGGGCAGCTGCTATTTAGTAGTCGGCCCTGTTTTAAAAGCCTGTTGCTTCACGGAATGAGTAAAAATTCATACAAGAGTAGAAATGAGTATCCGCCTGCTACTATCAAGGCTCTCAGAGGCCTCAATCTCGCGTGACAGTTGTTCATTTGTTCCGTGAATCGAATTCTCCCCACTTTTTTTATTGTCTTTTAAATGCAACAATTTGTCTGCCAGTTTTCACTCTTTGTTTTAGTATCTGTTAAATTCGATCTAATTTTCTTAATTTTTAATGTAGTTTTACGCCCCCTGTAAAGCACTTTGAATTGCCATGTGTCTGAATTGTGCCCACCTAAAGTTAAGATTAGATGGGGAGGCTGTTGTGAAGTAGGGTAGGGCGGTCGTCCTCTGGGTTGCAGGGTCGGTGGTTTGATCCCCCGTCTCCCCGCCACATGTTGAAGTGTCCCTGGGCAAAGAGACACTGAACCCCAAAATTGCTCCCGATAGATAGCTAGCACCCTGCGTGGTAGCTGCTGCTATCGGTGTATGAATGTGTGTGTGTGTGTGTGTGTGTGTGAATTGGTGAATGTGTACAAAAACAATGTAAAGCGCTTTGGGTCTGTGAAAAAACAAGGGCCATATAAGTGGAGTCTAATTACCATTCAAAAACATCAGCAAAAACACATGACAAATGCAACATAAGTTAGGAATGAATGAGGTTTTTCAGCTACAAAGTAAGAAATATGAGCGAAGTCTGGAAATGGTCTTTAGCTGAAAAAGCTTGTGTTGTCCTTCAGGTTCTATGTTAAAAGCATCTTCCTGTGATCTTATTAACCGTAAGACCATCAGGAAAAATAATGTTTTGGTGTGTGTGTGTGTGTGTGTGTGTGTGTTTTCTCTCTAGGATTAGAGTGGACCATTCAATATGGCAGCAGTGCCCTCTCTCAAATCAAATCAAATCAGTTTTATTTATATAGCCCAAAATTACAAATAAATTTGTCTCGGTGGACTTTACATTTCATACAATATGATATATGATACAATATGATACAATATGATACAATATGACACCCTGCCCTTACACCCTTAGCTCGGCTGAGAAAAAACTCCCAGTAAAAACCCTTTACCGGGAATAAAAAAAATTGAAGAAATCTCAGGGAGAGTCGACAGAGTAAGGGATCCCTCTCCCAGGACGGACATACTGCAATAGATGTCATAAGTAGAGAAAATCACGAAGGAATTTGATCATTGACCAGGTGATTACATGGTAATACTAAGTAAAGTGCGAATAGTGTGGATGCAGGAAGACTTCAGATGCAGCCAGAGGATCCACACCGTCTCGTCTCCACCAGGGAAAAGTAAGGTTTCCATCGCCGGGATTACATCCCACGTCTCCAGGTGGCGCCCTTGACCACTGCACATCATTCGCGTTGATGGTCCAATTCTCAGATAAAACCGGAGGGGGGACCAGATCCACACCGTCTCGTCACGACCAAGGGAAACTGGAAGAGGACAGACAGGCAACCAATGAGCAAGGCAAAAATGAATTTATAAAGATTGAACAAGCAAGCGAGTAGAAAGAGTACTATCCTGATGTGAAGCAATAGCAAACGGGGAGCATCCATTCCTAGGACAGCTGATTCCACACAGAACTCGGAGTCAGTCGAGTAGCATGGAGAGTGCTTGGTAGACGGAGGGAGAGAACCCCCGGGGCAACGCTCAACCAATCATGGAAGATAAACAAAAGAGAACAAATGTCAGAGAAATGGTATCAGTTATGCAATTAGCGTCGGCAGGACAATTCTCAGTGGGAGGACAGCCGGTACTCAGGCCCAGACAAACCGAGACCGAGGCAGCTCCTCAGGGTGATAATAATAACGCTATAACAATGCGAACACAATTAACATTAAAATTACATTGATCACACTCTACCGTTCCCCATCGACACACAATCGGCGCCAGCCCCCCAGACCCAGAGCCTGCCCCCCAGCACCCCGCCCCCAGAGAGCACGCCCCAGTGCGGCACTAGTCCAGAGGAGGACCGGGGCCATAGATAGAGAATAGAGTATAGAATAGGGAAATAGCCAAATACACCGCTGCCACGAGGAGCAACCACTGCCGAATCCCCCGGAGGGGCGGCCCGTACAGCCCCACTCAGGCCCGCCGGACCGGCCATGCCCAGCCCACGAGGCAAGGCCAGAGGTGCCAGGCACAAAGGGCGCGACGCATCCGCCGCCGCCGTCGGCACACCCAGAGCTAGGAAGGGCCGGAGGAGCACCGACGCCGGGCAGCGAAACACAGACGCCAACAGCGACGCCACAGGGCTGACCGCCAGGCAGGGGTAGATGATTAAAACAGTTTAAAAACAGTTAAAACGCAAATTGCATAGATTGCTTCTATCACCCGCGTCAAACGATTAAAAACATCGCAGTACCCACCTACCAGTGCACCAATTACACAATCTGCACCCGATGCCCCATTTCCACCCTACCCAACGGTCCAGTCAGGCAGTGGCACGGCGCCACTGCAGACGCCTGAGCACGCACCCCGACACCACCACCCCCCCGGCCACCCCCAGCCCAGGGCACACCAACGACAGCGGCAGGCAGCGCCGCCGCCCCAGCGCCCCACCCCCAGCCCAACCCCGTCAGCCGACACGACCACCCAGCCAAGCCCCGGAGGCCGCCGCGACCGCCTGTCCAGAGGCAAGGCATGGTCCCACCCCCAGCAGCGGTGCCCACGTCAGACGCCAATTTGCCCCAGCCCGAGCGGCCAGGACAGCCCACCGGAACAGCACAAGACCGGCACCTACCCCGGAGCAAACTCCCCCCCAGCAGAGGCTAGAGAACCGACCCCAGACAGGGTGACCCGCCACCGACCGCGCGCCAGCAGAGAGGTGGACGAGCGCTAACCAAAGGTTAATTCAAAGAGATAAGTCTTAAGTTTAGATTTGAACACCTCGATAGACTCAGATTGTCTGATCTCTATCGGGAGTGTGTTCCATAAGGAAGGAGCTCGATACGAGAAAGCCCTGCTGCCGGCAGCTTTCTTAACTCTGGGGACAGACAGGAGCTCTGCAGTCGTAGACCGTAGTGCCCGTGATGGGGCATATCGCGCAACTAGAACAGACAAATATGAAGGTGCAAGCCCATTTAATGCCTTATAGGTCAATAGCAGCACCTTAAAGTCGGATCTGACATGGACCGGAAGCCAGTGGAGCGACGCAAGAACGGGGGTGATGTGGTCATATTTTCTAGTTCTGGTCAAAAGCCTCGCCGCAGCATTTTGTACCTTTTGTAAGCTTCGAGTACTTGCCCTGGGCAACCCAGACAGTAGTACATTACAATAGTCAAGCCGAGAAGATACAAAGGCGTGTATTAATATTTCCGCATCAGCCATGGACAGACTGGATCGTATTTTTGATATGTTCCGTAAGTGAAAAAACGCAGTTTTGGTAATCTCTTTGATGTGTTGATCAAAGGACAGGTTGGAGTCGAACTTAACACCAAGATTTCTTGCTGTTAAGCTTTGAGAGATAACGCAATTGTCGGAATTAATTGTCAGTTGCTCAAGCTGATTTCTAACGTGTGCGGGACCGATTAATAACAATTCAGTTTTTTCTGAATTTAAGAGCAGAAAGTTTTGCGACATCCAGCTTTTAACAGCGGATAGGCAGGCCTCTAAATTAGCGATTTGAGTAACATCATTAACTTTTACCGGGACATAGAGCTGAGTATCATCCGCATAGCAGTGAAAATTGACCCCGAAGCTACGAATAATGTTACCAATCGGAGAAATATACAAAGAGAAAAGCAGAGGTCCAAGAACAGATCCTTGAGGTACTCCGTATTTCACGTCAGTGAATATGGATGTACTGTTGTTGTAGGAGACACACTGAGTTCTACCGGATAGGTATGATTTCAGCCAATCGTGGGCCGGCCCTGTAAAGCCAAACAGGTTTTCCAGACGATCCAGGAGTATGACATGGTCGATGGTGTCAAATGCTGCACTGAGGTCCAACAATAGAAGCACCGAGGCCGTATTGGAGTCCATCATCAACAGAGTATCATTAACTACTTTAGTGAGCGCGGTTTCAGTCGAGTGACGTGCCCTAAAGGCAGACTGAAATGGTTCAAAAAGTTGATTACTAGTCAAGTGATCCGAGAGCTGTTGAGCCACTACACGTTCTAGTATTTTGGATAAAAAAGGCAAATTTGACACTGGGCGATAATTACTCAGATCATCAGGATCCAAATTGGGTTTCTTGAGAAGGGGTTTCACCACAGCAGCCTTAAAGGAAGTGGGAACAGTACCAGTCATTAATGAAAGGTTGACAACATCATGTATTGTAGGACCCAGGGTTTGCCAGAGTTCTTTGAACAATTTGGCAGGCAAGGGATCAAGGAGGCAGGTCGTTGGTTTTGAGTTTTTGACTATTTGAGTCAGTTCTTCATACGGAACAGGCTCAAAGTTATTAAATAAACCGATATTACGCTTACACGCAGCTATCGTGCAATTCGTTGTACCAAAGGAACTGATTTGGTTTCTGATATTTGTAATTTTACTATCAAAATAGTCAATAAAATTTTGCGCGGTGTGGATTGAGCGATTTGATGATTGCGGTTTTTTTGTAAGTTTGGCAACAGTGTCAAATAAAAATTTTGGATTACTCTTATTCCTATTAATAAGAGAAGAGTAATAGGCCTTCTTTGCTACATTCAGAGCACGCTTGTAGATTGAGACGCTATCTCTCCAAGGCCGGTAAGTGGACTCTTGTTTTGATTTTCTCCATCTTTGTTCGAATCTCCTGCAGTCATTTTTCAGAGCTCGAGTGTGGTCCGTAAACCAGGGAGAAGCCCTCATCGTTCGTCTGGTTTTTGTAGAGAGAGGTGCCACAGAATCCAGGCTTTGAACTCCTCTGTAGTTCAAAGCCTGGTCTTATTAAGTGTCTCTGTTGGAGTCGTGAGTCTAGTGAGTCATGTCTGCAGAATGCTCCGACTGACTAATGTAGTTTCACAGTTTTAACCACAGACAAAATCCATTCTGTACCTTTTTGTGTTGCTTTTCTCCAATACCAGTGCTCAAACAATTTGTTCGATCGACACACACACACACACACACACACACACACACACACACACACACACACACACACACACACACACACACACACACACACACACACACACACACACACACACACACACACACACACACGCGAGTACATTGTGTACAAGAGTTAAATGCAGCTTCTTGGTTAATGATTTCCTTTTCACGCAAAAAAAAATCATTATTATCTATTTTTTTTACTGATTTGTCAAATAGGACATTTCGTTGCTATTTTTTTTGGGAGTCTGACAAAACAGGCAATTTTAAGACGTCACCTATAAGGGTTGAAATTTTTTTGTAATAGCCATTTTTGTTTTTCGCTATGTTTATCCAATTCATAGTCCAAATTAATATGTTTAATCAGAAAAACAATTATTTTATCCGTACCCACCAGCTCAGTTAAATTCGCTCTATGCTGCAGACATGGATTGATGGATGGAGTCAAACGTAGCTTAGATAGTTTTAGTAAAGGTTAAGTTTGTGACATTTCTTTCATACCGTATTGACTGTGTTGTGAATGCAGGACACGGCCCTAGGGAAACCCAGAGAGGTCTACCGTATAACCGATGACTGCGGCCGCTGTGAGAACCGTCTGTGTGCGTCTCTGAGCCTCACCTCAGCCACATGGGCCGCCCTGTCCGACGGCGCCGGTCGATTGTCCCTCCTACGCACCGGCAAGAGGGGAGACGGCAACGTTATGAAGTGGGAAGTAAGTAGAAATATATAAATATATATATTTTTGTCAGATAAAAAAATATTAGGCTTTGATAGAATATTAAGTAAGTTGCAATGTAATCTACAAGTTAATGTCAAGGTAAAAGGGGCATTACTGAACCATTACCTTATATTGACCTGTATTGGTCACTTGAAGGTGCTCCGAGGAACTTTCAATAATTGTTATTTCTTGCACCCCATTTGGACAAAAGCGGTACTGTTTTAACTAAGCCAGCTCTAGTTCCTGGGTGAGCGTTACCCATGACAAAGGCATTAAGAAAAACTTTATAGAAATAGCATTCTTTGCACTGATGGTCTCGTTTGCTGTTACATGTAATGTATGATCATCAGAGGAAAAATGAGACAGAAATATATTACAGAAATATTTAAAAGTTCCTTCTAGCACCTTTTCTATTTTTGTATTGTACACACACACACACACACACACACACACACACACACACACACACACACACACACACACACACACACACACACACACACACACACACACACACACACACACACACACACACACACACACACACACACACACACACACACACACACACACACACACACACACACACACACACACACACACACACACACACACACACACACACACACACACAAATGGATCACATGTTGGCTATTGTGGTATTGTTTGAAATCACATTTTCCAATAAAAATACTTCTGGGGAAAAAAAAAAAAAAAAAAGATAATGGCTAAACTAAATTGTATTTGTTGATTATGTCCCCGTAGCCTCTGTTCAGTGAAGACACGTCTGAGCCCTTCACAGTCCTCCACAGTGTCTCCCACGTGGAGGCCGGAGCACACAGCCTGGAGGTTCTGCTGCTGCGCGTCCAGAAAGACCCAGAGGAGACCAAGGGCAGCGGCTTCTCTGTGTCTCTGGAGTGGATCACTGTAGCCAACAACGCAGCACAGGGTGGGTGGGCCAATCAATCAACTGCTTTAGATATCAGTAATTGAGCGTTAAAAGGTGGAGTCGGCAATTCTGGAGAGCGCTTGTGATCTGCTTCTCATGATCTGCTACCTGTGGGCTACATGCAAAAAATAATAATCAGGTTTGAATGCACAGCCTAGGCTCTGTAAAACTGGTATGTTAACAATGTGTATGTAAACAAAGTGGGCCCACCATAGCAAACAACTTGCACATTTATGAACACTGGATTTTATCTCTAGTACGGACAGGTAGCGGATCGTGAGGAGATATTCACTGATTTTGATAAAGTTGATTTTGACAACAAGCGTTCTCCAGAATCCACCCAATAAGAACAACAACACAAGAAAGCGTGTCACAAATAATTAGGCCTGAACTAGGACATTTTTAAGCCTTTCACTTTAACTTTTTTTAAAAAAACTATTCAGAAGATGAACAAAAAAATCTGTGTTAATTAAAATGTAGGAAGTGAGTCAGAGTCCACCGTTAATGAAGTTTAATTATTTTGTCTTTGGTTTAATGAATTTACTCTGAACCAAACAAAGGCAAGAAGGATTTTCATTAAAGTTCTTGGCACTCTCTGAAAAAGACTCTCCGCCTAATGATAAAAAGATCGGAAATACCAAAGAAAGCAAAACGCCTCCTTTGGAGAGTCCCTTACTCATCTAGTTAGATCTATATATTGCTGTCCCTTTGAACATCTGCCACGCTGTAAAATAATCTTTTGTTTTGGTTGTTAAATGTCTCCATGTTTGATCAAATCTACACTTGTATAATAGTAATGAGCTTTTGCTCGGTCCTCACTTTGAAAGTAGTTTTATCAGCCACTGAATTTCACTGCAGAGGGGAATAAAGTTTGTCGTACAATATGTTTTAATTTGGGGCATCAATGGGATCAGTATATATGTAGAGTTTTCTTAAAAGACTATTTAATCAATATTTGTGAACAAAAAACATGAAACCGCAGTTTTTCTACATTTCAGAGCAAATAAGTGACTTTGTCCTTATACTATACTGTTAAAACCACTGCTGCAATGAGCTTCTTAGTAATTTGATTAAATTTTTTTTTATTTTTATCAGTCAGTGATATTGTAATAAGTAGATAGAAAAAAATAAACTTTGTGCAATAGAAACAATTTTCCAGTTGAAAAATAAAAAGGAAATGCCAATTCCAGTTGCCATAAAACTAGAGCAATAAATGCAAAAAAATGCACATTATACAGACACAGTCTGCAGACCAGTTGTGTTTTGTTTCAAAGAGCTAATAGTTGATGGACTAAAAGACTGTATATTCCTCCGTGAAGGTCAAAGCTCTACCCTGATGTTCGCGGCTCTCACATTAAAAACCTGTCGTTTGTGTCAATCCTATCGATCTCGGTCAAAGTTTAATGGGAGAACCAGATTACTTTCACACATTTCTCACTATAACCCCAATACTGTATGTTCAAGTTCAAATTCAAACAACTTTATTGATCCCAGAGGGCGATTCAGTTTAAACAGTCCACACACACTCTACAAACATTACATTTTGTATTCCACCATACAGGTCAGGAGAAGGCGTATGCGGTTAAGAAGAGGAGGGTCCTTAGGGGGAAGTCGGTGCCTCACTACGCGGCGCTGGAGCCCCAGGGGAAGGGGCTGATGGTGGCTTCAGAGAAACCCTTTGTCTTCACTCACGTGGACGGGCGGCCGGTGGAGGTGCCTGACCCCGAGCCTATGGAAGTGGACAAACAAGGTGGGTCAGAGGAATCGGTCAAACATACACTACTATAAAGGCATTACTGTGGATACTAGGGATTTCCCTACTTTACCAGGTATTTTCTTTCAAAACATTTATCTTATTAAATGGACTCCAGGGCTTTTCCCTGTTTTTTCACAGACCCATCGCGCTTTACATTGTTTTGTACACAGTCACACAAACACATTCATACACCGATAGCAGCAGCTACCACGCAGGGTGCAAGCTAACTATCGGAACAATTTAGGGTTCAGTGTCTTGCCCAGGCACACTTTGACATGTGGTGGGGAGATGGGGGATCGAACCACCAACCCTGCAACCCAGTGGACGACCACCCTACCTGCTTCGCCACAGAACAGTCCATGATAATAATACTGTATATCTTGATTTTTATATTATATTTTAGTTCTATTTGGGTCTCCACTAACTCCTTAGAAAAAATATTGGCAAATTCTGCTGCTAACTGCTCACCAGATGGTTGCTAACTTTGCCTGTGTCTTTTTGATGATGGGAAGGTGTTATATGCTAGCCTGGAAATCCTGACCCTGATATCTTGAACGATAGAGGGTCTGGCGACGATCAATAGTAATTTCCAACTCTAGGGGCGGCTCCTACTCGTGCATTTCAAATGCCACTGCACGCAGTTGGATAGCACTACAACCAATCAGAGCGATGCACAAGTGACGTAAGCCCCGTTCGTTTAGCGAACAGCTGTTAAACTGTTCAATTAAACGTTTGCCGTTGTCGGTCGGCAAAACAGAACATTCCACTTACTTGCTAGTGAAAGCTATGAGTCCCGTCTTCCAATTCGTTAAGGGTCGAGGCCATGGACCTATAAAGAAATGGACAGCGGACTGAAAACCGTTGGAACGTTGAAGCCATTCATTCCTCTGAAAGCTGCTCATTGGCGCAGGGCAACCATACAGGAAGTATTCCTTCCGCGGTACACGGTGCCAACACGCCCCTAAACCGTGACGCGCAGTGCACGTTTCACTGACGTTCTTGGATGAAGAAAGCAGTGTAACAGTCTAATATGTCCATGCCGTAAACTAAGCTGAAGCTAAGCGGAGACGAGCACAGTTGTATTGTTTATCTACCATGGAAGTATACATTACATATCCCCGATGATTCTCTGTATGTAATCGTAAAATAACATCCCGTTGTTGTTAAGTAATATAGTGATTCACAAGTTCTAAACGAAGACTCCTCCTGCCATCAGGGCAGCACTATTAGCTAATGTAAGCTAAACCAGCTAGTGGGTTAGCGCTGTTTTCGTAGCGTGTGCTGTTAAGTAGTGAGCAAAGTTCTTAGTGCTCTATTGAAATAAAGCAAACAAATGTTCAAATGCCAAAGTGAGCTTTTTAAAGTTTAATTATAAGACCGAATGTGTGGTTGTCAAAGCAATTGCCTAATCAGAATGGGAACAGCAACGAAGTTGGAGTAGCCTATACCAACATAATTAATTACAATACACAACATTGTTAACTGTCATACGTAACAAGCAACTGCAAATTAAAAACCAACGTAACTGAAATGGTTATATTACACTAACAATGTTATAAAAATTACGTAGGACTCCCATAATCATTCAATTAATCAATACATCCGTGCCTGTTACAGGCATTTGATGTGTTTTGGTGTTTTCCACACCATGGGTAGCGCAAATGGCATAGTACCCTTAGAGATTATTAGAGCTCATCAGCACAGCTGGAGGTGATAGTGAGGCTGCCGCTGGATGAGCAACTAGTTTTTGTACATGATCCCGTAATGCACCCATCCTTTGCCTATGGATCTTTTGAATAAATGGATCAATATATGGTGAATCGCAATGATCGCAAGCAGAGGAACGTGAGAGTTGAGCTCACGCGACTAACAGCTGAACCAGTCTACAAATCCCTCGGCGAGTAATGTTAAAAAGTCACATGCCTAAAATCATCAACGTCCTTCATGTTAAGTAAAAGGAAAAACCTCAGACACGAGAAGTTAATGGAGCCTCGCACTGAAAGAGTCATGGACCTATAAAGAAACACTGAGCCCTCTCGGAGGCCGGAGCAGAAAACCGAAACATTTGTTTCACTACGACTCTATTCAGCTGGCCACGGCTGCCCACCCCTCCTCCTCCCGCGAAAACAAACTGAAAGACGTTGAAAGCCGTTGGGCTAATAAAACGCTTGAGGTGGCGTTTTTAGATGAGAAAACTTCAGTTTTATTAGTACATGGTCTAAAGATAAGTATGAGCCTATGATTGATATCCAGAAAAAATTTGCGGAGACACAATCTTGTTCGCCGTTGTATTGGGGTGGACGGGAAAATCTGCCTCTGGGCTCCATGGAAAATAAGCTCCCCATTCACAGCATGCAGTACTAATGGGTTGGCCACTAGTCCATGCTGGTTGCTCGGAGAAGGCAGCATCCTGGGGGCCTGGTCGAGGCCAAAGCAGTCTCAAACTCACACAACATATCCGCAGCCATCTTTGATGTTTACTATCACAGCTTCGACGTCGCATGCACGTCACTGTCGTCATCCGGTTACGTCCTCCCCAGAGCACCATATAAAGGGCTCTGGCGCGCCCATATTAGATAGAACCAATTGAAACGTTATACCAGATTTCTGGTAGTCTTGATAAGCTTCAACGGAGCGTCTCCAGACCAACACGCGCAGCAAATTTAATTTGCCAGCGCCTAGTGGCAGGTCTGGGAATGCCAGGCTAGTTATATGCGGTCAAAAGAGCTAAAAGAAACCCAACTTTTTTTTTGCAAAGATGATAATTATCTCTTCACTGTGAGCTAAGCCCCTTTCACATGACACTTTTTCATTTCAGCCATTGTAATTATAACACCACTGATTAGTATGTTGAAATATATAATTAAGGCAAATTAATATAATTAATTTTTAAAGAGGCAAAAATAATCCAAGGGTAGGCTGTGGAATAAGATATTAAAATTGATAAACCCAAGTAGATGGTAAGAAATACAAACATAGTAGTTATCATGGGGCCACTGCATTATGAAAAGTATCGGCACCTTTTTCCTTCAGGGGGGTGTCCTGACGTACACCAATTAAACAAATAATCATTCTATTGTAGCTGCAAGTGAATATGATTCTAATGCTCATTTTCAAAGAATACAGTGCAATTAGAGTTCTGTGGTCTTCACCTAGTAAGTATAATTATACATTTTATTTGTGAACGACTTCACAGGCTCATGTAAGACGATAAGCACACACTGAAGGCCCAGGTCACCCGTAGTTCCTAACCTTGTAGTTTCTGTCTGAATCAAAATATTTAGTTTAAAAAAAAAAGTCATTAATTCACAGAATCAGAAGTTTTGACAGGTCTTGGTATTAATCAAATTTAAAGGTGCAGTGTGTAGATTTTGTTGGCATTTTTCAGAACAGACTTGGTAGAAAATGGAATATCATATATTCATAGGTGTGTTTTTAAATCATGTGTAATTGCTTGAGAAAACTAGAGGCAGTGGTGGATGATGCCACTTCTTCCGCTCGTTGCCTTGAAGAGGCAGGAATGGATTACTGGACTGTTGTCATAGAAACGTTTGAGCAGGAATATCAGAGCAGGGTCCCTGGCAGATAGATGGATAAGCAGATGATAGATAGACACATTCGGTGTTTCATCCCTGAAGGGGAGATTATTGTTGCCGTAGAAAATAATAACGATAAGTTTGAGTAATCCGTATCCAAGATCATATTGTAGATATACGTTTCCGGTCGTAGTGGATTGAAGTGTCTGTGTAGTTTAGGTAGTGAATGCATGAGAACTGGGGATTTATGTTTAGGACTTTTACTGATAAATATTATTATTTGTTAATATATTTGTTATTTAGTCGGTTAAGTTTGATTGTTGCCCTGGCTTTATGTCTGTGTTTGTGTCTATAACCATAACATGGGACTGGTTCTCAAACGACGGCCAGAACTTTTCTTGAATTCTAAAAAGCATTCTGTTTGAACTGAACCAAACATTCGTATCCAACTGTTTTCCATTCCTTTTCTTGCTTTTGTTCTCGGTTAGACTCACAATCTCTAAAGAAACAGACCAACAGCCAGCCTCCTTTTTAAATGACCCAGACACCGTGTGTGTGTGTGTGTGTGTGTGTCTGTGTGTGTCTGTGTGTTGTTGATGGTGCAGAAGCAGAATAATGGCAGCTTTTTGGCCAATCCTTTTATCAGCGCGGCCTTTTCCCTTTGAAAGGCAGAAGTGGATTAAATGTCAAGAGAGGCGCGTCTTCAAACAGGCCTGTAAGTGATGAGAGAGGGAAAGGGGGCAGGAGGGAGGAAGGTGACTTGATAGTGCACTGGTGGAGAAATGCACAAAGTATGTATATAAACTGCTGATAAAGTGTCCAACTCACTGCTTGGAACGGTCTCTTAAATATTATTTAAATACTCACAAAAAACTGTCTGTATTAGCCTGCAGTATTACACAATATCACACTCGTAAAGAAAACAAAAATCCAAAAATGATGCATTCATAATTATAGTACTTTTGGCATACTAACCGTTTTTTTTTTTTTTTTTGTGACAATCTAAGTAATATTTAAGAGCATTTTCCAAACTAGTCAGTTGGACACTTCCTCAGCAGTATATGTTTGTGAATTTCTTGGCTATGGTTCATTTTTGTAATTAGGTAGAGTGAGATTGGAGAGCTCAGTGGAGAGGTGAGGAGAAGATTTTGAAATGAAATGGAGGATTTGGCAGGTCACCTTACATCCGTCTCATTTAGTTTTTTTTTCTTTGTTGATTCAGTGGAACAACAAAAGGTGATAATGAGCCGCAAAGCCCTGCCAGATGTACGAAGCAGGGCCTGTTGGTTTTGGAGCATTCTAATTGGACCAATTTTAGTGCTGAGGCTTTGCCAGTAATCTCACTTTGAGTATTTTATACCACAGTCCCTATAGAGTTCTCTAATAGGAGTTTTGTGTTTGTGAGGAAACTGGGCTCAGAGTTGTGTGTGAATCACATGACCTAACTAGTGGTAATCTTTCCCATCTTTCTAAAATATCCTCCAAAGTTCTTTTTTATTTATTTATGTCATCATAAAGCTGTAACTCCTGAATCAAACCTTAATGATTAATGTTGTTTAACTTTCTTTAGAAAAATATCCGGTTTGATGGGAAAACAAAGTGTACTCACTGTTCAGAACATGGTTGTGGTCAGAAGAAGTTATAAGAACATGGCTCTAGCAACCTTTCATATAAAAACATACTAGACGGTTATCTTTCAAACAAGTTTGGATTCTTTTGTGGTTCCGAGCTGGGGAAATTAGGTGGGCACTAGAGCAATGGGGGGCAGTTTATTCTGTATGTATTTTTTTAATGCTCGGTGGCAACATTACATGAAGGATGCAAGAACTGTTGCCTGAAAGAAAATAATATATGAATCTCTCTCTTCTGATCAGCAATGGATGAAAAGGACTTTGTTGACCAAAGAAGGATTCAATTGGATTTTATTTAGAAAGTCTGCTATTCTGGAGAGTGAAAGTTGCTATTTTGCTATTCTACGGTGGGCTACCTTTGTTTAACCCATTGATGACTATGGCAATCTAGGATGCATGTCCTTAATGCCTGAGGGTTTTCTGAAAAAATAGTACGAATTGTCAAGTCTACCAAAACCTTAATATCTAAGCCTGTGTAGCACATAGAAACATGAAATAAAATACATTTAAAAGTTAAGGTTCACAGGTTTTATTTAAACATGCTCCCTTAGCGCTTACAAACCAACACATTTTTCTAAAAATCGTCAATTAGATGGGGGAGAAAAAAAATTAAAATAATATAAAATATTTAAAAATAATGTGCTAAATGAGGTTATAATCCTGCTTCCTTTTAGCATGGATAGTAGTGACTGAGTGTGTAGTGGAAGGATAAAGATAGACAGATATAGGAAGGAGGAGATGGCTTCATTTTATAATTTAGTTCAGTTATCACTGGCACCATACATCCAACTTCCTAGTACACAGAGGCGGATCTAGAAAAATATTCATGGGGTGGCAAGAGGGTGGCAGGAGATTTTAAGGGGTTGCAACCTGTGGCGGATGTATATACAGTATGCCGATTTAATTAAAGCCATATAAATAAATATTTACTTGGGAAAGCCCCCACATTTAGATATGTTGACTAAATAACATAATACTTAATGTATTGTAGCACGAATGAAGCCTTACATTTAAACATAAAAGGTGTCAGACAAAATGTTAAAGATTATTATTACTGAATAATTACTACATTACCTGCCTCACAACAAACACCTGCACGAATACACCAGCATGGGGCTCAAAATCTATGCAAATAGGGCTGCAATAAGTACTTAGTTAACAGTGAGTCTTTGGTATTTGTCTGTGTTAATATGAGATACTCCCATCAGATGTCAATCATCAGTCTAACTTGAGTGCAAATATCAAGTTATTCAAATATTCTAGTAATTTACATACAATACAGATAAAATCATTCATATAAATATTGCGTGGCATTTTCCTATGTTTGGTCACAAACAGTGACCTGTTAAACACACTGTAAATGGGAAGAGGTTCAGTAATGTCCAACACAGAAATAGGCCTACTGGTTATTATGAGCAATTGATAAGCACGACCTAAGACTTGAGAATTAGGAAGTATCCTTATACAAAGGCCTATAGATACAATTAAACAAAATAATTAATGAATTTCAAGGGTGTAGGTTATGATTAAACCTTGGTTTAGGACACTATTTAAATGGAGGGTGTGGGGGTGCCCCCCCTGAAATTTTTGAGCATTCATCACTTCCTTTCCTGCATTCTGGTGAATTTGTTTGCATCAAGTTTATGTAAAGTAATTGACAACATTTAGGTTCCCAGTGACAAAAATAGAATCAAATACAATGCAGTAATATCATGCATTCATTGCTTTCAAATATTTATTCTACTCTATTGTTAAAAAAAATTGGTTTAGACTGTAAAAAAAGAAGAAGTGATTATTCACGTCTATCATTGAGAATGTAGTGGCTGGTGGTATTTTACTTACCTGCAATCTTCAAACTTTCAAAAATAATAAAGTGCAAAATGAGGTTTTAATCCTCATGTACTTCCTTTAAACTACTAGTGACTGAGTGTGTGGTGGACAGAGGGATGAAGAGATAGCTTTATTTTATAATTTAGCTTTTTGATTTGTGAGAGTGATCATCGCTGGCTTTAGACTGACTCCCGCCGTCTGCTCCGTGAGGCTCGAGCCCTTCAGCTGAGCGAACAGCTGTCCAGCGCGGAGATGAAAACTGAAACTTAACTATCCTGTCCTGCCTGGGCTGACTTAAAGGAATACTTCACCCATACGGAACAGGCGTTCTATCATTATAAAATCACTATTATAATATAATGAATGAGGTTTTTCTTCCCTCTGTCTTCCCTTGGCCCAGCAGTCCTGTTAATCCTAGCCCTTACTGTGATGTCACAGTAAGGAAAATGTAGGGTTAGACAGTGAGACCATAAAACACTCTTTCTAACTTTTCTCAGGCTAAGATGAACCAATTTCAATTTTTTTTGCACACTTATACTAAATAGGATCTCAGAATTCACTACACCTTCATATTCCCACCGGTGAAGTAGGTCTTTAAGGTGGAGCAACCAAATATAAATTAATAAATATTGTACTAAACTGTAATGAGTTGGGACAATATTACCTGGCTGCATTCACTTGCAGTCGGACATTTGAAACTCGCGCTCGTAAATGTCTCTTTAACAGCCAGAAATACATTTATTTTATCAGACATCTGTGAACTGATAGCGATACTGTATGTTACAGGGATAGAAGGCGCGCTGCTGTTCATGAATTATCCATAAAGGCTTTTAACAAACATGGCCGCCTCCACTTCAGCCTCACTCAACGGTGTACATCTGTTCCGCCAACTGTGACAAATGAATTACATTCTTTACATTTTTAACACTTAATTTTAAAGAATTTTCCATTTATTAGACAAAACATTGACATAAGCTATCGTCACAGCCGGGTATAAAAAATACGTGAAGATGAGGAATACAAGGCGGAAACTAAACGTGACAAATTATTTTTTGTTTCATTAAAGTGTATAGGTGTGTGCATTGACTACTAAAATAATGACTGGATTGCAGATCACTGCATGTTAACAGGTGGAGGTGCTTAATCAGACATAATAGAAATTTGTCTTGTTCACAATGTGGGCAATGGTGAGAACAGATATGTTAAGGAGTGGAAAGGCAACTTTCAATGTTTGTGAGAACGGTTTATAAAGGAAAGAGTTGGGTGCCGATGCCTGTACTAACCCAGCATTCACAACTGTTATTTTTTACACTTCAGTTAATTCTTCAGATATTATTTCACAACTCTAAATCACTCAGAGCGAATCTCCTCTGATGCCGCACACACAACCCTTTACATTTTTATTAATTGAATAATTGAAAAGTGGGGACAGAGAGTCTGACAACACATTCAAATTCTCAAAATATTTCCACTGGTGTCGTGAAAACACTACCGCTTTTGTCCAAAAGTGCAGCTAGAATCAAGATAACCTGAAAGTTCCTCGTAGCCACTTCAAGTAAAAGCAGCAGCTCATGAGAAAATGCCTCATTTACCATTGCAATATTGAGATATGCTTTTCAAGAAAACATCCTGAACCAGCACTTTGCTTAGGACGCTGCCAAAAACAGTTAACGCGTTCCTTGGCCCATAGCCTAACAGTGCACTAAATTTGATTGAAAGCTGTTAAAAGGTTTTGTAATATCATTCTCACCAGCAGGTAAACACATACTCTGACCCATCTTGCAGAGTTGATACGCGACAGATGATTTGATGTCACCGGTTTGCGTATAATGTAAATATTAAGCTTATGAAAGACATGAAAACATAATTTCTCAATGAGCTTTTACTATGAGTGATCTGGTCTGACCTGGACACAATTTATCAAACAACAATGCTTTTTTTAGTTAAGAGAGTTTGAGTACTGTATTAGTTTGTCTCCGCACTTCGGACTGATTTGATTTAGGCTTAAAGCTATGTGATCTGAATGGCCTTTTGATGTATTTAAATCAAAATCTGGGCACAGCTACTGTGTGTGTTCAGACCAATATATATGCAAAATGGATACTTGCCATTTGACGTATTCATTTTAATTCTATAGAGTGCTTTCTGTAGTGCAATGCGCAATCTGAAAACAATTCATTACCGGAATGATTGCTTTTGAAAAGTGAATTACTTCAGGAGAAATTTATGGGACGGACTCAGCTGGACTGGATTTTTTTTACAGCGCCACACTGTAGGTTATAATGTCATGTTGTGCAGGAGAATTGGTTTAATAGCTTGACTGTGAGCGAGCCCTCGTAGTCATCCCTAGTGGAATTATACTCATTCATCCGCGGTTTACCAAATGAATATTCAGCAGTAATTCCCTTTTCAATTCCTGCACTGTATCAGTCAGATGTTTTATGCTTGGCTATTTAACAGCTTGCACATAAACTTAAAGGTGCACTATGCAGTTTCAGGGGAGAGGGATTTCTTTACATTTGCACAGCCTGCAGTTAGTTAACAAAATGTTTTTACTCTACATGGAATTCTTAGTATTTAATAATTATATCATCATAAATCAAAACGGAATTATCTTAAGGCACCCGGAGCTAAAGGTAAGACTAGCATATATATGTGGGCCCTGCTGCTGTAAACAACAACGGTGAAACATTTACTTTTCAGGTAGCTTTCTAACCTTAAACAGTGTTCTAGGGATGAAATTTTCCTGTGAGGAAAGTTTGTTTATTCAGTTATAAGAATATACCTTACAAAATGTACACTTATCTGACAAAAAGTTACATAGTTCACCTTAAAGCACCATATATTTGTCTTTTGTTTTTATTTATTTTTTGAGTTTCATGCAATCAGTAGGCCTATAATATATGTGAACAGGTGACTGTGTCGTAGTCAGAACATAGGAAGGGAACCTGTCACTTCACACAGGGAGCGCAAGGGGACGCCGCGGAGCCAGGCGACAACGCGAGTGGAATGTTGCGTGCCGTCTGAAACGGCCTTTACATCAATTCCTTGTTATTGACTTATTTATTGTATTAATAGTATTTCATTTGTCTTTTATTTGAATTCAGATCCCATATACTTCTGGCAGCAGACAGCGGAGGACGTGACGGTGTGTTTGCGTTTGCCCGAGGGCATCACCAAAGAGCAGGTGCATTTCAAACTGACCTCAGAGGAGATCCGTGTTGCCGTAGAGGGTTTCCCTGTGTTACTGGAAGGCCGGCTGTACGCGCCCGTAGACCCCGAGGCCTCCGCATGGATCCTCAAGAATGACAAAAGGTTTGAATCCTTCAAACAAAGTAGATTTTTTGAAATTCTTGGATTTCAGTGACCCATAATAATACTAATAATACCTTTATGTATAGCACCTTTTAAAAACAATAGTTTACAAACAAACGCACATACAAATCAAATACACATCAAATCAACTCGCATACCTTTTTATAGGGATCTATATATATATATATATATATATATATACACTCTCTCTCTCTCTCACCGGCCACTTTATTAGGTACGGCGGTTAATTTTCTTGTTAATACATACCAATGACATGTCAGCAACTCAATGCATTTAGGCATGTATACCTGGACGGGACGACTTATTGAGTTGTGCCGTCCAATATTTTGTTTGGTCACCATTATTTTCCAGCACTGCCTTAACCCTCTTGGGCATGGAGTTCACCAGAGCTTCACAGGTTGCCACTGGAATCTTCTTCCACTCATTTATGACAACATCACAGAGCTGGTGGATATTAGAGACCTTGCGCTACTCCACCTTCCAATTGAGGATGCCCCAAAGATGCTCAATAGGGTTTGGGTCTGGAGACATGCTTGGGCAGTCCATAACCTTTACCTTCAGCTTCTTTAGCAAGGCAGTGGTCGTCTTGGAGGTGTGTTTGGGGTCGTTATCATGTTGGAATACGGTCCTGCGGCCCAGTTTCCAAAGGCAGGGGATTATGCTCTCATGCCACAGTACATGTTGGCATTCAATGAACTGTAGCTCCCCAGTGCTGGCAGCACTCATGCAGCCCCAGACCATGACACTCCCTCCACCATACTTGACTGTAGGCAAGACACACTTGTCTTTGTACTACTCACCTGGTTGCCACCACACAACGCTTGACACCATCTGAACAAAATACGTTTATCTTGGTCTCATCAGACCACAGAGATGGTTCCAGTGATTCATGTCCTTAGTCTACTTGTCTACAGATGTGCATCATCTTTAGAATAGGTTTCCTTCTGGGATGACACCATGCAGACCAGTATGATGCAGTGCGGCATATGGTCTGAGCTCTGACAGCTTGACCCCCCACCCCTTCATGCCCTGCAGCAATGCTGGCAGCACTCATAGGTCTATTTTCCAAAGCCAACCTCTGGATATGACGCTGAGCATGTGCACTTAACCTTTGTAAACTGGACTGCAGGGCAGTATTCCAACATGATAACGACCCCAAAAACACCTCAAAGACGACCACTGCATTGCTTAAGAAGCTGAGGGTAAAAGTGATGGACTGGCCAAGCATGTCTCCATACCTAAACCCTATTGAGCATCTATTGGGCATCCTCAAATGGAAGATGGAGGAGCGTAAGGTCTCTAATATCCAACAGCTCCGTGATGTTGTCATGAATGAGTGGAAGAGGATTCCAGTGGTAACCTGTGAAGCTCTGGTGAACTCCATGCCCGCAAGGGTTAAGGCAGTGCTGCTAAATGTGGGTCCCGATCTTCAAAGGCCCTGAACAATGCCATTCTAAAAAAAGAAATAATTGACTGGCTCATGGTAGGCCCCTGACCCTTGCAAGCAGATCAGGGACCTGCGCATGACTAAGGCATGTATGCGGGAGAGTAAGCAGGAGCAAGCCGACATTGAATTGAACTGTTGGCGAAAATAAACGCAGCAATGTTTCTATGGGGATATTTAGCTGTACAGATATAAGTGCTGGCAAAGCTAGAACAGTTTAAGGGTGTATTCACACTGGGAAAGTCCGCTAGTTCACTTGCTTTGGTCCAGACCAAATAGAGTTTAGATTTTTTTTGTTTGGTGTGGTCCACTTTCATATTGCCCCTTTTGCAAGTGAACCAGCATCACGAAGCAAAACCACACGTGATCTGAGGTCATTCATTCATTGGACAGACATTCTGGGGTGGAGAGAAGCAGGTAAAACGAAGTAAAAACTGCGAAATATATAACTGATACGATATGGGGTTAAAAATAATAAATAAATAAATAAATAGGCCAACATCTAGCCTATAAATAAAATTTAAAAAAACATCAAATTAGTGTTGTTTCATATGGTTATAATATGTAGGCCTGTGTCAATGTGTGGCTTGTAGCCTATACGATGTGAAACATAATATTTACTGTATTTTTGCTGCTGGACGCGCGGCTCGCGAGGAATAGGCTCAAGCTGACACAGCTGAATTAGCCGTGTGTCAGCTGGGTGTGAGTTCGGCGCGGCTCAGCTCCAAACTGACACAGGGGTAGTATTGACGGTACCGTAACATGGGATGCAAAGTAAAAACACGCACTTCATACAAAGCGCAGCGTGAACCTGTTGTCACTGTGCGGAAGACGCTCCCCTCTCCTTCATCTGATCGCTGAACACATCAGCATGTTTACGCGTCCTGTCTATCAAATGTAATATATTCGCTCGGGGCTCCCGGTCAAACCACAACTAATCTTCCTAACAATGGCGACAACAACACTTTCCTATAATGTGAAGCTGACAGCGATTTATTAAAAAAGAAAAGGCACTGTGCTTCCTGCAATTGGGTCGGATCGAGTCCGGCCAAATTCACACCACAAACGAACTGCAGCAGAGTACGTTTTGAAGCGCATCGAGACCACCTCTTCAACTGGGTCTCGGAGCGTTTGTTTGGTCCGCCCCCGAGTGCGATTGCTGTATTCACACCTGTCTGAAAGATGCGCACCGAAGGCGGAAGTGCATTTGAGTTCGTTTCAACTGAACTAAACACGGCATGTGTGAATACACCCTAAGACTCCACATCACTGTGGCAACACAACCTATCTATCCGCTCAGACAGCACAAAGAAAAGTCTGATGAATACATGAGTGATGGCCCCTGCAAGTTTCAATAAGTTTAAATAGGTGCCGCACTGTTACTGTCTTTGAAATGCATTTAGTCATTTTAAGGGGAAAACACATTGTATTTATTATTTATCAACTATTGAGTTATTTTTCAAACTGCATGCTAGTGTAGGCCAACAAGATTTTTTTCACAATTTTCAATGCTGCTTTATTTTTATGTTTTAAATTGGGAAATACATGTTCCAAAACGACCAATAACCTCTGTATTTAAAAAGAAATCGAGCAAGTAGGCTAATAATAACCATTAATGAAGTATAGGCTATCGCATCACTGTAGGCCTATTGTCCACAATAATCACAGCCCCACATCCAAAAAGGAACTTTAAAAAGTTGAATTTGCACTTGATGTGCATACACAAGTGCATAGTCTATTATTTGTATTTAGTGTGTCTGCATAATATTGCACCAAAACAGTAGAAGTTTTCTTTAATTGTGTTTTGTACTGTCTGCATGTTTGCACAAACATTTTACCTGCACATAGCAAACAAAATTGCACAACTGTAAGGTAAGTGTCTGTTGTATTTTTGTATTCAAATAAACAGTTGTTTATTTCTATAGTGCGCATTGGCATCTTTGAGCAAAATACCCCCAAAATATCTGCTGCGGTGCCTCCTGTGACCCTGGCCAGTGACCACCTTGACTAAGACATTTTCTGTGGGTAACACTGGTAAAAGTGATGATTTGGTCATTCATCAAATTAAATATTGTGGAGTTGTCTGGCTCAGAGAGCCATGTGTATTGTAAGACCGCCTTTCAGAGGGCCCATCAGGACTTTTTGTATAGGGGCCCAGAATTTGGTGACCACACAAAATATTGACACTTGGGGCTCAATTTGGACATTTTCACCTAGGGGTGTACTCACTTTTGTTGCCAGCACTTTAGACATTAATGGCTCTGTGTCGAGTTATTTTGAGGGGAAAGTACATTTCTACTGTTATATAAGCTGTACACTGACTACTTTACATTGTATCAACGTGTCATTTCTTCAGTGTTGTCCCATGAAAAGATATAATGAATTATTTGAAGAAATGCGAGGGGTGTACTCACTTTTGTGAGATACTGTATACACCCACATCATATTAATGGTGAAAAAAAGAAGATGGAGAAGCTTTCAAGGAAAAACTTTTCTTTTTAACTTATTATTATTATTATTATTATTATTATTATTATTATTATTATTATTATTATTATTATTATTATTATTATTATTATTATTATTATTATTATTATTATTATTATTATTATTATTATTATTATTATTATTATTATTAAATTAACCAGCAACTCTAGGGAACAGCTTCCATTGCTTTCTTTCCAACCAAATATCAACACCATAGATCTCAGGTACTGTATTTGGCCTGCAATGTACATACTTTAGCAGGGATTTAAGATACTTGGGACATTGAGAATAGTTACAGTCACCATCATAATGTATTGGAAGTGTACAATAAATGTATTTATTTGTTTACAGGAACTAGCTTTCTTCAGTAAAACTAATAGTGTAAAGAAAACACAGAATCACTGGTTGTGTAATAACGATCAACTTAACCCTTTATGTGAATTGCCACCTTTATTGTGTGTCCCTGTTGTGACCCTGGTGGTCGCAGTGTCCTTGTGCAATCTCTCTCTCGAGGCAAATTGTTTCCGACCATAGTCATTCAAGAAGCCTTTTTTATTTAAACAATACCATCATGAAAGTGTCAGTTCACAGGCAGTTGGGAGACTGGGACACACTCCCGTAGATAAGCGTTTGAGGTATCTTTCAAACGATTTATCAGGCAATTCTAGCTAGCAGCTTGCTTGCAGTTTTTCCTCTTTTTATATACAGTATACAGTCTATGCGTGATTCACATTATATACTGCATGTATTTTTGCAGTATATATAACAGAACTGAACCGGGGACAACTGTGCGACTATTGAAAACCAGATTGAGGCGGATATGTTCTCTTGGTTGTAATGCAGATGACCAGCTCCCTTTTTCTTCTTAGTTAAATGGGAGTCGAGTCCTTTCCACCATTATTATTGGGTCTATTCATCCAGTGTAGTCAGTGTGATGTTGAGTCACATCCCTTACTTTAAGACCTTTTGTCAGCAGTGCCTCTCTCATTTCTGCTTCCTGTTTCTTTAATATGAGACCTCGCAAAGCTCCCGTCGGTATGAAAACAGGTTACATATTCTGTTTGTCCACTCTCTGAAAATCCATGATGCATTTAAAGGCTCTGTGTGTGTGTGTGTGTGTCTGTCTGTCTGTCTGTGTGTGTGTCTGCCTGTCTGTCTGTGTGTGTGCGTGCGCCAGTGTCTGTCTGTCTCTGTGTGTGTGTGCGTGTGTCTGTGTCTGCTTGTCTTTCTATGTCCTTTTGTTGTGTGCAGAAACAAAAATATTATAAATGATGTGATTCCAGCTGTGAATATCTTAAGAAATCACACCTTCATTCTTGGTATTGGCTAGCCTGGAAATCCAGACCCTGATATCTTGATCAATAGTAATTTCCAACTGAAGGGGCGGCTCCTACTCGTGCATTTCAAATGCCACTGCACGCAGTTGGATAGCACTACAACCAATCAGAGCGATGCACAAGGTGACGTAAGCCCCGTTCGTTTAGCGAACAGCTGTTAAACTGTTAAATTAAACTTTTGCCGTTGTCGGTCGGCAAAACAGAACATTCCACTTACTTGCTAATGAAAGATTTGAGTGACGTCTTCCAAATCGTAAAGGGTCGAGGCCAAAGCAGTCTCAAACTCACACAACATATCCGCAGCCATCTTTGATGTTTACTATCACGGCTTCGACGTCGCATGCACGTCACTGTCGTCATCCGGTTACCTCCGCCCCAGAGCACCATTCAAAGGCCGCTGGCATGCCCATATTAGATAGAACCAATTGAAACGTGAGCCCAGATTTCTGGTCTTTTTGAAAAAGCTTCAACGGAGAGTGTCCAGACCAACAGGCACAGCAAATTTAATTTGCCAGCGCCTAGTGGCAGGTCTGGGAATGCCAGGTTAGGTATTGGCTGTTTTTATCCCACAAAATACATAAAAGGGACGGATCGTGTGTGTGTGTGTGTGTGTGTGTGTGTGTGTGTGTGTGTGTGTGTGTGTGTGTGTGTGTGTGTGTGTGTGTGTGTGTGTGTGTGTGTGTGTGTGTGTGTGTGTGTGTGTGTGTGTGTGTGTGTGTGTGTGTGTGTGTGTGTGTGTGTGTGTGTGTGTGTGTGTGTGTGTGTGTGTGTGTGTGTGTGTCTCTGTGCATACATGCAGACTGCACATGAATGGCCTTTTCCAATATAATTACATAGGACAAAAAGCCTCCTATTCTTTGTATTGAGCATGTTTTTCCATACTAATGGGCTCTGCTCTCTATTGAGACACACAGCTGAGCTCCATCCGGCTCTCCTCTCCTCTGCCCGCAACTGAATTAAGAAGCTGCGATGCCTTTTGTGTCAATTATATCTCCTCTTTGTTGTCCAAATGTCGACCTGTTTTATAACATGCAGCGGTACAATAGAGCAGTAACGATCCTGGCTGGTTTATTCTTAAGTTTAAAGCTGCAGCCTGAAACGGGTTCAATATTTAAAAAAATAGTTTTTCTCTTAGATTAAAGGTGCAATATGCCGTTTCAGAGGAGGAAGATTTGTTAAAATTCACAGAGCCTGCAGTTCATTTACAAAACATATTTACTTTACATGTAATTCTTAGTATTGAATAATTTTATAAAAACTAAATGGTTTTGAGTCACCTGGAACCATATTGTTGTAAACCAAACTGTGGGCCCTGCTGCTGTAAACAACAACAGTGAAACAGTAACTTTTCAGGAAGCTTTCTAACTTCAAACAGGGATCACATTTTCCTGTGAGGAAAGTTTGTTTATTCAGTAATATCTTTGAAAATGTCTACTTCTCTGACACACCCAAAGTTACATAGTGCACCTTACACTTCCCTTCAGTATTATAAGAGAAGAGAATAAGGATGAAAATCCTTATCAATATATCGTGGTATGTAAACAAAATGGCGCACCGTAGGTAGCAACATGCCCGTTTTACGGAGACGAGGCTGTGTATAGATGTACAGGTGAATTTTCCGATTTTGACCATTTTTTTGTCAACAAGCATTCTCCAGAATCCCTGACTCCACCTTTTTAAATGATTCAGTAGAGACACACTTTTGTCCAAATGTTTCCAGATTGTCACATGCCATGTTTGTAATATACAATTGTGGCCAAAAGTTTTGAGAATGACACAAATATTACATTTTCACAGGGTCTGCTGCTTCAGGGTTTTTAGGTATTTTCATCAGATGTGTCTATGGTATACTGAAATATAATTACAAGCATTTCATAAGTATCAAAAGCTTTTATTGACAATTACACTGAGCTCATGCAACAAGTCAATATGTGCAGTGTTGACCCTTCTTTTTCAAGACCTCTGCAATTCTCCCTGGCATGCTGTCAATCAACTTCTGTACCAAATCCTGATTGATGGCAGTCCATTCTTGCATAATCAATGCTTTGAGTTTGTCAGAATTTGTGGGTTTTTGTTTGTCCACCCGCCTCTTGAGGATTGACCACAAGTTCTCAATGGGATTAAGATCTGGGGAGTTTCCTGGCCATGGACCCAAAATCTTTATGTTTTGTTCCCAGAGCCATGTAGTTATTACTTTTGCTTTATGGCAAGGTGCTCCATCATGCTGGAAAAGGCATTGTTCATCACCAAACTGCTCTTGGATGGTTGAGAGAAGTTGCTCTCGGAGAACGTTCTGGTACCATTCTTTATTCATGGCTGTGTTTTTAGGCAAGATTGTGAGCGAGCCCACTCCCTTGACTGAGAAGCAACCCCACACATGAATGGTCTCAGGATGCTTTACTGTTGGCACGAGACAGGACTGATGGTAGCGCTCACCTCGTCTTCTCCGAACAACCTTTTTTTCCAGATGCCCCAAACAATCGGAAAGGGGATTCATCAGAGAAAATGACTTAACCCCAGTCCTCAGCAGTCCAATCCCTGTACCTTTTGCAGAATATCAGTCTGTCCCTGATGTTTTTTTCTGGAGAGAAGTGACTTCTTTGCTGCCCTTCTTGACACCAGGCCTTCCTCCAAAAGTATTTGCCTCACTGTGCGTGCAGATGCACTCTCACCTACCTGCTGCCATTCCTGAGCAAGCTGTGCACTAGTGGCAGCCCGATCCCGCAGCTGAATCAACTTTAGGAGACGGTCCTGGCGCTTGCTGGACTTTCTTGGGCGCCCTGGAGCCTGTTTGGCAACAACCTTCCTCCTTGAAGTTTTTGATAAAGTTCATTTTCAAGGCAAAGAGGGACTTTGCAATTAATTGCAGTTGAGCTGATCACTCCTCATTACATTCTGGAGTATATGCAAATTGACATTATAAAAACTGAAGCAGCAGACTTTGTGAAAATGAATATTTGTGACATTCTCAAAACTTTTGGCCACAGATGTACATGTTTGCCCATGTAGTGGGGTGTCTGGATACACTCAGTCATTTCAAATTGATGCGAAAGTTTAGTTTTCAATTCTAAATTGAAGGTCATGGTCTGTAGAGCAATTTTGGTTTGAGTGCCACAAAACCAGACCACTTTATTTTTGCTTTTTTTCCCCCCCATCTTCCAAAATGGCCACAGTCGAAATCATGACTTTTTGAAGGTCTTAATTTTCACACAAAAAAAAAATTGGTCTGGGTTTCTTGACACCAGACATCCAAAATTGTTCTATAGACCCTTACCTTCAACCTAGAAGGGAAAACTGAACTTTCGCATCAACTTGAAATAAAAAAAAAAACAACAAAATTCCCCATAGACGGCCCAACACTTATGTGGTACTGCCGACTGTGACGCCATCCAGGCCTGAGTGGACTTCAAGGTATTGGAGCGGACACGGTACATTCAGTCCCCACAGAACACAGTAAAGCTCCAATATGAAGGAGTTCATTAAGCTCTCTTAATACTCAAAATCCATACTGACATACACAAGGGGAAACGCGATTGAATCACCCTGGGCAAAATGCACATATGTTAACAAATTTATATAACAAGGAAGTAAATGTAATTCTAATTTATTCATACGTTTCTGTTGAAGCCGCATTGCGATTAAATGAATAAGCCTTTACATGTCCTTGTATCGAATTCATGGTTTGCTCTTCAGATTTAACCCATTGATGACTATGGCAATCTAGGATGCATGTCCTTAATGCCTGAGGGTTTTCTGAAAAAATAGTATGAATTGTAAAGTCTACCAAAACCTTAATATCTAAGCCTGTGTAGCACATAGAAACATGAAATAAAATACATTTAAAAGTTAAGGTTCACAGGTTTTATTTAAACATGCTCCCTTAGCGCTTACACACCAACACATGTTTCTAAAAATCGTCAAAATTAGATGGGGGAGAAAAAAAAAAAAATAATATAAAATATTTAGTGTGATTTTCGTCAGTAGCCTATGGACCTTGATTCTGCGCACCAAACGCCACTAACTGTTCTGTAATACACTATCGCTGACACAGCCGGCTTATTTTTATTTTTTTATTTATT
Organism: Ammodytes marinus; assembly: GCF_949987685.1. NCBI lineage: Eukaryota > Metazoa > Chordata > Actinopteri > Uranoscopiformes > Ammodytidae > Ammodytes > Ammodytes marinus. Next base: position 6,584,295 of record NC_137221.1, on the reverse strand, counting down.
TTATTTTTTTTGATTGATGTGATTTTCGGCAAACCACACAACTTTTGGGTGGTCACGTGGTCTAAAAAATCAACAAAACCCACCTCATGTGTATTTGAACCAATGACAGTGCATTCTATGCTGCGCATGCCATGAAAATTAGATAAAGTAACAATGCTGCACGATGCAGCATCAGGCAGGAGAGGCAATGTGGCATCGCGCAGCAGCCGTCATCAATGGGTTAATGTGCAGAAAGACATTACCGATATAACATTATGCAGATCCCACAGCTGCCACTTAAAGTACAGTAACATATATAATCTGAAAAGTTTTTTTTATTGTCAGTGATATAAGGTACAGTGTGTAATATCAGTTATTTAGCAGCATCTAGTGGTGAGATTTTAGATTTCAACGCTACCTTGCTAACCCCTTCCTTTCAGAGTATTTACAAAATGCAGTTGCAATTACAATGCATCCTTTCTTTAACCTGAAACTAAGGCTGGGTGATATTGTCCTTGGGTTTCTTGAAATAATATAATGTATATATAAAATGAAGCTATTGTTTTCTGAAAATAATATTGCAGTTACATTAATATGAAAATTCAAGTTCAGGATTTCTCTTGTACCTCTCCTCCTTGATTTATTCTGCTGCTCAGCTTCAAACACGTCTCGAAAACATAATTTGTCAACCTGAATAACTCTTCAAATCTTTCCTTTTGGCCCCTTAGACTAGACTAGACTTTCTCCTGATTTGGACGTTTACTGGTTGATTGCATATCATTCTCAGTCAGAGTAGTACGCTGTTCTCTTCATAAACAAAAAACAGGCTTGAGTCTCAGGCAATTTCTGAGATTGTGGAAATGAGTTGCGTTTTACTTTTGGCTGCTTGAATGAATTGTGACATATAGGAAAAATTGTGTGATCAATCAGTGATTGAGCTTTCTGATGTCTGCCTCATCCTTCAGCTAAATCATTTACATATATATGACTCATATGATCAAGTGAGCTCTTTGAATGAGAGGTTGCCTAAGTGTGTGTGTGTGTGTGTGTGTGTGTGTGTGAAGACTTGCTTTAATGTAAGGGTAGACTAAGGCAAGTAGTAGTTATGGTTAGGGCAAGTCTGCAGGAAATGAATGTAGGCTAAGTCTATGTAATGTCCTCAGAAGTGATGACATCTCAACCTGTGTGTGTGTGTGTGTGTGCACGCACAGCCTGGAGGTGACCCTACAGAAGCGCAGTGAGGGCCCGATGTGGTCAGAGCTGGTGATGGGCGACCGGAGAGGAGAACACATGATGAGCGACGAACAAGCCGCACTCATCCACGAGAGGCTGACACACCTCACCTCTGAAGACTTGGTAGGCTCACACACTCTTTACGTTATGCTGATTTTAAAATACAGTATTTTCAAGTGTACTAAAGTTTGAATACTAATTCCACTTTCTCTGTAATTGTTTACAACTTACATGATGGAAATATCAGTGTCTTTTCATGTGTTTTGTTAAATACCTGACAAATCATTGCAATCGTATATAAAAAAATAAATAAAAAAATTCTGCAAACCCAATATTACCCTAAAAAAGTGTTCATATCTAAATTGATTTGAAACAGCGCCTTCAATCGCTAAATTGAATGTGTTCGATATTTTAGTATGAATAAACATCACGGGAAAATCTCAGTTTATATTGTCATGGGGCCTTTGTCTTCTGCTAAGTGTCAGGATGAATCACAGAGGTGATCAATCAATCTGCAGTGCTTATTTGAAAATACCCTTAAAACATCAAACTTTCATAAGGTACAGCTTTGGCTTGGGCTACTTTTCTCTGGAAGTTTTTTTTCTCTCTCGAGCTTCTACACTTTAATCACATAATCTCTCTGCCCGCTGCAGCCTGTCATCTCTGTCCGCTCCCTTACTGACGTCTGGCACACAGCGTCACACACGGGTCTCCAGGGTCACTCTCTCTGTCTCATGTTGGTCGTTATTTTTAGCCACTTGTGTGTGTGTGTGTGTGTGTGTGTGTGTGTGTGTGTGTGTGTGTGTGTGTGTGTGTGTGTGTGTGTGTGTGTGTGTGTGTGTGTGTGTGTGTGTGTGTGTGTGTGTGTGTGTGTGTGTGTGTGTGTGTGTGTGTGTGTGTGTGTGTGTGTGTGTGTGTGTGTGTGTGTGTGTGTGTGTGTGTGTGTGTGTGTGTGTGTGTGTGTGTGTGCGCGCGCCTTACCCTTCATTATGCCTTGTTTCCACTGAGCAGCACAGTTCGGTTCGGCAGGGCACGTCACCCCTAGGTCTGGCTTGTGTTTCCACTACGTAACTATGGTGACACAGTGTAGCTCGCTGATTAATTCAGTGAAGAAGAAAAACGCCACACAATAAACAAAGAGCTGCGTGCCGAAATGTTTTCTCTAAACACAAGTCTCCACTCCTGCTGAGGTGACTACACACAGCGGTTTATCTCTTGCACGGAAAGTATTCAGTCGACCAATAAAGGGACTGCAGTGTGTAGCTCCACCCCTTTTGGGACCCTTTAGGACGGCTTGGTACCCCAACGAAAAGGGGTACAAAAATATTTGAGGCTTATTTTGGTACCCTTTCCAACTTTAGACAATAGAAACACCAATAAATGCGGGCAGAGCCGTTCCAAACCGGACCTCCCTGCACCGCTCGGTAGAAACAAGGCTTTAGTAGTGTCACCTGGGCCCACTTGAGGCCCTCAGTGCAAATCAAAAGCTTTTCACATGCAAATAAATGCAAAACCCGTCTAACCGTGCCTCTGTCTATCCTGCTCTTCAATCCAGAATGGAGACCCAGACAAGGACAAGCCTCCTTGTAACTCCCAGGAGCTGGAGGACTGCGACGGCTTCCCAGACGACAGCTTCAGCCTGACACACTTTGACGGAGAGTCCCTGAAGCCCACTCAGGTGGTGAGTAAGCCCTCTCTCTCCTTCAGTAATACACGCTTAGATTGGCCAGTCCTTGAACTCCAAACCCTCACCACTCATTCATACTTCCTCCTACAATCTTCATTCAACATACAAAATGTTCAGCAACTTTTCATACATTCATTGTGTCGTTCATATTATTCAGCCTTGTTTAATGGCGTGTGAAATTCATCTTTTAGAGATTTTACAATGGAAGCCGATGGGATGGAATGTTCAGAGCCTCAGTGTGTGGGATCCAATAGTTACAGTGTAGAACTAGTACAAAACACCAAAACCAAAACACACTTTTCAACTCCCTCTCACTCGCACAAATCTAACCCCACATGGATGATGCTTTGATCAAAATGTAGGTTATCTTTTGCCGGTCACGTACATGTGACAAGGGAACAGAAAGGATCTACAGATTGAGAGCTTTGAGCTTCAAAGCAAAAGGGTGTCCAGCCGCAGAGACTCCAATAACCTGCTCTTGTTCTCACATTCTCAACATTACAGACACAGTATTCACACTGCGTCCTCATCAGCTCCTTTTGGTTTTTCCATCCATCCCTCATAACCCCTTAAGTGCAGTACACTGTCAACTACCTGATGCCTAGCTCCTTCAGAGCACGTTTTGATTCAGCCCCGGTCCCAGTGGGCGCGCCTGTGCTTACATTGCCCTTAAACAAGCTACTTGAACCAGAGAGCTCGGCCACTAAAGAATGGACTCACACACTTCATTTACACCTCCTTTTACTCGTGACTCGAATAGGAAGAAGAAGCTCGAACCACTCTTGCTGGTGACGTTTAGTTTTTTTTTATAAATGCTCATTCTGAGAGTGTGTTTGTCACATGTAGAGTGATTACAGAGGCCTTGATTTTAAAAAGCTTATTACCACTCTGACGCCTGGAACTGGAGTCGTATGAAATATTTAATGTACACATTCCTCTCTCTAGATTTTTCTACTGTTGTATTAAAAACTACATTTCAATCCACCCACCTCCTTCTGTACACATGTTGAAGTGTCCTTGGAAAAGACAGACTCTTCACAGCTCTTTAGATAAAAAGAGCTATAGAATAATGTCGCCATTTCCAAAATGAAATACACATCCGTTTGCATGAGCTTCATTCTTCGGAGGACATTAATGTATGTCATACTCTCTCAGTTTCTCTGTTTCAAATGCATTAGAATATTCTCCTGTTCATGGTTAAGATTTCAAAACAGTCGACAATAATATCCTTTTATTACGTCATGAAAGGCCAACGACGAGTATTGAATATATAAAAGTGTTTTTGCCCGGGCTGTGATGAAGGGCTCGGAGTGAATAGCCCCTTTTAATGCTTCTCCGTCCATGTACTCTGTAAATAGTGCAGTAATGTGGACTGCAATGAATCGTACCATCAGTCTTTTGAAGGACAGCTGGCTCTGTTTGTTGGTGTGTGTGTGTGTGTGTGTGTGTGTGTGTGTGTGTGTGTGTGTGTGTGTGTGTGTGTGTGTGTGTATTTGTGTGTATTTATGTGTATCTCATCCAGGAAGCTTTATATCTTCTTTCAATCTCCACCTACCGAGGCTCATTGTATTGCATCGGCCTTAATGCTCCATTCACTCGCCTGCCCACTAGCACACAATATGTGACCTTTTTATTTTGTAATGAAACCTCTTGGCTTAAAATGGTGGCACCTCCCATTGATTTTGCACTTTTGTCGAAGAGCTTTTCTTTTTTTTTTTCGTTTCTTTTTTCATGTCCGCTCTCAAACGGGAGGCTGTGATT